>NC_091470.1:189132741-189776852 GCF_036971445.1 Narcine bancroftii
CACAAAACGTGGGTTATGTGCCCTTAAAGGCCACTGTGTGACCTACCGAGTTTCTCCAGCATTGTGTTTATTTTTTACATGGAATGCATTGGGGCCCTGGAAGGCATTGACGGGGTGTGGGGTGGGGGGGTGGTGGTGGCGGTGATGGAGGCCTGAACAACAGGGGAATTTAAACGACCACTTGGACAGGCCCGTGGATGTAAGAAGAGGACAGGTTGTGGAATGGGTTGGCTCAACGTCGTGGACTGAAGGAATGTTCAACGCTCTACATGTTCAGCGTCTTGTGTGTTCCCGGAGAAATTGTAATTGATAAATATTGTGAGGAATTTGGTAAGATTAGTGGGTTACATACATACACACATTTTAAAACAGATCTTATTTGAAAGACTGAAGAATTCATATTCAGGAACTTTACAGAAACAATGGACAGATATGCACATTTCACAAGTAGGTGCTAATTGAAATGATGTCATGAAATGAATAGACCATTGTTTGGAATTGGAGACAGGCTAGCTGGTTGGATAACTACAAGGCTTCTGACCTTTCTGCAACAGTGCTCACTGAAGGGTCACACCTGGGTTTTGTTTATCTAAGACAACAGATGGGAGCAGAAGGAGAACTCCTGTTGTTTGCTGAGGAAGGTGGGGTTTTTTGTAAATGAGAGAGTCACAAGGGGTTCCTGGCAGTTTGGGGGGGAGGGAGGGAGAGAGAGAGAGAGAGAGAAGGAGGGAGAGAGAGAGGGAGAGGGAGGGAGAGAGAGGAGGAAGAGAGGGAGCGAGGGGGAGAGAGAGAAAAAGAGAGAGAGCCTGAAAGAAAGCGGTTATCATCTGGAGAACCCTGATGGGGCAAGTTTCATCAGCGAGACATTGAGGTGACTAATGGTGGTACCTCAGTTGTGGAAATCCTGGAACAACAAATCTCTCTCTGTAAACCCTACAAGAACCTTCCTGAGTGGTAAACATTTACCTTTCGAGCACTGGTGATCTTTATACATGTTAAATTCTGTGCGCAGTATAAGAATTGCCTGCAAACTTGGAGGAAGGAGAAGTGAGATTGAACTGTGAACCAAAGCACTTTTCTTGAATTTACACACACATTGCATACAAATGCGCTTAAAATTAGAAGGGGGTTAATTTGGGTTAGTTAAGTATAGAGATAAGTTAAAGTTTGATTCTGTTTTCATGTTTAAAGATCATTTTAAACAATTTTTGTTTAAGTAACTACTTGTCTTGGTGAATGTCTATTGCTGCTGGGTTTTGGGGTCCTTTAGGCCCGTAACAAAATGCTCACCGTGATGTACATATGTGTGGCTTCTGGAGGAACGATGAAGGAAAGGCTCATCTCACCAGTATCGTCTGTGATTCCGAACTGAGATTCCTCTATCGACTTCTTCTCCATGACGATCACCATAATATTGATGGGGACCTCAGCTACAGGAGAACCATCAGGGTAGGTGACTGTTGCCTGTAACACAGGGTCAGGGGAACCGAATCAGCAACATTTCAGTCAGAAGCAGAATCGGGAAATCTGTGGTTTTACCGGTGCAATTAATGCGATAAATTACATGTAAAAATTAGTGCAAAAGAAAAGCAAGGCAGTGTCTGGGGGGGGGGGGGGGTTGGGGGTCATTGTCCGTTCAGAAATCTGATGGGGGAGGGGGGGAGAAGCTGGTTTTGTGCCGCTGGGTGCTCGTCTTCAGGCTATGGTAGCAGTGTGAAGGAGAGGCACGGCCTGGGTGGCGGGGGTCCTTGAGGGTAGAGGCCATTTTCTTGAGACTCCGCCTCTTGCAGATGCCCTCAATAGAGGGGAGGCCGGTGCCTTTGGTAGCGCAGTCTGAGGTCGCAACGCTCTGCAGTCTTTTCCCGTCCCGTGCTTTGGCACCTCCATGGCAGGCAGCGATTTCACCGGCATCAGAATGCGTTCCGCCTGTCAAAATTTGCAAGAGTCTCCGAACCTCCTCACTAATCACAGCTGCTAGCGAGCCTTCCTTGCGATTGCATCGACGTGGAGGCTCCAGGACAGACCCTCAGAGACGTTGACACCCAGGGATTTGATGTTCTTTACTTCAAATGTGTACGACAATAAACTTGCCATCATATTAAGAGGGGTAAAGCCCCCCTGCATAGCCAGGTATATCACAGGTCCGACCTCCCAGCCATTTAATGTGAGGCACTGCCTCAAGAATGCAGCCAACATCATGAAGGTCATCATACCTTGCACAGCGAGAAAGGTTCTAATTTATGTATTGTTTACCTCTTTTGTATTTAATGTCTCCTTTTGCCAATCATCCTCAACATTCATTAGAGCGACTTCATCCCTAACATCGAAGTACTCGAGATGGCAGAGGCCGACAGCATCGAATCCACGCTGCTGAAGATCCAACTGCGCTGGGCAGGTCACGTCTCCAAAATGGAGGTCCATCGCCTTCCCAAGATCGTATTATATGGTGAGCTCTCCACTGGCCACCAAGACAGAGGTGCACAAAAGAAGAGGTACAAGGACTGCCTAAAGAAATCTCTTGGTGCCTGCCACATTGACCACCGCCAGTGGGCTGATATCGCCTCAAACCATGCATCTTGGCGCCTCACAGTTCGGCGGGCAGCAACCTCCTTTGAAGAAGACCGCAGAGCCCATCTCAGTGACAAAAGACAAAGGAGGAAAAACCCAACACCCAACCCCAACCAACCAATTTTCCCCTGCAACCGCTGCAACCGTGTCTGCCTGTCCCGCATCGGACTTGTCAGCCACAAACGAGCCTGCAGCTGACGTGGACATTACCCCTCCATAAATCTTCGTCCACGAAGCCAAGCCAAAGAAGACACCATTGTCATGTTCCTTGATTGCTATTTTGTTTTTAACAAAGGACCTCCTCAGCTGCAGCAGGTAAGATGTGTATAGCATTACACCCATTATCCTTCGAGAATTGTGCTCAGTTCTGGTTGCCTTCTTACGGGAAGGATATGGAAGATTTGCAGAGGGCATTTTCCAGGGTGGGAGACTGGCAAGGTTAGCGAGAGGCTTTTCTAAATTTATATGTAGATATACCGCGTGGGAACAGGCCATTTCAGCCAACGAGCCCGTGCCGCCCAATTTACACCCAATTAACCTGTGCTCTCATGCTGCCCTTGTTTGGTGCTAATTAATCCATCTGCCCATTGCAATCATACACTCTATAAATAATATTATTTGCACCCGCTGGATTCTGGAGGTATCTTGTTAGTCCGCTCACAGAGGAATGATAAGCATGGAACATATAAAATTTCAGTACAGTACAGGCCCATCGGCCCATGATGTTGTTTCAACCAATAGAAACCCTACTCAACAAACTAGAGTTTGTATCTTCCCCCATGTCTGCGTAGGATTCATCCGGGGACTCTGGTTTCCTCCCACCGTTCAAAGCCTACCTGGGTCGTAGGTTAATTGTATGTCTTTGGGCGGCAGGGACTTGTGGGCTAAAAGGGTCTGTTACCATGCTGTATGTCTAGATTTAAATATTTCCCAGGGCAAGAGCAGTAAACACCAGTGGAGATCTGTGCACAGTGAGGGGAGAAAGATTTAGGGGAGATGCCAGGGGTACGGTTTTATTTTACCCAGAGAGCGGTGGGTGCCTGGAAGGGGGTGGTCGTGGAGCCTGGTACAATAGGGCTCTGAGACAGGCACAGGATGTAACTAAAATGGAGGGTTATGGATGTGAGGTAGGGAAGGTTTAGTTTGTTGAGTAGGGTTTCTATTGGTCGGCACAACATCGTGGGCCAAAGGGCCTGTACTGTACT
Source organism: Narcine bancroftii (assembly GCF_036971445.1). NCBI lineage: Eukaryota > Metazoa > Chordata > Chondrichthyes > Torpediniformes > Narcinidae > Narcine > Narcine bancroftii. Next base: position 189,136,515 of record NC_091470.1, read on the forward strand.
GAAATTTTATATGTTCCATGCTTATCATTCTTCTGCGAGCAGACTAACAAGTTATCTCCAGCATTCATCCAGCCGTGCAAATAACATTATTTACAGAGTGTCTGATTGCAATGGGAAGATGGATTAATTAGCACCAAGCAAGGGCAGCGTGAGAGCGCTGTTGTGGGGTTCAAGCAGGAGCCTGATGGCTGCAGGGAATAAACTGAATTTAAACCTGCTGGAAAGGGCTTTCAGATTCTTGAACCTTCTCCTGAACAGGAGAAGAGAAGTGTCTCCGGGAATGTGATGGGTCCTTCAGTGCGTCGGCTGCCTGTCCCAGGCAGCGGGAGATGCAGAAGGAGTCCGCGGAGAGGGGAGGGAAGCCGGTGTGATGTTCTGAGCTGCATTCACCATCTCCTGCAGCTTCTTCTGACCTCAAGCAGATCAGCTCTGGCCCCGCGCTAGGACGTATCCAGCGAATCGCATTGGTGGTTGTTGATGGACGGGGGGGTGGGGGGGGGAACATGTCGAACTGCCTCAGCCTTTGGATAATGTAGAAGCGTTGGTGAACTTCCTTGACCATCACGCCAATGTGTTTGCCCCAGGTTAGGGCATTGGAGATTAAATTTTGTCATGCAGCTCAATAACAAGCAATAACAGACAGCGCAGGATTCGAACCCTGGTCCCAATCGCTGGCGCTGTAAAGACGTTGCGTTAACCGCTGTGCTGACCGTATTTATTCCAAGAATATGAAGCTACTCTTCACGTCCACAAATGTGGACAGAGGTGTGGACTTAGCTTCCTCTTCTGAAGTCAATGAATATTTCCTCCATCTGGGTGACGTTGAGAGAGAGAGGTTGTAATCTTGGCATTGTGCTGCCAGACTTTCAACATCCTTCCTGCATTCAGTCCCATTGTTGTTTGATACCTGTCTCACCACTGTCTTATTTTCTTTTTACAAGAAATCACATTAATACAATATGATGGTATTTCAATGACACATTATTTACACGTTCAAATTATAAAGCGATCATCACTGTCCAGAACACTCTCGAGCCCCTGTGGCACCCACCGGTCGCAGAAATCTCCCATCGTACCTGTGGACACCGCAGGTTCCTTTTCCAGGGACATGTGGCCATGGATATAACCCCCAGGGGATGGGGCAGGCAGTCAGCCCAGCCCAGCCGAACTCGGCCAGGGAGAAACACGATAGGCCGCGGCCGCTGTGATTGTAGTAAATATCCCAAAATGCTGGAGGAACTCAGCTGGTCTTTTTAGCGTCAATAGATGTATTTGGGCACATTTCGGCCCTGAGCCCTTCGTCAAGGAAAAGCCAGAAGGGCAGCAGCAGGATATATTGGGAAATCTCCGAATTCAATGGGGGAGGAATCCAGGCCAACAAAAGATGTTAATTGGATGTGATAAAGGCCTAGGCAGAATTTATCAGGTCTGTGTGAAAGGAGACGGGAGAGGAGAGAGACAAGGGTGGGGGTTTAATGAAAGCCAGAGAGGTCGATGTCAATGCCATCCTGTTGGATGGGGCCCAGTCAGAAGATGAGGTGTTGTCCCTCCTATTTTCAGGTGGTCTGGTAGTGCACAAGACCACGGGCAGGCATGTCAGAAAGGGAATGGGATGGGGAATTGAAATGGGCAGCCACTGGGAGATCCACGCTATTGTGGCGGACAGAGCCGAGGCGCTCAACGAAGCCACCTCCCAGTCTGTGTCCAGTCTCCCCGATGTAGAGGGGACGGGAGCACCGGATGTGGTAAGGTGACCCTGCAGATTCACAGCGTTGCTTCACTTGGAAGGACTGTTTGGGGCCCAGAGGCAAACTGACCAGGAGAATTGCCCCCCCACCCCCCCATCGAGCAACCTACCCCCACAACCCCACCCCCCCCCACCCTTCACCGGGTGACCAGGAGCGTGGGGACTGAAACGCAGCCAAACCTTGAGAAGCAGGCCTCTTCAGATATTCAGACAGAGGCTGCAACCTCTCATACTCTGTACGGACGCAGTAGGTAGATCGTCTCCTCCCAGTTGCAGAAGGTCGGGGACTCAGTAAACCGACCTAAAGTCTGTTACACAGTGCAGCTCGGTGCAACACTTTCCACTCCGGTTCACAAGCGAGGTACGATTAGCGCAAGGGGGAGGCATGATTAGTGCAACATGGTTACAGCGGCAACGATCAGGACCTGGGTTTGAATCCCGCGCTGTCTGTAAGGAGTTGGTACGTTCTCCCTGTGTCTGCACGGATTTTCCCCCGGGGGGGGTCAAGTTTCCTTCCACCATTCAAAATGTAGTAGTTTATGGGGCATAAATTAGGTGCCAGGGGCTCGAGGGCCAAGATAGCCTGTTATCATACTGTGTGTCAAAATAAAAGGGGAGGGCTCCCTTGTAAATGGGCCGGCACTGGGGATCTCCCTTAGCACCGGGTGGCAAAATGAATGTTCAGCCACTGCAGTGGTGCTGGTGAATTTGAAGGTAGATGGGAGGGTGTTGAGCTGAGCAGTGGTGGGTGCAGAGGGAGTGAAACAGGGAAGTCTGCGGACGCTGTGATTGTAGTAAAGCCGCCGAGATGCTGGAGGGGACTCAGCCGGTCTCGCGGCGTCCACAGAAGATAACCGACATTTCGGGCCTGAGCCCTTCCTCAAGGCATGAGTGTAAAAAGACAGGCGTCTGAATTAAAGGCCAGGGAGAACGGAAGGGGGAGGGGTCCAGACCAACAGACAAAGGGTATTCAGTGGATCTGATACGAGGAAGGTGAGAATTGGTTTTTGGCTCTGTGACAGGGCCGGTGCCAAGGTGGGGAATCTGCGGGCATTCCCCTCCAAACAAGGTGATGTGCCCCCCATCCCCGGCCATCAGACCCACCCCGCTCACTCCCATGTCCATATTGTCCAGGTGGGCACACGATAGCGATTTTCCGCCCGCCCCCCCGGCCGCATCACTAGCATGCGTCAAAGTTGACGCAAAAGAGCACCCCTTCCTGTCCCATGTCAGAGGGGTGACATCAATGACAGGTAGGATCCTACTAGCACCATTTTCCGCCCCCCCACCCCTCCACTGTTGAGAAGTTGGATCCTCTCAGCAACCCCTTCCCTTCCCTGCCCCCCTCTAACGTACCTTCTGGAGCCCACCCTGCTCTGTGAAAGGAGACAGAGGGAGAGGGGAAAAGGAAAGAGAGGGATAGAGAGAGAAGAGAAAGAGTGAGAGAGAGAGAAAGAACTGGAGGAAAGGTGACCGGGAGAAGACGATAGAGGGTGGTTTGTAATGGAAACCAGGGACGTCGACGTTAATGCCGTCTGGTTGGAGGGAGCCCGGATGGAAGATAAGGTGTTGTTCCTCCAATTTGCAGGTGGTCTCAGCCTGGCCGTGCATGAGACCGTGGACAGACATGTTGGCAAGGGAATGGGGAGGGGAATTGAAATGGGCGGCCACTGGGAGATCTCCGCTTCTACGGCGGACAGAGCCGAGGTGCGATCTCCCAGTCTGCACCCAGTCTCTCCGATGAGACGGGAGCACCGGATGCAGTAGGTGACCCCCCCCCCCCCGCCCCCCCCCACCCCCCGCAGATTTACAAGTGAAGTGCATCTTCACTTGGAAGGATTGTTTTTGGCCCCAAATGGTGGTGAGGGAGGAGATGTGGGCAAGTAGAGCATCTCCTGCAGTCACAGGGGTAGGTGCCAAGGGCGGTGGGGGGTGGGAGCACGGTGGTGAGGGAGAATGGACAAGGGACACACAAAGGGAGCGGTCCCTGTGGGAGGCGGAGAGGGTGGTTTCAGGTCTGAACGTAAGACTGAGTGTAAAACTGTAAAAGCAGCATGTAGAGGGAGAACAGTCAGGGTCTGGGCCATCGACAGGGAGCTCCGGTGCAGAGACAGTAACACCCAATCTGACCCTACGCACACCTCCTATCCTGGTCCCATTGACATAGCAATTGGCAGCTACCTGAATCCGGAAAGGAGCTCCGGGGATGAAGAAGCGCCTCATCTTGGACAAGTTGATGACGTAGGCTTGGATCTTCGTTTCATTTCTCCCACTTGCCTGGTCACCTGTTTGGGCAGAACAAAAAACAAAACATGGCGAAGAATGAGGTGGTATCCAAGCTGTCCAATGTCCGCTGCCATGGGCGGATCTGTCCCAGAAGCGGTCGGAGTCTCAGGCTGTTCAACCCGTAGGGTCCGTTCTGACCTCCATCTCCTACATTTCTTCTCAATGGGGCGGGGCGGGTGGGGGGGGGGAGGGGGGCGATCGCCCTGTTTCCGGTACCCTGTGCCGGTCCACTGTTCCCCCCAGCATGTGCAGCCCCTCGTGGCCACCGCCAGCTTGGGCACAGACCTCCGCGGTTGCAGGACAGCTCCTTAAGCAGGCCATTGACCACCTGTATGGATTGGGACCGGGCTGTTGAACCATGCAGAGCAGCGCTGGGTCTCCACTCTCCCAACAGCAGTGCTGCCATCACAGCAGATTCAGCAACGTTTCCCAAGGTCGTAACTGACATTAAAGGGCACAGGTTGAAGGTGAGAGGGTAGGAAATATCTTCATTCAGAAGATCGTCCATATCTCGAACGAACTTTTAGAGGAAGCAACAGAAAGGAGTCCGATTTCAACCATCGTTGGGCATTTGGGCAGGTGAATAGAAAGGATTGGGATGAGGATGCAGGGAAAGAGGGATTGGCCCAGATGGCCAACTTGGCAGGCATGGATGTTTTGGGCTGAGTGGCCTGTTCCCTGCACGTCAACATCTCCTAGGACCTGTCCTGGGGGAGAGGGGGAAAATCAAGCGAGCATGATCCAGTCCTCACTGAGGGGTCAGCAGAGGAGAGGGTCAGGAACTTCAAATTCCCGGGGTTGGGGGGGGTGTCAACATCTGTGAGGACCTGTCCTAGGGCCCTCCATGATGATGCAGTCACGAAGAAGGCTCGCCAAGCGGCGATACTTCATGAGGAGTTTAAGAAGATTCAGTGCATCACCGAAGACCCCTGCAAATTTCTACAGGCGTTCCGTGGGTGTAGTAAATTTTGACTGGCTGCACTGGCGTCTGGCCAGGAGGTGAAAAAGCGCAGGTCAAGAAAGAACTTGCAGAGAGTTATGAGCTCGCCCACTGACATCACGGGCACCAGTCTCCGCTCCATCGAGGACACCTGCAAGAGATCGTGCCTCAAGAAAGCAGCTCCTACCTCAAAGACCACCCCCCCCCCCTCTTCACTCTGCTACCATCGAGAAGGAGGTTACAGGAGCCTGAAGACGAGCGCCCAGTGGCTCAAGGACGACTTCTTCCCCCTCCACCCTCAGATTCCTGAACGGACCATGAGCCTGGGTTTGGACTAATTTATTTATTTTTAAATATAATTTTATAGCCATATTTGCACCTGTGGAAGCTGCCTCAAAGCAATGGATTTTGTGACGTTCGTGACAATAAATTCTGATTCTGACTACGTTTAGCGAGGATTTATTGACTCCAATTTTAAATGTGCTCAAAGGGTGTCGCGGTTTGCGTAGGGGTTAGAGCAATGCTGCTACAATGCCCACAATCTGGGTTCGAATCCCACACTGTCTGTAAGGAGTTTGTACGATCTCCTCGTCTCTGCATGGGTTTTCTCCAGGGGGGGACTGCGGTTTCTTCCCTCCGTTCAAAACGTACCGGGTGGGGTAGGTCATTTGGGAGTAAATTGGGAGGCACGGGCTCAGGGGCTGAAAGGGAGTGCTGCCTCTTTGACATGCATTGTGGAAACAGGCCTTTTGGCCCATTGTTTGCTTGCTAATATTCTCCCAACTCAAACATCTCCAGTTACCCGACGGGGGCCACCCACATGGGCTCAAAGATCACGAGAGGGCACTATCTTTCTCAGAGGACTGAGGGAGTTCGGCATGTCCCCTGCATAGCTGGACGACTTCTGCAGGGACACCATCGGAAGGAGTCTCGCTGGGTGCCTCATAGGGCTGGACGGGAGCTGCTCAGCTGAGGACCAGAATGAGCTGTAGGAACTGGTGATCATCCCGCAAACTCCCCTCCCTTCACCATGGACTCCATCTGCATCTCCCACTGCCTGGGCAAGGCATGTCCCCAGACGCAAAGAGTGTTGAACGTTCCAGCACAGAGCAGGCCCTTCAGCCTATGTGGGTGGTGATTGGCACCATGCCTTTGCAGTGCCAGCGATCAGGACCAGGGGTTCAAATCCCTTGCTGTCTGTAAGGAATCTTTACGATATCCCCGTATCAGAATGGGTTTTCCCCGGGGGGGCTTTGATTTCCTTCCAGTGTTCGAAATGTATCGGGGGTGTAGATTAATTGGGTGTAAATTGGAAGGCATGGACTCATGGGCCGAAAAGGCCTGTCACTGTGCTGTGTGTTTAAATTTTTTAAAATGTAAATAAACCTACTCGACAATCTAACCCTGCCCTACCTAACACACATAACCCTCTATTTTTAATTCATCCATCTGCCCGTCTAAGGGTCTCTTAAATGCCTCTGTTGTTCCAGTCTCCACCACCAATCCCCAGTGATGTATTCCAGGCCCCCACAACTCTCTGTGTATAAAACCTACCCCTGATGTCTCCCCTAAACCTCCCTGCCCACTAGTGTTTGGTGCTCTCTCTCCTGGGAAAAAGGTGCTGGCCGTCCACCCTATCCATTCCCCTCGTAACCTTATGGGTCTCTACCAAGTCACCTCTCCTCCTTCTTCGCTCCAACCAGAGAAGCGCTTGTCTTCTCCATTCCACGCAACGACTCCTCCACTACCCTCTCCATAGCCATCAGGGAGAAGATCGTGGGGAGGAGTCACGGGATGGAGTAGTGGCCGGATGGTGAACTCCAGCCCTCTCCAGAAAAGTCAGGAAAAACAAGAGAAAATACAAAGGCACAGAAATAAAAGTTAAAGAAAAGTGAGTATAAAGGTGGAAAGAAGATGGCGACAAAAAAAAGAAAAATCAAAATCAACGGTAAGAAGAGAAGAAGAGAAGACAACGGAGGAAGAAGGAGAAGGCCTTACCTGTCCGAAGAGGCCCGCTGTGGAGAGAGAAGCCCGCTTCCTCAGGTCGGTAGAAATAGGACTACAAAAATGGCTCGCTGAGCCGAGTAAAAGTGTGCAACCGCGCATGAAAAAAAACACACCGACGGGAGGGGGGACCAGCTGGGGAGTCGATCTCCACAGCCAGCAACGACAGCTGCAGAACACACAATTGCAGCAAGAAGAGATCACAGAAGACAATGGAAACAAGAAAAAAGAGAAGAAAAGGGCAACAAAGAAACAACAGATGGCCAACCCAGAGGAAGAAGAAGAGGAAGAGTACAGTGAAATAGAAGAAGAAGGGAAAGGCAAGATAAAGGATATACTTTCTCTTGTTAGAGGATACATGGAGTCATTTAAAGAATGGCAAACACAGGAATTTAATGATTTAAGAAGAAGAATAAACAACACAGAAGAGAAAATGAATAAAATAGATATGACCTTAACAGAAATGGGAAAGAAAATGGACAAGATGGAAGAGCGGGAAGCAGCAGTAGAAATGGAGGTAGAAGACTGAAAAAAGAAATTGGAGGAATCTAATAAAAAGACTAAAGAGACACAAGAACTACTAGCTCAAAAAATAGATATAATGGAAAATTATAACAGAAGAAATAACATAAAGATAGTGGGCCTTAAGGAAGATGAAGAAGGCAAGAATATGAGGGAGTTTATAAAAGATTGGATCCCTAAGACCCTAGGATGTCCAGAACTACAGCAAGAAATGGAAATAGAAAGGGCACATAGAGCATTGGCCTCTAAACCACAACCACAACAAAAACCAAGATCTATTGTAGTAAAATTCCTAAGATATACTACAAGAGAAAAGGTACTGGAGAAGACAATGGAAAAAGTAAGAGAGGGCAACAAACCACTGGAGTATAAAGGGCAAAAAATCTTCATTTATCCAGATATAAGTTTTGAACTCCTAAAGAAGAGAAAAGAGTTCAATACAGCAAAGGCGATTTTATGGAAGAAAGGATATAAATTTATACTAAAGCATCCAGCGGTATTGAAAATATTTATTCCAGGACAACAAAACAGACTATTCTCGAATCCAGAAGAATCACGAAAATTTGCAGAACAATTACAAAAATAGACTGAAGGATGAAGACGGGTAATGAGAGTAAAAATGATCACGATTGATATGTATGTGGGTAAAGACAAAAATAGACTGAGGGATGAAGACGGGTAATGAGAGTAAAAATGATCACGATTGATATGTATGCGGGTAAAGAGCTATAAGAGTGAATAGAGACAATGTGCAGACGTGAATGCATCTGTACTTAGAGGAAAATATAGATAGTATAGACAAGAATTAATAAGGGAAGGTAATGGAATAGAGAGAATAAGGAGGGAATTAAAAGAGTGACCTTTGTTACATATGAAAAGTGAAATCTTTTCTGGGGGGTGCTGGGTGGGGGGAAATAGCGGTCACTGCAAAATCAGTTGACGCTTGCGAGTGGATTCGCAAACCCAAATGGAGAGGGGAGATGTGGTTGTCCGACAAGGGATAAAGGACAACTCAGGAGGGGAAGGGGAGATTGGGGATAAAGAAGATATAAATAGGAGAATAAGGAAAATGTTGGATGTTGTAGGAATGTTGTCTTATAAAGAGTTAAAAATAAGAAAACAGAAATGGAAAAGGAGGAAAGGTAATGATGGAAAAACGGAAAGAGAAGATAAACAAAATATAAAATGGCTACGCTGAACTATATGACTTTAAATATTAATAGAATACATAACCAAATTAAAAGGAAGAAACTACTAAATTTACTGAAAAAGGAAAAAATTGATATAGCATTCGTCCAAGAATCACACTTAACTGAATTGGAGCACAAGAAATTAAAGAGAGATTGGGTAGGACATGTAACAGCAGCATCGTATAATTCAAAAGCAAGAGGAGTGGCTATATTAATTAGTAAAAATGTGCCATTTAAAATAGAAGAGGAAATAATAGATCCAGCAGGGAGATATGTTATGATAAAATGTCAGATATATTCGGAGTTTTGGAATCTACTTAATGTATATTCACCTAACGAAGAAGATCAAAAGTTTATGCAAGATATCTTTTTGACGGTAGCTAATACGCAAGGGAACATACTAATAGGAGGGGATTTCAACCTGAATTTGGATCCAAATATGGATAAAACGGGGAAAAAAATTAACAGGAAGAACAAAGTAACCAAATTTATAATTAAATCAATGCAAGAAATGAAACCTTTGCATATATGGAGGAAACAAAACCCAAAAGAAAAGGAATACTCATACTACTCGGCTAGACATAAAACATACTCAAGAATAGACCTATTTTTGTTATCAGCTAGTATGCAGGATAGAGTAATAAAAACAGAATATAAAGCGAGAATGCTATCGGACCATTCACCCTTAATATTGACAGTAAAGCTAGAGGACATCCCTCCAAGAATGTATAGATGGAGATTAAACCCCATGCTACTTAAAAGACAGGATTTTAGAGAATTTATTGAAAAACAATTAAAAATGTATTTTGAAGTAAATACGGAATCAGTGGAAGATAAGTTTATACTATGGGACGCAATGAAAGCATTCATTAGAGGGCAAATAATAAGTTATGTAACCAAGATGAAGAAGGACTATAATCAGGAAACAGAGCAGTTGGAAAGGGAAATAGTAAACATAGAAAAAAAATTAGCAATGATGGAAGATACAACTAAAAGAAGAGAATTGGCGGATAAAAAAATAAAATATGAAACATTACAAACATATAAGGTAGAGAAGAATATAATGAAGACAAAACAGAAATATTATGAACTAGGTGAAAAAACACACAAAATCCTAGCATGGCAGCTTAAAACAGAACAAGCTAAGAAAATGGTATTGGCATCAAGGAAAAAAGACAAACAAATTACATATAATCCAAAAGAAATTAAGGAAAACTTTAGAGAATTCTATGAACAATTATACCGAACTGAAAACAAAGGGAAAGAAGGGAAAATAGATGAATTTTTGACTAAAATTGAACTACCAAAACTACAAATAGAGGAACAAAATAAATTAACAGAACCATTTGGAACAGTAGAAATACAAGAGATAATTAAAAAATTACCAAATAATAAGACACCAGGAGAGGATGGATTTCCAATAGAATTCTACAAAACATTTAAAGACTTATTAATACCGCCCCTCCTGGATGTAATCAACCAGATTGATGAAACACAAAGCTTACCAGATTCATGTAAAACAGCAATAATTACAGTAATACTAAAACAAGGGAAAGATCCACTCTCACCAGCGTCATATAGACCAATATCTTTGCTAAACACAGATTATAAGATAATAGCTAAACTATTAGCAAACAGATTAGCAGAACAGGTACCGAAAATGGTAAATTTAGACCAAACTGGATTTATCAAAAAAAGACGCACAACAGACAATATTTGTAAATTTATTAACTTAATTCATGCAGTAGAAGGAAATAAAGCACCTACAGTAGCAGTTGCTTTAGACGCAGAGAAGGCCTTCGACAGAGTAGAATGGAATTATTTGTTCAAAGTATTGCAAAAATTCAGTCTACCGGAGAAGTATATTAATTGGATTAAAGCATTATATAAGGGACCATTAGCGAAAGTGACAGTAAATGGACATCTATCAAAGCAATTTAACTTAAGCAGGTCAACGCGGCAGGGATGCCCACTATCACCTTTATTGTTTGCGCTAGCTATAGAACCACTAGCAGAATTGATAAGAATAGATAATAATATAAAAGGAATAAAAATAAAAGACAGGGATTATAAAATCAGTCTATTTGCGGATGATGTTATAGTGTACTTAACAGAACCAGAACTATCAATAAAAGAATTATATAAGAAATTGAAGGAATATGGAGAAGTGTCGGGTTACAAGATAAACGTAAATAAAAGTGAAGCAATGCCTATGAATAATGCGGATTTCTCAAAATTTAAGAAGGAATCTCCATTCAGATGGAAAATGCAGGCAATAAGATACCTAGGTGTACAAATAAACAAAAATCTAGGCCAATTATATAAACTCAATTACAATCCATTAATGAAAAAATTACAGGACGATTTAGAGCATTGGAAAGATCTACCACTAACACTGATAGGAAGGATAAACTGTATTAAAATGAACATTTTTCCAAGGATATTATACTTATTTCAGGCATTGCCAATACAACTGACAGAAAAATTCTTCAAAGAGTTAAAGAAAATAATAAGGAAATTTTTATGGAGAGGGGGGAAACCGAGGATAGCACTAGATAAATTAACAGAATGGTATAAACAAGGAGGCTTACAATTGCCAAACTTCAAAAATTATTATAGAGCCGCACAATTAAGATACCTATCAGATTTTTATCAAACAAGGGAAAAATCAGACTGGACGAGATTAGAATTAGATAAAATAGGGGAAAAGATACCTGAACACATATTATATAAATGGGACGAAAAATTGGTACAACATAGAACTTCTCCAGTACTACATCATCTCCTCAATATTTGGAAGAAGATTCATGTAGAAAGAAATAAAACAAATTATCAATTACCAAAACTAATATTGACGCAAAATAAGCTACTCCCTTTTACAATAGATAACCTTTCCTTTAGAGAATGGGAAAAAAAGGGATTAAAAGAATAGAAAATTGTTTTTCAGGAAGTAGATTCTTATCCTTTGAACAAATGAGAGATAAATACAATATAACTGGAGATACAGCGCTGGCATATTACCAACTGAGATCCTACTTGAAAGATAAATTAGGAAGCAATTTGAGTTTACCAGAGGGAAGTAACCTTGAATATGTGATTACAGATGCAATGTTAATCAAAAGATTTATAACAAATATGTATATTAAACTGCAAGAAAAGGAGAATGAGGAAACAAATGGTAAAACTAAACAAAAATGGGAACAAGATTTAAATATAAAGATAAAAAAGGAAACATGGGAGAAATTATGTTCTGGAACGATGAGAAATACAATAAATACGAGGCTACGTATGATACAATATAATTGGTTACACAGACTATACATTACACCGCAAAAGTTAAATAAATGGGACCCAACAGTATCTGATAGATGTTTTCGATGTAAAAAAGACATGGGAACAACAATTCATGCAATCTGGACATGTGAGAGAGTAGAAAAATTTTGGGATGATCTCAATCAGATATTAAATAAAATAACAGAAAACAATATACCAAAGAATCCAGAGATCTTTCTCCTAAGTAACATAAAAAACAAAGAATTTGGAATTGATTTGGAGGATGCACAAAAAAGATTTGTTAAGATAGCCCCAGCCGTAGCAAAAAAATGTATTATGTCAACCTGGAAATTGGAAGATAATTTGAAAATACAACAATGGTATATAGAAATGAATAAATGTATTCCATTAGAAAAAATAACATATAGTTTAAGAAATAATATTGAAATATTCGAACAAATATGGGAGCCTTACATTAAATACAATAGCGAAAACCTACCGGGGACAAACATTACCTAAGTTGATGGAAGGAGAAGGAAAGAAAAGAATGGACTCAGTAGAATTTCTGGTGTATTTTTGTTGAATGACAACATTGTCTGACTGGTTTAATGCAACCTAGATTGTATACCTAAAATGTATGAGGGGGGGTGGGGGGGTGGCCTGGGAGGAGGGAGTGGGGGGGAGAAAAAGTCACTGTATATGTGTGAAAAAGAAAAAGTGTATATCATGGCTAATGTGATTTATGGTGTGAAAAATAAAAAATTTAAAAAAAAAATAAAAAAAATTTAAAAAAGGGAGAAGATCGTGAAAGCACTCTCCCAAGCAGCCATCAGGCTCCTGAATGAGCCCCACCACAGTGCTCTCATGCTGCTCAATCGATCTTCCTCACTGTCACCTGCCCCTTCACCCAGATGTATGAAGGTTAGAGCTGACAGGCTGGACCGCTGGTGGAAGAACCCTTCCCCACTGGTACAATGTGGCAAAAGGCTTCAGGCGTCGGGTGTGCTTTGAAGTTGCAGATTCTCCTCCCACTCCTTCCCGGATCTGCCTCCACCCTCCCCTCAGGCAGTGTCGCCTGATTACAGCCACTCCATTGGGGAGACATGGTTGTTACCTGCGTCACGGATAAGAGAATTAAAACTCTGGTCGAACTCACCTGGCGCCTCAATCCGGAACCTTCTGTGACCAAGGTACTCTGTGTGTGCTGTGGATATAGCCTGAATCTCAAAGTCTCCGAGGCTGCAAACAGAACGTGATTTGGGCCAGTTATAATGCCCCGTGATTTGGACGAAAGGCAATGGGTTCAGCCCTTAACGTTCCTGCCACCATGACGTAGATCATCTCACGATTCACAAAGGCAGAGAGATCTTTCAATTCCAGTTAATTATCCCCATTCACCCAATGCTTTACACAACTTTGGCAAGGGCTCACACAAGTCCACATACGCTCACGCACGTGCGCACACCCACGCGCCCACACACACACACACACACACACACACACACACACACACACACACACACACACACTCATAGACCCACATACAAGCACACACATTTAACCACACACAGACATAACCACACACAAACACCCACACCTACAGACACACACTCACATACACACCCACACACACACCGAAATCAACATACACACAAACACCCACACAACCACACACACACCCAAACATACTCCCACACACACCCACACACAAACACACCCATACACACACACACACACATACACACTCATACCCACCCACACGCACACACACGCAAACACACACGCACGCACACGTACACACACACACACCTGCCACCCCTTCGACCCCGACCTGTCTGTGTGGATTTTGAAGGTCCACCCTTTGTCTGTATGAGTTCTCCCCACTACTGCGGGCACCTCAGTTCCCTCCCGGATCACAAAGATGTGGGGTAATTAGCCACTTTTAATTGGTCCCTGAGAGAGGTAAATCTTGTGGAGGGGGAGGAGATGGGGGAGGGGGAGGAGATGGGGGAGGGGGTGGAGATGTGAGATGGGAACACGAGGAGAAGATGGGACAAGTGTGAGTGTAAATGATCAGCGTGGTTTGGGTGGAGAAAAGGATCCAATTCCATCCTGTCTGCCTCCATTAACTCACTGTCTGGCCCCTCACATTGCTGAAGACTCACATTGAGGGATGGATGGAGATCTGGCCTCCACAGACCTTGTCCGAGACCTGCCTTCGATTCTCACTTTCCGTAACCACACGGTTTTCTTGCTGTAAAGCAACAAGGCCAAACATTCAGTTCAACCAGCAAGTCTCCAAGATGCTGCAGTTGTAATTTACGTCACAAAAATGCTGGAGTTCTTTACGGCCAAGATACATAAGCGGTGTTTTGGGCCCGAGTCCTTCATCAAGATCTTCTCGACCTGTCATCCTTCCTGGAGTCAAGGTCCCTCATGGGATACACAAGGTATCCATGGAAAGGTTGAGAACTTGATTCAAAATTGGCTGAGTGGGAGAGGACAGAGAGTGGTGATGGATGGTTGCTTCTCAGCCTGTGAGCCTCAGGGCTCGGTGCTGGCACCATCATTGTTTGTCAATGATCTAGATGATTGGATCAGCAAGTTTGCTGGTGACACAAAGATCGGAGGCATTGAGGACAGCAAGGGGGATTTTCAATGCTTACAGAGGGATCCATACCAACTGGGAGAACGGGCCAGAGAATGGCAGATGGAGACAAGTGTGAGGTGATACATTTTGGAAGGTAGGAATACATGGTAGATGGTTGGGCACTGAGGAGCGTGGAGGAGCAGAGAGATCTGGAAATACAGATCTCGGGGGTGTAGGTTAATTGGGTGAAAATTGGAAGTGGGCGAAGGGAGGGAGGAGACTGGAAAGGGGAAGGGGAAGGAAGGAGGGGGGAAGCAGAGAGCAGGTTAGCAGAAACCGGAGACGTCGGCGCTAATGCCGTCTGGCTGGAGAGTGCTCAGAAAGTAAATCAGGTGCTGCTCCCTCAATTTGCAGGCGGTCTTGGTGGGACAGTGCATGAGGCCATGGTCAGACATGTGAGTGTGGGAGTGGGATACAGAACTGAAAGGAGATGGTGTTGGAGACAGTAACTAGAGAACTGAAGGTGGCAGCACAGGTGGACAGGATTGTAAAAAAAGATTTTGGCATCTTAGCCTTGATAAGTCAAAGTATTGAGTACAGAAGTTGGGATGTCACGTTGAAGTTGTTTAAGATATCAGTGAGGCAAAATTTGGATTTTCTGGTGCAGTTCTGGGCGCCTAACTACAGGAAGGATATCAATAAGATTGAGGGAGTGGAGAGAAGATTATCAGGATGTTGCCGGGTCTTCAGGAGTTGAGTTACAGGGAAAGATTAAACAGGTTAGGACTTTATTCCTTAGAGTGAAGAAGAATGAGGGGAAGGTTTGATCAAGGTTTACAAGATTATGGGAGGTATAGACAGAGGGGATGAGTCGGCTTCTTCCATTTAAATTGGGGGAGAAAAATATGAAGGTCATAGTTTTAAGCTGATGGGGTAATGGTTTAGGGGGAAGTTCTTCACTCAGAGGGCGGTGGGAGTGTGGAACGGGCTGCCATTGGATGCGGTGAATGCGGGCTAGATCTTGAGTTTTAAAAACAGATTGGCTAGGGTTATGGAGTGGGAGCAGGTCCATGGAACTGGTGGAATAGTGGTCAGCACAGATTAGAAGGGCCGAATGGTTGGTTTCCTGCATTGCAGCATCCTTTAGTTCTATGGTTGTATGGCGAAGCCACACTTTACCATCCTGGTTTTCGACAACTCTGAAGACCTGTCCTGGGGTCTCCATGTCGAAGGCATCACGAAGAGAGGTCGCCAGTGAGGAGTTTGGGGAGGTTCGGTAAGTTTCTACAGGTGTACCCAATGCATCACTGTCTGGTATGGAGGCGCCAATGTTCAGGGCAGGAACAGGCGAGTTGTGAACGCGGCCTGCGACATCATAGGCTCCAGACTTCACTCCATCAAGGACATCTATGTGAGGCGGTGTCTTAAAAAAGCAGCCTTTATCCTCAAGGAAATCCACTCCCCCCCACCCCCCCCCCCCCCCCGCACCAGCCAGGCCAGGCCCTCTTCACTCTGCCACCATCGCAGAAACCTGAACACAAGCTTTCACCGGCACAAGGACAGCTTCTTCCCTGCCGCCATCAAACTTCTGAGAGACAATGGATCACAGACACTGTCTTACTGTCTCTTCTGCCAGGCCTCAAAATGTAGGACACAAGCACCACCTCCTCCCAACCCCGACACAAGGCTTTACATCTACCGCACTGTAACAGGCCCTTCGACCCAATGGACTCATGCTGACCAAGTCTGTCCCCAGATGGCTGCATTCCTATCCACAGACAAGACCAAACCTTCTAAAGGATCCCACTGCTCCCTCTTCCTCTGGCAGTTCATCCCACACACCCACCACCCTGTCTGTGAAGAAGGTGGCCATTGCCCCTACCTCCAGGTCCCCTTTCAAATCTAGTAAAAACACACAGTAAACTCAGCCGGTCTCGCAGCGTCCACAGGAGGTTATATCACCGATGTTTCGGGCCTGAGCGCTTCTTCAAGGTAGAAGCAAAGTGCAGACGGGCCTCTCAGTTAAAGACCGGGGCCTACACAGTTGGCTGCAGGACCTACGCAAGTTGTGGGTGACCTGCAGTCGGTGGGGGGGGGGGTCCCGCTGGCGGCTAGAGACTGGGAACCAGGTATCGGAGCCGGGATTCGAGAGGGCACCAAGGGCAAGTAGGGCTCCCAATGGGGCCTCAGGCGCTGAAGGGATTTCTGATCACGTCAGAGGTTGGGATCTGGAGCCTCGGGAGACCGACGGATTGAACGGGAGTCCGTACGGCTGCGGAGGCCGCGGGAGCGCTTGAGGCGAATCCACGGATACTCGGTGTCTCTGAAGGGACTCTCTCTGCCTTCTCTTTCTCCTATTGTTGGGGGCACCGGGCAATGCTCACGGCCACTCTTTGTCCACCTCACAGCAGGTAAATGTTGACGTTTATGTATTATTATGTGACAATAAAAAGAACCCTGAACTTTGAATAAATGCTCAAAGTGTCCGCGACAACCAAGCAGAGAAGTTGAAGGGATTGTCACTCACCAAAATCTTCAACCTCGCCCCGCAATCTGTGATCCTCGTCAAATGATCCAGGGTGAAACTTCGGATCCAGACTGAAAGGAGATTTGGTCGATAGCATTTTGCAAGGTCAGACCAGATAGACAACATGCTCTTGAATAACAAAACAGTCCAGGGGTAAGGGTTGGGTGCAAGTCAGTGGGATGAGGCAAAATGGTAGTTCGGCACAGACTAGAAGGGCAGAAGGACCTTTTACTGAGCTGTAGTGTTCTATATCTCTTCGTACCCCTCTCTTTCATGTACCTGTCCAAATATTTATTCAATGTGAAATTTTAGCCTGCATTCATCTCTTCAGCTGGCAGCTCGTTCCACACTCCCACCACACTCTGCGTGAAGAATTCCCCCCAAGGCTCCCCCTAAATGTTTCATCCTTAACCCATGTCCTCTAGATCTTAGTTCTCTAGACAATGTGTCCAACACTATCTCCTTTCAGTTCTGTGTCCCACTCCCACACTCACATGTCTGACCATGGCCTCATGCACTGTCCCACCAATACCGCCTGCAAATTGAGGGAGCGGCATCTGATTTACTTTCTGGGAGCTCTCCAGCCAGACAGATTTAGCGTCGACGTCTCCGGTTTCTGCTAACCTGCTCTCCACTTCCCCCCTCCTTCCTCCCCCTTCCCCTTTCCAGTCTCCTCCCTCCCTTCACCCACCCCTCCTCCCCTTGCTCACAGCAGTCCCCTCCCTCCCTTCTCCATCAATTTGCAACTGCACTCCCCCCCCCACTCTTTTGTTCAGACTCCTGCCGACATTTTGTCCACACCTTGATGAAAGGCTAAAGCCCAAAACATCGGTTCTGTATCTTTACTTCTGCTGTATAAAGGACACTGCTTGACCTGTGTTCCTCTAGTTCTTACCTCACCTCACCTCAGTGGAAAAATCCTGCTCGCATTTACTCTGTCTGTGCCCTTCATAATTTTAAATACCTCCATCAAATCTCTCCTCATTCTTCTTCGCTCTGGGGAATAAAGCCGTAACCTGTTTAACCTTTCCCCGTAACTCAGTTCCTTAAGTCCTGGCACACCAATCACATCCATGCTTCCCTCTGTCCAACTCACTAAATATCTTTTGAACCTTGTAATTGTGCCCGATTTTACAGTTTCCTTTGGTAGCTAGTTCTAGTTATGGACCATTGCCTGGGTGAAGAAGTGCCCCCTCACTCTCCCACCCCCTCAATGTGAAGAGCTTCATTTTGGGAAGAATAATCAAAATAGGACATTTGCAGTGAAGGGGAGGGCGTTGAGGAATGTGAAGGAATAGAGAGATCTTGGAATAACAGTTCAGCGTTCCTTGAAGGTAGATTCCCATGTACCTTCTTTTGGAATGCTGGCCTTTATAAATCAGCATAGAATATAGGAGCTGGGAGGTGATGTTGAGACTATTCAAGGCCTTGGTGAGACCAAGTTTGGAATATTGTATGCAGTGCTGGTCCTCAAATTATAGGAAAGATATCAATAAGGTAGAGAGGGTGCAGAGAAGATTGACTAAGATGTTGCCTGGATTGCAGTATTTAGAATACGGAGAAAGATTAATTAGACTGGGTTTTTATTCATTGGAGCATAGAAGGTTGAGGGGGGATTTGATAGAGGATATGAGGGGGTTGGAGGGTTATGGACAGGGAGCGGGTAGGTGGAACTAGTGGAGTTTCACGTAAATCAGTGCGGACTAGAAGAGCCGATATGGCCTGTTTTTGTACTGTAATTGTTATATGGTTACATGGTTATATCTCTTTCCTTAAACCTCGTCCCTTCTCCTTCTAGAATCATCTACCCTGGGGAAAGAAACGGGAACATTCACTTATCCATAATAATTTTGGGCGGCACGGTTGCCGCCACTCCTTTACAGTGGCAGCGATCGGGACCAGGGTTCGGATCCTACATTGTCTGTTAGGAGTGTGTACGATCTCCCCGTGCCTGCGTGGGTTTTCGCTGGGGGCTCCGGTCTCCTTCAAAATGTACTGGGGGGTGTAGGTTAATGGGGTGTAAATTGGGCGGCATGGACTCGTGGGCAGAAATGGCCTGTAACCGTGTTGTATGTCTAAATTTTAAATTTTATGAAGTACAAACCTGTATGTGATCACCCCTCAGCCACCTACTCGCTCCTGGGATAAAAGACCCAGCCTATCCAATCTTTTCCTCTAACTGATTGGGCAGAGTTTAAGTGGAAACTATCTTCATAAATCCACTCAATTCAATCAAGATGGGCAGCATGGTTAAATGTAACGGTTAGCGCAGGGGTGTCGAACTCAAATTCACAGAGGGCCAAAATTAAAAACTTGGACTAAGTCGTGGGCCAAACTAAATATTTATTGAAAATTTTCAACAACATCTGCGTCTTTTCTCTTCTTTCAACATATGTAATGTTAAACTTTTTCTTATTAAAATAAATGTTTAATAATAGTTTTGGTTAAACTCTTTCCAGAAGAAGCATTAACAAACGAGAAATAAAATATAAAATAAAGTTTGCTGTAAACCAGACTTCTTTTCATCTCCTCCACCTTCTGGAGCTTTTGCTTCTCGTTCAGATCCTTATACCTGTCCTGGTGTTTCGTTTCATAGTGTCGTCGTATGTTATATTCTTTAACTACAGACACGCTGGCTCTACACACAAGACAAGCAGGTTTGTTTTTTTTAAAATGATGAACATATAGTCTCCCTCCCACCTGTCTTGAAAGGTCCTGTTTTCTGTCTTTCGTTTGGCCATTTTTCGTAAGGGGTTTATTACATGTGAGTTTGGCGACAGGTCGCAGATGCTAATAAAAGTAAAGAGAGGAGGTGGGGGCGATTAGCGGGCTGACGGGCCGGCACCAATGCATTTGCAAAGCATTCTGGGATTTGTAGTATTAGGCTGTGCATGCGTTATACTGGTGCGGCGGCCAGCAGGCCAGCTCTAATACATATTTGATATGATCTTTCAGGCCAAATATAATTATATCATGGGCCAAATTTGGCCTGCGGGCCTGAGTTTGACATGTGTGGGTTAGCACAATGCTGTTACAGCACCAGCGACCCAGGTTCGAATCTGCCGCTGTCCGTAAGGAGTTTGTACATTCTCCCTGTGACCTGCATTGGGGATTGCTTCAGTTTCCTCCTACCCTCCGAAACTCATACAGGGGGATTGTAGGTTAATCAGTGGGTGTGTGAAAAAATATGCTTAACAAGGGGTTAATGAATTAGGTGAGAAAATACAGTTGTCACCTTGGAATATGGTGGGAACCTAATTGCCTTCTGACATGACCTTGTCTATGCTGTAGTGAGAGAGTAACTAGAACCACAAGAATGCAAATATGCCTTGAGGAAGGACACCCTGATATTTCCCAGCCATCTGCAGACACCACAGGGGAACGTGTTGTGCAAAAACAGGGAACATCTGCCCAAAAGGTGTATAAAAGTGCAATAAACAGTCTGTATGCTTTGAGTGTGGCACAGTGTAGAGAATGAGTTGCTGAATTCTTTCTTGGTACCTCCCACTAGTCTTGCCAAGGCTGAACACTGTTGTATACTTAATTGGTTCTGCTGTTTGTTTTATCACAGTGAGTGCTGGCTTTCACACATATAACCATATATAAAAATCACAGCACAGAAACAGGCCATCTCGGCCCCTCTACTCCACACCAATTCAAGTGATCTGCTCTAGTCCCACTTACCCGCTCCCTGCCCATAACCCTCCAGTCCCCTTACATCCACATGCCTATCCAACCTTCTCAAATGACAAAATTGACCCTGCTGCAACTACCTCTTCCGGAAGATCATTCCACTCAGCCACCACTCTCTGAGTGAAGAAGCATCCTCTCATGTTACTCCTAAGGTTTTTCCCCCTAACCCTTAACTTATATCCCCTCATTCCAATCTCACCTTCCCTCAAGGGGAAGAGCATATTCACATCTACTCTATCTATCTCCCTCATAATTTTAAACACCTCTATCAAATACCCCCCTCAACCTTCTATGTTCCAACGAATAAAGTCCCAGTCTACTCAGTCATTCTCCGTATTCCCTGCAATCCAGGCAACATTTTAGTCAATCTTCTCTGCACCCTCTCTACTTTATTGATATCCTTCCTATAATTTGGGGACCAGAACTGCACGCAGTATTTCAAACTTGGCCTCACCGATGCCTTGAACAGTCTCAACATCACCTCCCAGCTCCTATATTCTATGCTATGATTTATAAAGCCCAGTGTACCAAAAGCCTTCTTCACCAATGTATGCACGTGAGATTCCACTTTCATAGAATGATGAACCATTAGTCCAAGATCTCTCTGTTCCTCTGCGTTCCTCAATGCCATCCCCTTCACTGCATACGTCCTGTTTTGATCATTCTTTCCAAAATGAAGTACCTCACACTTATCAATATTAAATTCCATCTGCCATCTTTCAGTCCACTCTTCCAAGCAGTCCAAATCCTTCTGCAATCCCCGAAAACCATCCTCACTCTCCACAACTCCCCCTATTGTCGTATCTTCCGCATATTTACCAACCCAGTTTACCACCTCATCATCCAAATCATTCAGGTAAATGACAAACAACAATGGACCCAACACCGATCCCTGAGGCACTCCACTCGTCACTGGTCTCCATCCTGACTGACAGTTCTCCACCATGACTCTCTGGCATCTACCCTCTAGCCACCGTTGAACCCATCTGACTCTCTCCACATTAATCCCCAGTGCCTGAACTTTCCTCACCAACCTTCCATGTGGAACCTTACCGAAGGCCTTACTGAAATCCATATGGACTACATGGACCAAGTTTAATGTCCAAAATAGAGAGAAGGGAAGTGAATGGATATGGGAGGGGGAGTTGAGTCATTGCACCGTCAGTAACTAAACATTAAATTATCGCCGAAGACCTTCCATGGAGCCAGCACGTCGAAACAACCGTGGAGAAGGCGCCCCGACACCTCCACTTTCTAAGAGGTCCAAGGGAGATGCCATCAAACCCAGCCAGGACCCTTATGGGTTCTGACCCCCTTACTCCTTGGCTCGGATGCCTGCCTGCATTTTTTCCACACCTTGATGAAAAGGTTCAAGCCCAAAACGTCAGTGATGAATTTTTACCTTTGCTCTACACTGTTTGACCTGCTGAGTTTCTCCAGCTTTGTGTTTTTACTTAAACCCTGGTGTCTGCATATTTTCACGCCCCCCCCCCCCCCACCCCACAGTCCATTGTGGACACGAGAGAAACACACTCTGCACTGGAGCCTTAGTTGTGTGGGCAACAGGGGACTGATTCGACATCCTCCTACCTGTTTCCCCGGGTCTGTATGTCAGTTTGTCGGTTTCAATAAAGATGAAGAAAGGTTTTGGACGAAGGTGCAGATGGACCAGTCTCCGTCTGGGAAACAGTTCAGGAATCTCGGCCGCAAGCATGATGTGTGATGTCTGCCTGGCTAACTTGCACTCGTCCACCATTTCCGGAAGGATCTGTGATGGTGGAGATCCCAGGGTTTTAACAATAGAGTGAAAAATCACAGGCATCGCCATCTTGGGCCCAGACCCCACCTTTCACAGGATTTCAAAACAAAACGCTGTCGTGCCACGGAGAAGCGCTGTGTTTCCATTTCACCCCCTCTCCCCAGTCCATACAAGCAGGCGTCACTGTTATGTCACGTATGAAACATTTTTATGTATTATTACATGACAGTAAAGGGAACATTGAGAAGCATAGATTTTTTTACATATAAAAAAATGTTATTTTTCCAGTCATTTTTCACACTTTCCTTCCATTGTGGCCATTCACGTAGAACAACCTGTGTACAGATATCGCTGCATGTTTAGACTAAGTACCTGATATGTGGCACTTACGTAGGCTGGGCCAGGGTCAATGACGCCCGTCACATTGTACTCATTAGGCCCATTGTTGTGGACCATCTGTCGTTCAGTTTAGACTGAATAATGTCGCTCATTTCCGTTCCACTCTTTCTAAACGGACTGCATTCTGGGAATTTGGGAATAATTTCCTGGAACGCAGCGGCTGCGTAAAACAACATAATAGATAAAGTGGACAAAAAGCACCTTTTTCCCTAGAGCAGGAAGTCTGAACAAAGTGAAGGGAGGAAAGTTTAGGGGAGACATCCAGTGGGTCTGTTTTTAACATAGACAATAGTGGGTGCCTGTGATGTATGGACAAGGGATGGAGGTGGAGACTGGAACATGAGGGTCATTTAAGAGACTCAAGGCCTTTTTACACCGTGCCGACGTCCTGTACGATGGAGCCTTCCAGCACCGGTATTCTGTGTGATGGAGCCTCCCATCGCCAGCGTCCTATACAATGGAGCCTCCCAGTGCCAGCATCCTGTACGATGGAGCCTCCCAGCATCGGCATCCTGCATGATGGAGCCTCCCAGTGCCGGCGTCCTTTATGATCCAGCCTCCCAGCACCAGCGTTCTGCACGATGGAGGCTCCCAGCGCTGGCATCCTGTGTGATCCATTTTAGACAGAAGCTTTTGCAAAACGCTTCACCTTTGATACTACCTACCTCAGTAGCATCCAACATGGGATGAAAATGAACCCTCTTCCTGTATTTATACAGGTCAGTGAAGTGGTTAAGGGGCAGTTAATTCCTGTGCTTTAATGGCTGTGTAAAAGGAGCTTTAGAAAGATACATGGATGAAAGAAAAATAGAGGGTTATGAGGTAGGAAAGGTTCAATACTTTTTTGGTAGGAGTATATGGGTCAGCACAACATTGAGAGCCGAAGGGCCTGTACTGTGCTGCTGTGTTGTATGTTCTATGAACCTTGAACTGCTGGCGTTCAGATTTAATAATCTGGCAGGGTTATAAACGAAGAGCAAAGCAAAATGAGTTCTCGGCCTCGGGACCACTAACCTGGACCTGGAGGGTTTGTGTGAAGTGGTTGGTGTTGTTCAGCTGCAGCGTGTACCTCTCTGAGCACAGCACCATGCTCAGCTGATCGAGAAAGTAAATGGAGGCCTGAACCTCGCTCTGTGCCTTGAAAACCTGGACTGTGACCGATTCCTTCACGCCCACACGGATCACTTTCGGAGCGGTGATCAAATACCTGAAGGTGTGCAGAGAGAGAGACCATTACTTCCTGCATTCCTACCTTTCCTCAGGAGGTTAGGGAGGGGCAAGTCTATTGGCCCCCATATCAGCAGCCTTTAACAGGAACACCCTTGTGGCTAAAGATCCGCTCACCTGCATGCGGCAGCAGCGCCTCCAAGGCGCCCATGCCAACCCTCCTCCAGGATGGATAATCGGCTGAGCGCGGTGAGCGACACTCCTGAATGTGCGACCGAACTCCCCATTGCCCGACAGCCCCCTGACTGCCCCACTACCTGACAGACCCC
Organism: Narcine bancroftii; assembly: GCF_036971445.1. Classification (NCBI taxonomy): domain Eukaryota; kingdom Metazoa; phylum Chordata; class Chondrichthyes; order Torpediniformes; family Narcinidae; genus Narcine; species Narcine bancroftii. Next base: position 189,160,941 of record NC_091470.1, read on the forward strand.
CCCGCCCTGCTGCCTGACGGTCCCCCCGCCCTGCTAGCTGACAGCCTCCCGCCACCCCCTACCTGTCAGACCCTGCCCCACTGAGGAGGGGAGATCAGCAAGGACCGTCAGGGCAGGGACAACTGGGGGGGACAGGGGTGGACGGTGGGGCAGGGGCAGCCAGTGGGGGACATCGGGAGGCAGCTGGTGCAGGTTGTCACAGCCCGGTTGGCTCCTCCTGCATCGGGGCCGCTCTCTGCGCCTCAAAACGTGGCATACCAATTGTGGTCTTCTCTACCCATAATCCCCCACACAGCTGGAACTGTTGTGGGAAACACAGAGTGGTTCCACCTGCGTGGGGGATTATGGGTAGGGAAGACGGCCATTGGTATGCTGCATATTTATGACGGATGGCGATGCGGCACCAGTCGCCCCACCTCCATCAGATCCGGAGGCACTACGAGGTGGACCAGGCAACACTGCAGCAGCCTTTTAGGGCCGCCACCTGAAAGGTGATTCTGCAGGTTAAGACCCACTCCTGCCACTGCCCTCAAGGTGGAAGGTCCACCTGAAAGGTCCTTTTGAGAGCATCCTGTCTGGCTGCATCACTCTGTGGGGCAATAGCTGCAAAGCATCGGACCGGACCTCAATATAATGGCTCATCCAAGTGACCAAGGAGATTACTGGGGGCTCCCTTCCCTCTATTGACAACCTTCACTGGGAACGTGGCTTAAATAGGGCTCTATGAATTATTGAGGACCCTTCTCCATCCAGCAACACAGGATCTTTGACCCACTACCATCAGGAAGGAGGTAGAGGAGCATTAAAATCAGGCTGGGAAATCACTTCTTCCCGCAGGCTGTGAGATTAATGAGGAGTATCCTCTAACTAAGTACATCCCCAAAATATTTATATCAATTGATTTGGCTTATGCGATCTTTACACACTTTGTATTGTGTGTGTGTGTGTGTGTGTGTGTGTGTGTGTGTGTGTGTGTGTGTGTGTGTGTGTGTGTGTGTGTGTGTGTGTATGTGAGTATATGTTGAGTGACTGTGTGGTGTGTGTGGGTGTGTGTATGTGTGTGGGAGTATGTGTGTGTGAGTGTGTGTCTGGGTGTATGTGTGTGTGTTTGTGTGTGTGTGTGTGTGTGCACATGTGAGAGTATGTGTATGCGAGTGTGTTAAGTGACTCTGTGTGGGTGTGTGTGTCTGAGTGTGTGTGCGTCTGGGTGTGTGTGTGTCTGAGTGTGTGTGTGCGTCTGGGTGTGTGTGTGCGTCTGGGTGTGTGTGTGTGTGTGTGTGTGTGTGTGTGCACGCGCGAGTGTGTGTCTGGATGTGTGATTATGTGTGTGTGTGTGTGTCTGGGTGTGTGTCTGGGTGTGTGATTTTGTGTGTGTGTGTGTGTGTGTGTGTATGTATGTGAGTATATGTTGAGTGACTGTGTGGTGTGTGTGGGTGTGTGTATGTGTGTGGGAGTATGTGTGTGTGAGTGTGTGTCTGGGTGTATGTGTGTGTGTTTGTGTGTGTGTGTGTGTGCGCACATGTGAGAGTATGTGTATGCGAGTGTGTTAAGTGACTCTGTGTGGGTGTGTGTGTCTGAGTGTGTGTGCGTCTGGGTGTGTGTGTGTCTGAGTGTGTGTGTGTGTGTGTGTGTGTGCGCGCACGAGTGTGTGTCTGGGTGTGTGATTATGTGTGTGTGTGTGTGTGTGTGTGTGTGTGTGTGTGTGTCTGGGTGTGTTTTAGACATATAGCACAGTAACAGGTCCTTCTGCCCAGGTGCCATTTCTGCCCAATTACATACAATTGACCTACAACCCCTGGTACGTTTTGAATGGTGGGAGGAAATCAGACACTGAAAGCCTTACTGATCATGCCGGACGTTTGGATCTGGAGCTTGGGCTGCCGAAGAATCGAACAGGAGTCTGGACGGCTGCAGAGGATGCGGGATCCCTGGAGGTGAATCCACGAACATGCCCAATGTCTCTGAAAGGACTCGCTTTTGCTTCTCTTTCCCTTACAGTAGTAAGGGGTGTCGGGTGACACTAACGACGACTCTTTGACTGCCTTACGACAGGCAGAAAGCAATTTTGTGTAATAGGTACTTGAGAATAAAGGAACCTTTTAATCTTATTACTTAAATGGCAAGCAATTGTCGTCAAATTAATTGTCATCTGATTGTACAATACAACCCGATGAAACAGTGTCCTCAGTGCAATACGTGCAGACACACAACTAGACATAACATATGTGCAGACAAACAGTACATACACAGCGTGCAGCTGTGCAGAAGGACCTGGGAGGGCTTGTGCATGAATCGCAGAAGGTTGGTTTGTGAGTGCAGCAGGTTGTCAGGAAGGGAAACAGAACGTTGGCCATCATTGCCGGAGGGATTGAATTTAGGAGTGAGGGGGTTCTGCTGCATCTGTACAAGGTCCTGGCGAGGCCGCTTCTGGAGAACTGTGTGCGGTTCTGGTCTCCTGACTTGAGGAAGAATGTCCTGGATTTGTAGGTGGTGCGGAGGAGGGTCACCAGGTTGATTCCAGGAGTTGGCCTATGAGGAGAGATTGGATCATCTGGGACTGGAATTCAGAAGAATGAGAGAGGATCTTATAGAAACTATAAAATTATGAAAGGTACAGATAAGATAGAGGGAGGCAAGTTTTTTCCATTGGTGGCGGGGAGACCAGAACTACACGCTTCAATATTCAGGGTAGTAGATTTAGGACAGAGATGTTGTTCCGCTGTTTAAGAAAGGGTCCAAATGTAAGCCTGGAAATTATAGACCTGTGAGTTTGACGTCTGTGGTGGGTAAGTTGATGGAAAGTGTTCTGAGGGATGGCATTTACAAACATTTGGAAGAACAGGGATTGATAGGTAGTAGTCAGCATGGTTTTGTCAGGGGTAGATCATGCTTAACAAACCTTATAGAGTTTTTCGAGGGGGTTACAAAAAAGATTGATGAAGGGAAGGCTGTGAATGTTGTCTATTTAGACTTTAGTAAAGCTTTTGACAAAGTTCCCCACAGGAGGTTAGGAAAAAAGGTGGAGGCATTAGGTATAAATAAGGAGGTAGTGAAATGGATTCAGCAATGGTTGGATGGGAGGTGTCAGAGAGTAGTGGTAGAAAATTGTTTGTCAAATTGGAGGCCGGTGACTAGTGGAGTTCCTCAGGGATCGGTCCTGGGTCCACTATTGTTTGTTATATATATTAACGATCTGGAAGAAGGGGTGGTAAATTGGATAAGTAAGTTTGCAGATGATACAAAGATTGGTGGTATTGTGGACAGTGAGGAAGATTACCGTAGCTTAAAAAGAGATATAGGAAAGCAAGAGGAGTGGGCTGAGAAATGGCTGATGGAATTTAATACGGATAAGTGTGAAGTGTTGCATTTTGGAAAGGCAAATCTAAATAGGTCATATACATTGAATGGTAGACAATTGAGGAGTGCAGAGCAACAAAGGGATTTAGGAGTTATGGTAAATAGCACCCTCAAAGTTGATACTCAGGTAGATAGAATGGTGAGAAGGCATTTGGAATGTTGGCCTTCATAAATTGGAGTATTGAATTCAAGAGTTGGGATGTTATGATGAAATTCTACAAAGCATTGGTGAAGCCAAATTTGGAATACTGTGTGCAGTTTTGGTCATGGAATTATAGGAAGGATATAAACAAAATAGAGAGAGTGCGTAGAAGGTTCAAGAGAATGTTGACAGAATGTCAAGATTTGAGTTACAGAGAAAGGTTGAGCAGCCTGGGGCTTTTTTCTCTGGAGCGTAGAAGATTGAGGGGGTATTTGATGGAGGTGTTCAAGATTTTAAAAGGGACAGAGAGAGTCAACGTGGATAGGCTTTTTCAATTAAGAAAGGGGGAGATTCAAACTAGAGGACATGGTTTGAGATTGAAGGGGGAAAATTATAAGGGGAATGAGGGGAAATTTCTTCACACAAAGGGTGGTTGGGATGTGGAATAAACTTCCGGCGGAGGTGGTTGAAGCAAGGACGTTATTTACATTTAAGGAAAGACTGGATAATTACATGGAGGGGAGAGGATTGGAGGGGTGCTGGTCAGTGGGACTAGGAGGGTGGGGACTTGTTCCGGCATGGACTAGTAGGGCCAAACTGGCCTGTTCTGTGCTGTATATGGTTATATAGTTATATGGTTATATGTGGGATTTGCTGCCCTTTGAAGCAGCGGAGGCGACATCAGTAAATATATTTAGGACAAGTTTGGACAGATTTCTACACCATAAGGGAATTAAGGGATATGGGGAAAAGGCAGGTTGGTGAAGATGAGCCATGATCTCATTGGATGGCAGAGTAGGCTCGACGGGCCAAATGGCCGGCTCCTGCTCCTGTTTCTTATGTTCTTCTGACTCTTGAAAATTATTTATCTCTGACGTCTCCCCTAAACTGTTCTCCTCTCACCTTAAATGGATGTCCTCAGGTATTGCCTCCCTGGGTTAAAGTGTCCACCCTATCCAAGCCTCTCGGAATCTGAATTCTCTGCATCTGTGACTCCACTGTTGGTGCGGATACTTCTTGAGGGTCTTAAACCGGAATGTCTGCAGACGCTGGGATGGTAGGTGAAGCACTGGGGAAACTCAGCAGGTCGGCCAGTGACCACAGGAAGCCAATATATCTTGAGGAAGTGCTCAGGTCCGAGATGTTGGTTACCCTTTACTTCCTGTGGGCATTGCACGACCTTCTGGGTTTCTCCAGCATGTCTGCACCTTGCGCTACTTCCCCAGGGTCTACTTCTCCACCAATCTCTGGGTTAGTCATTTCAGATTCCAGTTGGGTGTGCGGAGGGGAGAAAAGGAAATCCCCCCCCATTCCTACCCCCCCCCCCAGGATCCCCTCTGAAGCTCCATGCTCCTCGTGTAGTGGTTAGTGTAGCACCAACAATCGGGACCTGACCAGAGTTCGAATCCCATGCTGTCTGTAAGGAGTTTGCACATTCTCCCCGTGCCTGAGTGGGTTTTCCCCGGGGGCTCCAGTTTCCCCCCACCATTCAAAATGCACTAGGGGTGTAGGTTAATGGGATATAAATTGGGCGGCTCTGACTCATGGGCCAAAATGGCCTGTTACTGGGCTGTGCGTCTAAATTTAAATTCCCGCAGAGGTTGGGGATACTCACGAAGACTTCTGTTCGCTGACAGACACCCAGAGAGAGGCGAGGAGCAAACCTGCCAGGACACCTAGTACAGAAGGAGCAGCCATTGTCACTGCCAGGGTTGGACAACGTGAATCCCCAACTCGCCGTGTTTCCTCATCAGTGTCGAGAGTTACGTTACTCATTAATCCTGGTCTGCTTGCAACATTTCAGGGCAGTGCTATTAACTATTCTGTTCCCGGGAATTCCTGCTACCAGGCCCATCTTCCCCTCTCCTCGCCTCTCCACCTTCCGCAGGGACTGCTCCCTCCGTCACTCCTCCCTCCCCACTAATCGTTCCCTTGGGACCTACCCCTGCAACCCAGATGCCTCCGGATCTGATGGAGGTGGGGCAACTGGTGCCACAGCGCCACCCATCATAAAATGCGGCATAGCAATGGTCGTCTTCCCTACCCATAATCCCCCACGTAGGTAGAACCATTCTGTGTTTCCCACACCTCCTCTCTCACCATCGTTCGGAGGCCCCGCACAGTCCTTCTAAATGAAGCAACGCTTCCCTTGTGAATCTACAGGGGTTGTCTACTGCAACCAGTTCTCTCGCTGTGGTCTATCAGGGGACTGAGAGATCAACAGTTGAGCACCTCAGCTCTGTCCGCCTCAATAGCGGGGATCACCCATGGCCACTCATTTCAATTTCCCCATCCCATTCCCTTGCTGACATGTCTGTCCACGGACTCGTGCACTGCCAGACTGAGACCACACACAGCACCTCATTTTCCATATGGACACCCTCCAACTAGATGGCTTTTCTGGTTTCTGTTAACCCCCCACACCCCACCCCTCGTCTTTTTCTCTGTCTCCTTTCCTCTAGTTCTGACATTCTCCTGCTCTCTCTCTTTCCCTCTATCACAGAGCCAAAACACTCCCCACTCCCCTATCAATTCTCGCCTTTCCTCTCTCCCATTAATACCTTTTGTGTGTTGGTCTGGACTCCTCTCCCTCTTGTTTCTCCCCCTTCCTTTCTCCAGCCTTTAACACAAGGCCCGTTCATGCCAGACCTCCATCTGGGGGGCATTTGTTAAGTGTGGAGGGAAAACATAAAATTATTTTTAATGGAGCAACCCTCCAGCGTCGCATTCATGTCGAGCACCACTTCGTAGCATTCTCCAGAGCCGATGGGCGAGGCCACTGTTGGCGTGGAGCTGCCCATCATAAATACGCGGCAGAGCAATGGCAGCCTTTCCTACTGTCACAGCCCGCACTGGCCACCCTCTGCCCCAATGGGCCTCGCTGCCCGTCCCTGCCCTGACAGTTCCTGCTGGCCCCTCCCCCTGCCCTTAGAGGGTCATGGAGGGAGAAGAGTGAATGGGTGGGAGAGAGAGGGGAGATGGGTCACGGACTGAAGGAATCATCATGATACCATCAGCCCACCCCCAGTCATCCGCTTGTAGCAGCCGTACATTCATGCTGGGTGTCAGAGCGCAGCACTCCACCGATGATCATTCCCTGAGGGGGATTGCAGTCGGTGCCTTGCAGCCGGTCACGGTGCATTCATGGAGGTAAATCTCCACCTTTACACTGTTATGTGCCCAGAGGACTCCAAAACCCAGCACCAATAGAAACTCACCAAGACAAATGGTTACTTAAACAAAAATCGTTTTTAATTTTCTTTAAATATAATTTTAACTTATTACTATTAACTTAACTTAGCTCCCTTCTAAATCCAAGTGCATGTGTATGTAATGTGTGTATAATTCAGAAAGGTTCTTTGATTCACAGTCCAATCTCACTTCTCACTCCTCCAAGTTCATCGGCATCAGACAATTCTTATTCTGTGCAGAGAATATAACATTTATGAATTTTCACCAAGCTCTGGTGTTTTAAAGTAATTGGTTACCACTCAGCAAGTTTCGCATTGGTTTCAGAGAGAGATTTGTTGCTCGTTGGACACACACAAGCTGATTCCCTCGGATCAGCCACTTCAGTGTCTTGCTGAAGAAACATGTCCCCTTGTGGGCTTTCCAAATGATAACCTCTTCTTCCAGGTCATCACATCATTCCTCTTGTTTCCCTTATTTCAGATGAAACACTCTAGCCAGCCATTTCCTTGTGTATGGACCACAAGGGTTTTCAACAGGTTGAACTCAGAACTCACAACACATCTTCAAAATGGGGTTCAAACAAGCTTCCAAAACCATCTCTCTCTCTCTCTCTACCTTCTTAGAACACCAAACTGTATCCAGGCAGATTGCAACACCGGACCCAAACTTCTGAGCCCATTCATCTGTTGCTTTCAAAACAGTAATCCATTCACACCTTCTTTTGAAATTCTTTAGCAAAGCTGTCTCCTTGTTTTATTGTCTTTTCAAAGGCTCTCAGTGCCTGCATGACTGGCTTCAGCCAAGCTCTTGCATTTTAAATGAGATCCGTTTTGTGAAGTGTTTGGGTGAAGCAACCTACACGCTAAACTCCCCACAATCTATCACCTTTAACAAAAATGTATCTATATACAATACAAAATATTATATATCCATCACAACACTTTGGCTTTTTCACTGCATGAAAGGGCTGTGCCAGAGTATATAGAAATGTTTTTGGGAGATAAATTGGGAAAAATTTGTTAGAGTAGGTCACATGCAAACACTTTAAAATAGTATTTGAAATACTGGAGACATAGTGGCTTCTCACACCTTTTTGCAAGACTTTGAAGAGTGCTCAAGAGACATCACTAATGGATTCTTGTTTACCCAAAAGCAACAGATGAAAGAACAGGATTAAAGGAGAATTTGCTGTTGTAAGAGGATCATGTGGTTTTGTAAGCAGAGTCAAACAGGCTTTCTCTCAGTCTGTGTGTGTGTGTGTGTGTGTGTGTGTGTGTGTGTGTGTGTGTGTGTGTGTGTATGTGAGTGAAGCAGAGATTACTTGACAGTGTCAGCCAGCAGAAGTTGCTAGGACTGGAACAGGACAAGCTAGCAAGCTTTTGTATGAAGGCCTGGTCAAAGCCCATGTGGTTCATGCCAGAGGAGAGGACTGGTTGTCTAATGTTTCACTTGGAATACGTGAAACAGAAAGGAACTCTGTGGTGACCTGAAAGAAAGAGGTTATCATCTGGGGAACCCTGAGGGGGAAAGTTTCGTCAGCAAGACACTGAGGTGACTGATGGAAGTACATCAGTTGTGGATGTCCTGGAACAACAAATCTCTTTCTAAGCCAACAAGAATCTTCCTAAGCAGTAACCATTTACCTTTTGAGCACCAAAGCCTGGTGAACTTTATAAATGTTCAATTCTGTGCACAGTATAAGAATTGCAGGCAACCAGTGAACTTGGAGGAATGAGAAGTGAGATTGGACTGTGAACCAAAGAACTTTTCTGAACTTACACACACACACATATGCACGCAGATGTGCTTAGAATTAGAAGGGGGTTAAATTAGTTAGGTTAAATAAGTAAATAGTGTTAAATTAAAGTGTGATTCTGTTTTCATGTTTAAAGATAATTAAAAGCAACTTTTGTTGAAGAAACCTTGGTGAATATCTATTGCTGCTGGGTTTATGGGTCCTCTGGGCTCGTAACAGGGCCTACAGACAATTGCCTTAAAGGGCTCAGGCCCAAAATGTTATATCTTTACTCCCATGGATGCTGAAAGTCTTGCTGAGTTCCTCTGGTGTCTTATTACAATCAAAGGGGCAGTTTTACACAGAAACTCAAATTATCCTGAGAATAAAGGAGCATACTTACCTCCTGTGTGTCCTGATGTGGTCGTTTACACAGGGGCATTTTCACACAGCCTTCCTGTGTTGTGGAGTTTGTCCAAGGGGGAATGTCTCCGTGGTCAACCTACGCTGCAGCTGCTCCGTAAAAATGTGTAGGGGTTCAAGTGGAACAATTACGGGAATGGAATTTGCGTAATAACCTCCGCCCTGACATTTTTACACTGCTACCAGAACAGAACTTCTCCCTGAAATTTCACTGCTGTTCAGTGGCTGTTCAACCAGTGCCTATAGTGTCTGCAGACTTTCGTGTTTCATTCCCACTTCCCTGCCGCCAAGGCAGGAGGGCATTTGGCCCATCATACCGATGCCAATTTCCTCTCATTTCCCTGAAACCAATACACCCCTGCATCAAGATAGGAAAGAGTGCAGAGGAAATTTACTAGGATGTTGCCCGGACTTGAGGAATTAAGTTATGGGGAAAAGTTAAACAGGTCAGGACTTTATTCCCTGGAGCGTAGAAGAATGAAGGGAGATTTGAAAGAGGTATTTAAAATTATGAGTGGGACAGACAGAGTAAATGTAGATAGGATTTTTCCACTGAGGGTAGGTGAGATACAAACACAGGAGCACTTGAATGACCAAGGAACAGTTGGCTGGAGGCCACGTGCTGCCAAATGGGATTAGAGCCCATCAAGCCTGCCCTGATCCATTTTCCCCACTCAGCCCCACTGCCCAGCCTTCTCCCCATTACCTTTGATTCCCTGGCTCATCAAGATCCTGACAATCTCTGCCTTAAATGCACTCTACGACCTGGCCTTCACGACCGCCCGTGGCAACAGATTCCACCAATTCACCGCCCTCTGGCTGAAAAAATCCGTTCATACCTTAGCACTCACATCTCGCATTCGAGGCAGCATGATGGGTTACCGCAATGTTGTTACAGCGCCGACGATCAGGAGCGGGGTTCGGATCCCACGCTGTCTGTAAGGAGTTTGTATGTTCTCCCCGTGTCTGCATGGATTTTCCCCGGGGGGGGGGCTCAAGTTTCATCCCACTGTTCAAAGGTTTAAAGAGGTGCAAATTGGGTGGAACGGACTCGTGGGCCAAAACGGTCTGTTACGTCCGTGCCCTCTTGTCTGACACTCTCTCACTGTGAGGAACAACCTTTCTACCTGCTCTGTCTGCACCTTTCAACATTCGAAATGTATCACCGAGAATCCCCCAATTCTCCTAAATTCTAATGAGTACAGATCAAACTCTCCTCTCCTTGCCAGAATCACCCTCCTGAACCCTCTCCAACTCCAGAACACCTTTCCTTCAATGAGGAGCCTGAAACTGCTCCTTTCCCACCCCCACCCCACCCCCAACCCCTCCCCCACCACAGTTTTATTCCAGCCTCTATCTGATGGTCAACATTCATAACCTTTCTCCTCTGCCCTCCCACCCACATCCACCTCTGACCTCTAATGTCTGGCCCCATGCTCCTCCCCCGCCCCTTCCTCCCTCCTCTCCTCCTCCCACCCCCCTACCCTTTTTAATTCAGGTGCCTGCCTGCCTTGTGCCCACCCCCTGATGAAGGCCCCAGGCCCAAAATGTCAGCAAAAAGGTCCTTGCTTCCCAGGATCTGCTGAGTTTCTCAAGTGAATAACATGGCCTCGTGAACATTTGTAAGAACCACATCGAGGTACTGGAGGAACTCAGCTGGTCTTTTCAGTGTCCATAAGAGACAAAGGTATATTGGCGACATTTTGGGCCTGAGCCCTTCTTCAAGGTATAAGCAGAATGAGCCTGAGGCAGGATATATCAGAATTCAAAAACTGGGGGAAGGAATCCAGACTAACTAAAGGTGTTAATTGGATGTGATCAGGGACTATGTAAGAATTTATCATGTTTCTGCAAAAGGAGAGATACAGATAGGAGAAGGTGGAGTGGGGCGGGAAGAAGTGGGGAGGGGGGACTTTAATGAAAGCCAGAGAAGTCGATGTAAATGCCATCTGGTTGGAGGGAACTACAATTTGTGGGCGGTCTCAGCCTGGCAGAGACCGTGGACAGATGTGTCAGCCAGGGGAGTGGAGCGGGGCCACTGAGAGATCCACGCTATTGCAGTGGACAGAGCCGAGGTCTGCACCCAGTCTCTCTGACGCAGCAGGTGACCCCTGCAGGTTCACAATGTTGCTTCACTTGGAAGGAACTGTTTGAAGCCCCAAACGGTGGTGAGGGAGGAGGTGCGGGTGCAAGTGGAGCTTCTCTTGCAGGGGTAGTTTTCAAGGGGACACTTGGTGGAGAGGGGGTGAACGGGGGAGCAGTACCTGAAGAAGTCGGAGAGAGGCAATGTGTCTAGTGGTGGGACCTAGTGGCAGAAATCATGATTGGATTTCCCGCCAATCACAGCATCTGCAAACTGAATGTTATTCTCTGGAGACCTGTCTGGCTAACGAGATGACCACGATGGACCCCACATGGCGTGCTAACTGTTTAACCTTGCTCACTGAGTCGCTGGTTTCGATCAGGGGGCTACCAGCCCCCATCATCTTGACAATATTTCACAGGAACGCAGTCCAGGGTGTCCTGTCCCGCTGCAGCATTGTGTGGAGAAGGAGAAGAGAGGATGGGGCAGGGGGAGGAGTACAGGCTAGCGAGTAAGAGGTCGTCACCTCCCCCCCGCCTTTTGATCCGCCTGCCTGCATTTCACTCACACCCGAAACCTTGGTCACCTTTTGCTCCCCCTGGACGCTGCGTGATCTGTTGAGTTTCTCCAGCACGTTTGTGCCCTATGTTTGACCCTTGTACTGCCCTTCTTTCCTGCATGATCAAAATGGTTCCCCCCCCTACTCCCCCACACACACACCCCCTCAGGTGCTCTGGATTCACCCCACATCCCAAAGAGGTGCGGGTCACTCAATTAAATCCCCTTCATGCTGTGGGAAAATGCTGGAATCTGGGGAGGGGTTGGGTGGAATAAAATGAGCAAACCCTAGAGCATTACAACACAGAAACAGGCCCTTCAGCCCATTTAGTTTGTGCCTAGCCCCAATGACCTACACCCAGACCATTTCCTTCCATACCCTTCCCATCCTGTCCAAAATGTCCTTAAATGTTCAAATTGAGCCCGCATTCACCACTTCAGCTGGCAGCTCGTTCCACACCACTGCCACTCTCCGTGTGAAGTTCCCCCTAAACCTTTCCCCTTTCACCCTTAACCCCACCTGCATTTGGTGCATATCCCTCTAACCCAGCCATTCCCAACCTTTCTTTCTGGCTGGGGACTCTAGCCAAAGTTTCTGGGCCCCCTTCCCTGTGAAGCCATCAAGTCTTGGTTTCTTCCGTACCTACTGATCCCTGGAATGTGTTGTGGCTCCTGTGGAGAACGGCTGCTCTCAACCCACCGATCCATGGATCCATCCACATTCTTCTCAAATGTTCCAGTGGCACCTGCCTCACCCACCTCCTCCTCCAGACCCTCACCACCCCTCTGTGTTAAAAAGGGTTACTCCTCAGGTTCCTGTAACATCACTCCCCCCACCCCCCTCACCTTGAACCCATGTCCTATGGTTGGCAATTGAATTTTGCAGGTGGAGGAGACTGATAAATTGGCTGAATGGTGCCCCATTCAATGTCACCAAAACTAAGGAGTTGATTGTTGACTTCAGGAAGGGAAAGCCAGAGGTTTATGATCAAGTGATCATTAGGGGGAATCAGAGGTGAAGAGGAAGAGCAAATTTAAGTTCTTGGGAGTCACTAGCTTGGAAGATCTTTCCTGAACCCAACACACCAATGGCATCGTGAGGAAAACATGTCAGTCACTCGACTTCCTCGGGAGTTTGCGGAGGTTCAGTACGATACTAGAAACCCTGGCAAATTTCTACAGAGGTGTGGTGCAAAGTGTGCTGACCATCTGCGTCATAGCCTGGTGTGGGGACACCAATACCCCTGAGCATACAGCCTTCCAAAAGATAGTGGACATAGCTCCAGGTCATCACAGGCAGAACCCTCCCCACCGTCATGAACATCTATGGGGAACACTGCCATCGGAGAGCAGCAATCATCAAGGATCCACACCACCCAGTGCACGCTCTGTTCTCGCTGCTGCCATCAGGTGAGAGGTATCAGTGCCACAAGACTCGCACCACCAGGTTCAGGAACAGCTGCTGCCCCTCCACCATTAGACTCCTCAACGAAAAATTCAATTAGAGACTTATTTATGGACTCTGACTTGTGTACTTTATTGATTTTCTTTTTGTTCTCTCTGCATTGCAATCAATTTGTTTACACCGTGTACAGTTTATTTTTTGCACTACCAATTAGTGATTATTCTGTCATGCCCGCAGGAAAAAGGAATCTCAGGGCTGTATGTAATGTCATGTATGGACATGGCGTGAAATCCAAAACTGGTTACCGATTCCCCTACTCTGGGCAAAAGACTCTGTGTTCATTTGAACAGTTCCTTTCATGACTTTGTAAAGCATAGAATTGTGATGAACTCTTCAATTCCGATCTTCCTGACCCCACAGAAGGTATGAACCCAGCTCAGACTGCCATACTCCCCACCTCAGAAAACTCTGCCCAGATTTTTCACTGCCTTAGAAAAGCAGGCAACAAGTTAAAACACTTGTCTCAGTCCGGCCACACTCTCTTCACCCAGGAAGGTGCCACACTCCCTGAGAAAGACTGAAGAGGGCAAGGCTATTGGCCACCATCATGTCAACCTTCTACAGAATGTCCTGGCCAGCTGCACCACCATGTGATACGGTTGCTACAGGGAAATGGATCGGAGGTCAATCCACAGGATCATAAGAATGGTGGAGAGGATCTCTGGAGTCTCCTTTGCCCCCCCCCCCCCACCATTGACGTGATTGACCGGGATCATTGTCTGAAGAGGGCGCGCAAAATCATTGAGGACCCCTTCCACCCCACGCATGCGGTATCCTTCAGCTCCTCCCGTTGGGGGAAGAGATACAGGAGTATCAGGGCCAGCACCACCAGGCAGAGGAACAGCTTCTTACCGCGGGCAGTGAGAATGTTGAACGACCAAAGGAACTGCTCACACTGACCATCCGAGACTCTCACATTCACAAAGTAATATTTATTTGTCTATATGAATACTTGTCCTACATGTGTATTGTTTGTCGGTATGTGTGTTATGTCTGGCTGTATGTCCACGTGTTTTGCACCGAGGACCGGAGTACACAGTTTCGTTGGGTTGTACACAATGAGATGACAATAAACTTGACTTCATCCCTCTCTTGTCAAGAAGGAGATCCCATGAGGGGTTTAGACCATGCTCTCCCTGATTCTTTCCTGCTGTTATCAGACTCCTGAGTGAAACCCACGCGAGTTTCACCGGATCTCTCTCTCTCTCTCTCTCTCTGCAACTCATAACCCAGCTCTACTGTGCTGTGTCCAGGTGGCCGAGCAAGACTGCTCAAAGACATTCTCACCATACCTCAGCATGCAAGAGGAAACATGGCCCTGAATTGTGGCAGGGAGGGGTGAGGAAATGGACCGGCTGCAGAGAGACTTGCACAGATGAGGAGACTGGACAGATGAACTACAAAGTGTTGGAAAGTGCATGGTCGAAAAATTTATCCATAGGATGTTAGATGTTACTCAACCTCCTGGTTGGGCCAAAGTTGAATTGGCTTGTATTTCTGTAACACAAGTTCATCAATTTATACTTAAGAGGAATTGTTGTTTGTTACAAGGATACAATATGCCAGTTTTAAAACATTTATTAGCGATTTGGACTAAAAGGAATTTTGTTATAGGCTCTAGGGGTAAGATTATGGCCCAAACCTTGTTATATCAAAATTAAGTTAATCCTTTTTCGATGAACAATCCGTATTTAAAGATTTGGAATTCTAAGGGTATAAAGATGATGGATGATTGTTTTGAAGATGGACAGTTTCTTTCTTTTACTAGATTTATGGAAAAATTTGGGATTCCATTGAATTATTTATTTGTATATTATCAAGTGCGAGCTTTGGTGACAGATCATTTTGGAAGAGAAATTAACTAAGTTTGAGCTTTTGATTTCAGATACATTAAAAAAAAGGGATTTATTTCAGATATCTATGCTCTGCTACAAGATAAGATGAATAAACCAGATTTGTAAATCCAAAATTAAATGGGAAGATTTATCTTTTGATATGTCTCAGGAAGAATGGGAGGTTTTGTGTCAAGCAAATGTGACTAAATTACCAATGTAAGATAGAGTCTGGTTAATTATAATTTTCTACATCAGTTATACTTGACTCCCAAGAAGTTAAAAAGATATGGTTTTAGTGATTCAGATTTATGTTTTTAGATGTGGAGTTCATACTGGAACATTTGTTTGGTCTTGTGATAAAGTTCAACCATTTTGGAAAAAAATTTTAAAAAGTTTGGAAGTATTATTAAAGATTAAATTACCATTGAATCCATTAATTTTTTCTGTTGCAGTATACTTTACCTTTAGTTACTGGTTTAGGATTGGACAAGTTTCAGATGGCGTTTGTTTGTTTGGCATTTGCAGTAGCGCGGAAATGTATTGCGATTACTTGGAAAGATAATGTGGAATTAAATATAGCCCGCTGGCATAATGAGTTAAAACCTTGTATTTATACAGAGAAAATCACATATAATTTGCATGATAATTATTCTTTTTTTGTTCGGATGTGGTCATCTTATTTGAAATTTATAGGTTTGGAAATAACTTACTTTTTTATTGTAAGTTTGACACATCACACAGCATATGTAATTAACTGATATATGGTTTTTTTGCTCCCCTAGAGGGGTCTGTTGTTGGTGGGGGGGGGAGGGTTTGTTTGTTTCTATTTATGTTTTGTTTGTTTATTTAAATATATATATATATATATATATATATATATATAATACATATGTGTGTGTGTGTGTGTGTGTGTGTGTGTGTGTGTGTGTATTTTAAAATTATAAATAAAGTTTTCAAAAAAAAAGAAAGTGCATGGTCGTGCATTTTGGTGGGAAAAAAATAAATGGGCAGACGATTATTGGGACAGGGAGCAAATTCAAAATTTGGAGGTGCAAAGGGATTTGGGGGTCCTCAAGCAGGGTACCCGAAAGGTGGACCTCCAGGTTAAGTCGGTGGTGAAGAAGGCGAATGCAGTGTCGGCATCGAAATCTAGAGGGGCATCTCACAAGAGCAGGGATGGGAATGATGAGGCTTTATAAGGCACTGGTGAGGCCTCACTTGGGGTACAGGGTCGGTTTTGGGCTCCTTATTTCAGGAAACATTAGAGAGTATTCAGAGAAGACTCAGAGAGTGATTCCTGGAATGAAGGGATTAGCATATGAGGAATGTTCGACAGGTCTTGGACTGTTCTTGTTGGAGTTCAGAAGAATGGGGGGGGCCTCATTGAAACATTTAGAATGTTGAAAGGCCTGGACAGAGAGAATGCAGCAAAGTTAATCCCCACGGTGGGGAAGTCTAGGCCAAGACGGCACAACTTCGGGATTGATGGGCACCCGTTTAAAACAGAGATGGGGAAGAATTACTTTAGCAGGGCTGGGTGGGAGAATGGGTCAGCTCGTGATGGAAGGGCAGGCTAGACACAATGTTCCAAATGGCCCATGGCCGACTTCTCCCACATCCTCTTGGTCTTATGGAATTTATTTTTGGAGAGTCCCCAGGGACGTGCTTGCTCCCAACTCCCATTTTGAAGCTAGCGAGGGGAATGCAGTCCCCCCCCCCCCCCCCCACCCCACTGCCGCAGACTGGAGTTCAAATGGATGAGGGGAAGGAGATTCATTGGAACCTACTGAATATTGGAAGGGCTGGACAGAGTGGCCATGGAGAAGGTGTCTCCAGCGGGGAGAGAGTCCAGGCACAACCTCAGGAGTGGGGTGTATCTGAGGAGGCCAGGTCACTGGGTAGAGTGGAGGTTGATGGGCTCTTGATGAGTGAGGGTGTCAGATGTCTCGGGGAGAAGGGGGTTGAAAGGAAAAATACGTCATCCCTGACGGGAATAGGGGTGCAGACGGTGGGCTGAATGGCCTTATGCTGCAGCTACAAACCTGGGGCACGGATCTGGAACACAGAACATGGGATGTGACCCAAGAACACAGACCTGGAACACAAAACACAGGGCGTGACCTAGGGACATGGACCTGGAACACAGAACACAGGATGTGACCCAGAGACACAGTCATGGAACACAGAACAAGGGACATGATCCAAGAACACAGACCTGGAACACTGAACATGGGACGTGACCAAGGGACTCGGACCTTGAACACTAAACATGGGGTGTGACCCAGGGATGTGGACCTGTAACACAAAACATGGGGCGTGACCAAGGGACTCGGACCTAGAACACAGAACACAGGACATGACCCAGGGACACGGACCTAGAACACAGAACACAGGATGTGACCCAGGGACACAGAACTGGAACACAGAACACGGGACGTGTCCCAATAACACAAACCTGGAACACTGAACACGGGACATGATGCCGGGACATGGATCTAGAACAAAGAACACGGCATGTTACTCATTTACACAGATCTGAGACACAGAGCACAGGACATGATCAGAGGACATAGATATGGTACACAGAACATGGGTCAGGGACACAGACCTGGAACACAGAACATGGGACGAGACCTGGGGGCACAGATCTGGAACAAAGAACACATGATGCCACCCAGGGACATGGTCCTGGAACACAGAACATGGGACACGATGCAGGAACACAAACCTGGAAAACAGACATGGGATGTGACCCAAGAACATGGACCTGGAACATTGAACAAGGGACGTGACCCAGGGACATGGACCTGGAACATGATTGGAGGACACAGATATGGTACGCAGAACATGGGTCATGGACCAGGAACACAGACCTGGAACACAGAACATGGGATGTTACATGGGGACATGGATCTCGAACACAGAACATGGGAATGCCATGTTAAAGATGGCTGCCTAGCATTGTGGGACCGGTGTGGTGGTGGGACAAGTGCAGCTGGGAGAATTAATGTGGCGATGGGACCAATGTAATGGGACCGGTGTGGTGTTGGGATCAATGTGGCAGTGGGACTGGTGTGGTGGGGGGGAACGGTGTGGCGGGAGGACTGGAGTGTGGGAGGAACGGTATGGTGGTGGGAGCGGTGTGGCAGTAGGACCGTGTGGCGGGGAGACCGGTGTGGCGGGAGGACCAGTGCAGTGGTGGGACCGGTGTGGTGGTGGACTGGTGTGGTGGGGGGACCAGTGTGATGGGACTGGTGTGGCAGGGGGACTGGTGTGGTAGTGGGACTGGTGTGGCGAAGGAGACTAGTGTGATGGGGGACCGGTGTGGTGGGGGAGACCAGTGTGGTGGGGGGACTAGTGTGATGGGAGGACTGGTGTAGTGGTGGGACCAATTTGATGGGGTAACTAGTGTGATGGGGGGAACCGGTGTGGTGAAGGGACCTGTATGGCAGTGAGAATCATGAACACATTAGCCTGAGCCTGGGTTCAGGGGTCATGTTTGGCATTTATTGGGTGAACATGGTCCGCCTGCTGTCCAGTCAGCCGGCCTTTCCTAAGGAGAGCTGTGCAGGGGGATGGGGAAGGGAGGGGGTGAAGGGGAGGTGGAAGGGGAGCATGAGGGTGAGGTGCAGGTGGAGTATGTGGGAGGAGGGGAAGGGGAGGCAAGGGAATGGGAAAGGGAGGAGGAGAAGGAAGTGTGGGAGGAGGTTGAGGGGGTGGAGGTGAGTGTACCAAGAATTGGAGGATGGAGGGGAGAGGCAGGGAGAGGGTGGGAGGGTCAGAGAAGAGCTGAGAGGACAGGAAGGAGAGGAAGGAGGGGCAAGGGAGTGGGATTAGCAGGACGAGGGAAGGGGGTAGAGGAGAAGGAAGGAGGTCGGGGAGGGGTAAGGGGGAAGGGTAGAAGGCAGGGGAGGAGCAGGGGAGAGGGAAGGGGAGTAGGAGTATGGAGAGAGCATGGGAGATGGGTATTTGCCCTTCATGGAGGTTGTTGGTCCACCAGTCAGCGAGGATGGAGGTCATTTACCTGAGGCAGGAGTCAGAGACCAGGCGTTAACTCACGGGTTGGGACACACCCTTCCCCACACCACCTCTCCTGACTCCCATAGGCCTCCTCTCCTCCCCCTCACTCCCCTCGCCCCCACACCACCTCTCCCGACTCCCATAGGCCTCCTCTCCTCCCCCTCACTCCCCTCGCCCCCACACCACCTTCCCTCCTCATATCCTCCACATTGCCATTATCCTCCCTCACCTTCCCCATTGGCCCCCTCTCCCTTCCCCATTGGCCCCCCAACCTTTCCCCCTCACACACACTACCCTCCCCCTCCCCTCTTGGCCCCCCTCTTCAACCCTCAATCCCCCTTCCATTCCCCCTCAGCTTGGCCATCCCCCTTTGACCATCTCAGCCTCTACCCTCCCCTCTCAGCTCCCTTCCCCTCCTCCCTCAGCCCCAATTCCTCTCCCCCATCCAACCTTCCCATCCCCCCTTACCCCCATCATCATCATCCTCTCTCACCCCACCCCAGCCCTCTTCCCCACCCCTCCTTGGGTCCCTTCCTTCCCCCTTTGCCTCTCCTCCACTCCCCCAGGCTCCTTCCACTCCCCCCTCAGCCAACCTCCCTCCCCCCCTCGGCCTCACTCTCCCCCTCCCCTCCCCACTCTGCATCCCATGTTCTGGCCATGACACCCCTCACTGACCAGTGATGTCCCAACAGAGAAATGAACATTCCCCCCCACCCACCCACTCACTCCACCCTCCATACTGCCTCCAAGAGCGTCCCATAGAGTCATGGGGACAGGCCCTTTGGCCCTCCCTGTCCTTGCTGGAGTGCAGGCGTCTCTTTACCCGCCGTGTCCATTTGGTCATGGCTGCTCCTCTTGTGGTGATGCCCCGGTTCCGCCGTCCATACCCCGTCGGTTTGGATCACCGTACGCTTGGCCACACAGAGCCCTGGTACAGGGACACGCAGCAAGGTGAGTTCAGGGAAGAGCAATGGGACACACATTCAGGCCCTTCGGCCCTTCTAGTCTACGCCAAACTATCATTCCGCAACCCCACGAGGCCGCTGCCACCATCTTGGACACAGACCTCCGTGGTTGCAGGATTTTCCATACAAACACTGTCTAACGTGTATATGGAGCTGTTGCCATGAAGATCAGATGGTTAAATCCTTTGGAGCAGCGTTGTCTCCTCTCCCCACTCTACTGTGTCTGTACCAGCAGCACAACTCCATTTATAAACCCATTTGGTCTCCCTGTATCAGATATATCCCCTCCCCACCCCCACTCACCTTCTTAATGAAAATAACTTTATTTTTGTCTCATTCCCAGATCTGAAGAGCTAACTCTTTCTCCCTTCTGTGTTTGTGTGCATGGGAGAGAGGCTGATTTTTATCTCTGGATCCTGAGACAGAGTATATAGATATGTTTTTGGGAGATAAATTGGGGAAGGTTTGTTGGAGTAGGTCACATACAAACACTTTAAAACAGATCTTATTTGAAATACTAGAGCTCTGCTAATGCTAGCCATAGTGGCTTCTCTCAGCTTTTGCAAGACCTTTGAAGAGTGCTCAAGGGACTTCACTAATGGATTGTTGTTTACCAAAGGCAACAGATGAAAGAGCTTGCTGGAGCCATATATTGTATGGAGGAGAGCTTGCTGTTGTAAGAGGATCATGTGGTTTTGCAAGCAGAGATTGTCAAACAGGCTTTCTCTCTGAGAGAGAGAGAAGCAGAGATCACTTGTACAGTGTTACAACCAGCAGAAGTAGTTGGGACTGGAACAGGACAAGCTGACAAGCCCATTTGGAAGACAGCCTGGTCAAAGCCCTTGTGGTTCATGCTAGAGGAGAGGACTGGCTGTCTAATGTTTCACTTGGAATAAGTGAAACAAAAAGCAACTCTGTGATGACCTGAAAGAAAGAGGTTATCATCTGGAGAACCCTAAGGGGTCAAGTAAGTTTCATCAGCAAGACACTAGAGTGGCTGGTAGAAGTACATCAGTTGTGGATGTCCTGGAACAACAAACCTCTCTCTGAAAACCGACAAGAACTTTCCTGAGCAGTAACCATTTACCTTTCGAGTACCAAAGCCTGGGGAACTTTATAAATGTTCAATTCTGTGCACAGTATAAGAATTGCCTGCAACCAGTGAACTTGGAGGAATGAGAAGTGAGAATGGACTGTGAACCAACGAACTTTTCTGAACTTACACACACATTACACGCACGTGTGCTTAGAATTAGAAGGGGGTTAAGTTAGGTTAGTTAAGTCAATAGTGATAAATTAAAGTGTAATTCTGTTTTCATGTTTAAAGATAATTAAAAGCAACTTTTGTTAAGGTAACCAGAATATCTATTGCTGCTGAGTTCTGGGTTCCTCTGGCCTTGAAACAAAACAAACTCAATTCCCTGGATTTCCCCAAGTGCGGACACTGGGGTGACAGGGAGTCGGAGTCTGCTGTGATTGTCGTAAAAACACAGAGATGCTGGAGAAACTCAGTGTCCACGGAAGGTGAAGGTCTATCACCGAGGCTTTGGGCCCAAGCCTTTCTTCAAGTTGTGAGTAAAGGAGCAGGTGGGCATCTGAATTAAATGGCTGGGGAGAAGGGAAGATGGGGCAGGCGTCCAGACCAACAGGCGAAAGGTGTGGACGCTGTGAGACCGCAGAGTTCCTCTGGCATTCACTGAGTGTTTTTACTACAATCACAGCATCTGAAAACTTTAGAGTTTCTCCCCGTTTAATTCTCACCCTTCCTTTCCTACCCCCCCCCCCCCCCCCCATCCAATTCCAAATAACATCTCTTGTCTGTTGGTTTGTAATTTCAAACACAAAAGTCTGCAGGCACTGTGATTGAAGTAGAAACACAATGCTGGAGAAATTCATACAGCAAAGGTAAAGATGCATAACCAATGTTTCAGGCTTGAGCCCTTCCTCAAAGTATGATCAAATCTTTAATTCAGATGTCTGCTTTTTTTAAAACTCATACCTTGAGAAAGGGTTCAGGCCAAAAACATCGGTAATATGGCTTTACCTGCTGAGTTCCTCCAGCGTTTCTGTGGTTAAATCGGAGAGGATCCGGTTACCCCACAATTAAACCGAGATTACTCACCGTCTTCCTTGGACATACTAAGTGCCTGGATCTCCCAGAATTTGGGAGGTCGGTCAACAGAGGCCAACCTGAAAGTCAGATGGTGGATTATTAAACAGTGAACGGACGCCTGAATTAGTCCACAGCCCCTCAAACCTATCCCGCACGGCACCAAGGCACATGGCAGGATTTGCCAAGTGGTTTCCTCAAAGGAAAATCTTGCTTGACAAACCTCTTGGATTCCTTGAGGAAGCAACAAGCAGGCTGGATTAAAGGAGATGGAGTGGGCACTTAGCAAGAGCCCATGGTATATCACAGGAAACCTACTCGCATGGGGAGACCATTGGCTGATTGGCAGGAAGCAGAGAGTCAGAATGCAGCAATCATTTTCTGGTTGGCTGCCAGCCGGGAGTGGTGCCCCACAGTGGTTGGAGGAATTGGGGTCGTTTCTTTTTAGACGGTATGTTAATGATTTGGATTATGAAATGAATGACTTTGCGGCTAGATTTGCAGATGACACGAAGTTGGGGGGGGTGCGGTGGTGGAGGAGCAGAGTAGTGTTGAGGAGATAGGGAGGTTGCAGAAGGATGTAGACATATGAGGAGGGCAGGCAGAGAAGAGGCAAATGAAATATATGGTCAAAGAGAGTACAGTCGTGGAATCTGGTTGAAGAAATAAACGGGCAGACTATTTTCTAAACAGGGAGAAAATTGAAAATATACCCTTCGTTTGGGGCACCTGAAGGTGAACTTGCCTGAAGGTGGGTGGTGAAGAAGGCGAATGCAATGCTTGCATTTATTTCAAGGGGAATAGAATATAAGAGCAGGGATGCGATGTTATACAGCACCGATGAGACCTCACGTGGAGTATTGTCAGCAGTTTTGGGCTCCTTGTTTAAGAAAGGAGGTGCTGACATCGGAGAGGGTTCAGAGGAGATTTATGAGGATGATTCTGGGAAGGAAAGGATCATCATATGAGGAGCGTTTGACGGCTCTTGCCCTGGACACGTTGGAATTGAGGAGAATGGGGGGGGGGGGATCTCACTGAAACATTATGAGTGTTGAAGGGTGTGGACAGAGTAGATGTGGAAAGGTTGTTTCCCCACGGTGGGAGAGTCCGGGACAAGAGGGCGCAACTTCAGGATCGAAGGGCGTCCACTTAGGACAGAGATGAAGAGGAATTTCTTCAGCCAGAGGGTGGTGAATCTGTGGAATTTGTTGCCACGGGTGGTTGTGGGCCAAAATGGCCTGTTACCAGCTGTAGGTTCAAATTTTAAATTCAATTAAATTAAATTTGTGGGTAGCCTTGGTTTTGTAGTGTATGAGACTGACGACGGACATATCAATGTGGGAATGGGGTGCAGGTCGGTGGATGGTCCACATAATTGCAGCGGGCGGAGCCGAGGTGCTCAATGGAGGCTACATCCAACCTCCCCGATGTAGAGGAGACCACAACGGGAGCACCGAGTGCAGTATGTGATTCTCCCACAGATTCGCTCGGAAGGGCTGCTTGGGCCCCCGAATGGTGGGGAGGGAGGAGGTGTGGGTGTAAGTGGAGCATATCCTGTGGTCACGGGGGTAGGCACCAAGGGGGTGAGTGGACGAGGGAGTCATGGAGGGAGCAGACCCTGTGGAAAAAGGAGAGGGGAATATGTATCTAGTGGTGGGATCACCTTCTGGCGATGCCCAATATACGATAAAACCACGGAAATTAGGCTGAAAATGGGGACCCCACTTATTTGAAGGTTGGCTTGTATGCCAGAATAATAGAGGTGGGCAAGATTATGAGAGGCAAAGGTAAGGTGGCCGGCCAGCTCTGTTTCCCAGGGAGGGAGTAACAAACCCCAGAGGACCTCCATACAAATTGAAGGGAGGAAGGTTTAGGGGAGATTCAGCGGCACGAAAAAGTGTTGGGGTGGAGGCAGGTACATTTGAAGGACCCGTAGACAGCCACGTGGATGCAAGAAAAATAAAGGCTTGTGAGGTGGTGATTGTGTGGAGTTGGTTTACAAAGGGCAGAATAACACGTGGGCAAAAGGGCCTGTACTTTGCTGGAATGTTCAGTGTTTTTTCTCAATTTTAGGAATAGACCATTCCGAGCCGCCACTGCCCAAATTCACCAATTAACCTGACAACCCGGTATGATTTTGGAGGGTGGGAGGAAACTGGAGCCCCCGTAGGAAACCCACGCAGACACGGGGAGAACGTACGAACTCCTTATATGCAGCATGGGATTCGAACCCGGGCCGCTGGTGCAGTGATAGTGTTGCACTACCCACTGCACAAACCAGTAATGATCAATAATAGAGGACGTGTGCTGAAAATGAGGAGAGGAACATTTAGGGGCGCTGTCAGGGTAACTTTTTTTACACTGAGTATAGTGGGTGGGTGGGGTGGTGGGCATCTAAAAGATTCTTAGACAGGGTCATGGATGCAAGTAAAATAGGGGGTTATGGGTGTGAGGGAGGGAAGGGTTAGATTTGGATTGTTGAGGATTAGGTTTACACAAGTCGGAACAACATTGTGGGCTGAAGGGCCTGAACTGTGCTGCAGTGTTCTGAGTTTGCCCTTCATCTGAACCCCTTGACTCTCTGCACTCTCTGCGAGGCAGGAGGATGGAACAAGGCTCTTGTACCTGAAGGTTTTTATCCTTCGAGTCACATCCAACATCCATACTGAGCTGCCTTTGAACGTGGGCTCCACCAGGCCAGCTAGACACAGGAGAGAGAACAGAGAGACATTTACACGAAGGTAGCCAAGGTTTCTCCATCCCTGCTCCCGACTCACACCACTATAAGATTCAAGATTCCTTTATTGTCATGTAATGGTACAGAAAATTGTTTTCTGTCTGCCATAAGGCAAAGAGTCACCTTGAGTTATGCCCCTTACATTAAGAGAGAAAGAGAAGCAAAAGGGAGTCCCTTCACAGTCACTGACTGTCCGTGGATTCACCTCCCACACTCCCGCAGACTCTGCAGCTGTATGGGCTCCTGTTCGATCTGTCAGCCGCCCGGGCTCCTCCCACACGTTCAGGAAGCCCTTCGTCACCTGAGGCCCCTTCGGGAGCCCTCCTTGCCCTCTCGAATCCCGGCTCTGATATCTGATTCCCATGAGATGGAGCCTGAAGCAGGTTTCATGGCCACACGTTGCCTGCAGCCTGCGTGGGTCCCTCAGCCACTGAGCCCCTCGCTTGTCTGCCACCCTGATCACCGTCCTTTAAGGTCATCTCCTTCTCATTGGGGTGTGTGGGTCCCTGTTTCAGTGCTGGTTCGCTGCTCACCCCCAAGTCTGCAACCTCTCGTAGTGCACTGCCCAGCACAGATGCCTCCATCTTGGACACAGATCTCCGCGGCTGCAGGGTTTTACTAACAAACATTGCCAGTCCTTGATCGGGCCGTTTAAAGCCTATAAGGAGCCATCGGCATAAGGACCAGGGTGCTTTAATCCTTCGGTGCAGTGCTGGGCCTCCCCTTCCCGCTCTCCCGCATCCATGGCAGCCCTGCCATCACGGCAGCTCCGGCAGAGCTGCTATTCTTTTAAAAGACCTCCTGCCGAAGGAACTCATCATCACCCACCTGCCTGTTCCCCCGTCATCCTTAATTCTGGCTCATCTAATGAGGCAGCCTCGATTGATACCAGGGATGCCAGGACTTGCACATGATAAGTGTGATGAAATCTGTAGATGTGATCTATTTGGATTTCAGTAAGGCTTTCGATAAGGTTAGCCAGAATCAGACACACACAAGGTAAAGACTGTACAACAGGCTTTAATCCACAAAGACTTCCACAGAGCCAGGCTGGCTGTAGCTGCAGTAACTCTGAGTGAGGCCTCGGGAGGCCAGTGCAGGCTTATATCCCAGAGGGTGATTGACACCCGACCAGGTGGGGCTTGATCCATTCAGGCCGACTAATTGACAGCCGACCAGGTGTTGTCCTGTCCCCTTACACTCATGCAGGTACAGAGATTTTACCCTGCAGTGTGTCAGTGGTGTACCATCACATAAGGTTGGTGAGGAAGGTTCAGTCACTCGGGATAGATGTTGAGGTAGTCAGATGGGTTCAGCAGTGGGTAGAAGATAGGCACCAGAGAGTCGTAGTGGACAACTGTCTGTCAGGATGGAGGCCGGTGACGAGCAGAGGGCCTCAGGGATTGTTGTTGGGTCCTTTGTTGTTCATCATTTACATTAATGATTTGGATGATGGGGTGGTAAATTGGGTGAGTAAATATGAGGATGATACCAAAATAGGGGGAGATGTGGATAGTGAGGAGAGTTTTCATGGACTACAGAAGGATTTGGACTGTTTGGAAAAGTGGGCTGCAAGTTGGCAGATGGAGTTTAATGTAGATAAGTGTAAAGAGCTTCCTTTGGGAAGAATAACCAAAATAGACATATGGAGTGAAGAGGAGGGCATTGAGGAATGCAGAGGAACAGAGATCTTGGACTAATGGTTCATCGTTCTTTGAAAGTGGATTCTCATGTAGACAGGGTGGTGAAGAAGGCTTTTGGTATGCTGGCCTTTATAAATCAGCATAGAATATAGGAGCTGGGAGGTGATGTTGAGACTGTTCAAGGCATTGGTGAGGCCAGGTTTGGAGTATTGTGTGCAGTTCTGGTCTCCAAATTATAACAAGGATATCAATAAGGTGGAGAGGGTGCAGAGAAGATTTACTAAAATGTTGCTTGGATTGTAATATCTTGAATACGGAGAAAGATTGAGTAGACTAGGTCTTTATTCATTGGAGTGTAGAAGGTTGAGGGGGGGATTTGATAGACGTATTTAAAATTATGAAGGGAATAGACAGAGTAGATGTGAATAGGCTCTTCCCCTTGAGGGTAGGGGAGATTGGAATGAGGGGTCATAAGTTAAGGGTTAGGGGGAAAAACTTTAGGAGTAATATAAGAGGATGCTTCTCCACTCAGAGAGTGGTGGCTGAGTGGAATGACCTTCCGGAAGAGGTAGTTGCAGCAGGGTCAATTCTGTAATTTAAGAGAAGATTGGATGAGTGCATGGATGTGAGGGTGTTGGAGGGTTATGGGCAGGGAGCAGGTAGGTGACTAGAGGAGATCACTTAAATCGGCGTGGACTCCAAGGGCCAAGATGTTCTGTTTCCATACTGTCATTGTTATATGGTTATATAAGAAAGACTGGATCGACGAGGCTTAAACTCATTGGAATTTTGAGGATGAGGGGGGATCTTATAGAAATGTATAAATTTCTTAAGGGATTGGACAGGCTGGATGCAGGAAGGTTGTTCCCAATGTTGGGGAAAACCTGAACCAGGGGTCACAGTTTATGGATAAGGGGGAAGTCTTTGAGGCCGGAGATAAGGAAGATGTTTTTCTCTCAGGGAGTGGTAAACCTGTGAAATTCTCTGCCACAGGAAGTGGATGAAGCAGGATCATTATCTATATTTAAGAGAGAGTTAGATTTGGCCCTTGTGGCTAAGGGGATTGGGGGGCATGGGGAGAAGGCAGGTACCGGGTACAGAGTAGATGATCAGCCATGATCAAAATGAATGGCAGGGTAGGCTTGATGGGCCAAATGGTCAACTCCTGCACCTGTTTCTATGAGAATTCCACTCTCTGGGAGAAAAAAATCCTCATCATCTCTGTTCAAAATCTTCTCTCCCCCTCCCCCCCAAAAAAAAGTTGAGGCTGCATCCCCGAATTCTCGTCTCACCTGCCAATGGAAACAACTTTCCAGTTCCTATCCTATCCACAATTTTAAGGTTTCCTCCTCCACACAATCCCCTGTCATTCTCCTGAATTCCGGTGAGCGGAGGAGGTGTGATCAGCTGCAGCCAGAAGGAACTGAAGTGGGAAAGAAGGGAACAAGGGTCCTGGGAATGAGCTGGACTCAACGCTTCCCCTTGCCAATTTGACCTCCGCTCTACTCCAAGAGGGTAGGACTGAACCCGGACTGGAGAGAGGGTGTGATGCTGGTGCGCTGTTCCAGAGAACCGGAGAATGATGCGGTACAGAAACAGGCTCTTCGGCCCATCTCGTCGCTGCTGAATTGTTTCTAGTTCACTGACCTGCCCCCGGACCATATCTCTCCATGCCCCTTCCATCCGTGTAAATGGAAATCTTCCCTTAAATGTCAAAATCGAACTGGCATGCACCACTTCAGCTGGCAACTCGTTCAAGATTCAAGAATTCTCTATTGTCATGTAATAAAAACCATGTGATATTACACCAAATTGCTTTTATCTGCTGTAAGGGGGATAAATTTGCCATCGGCAGAAATTCCCTGAAGCGCCCCTGACAGTCAGAGAAAGAGATTCTCCCCCACAGTCATCGAGTGTCTGTGGATTTGCCTCCAGTGCTCCCGCAGCCTCCGCAGCCGCACAGATTCCTGTTCGATCCGTCAGCTGGCCAAGCTCTTCTGCTGTGATTATGGGAAACCATTGATTGGCTGCTGCCAGCTGAACACGCCTCCTGAAACCAATCCTACCCATAGCCCCTGCATGCTCCCCTTCCCCTTTGCTTCGATCAGTCAATTAGGTTGTTCCAGTCTTTAGTTAATAAAAGCCTGATAGTTTCACATCAGTCTTTTGTGATTAATGATGGCTCATCAATGATAAAGAAACTTGAGTTCCTTTGTATTTTTATCATCAACTCACAACCTCGTGGGACACATCTAATCCGACATGATCAGGAACCCTTCAGTGCCCGTGGCACCCGACCGCCTTGATGTGTTTCTCCAAGCATCACAAGCTGGCCCTTCCTCTTTGCTCCCCACCCACGGCCCACCCCCACCCTGACTGAGAACTAACTGCCCAGCCCAGCTCTAACGAAGGTTCCCAGCTCCGAAACGATCAACGGCTTAACCTCCCCATGGATGCCCCTTTGCCCCTGTGATGCCCCTGTGAAAAAACACAGAAATGCTGGACAAAACTCCTGACTTCATGTCCAATGCACTTCTCCAGTGTCCATTATCCCTCCTCCCCATTTTCCCCTCTCTCTGTCTCTGTCTGTCTGAGTCTCTCTTCCACCCCACCCCCCCCCCCCCCTGGCCTTTCCCCCTCTTTCCCTCTCTCCTTTCTCTCTTTCTCTCTCTCCTCTCTCTCTCTTTCCTCTTTCTCTCCCCCCCCCCTCTCTCTCTGTGGTGATATGTAATTACACCACTAGGTCACCAGGGGTCATCCCGGTGACCTTGTCTATAAACCAGTCCAGAGCTACAATCTAGCCTTCTAGGTTCATCTTGCAGAGAGACAAGACCTCTTAATGTACACATTAGTTTATTAAAGCTGTCTTATACTCGCACTGCTGGTGTGGTTATTGTCAGTACACTTTCCTCTCTCTTTCCCCTCTCTTCTCTCTCCTCTCTCTCTCTCTCTGTCTCTCTCTGTCTCTCTCTCTGCCCTTTTCCCCAGCTCTGCATTTACAGAGTCACCCTCCTCCCCCTCGCAATTAAAAAAATATTAAAATGTGGACATACACCACGGTACCCGTGCCGCCCAATTGTGCCCAATTTATCTACAGTCCCCTGTACATTTTGAAGGGAAGGAGGAAACCCGTGCTGGCCCTGTAATAGCATCATGCTGACTTCTAAGCTAACCCTGCTACCCAGAGTTCTGCGATGCAAAGAGTTCACACAACATTACCATCATGTCGCCGTGGTCCCACGTCCTTCTGTGTGATAGTCACCACCGCAGATCTACGGTCTGTGAAACAGAGACATGAGATGTTACCACGTGGTACCATCCTCACACCAGCCCCATCCTTGTTTGTACCCGATGTACCAGTCCACTTGGCACACTTGTTGGTCTAAAATCCAGGGAGCTGGAGTCATGGGACGGATGGAGTGAGATGGCCCCAGTGACACAGCTTCAATCCTGACCCCCGGTGCTGTCTGTGTGGAGTTTGCATGTTAGGGGGAAAAGTTGGATTACATGGCCCTCATTGTTGTGCATATCAATAAATTTATTCAAAAAACTAAACCTTCTCTATCTCATAACCCTCTGAGTCTATAGTTCTAACCTCCACCACCACCCCTGGCAATGCATTCCAGGCACTCATAACTCTCTGTGTAATAAACGTACCCCCAACCTCTCCCTTAAGCTTTCCTGCCTTCATTTTCTACAGATGTCCTCTGGCGTTTGCTGGCCATCCACCTTATCTATGGCTCTCAGAATCTTGTCGACCTCTCATCCTTTTTCACTCCAAAGAGGAAATTCCGAGCTCTGCTAACCTGGCCTCATAAGTCACACTGGTGTTACTAGGGTGGTGCGGACTACACTGGGTGACACCATCAGAGAGGGTGACATCAAAATGACCATGTACAAATTTTTATGCAGTGTTTCAGCAGAAATGTATTATTTTTAATAAAAATATCCCTGTCATTCATTATAGCAACAAAAACATTTTTCTTAAATCCAGCTTACGTGTATCAATGCACCTATGAGGCTAAAACTCGATGCTCATTTACGTTTTGAACCTTCTAATGGGCCCCAATCAGAGCCATTGTTATTCCCCGATGACAACGACGCTTCAAATCACGTGGTTCCATCTGCCCATGAAAACCAGCACGTGCTGTTGTTTTTGTTGCTCCCCGTGTT
This sequence comes from Narcine bancroftii, assembly GCF_036971445.1. NCBI lineage: Eukaryota > Metazoa > Chordata > Chondrichthyes > Torpediniformes > Narcinidae > Narcine > Narcine bancroftii. The sequence continues at coordinate 189,191,379 of NC_091470.1, forward strand.
TTTGCAGTTGCTGCTTTTGTCAAGTTTTCTGGTTTTTTTGTGGGAATTAGTATTTGTGAACTGATAGCAAGAACTTTTTTTGAGAACGAAGCAGTAATTAAAGGAAAAGAAGGAGAAAAATCAAACAAGGTTCCGCTCAGTTACTGTAAATCAACGTAGAAAGCACTTATGTTGTTGTGGAAAGGTAACTTGTCAAGAGTTTCTATGCAAAAGCTGACGTGTGGTATTCAGTTACCACACTTTCAGAATTGTTAATGTAATTGGATAAAAATTTTGGTAATATTTGGGGAGAATTATTATCAGCACCAGATAATCCCATTTTCTTTGAATAATCCTAATCTGAAAGATTGGGAATCAAAAGGTGTGATACTAGTGGAGAATTGTTTTGAAGCAGGTCTATTTCTTTCTTTTAATAGATTTAGAGAGAAGTTCAGTATATTACCAAACACTTTATTTGTCTATTATCAAGTACAAAATTTATTGTTAGAAAGTTTTGGTAGAGAGTTAGTATTGCCTAGTCAGACGAAATTTGAGAAATTAATTGTTGATAAGGGGTAAAAGGGATTTGTTTCGGAAATGTATATGTTACTACAGGAAAAGATGATGAAGGTTGATGTATATAAAACGAAAGATAAATGAGAGAAGGACCTTGTGATGAATCTCTGCTAAGTTGTCCGTCTTCCCTTCGGTGAGCCTTGCTGTACTAACATTGGCTGTGCATTATCTCGACTGTTAACGACACTCCCCTTGGATATAACAGTATATGCACCCATTGTCTTTCATTATTGTACCATTAGTTTCTGCTAATAAAAGCCATGATTATTGTTTGACCATATCGTCTTTCTCTACTTCATCAACTGGCACTTCACACCTATCTATTTCGTGTATCTGTGGGGGAGTGGTCTAATATGTGTGTTGACAGTTTTATGAAATTAATTCATAAATTCATATAGTTTGGTTAATTACAATTTTTTGCATCAGTTGTATTTACCCCTGAAAAGGTGACAAAATATGGATTATTAAGTTATTGCGAGATTTATTCAAGATAGATCTATATATTGATCCATGGGTATGTGTAACTAGAAAATGTATAGCTGTCACTTGGAAAAACAATGTTGAACTGAGTATACAAAGATGGCGCAATGAAATTTAATTATGTATTTATTTGGAAAAGATAACTTGCAATTTGCAGAATAATTATCCTTTTTTTGTTAAAATGTGGAGTTTGTATTTGGAGTGTATGGGTTTGGATGTTTAAGTAATTTTTTTTGGGAAAAAATATGTAAAAAGATGGCACACCACACAGCAACCTGTTAAAACCCGATATAAGTGTGTTTTTTTCAAAAAAAGCTCTGGGGGTGGTGAGTTGTTGGGGGTGGGTTAGGTGAGAGGGGGAGGAGGGAGGTTAGTAGGAATTTTTTTAGATGAGTATATTGTATATGTTTATTTTGTAAAATTCTTAAATAAAATTTTCTTTAAAAATCATGTTGTTAATATTCATATAATCTAAGAAATATGACATTTAAACAACTTACAACTATATTTATCACATATTATTTTATATTTTTACAACTCTATGGAGGGGGGGTGGTGATAAGACATGTTTTTCAATCTAGGTAGCATCTTGGTGCACCCTCTGCACCCTCTCCACAGCTTCCACATCCTTCCTGTCATGAGTGTGACCTAACCAGAGATTTACAGAGCTGCAACATGACCTCATGTCTCCTGAATTCAATCCCTTGACTAATGAAGCCCAGCATCCCACAGGCCTTCTTAACTATCTTATCAACCTGCACATGCCCTTGAGAGATGTAGGGATCTGGACCCCAGGGTCCTCCTGTTCTTCCACACTGTTAAGTATCCGACCATTAACCATGTACTCAGCCTTCAGGTTTGACCTTGCAAAATGCATTGTTTCACCTCTCTGTGGTCCCATGTCCTTCTGTGCGAGATTCCCCACCACTGGTCCACCGTCTGTGTATTAGTTACCATGTGGTCTAATTTTCAGCTCTGCCCCATCGTTGTTTGAATCTGTTATCCCAATCCACTCAGGTCTTGCTCACTTGTCAGGCCAGCAAGTGAGTGGGGGGTTCAACCTTGACTCCCAGTGCTGACCATGTGGAGTTTGCATGTGAAGGGGAAATCAGAAGGGGAATGGGTTTGCATGGAACTGTCATTCTGAATGGTGTGATAGAGTATATAGAATATATAGATATGTTTTTGGGAGATAAATTGGGAAAAGTTTGTTAGAGTAGGTTACATACAAACACTTTAAAACAGATCTTATTTGAAATGCTAGACATCGTGGCTTCTCACACCATTTTGCAAGAGCTTTGAAGAGTGCTCAAGAGGCTTCACTAATGGATTGTTCTTTATCAAAAGCAATAGATGAAAGAGCTTGTTGAGCTGCTATTGTCTGCAGGAGAGTTTTGCTGTTGTAAGAGGGTCATGTGGTTTTGCAAGCAGAGTGTGGGGGGAGAGAGAGAGAGAGAGAGAGAGAGAGAGAGAGAGAGAGAGAGAGAGAAGCAGAGATCACATGACAGTGTCAGCCAGCAGAGATTGCTGGAACTGAAACAGGACAAGTTGACAAGCTTTTGGAAAACAGCCTGGTCGAAGCCCTTGTAGTTCATGCAAGAGGAGAGGACTGGCTGTCTAATGTTTCACTTGGGATCAGAGAAACAAAAAGGAACTCTGTGGTGACCTGAAAGAAAGAGGTTATCATCTGGAGAACCCTGAAGGGGGCAAGTTTTGTCAGTATAAAAATTGCCTGCAACCAGTGAACTTGGAGGAATGAGAAGTGAGATTGCACTGTGAACCAAAGAACTTTTCTAAACTTAGACACACATTACATACACGTGCACTTAGAATTAGAAGGGAGTTGTTAGGTTAAGTTGTTAACTTATCTATACAAGTTAAAGTGTGATTTTGTTTTCATGTTTAAAGATAATTAAAAGTAACTTTTGTTTAAGTAAACATTTGTCTTGGTGAATATCTATTGCTACTGGGTTTATGGGTTCTCTGGGCTCGTAACACTGTGAAAGACCTTGGTTGGACCCCATGTGGAATGCAGTGTTCCGTTCTGGTCACCTCCCTGCAGGAAGGATGTGCATGCTTTAGAGAGGGGGCAGAGGAGATTCACAAGGATGTTTCCCTGACTGGAGAGCATGCCTGATGAGGGAAGGTTGAGTGAACTTGGTCTTTTCTCCTTGGAGTGATGGAGGTGACCTAATAGAGGTGAGCAAGATGATGAGAGGCATCGATCATGAGGATGGCCCGGAGCTGAAATGGTTAACATAAGGGGGCTGTAGTTTTAAGGTGCTTGGGAGTAATGGAGGGGATGTAAGAGGTAAGTTCTTCACAAAGAGAGGGGCGTGGTAACGGTTGGAGGCAGGAACAATGGAATCTATTAAGAAACTATTACTTAGGTATGTGGAGTTGAGAAAAATGGAGGGTCATGCAAGAGGGAAAATTCTACACAGTCATAGAATAGGTTATGTTTGGCAAAACACTGTGTACCAAAGGATCTGTGCCCAAGGTGGCAGAGCCTGCACTGGGCATCAAACCAGCAGGGTTGCGGACTCCGGGGAGCAGCACACCGGCGCAGGGCACCAGAAATGGGGAGAATGACCCCACCTCCTCTCTATTAAGTCCCCTCTCATCCTTGGCCACTCCAAGAGGGAAAATCCCTGGCTCTGTTGACCGTGCTTCATCATTCGTGGACTCCAAATCCGCGGGCGGCCAGAAGCTTTCTCCCTGGGGCTGAAATGGTGACCATAGTGGGCAGTGGTGGTGGTTGGGGGGGGGGAACCCGTGGGTGGCGGTGGTGTTTGGAAGCAAGAACAGGGAGGGGATGTAAGAGGTAGGTTTTCCACACAGAGAGTGGTGGGTGCATGGCTGCCGGTAACGGTTGGAGGCAGGTAAAATTGGATCTGTTCAGAGACCATTAAATATGTTCATGAAGCTGAGGAAAATGAAGTCAAACACGAAAGTCTTTAGACACGTGGTTGAAGTAAAGACACAAAACTGGAGAAACTCAGTAGATCAGTGTCGTTTATGTAGTAAAGATAAAAATACATCACCAACGTTTCAGGCTTGAGCCTTTCATTAAAGTATGGACCACTCCCCCCTACTCTTTTGTTCATCCTGTTCTTCTCCCTCCCTTCCCTCTCTACTCACCCAACCATCCATCCTCCCCTTCATTGCTCCCCTCCCTCCCTCCTCCAGCCTTTGCAATCGCACCTCCCACATGCTCCTTCCCCCCACTCTTATGTTCATCCATCCAAGACCGCCCATAAACTGGAGGAACTGACACCTGATTTCCCATCTGGGCCCTCTCCCTTAACGCCGACTTCTCCCGGTTTCTGCTGACCTGCTCTCCTCTTCCCACTTTGCTTCCCCCTTTTCAGTCCTCCCTCCCTGCCTTCACCCAGCCGACCCTCCCCCCCCCCCCACCCCGATCACCCCCCGTTTCTCCACCCAACATGCACTCCGACAGTAAATTTGAACTGTGACCCACAGAGTTCTCGTTCCCCAAGCCACGGTCAGGTTCTCCCAAGCCTTCCTCTCCCTTCTTTTGTTCGACCAACCTGCGCAGAGACTTACCGCTTCCCCAAGAAGATTCTCTCTTCCATGTCGACTGGCTGACTGGAGAAAAGGAATGAGCAGTAATGAGCCACGTGGAGGCACAAGAGACTGCAGAGGCTGGACCCTGCAGCCAAACCTCCCGTACCACTGGGGAAACCCCCCCAAGACCTCCCCCACACCCCACAATGGTTGAACTCCTCCAGAATGTTTTTGCATTAATTAGTAACTTGCATCAAACCTATTACCTTGGCAATCTTCTTTAGAACTATTACTTACTAAGGAACATTCAAGTAAATTTATTTTGGAGATGGGTAATAAAATGCCTAAAATTGAATGTTCATAAATCGAGAGTGAAATGGGAATGAGATTTGAATAGAAAGATAGGTGAAGGTGTTGGGAGAAACTTGTGTAAAGACAGTATGACTGTACGATTATGGGCTGGTGCAATATAATTTTTTTGCATCAACTGTACTTAAACTCTTCAGAAATTGGAAAAAATTTCAACTTTGGATTTGGGTTTTAGGGGTGGTCAGGAAATAGGTACTTTTTTTTCCATTTGACTTGGACTTAAGGTTAAAAAATTTTTGGTGACAAATTAAATCATTTTTAGAGCAGGTGTTAAGAGTGATTTTACCTTTTGATCCATTGCGATTTTCATTAGGGGACATAAAACCCTTTGGGTTGAGATTATCAAATTGAATTTTTACGTTTGGGTTCGGCTGTTTCTAAAAATGTTTAGCTTTACATGGAAATCTGATTTGGTTTTAGGTATGAAACGATATGGCATAATGAAATGAAAGCTTGTATTCCTTTAGAAAAGTTAACGTATAACTTGAGAGATATATATTTTTTCTTTGTTAAAATGTGGAGCCTATATTTAAAAACTATTGGTGTTAAAATTTGACCTCTCGGTGCTCTTCAGTGGATATCTCTGCGTCCACAGCTAAAAAAGTTTGAATATGATTGATTTTATTGATGATCCTTTTCTTTGTAGGTGGGTAGGGGAGGAGGGAGGGTATTAGTGGTTGAGGGAGTTTATTTACTCATGTGATGCTTGTATCAATACATTATAATCAATGTTATGTGATTTTAAAATTTTAAATAAAATATTTTTTTAAACTATTGTTGATTTTTAATTGAAGGCTTCCGTCACCACCTCCAAAATTAGTGGTTTTGCTGCTGGCATTGCAGTAAAGGCAGCTCAGGAGTGTGGGGAGCAGAGGGCGGAGACATGGTGCTGCTTCGCAGTGTCCTACTGCCCGGTCCTGACATTGACGGCTCAGAACAGGCTTTCGATGGGCTGTTAGAGGAGGTGGTGGGGCTTCTTTTTAACGTCCTACATTCACGGGGGTCTGGGCCTAAGATGGCACAGCCTGCACTGAGCAGCAAACCAGCAGGGGACGTGGACTCCAGGAGCAGCGGACTGCGCAGGGCACCAGAAATGGGGAGAATGACCCCTCCTTCTCTCTATTAACTCCCCTCTCATCCTTTGCTGCTCCAAGGGGGAAAAGCCCCAGCTCTGTCAACCGTGCTTCATCATTCGTGGACTCCAATCTCGTGGGCGGCCAGAAGCTTTCTCCCTGGGGCTGAAACGACAACCATGGCAGGCAGTGGGTGGGGGGGGGGGGGGGCGGGGGTGCGCAGGAAAATGTTGTTTGGGAGCAAGAACAGGAAGGATATGTAAGAGGTAGGTTCTCCACACAGAGAGGGGAGGGTGCAAGGCTGCTGGTAACGGTTGGAGGCAGGTAAAATCGGATCTGTTCAGAGACCATTAAATATGTTCATGGAACTGAGAAAAATGAAGTAAATCAAGAAAGTCTTTAGACACCGTGGTTGAAGTAAAGACATAAAACTGGAGAAATTCAGTAGGTCAGTGTCGTTTATGTAGTAAAGGTAAAAATACGTCACCAACGTTTTGAGCTTGAGCCCTTCATTAATGTATGGACCCCCCACTCTTTTGTTCGTCCAATTCTCCTCCCTCCCCTCTCTACTCACTCAACCATCCTCCTCCCCTTCATCGCTGCTGTCCCCTTCCTTCCTCCTCCAGCCTTTGCAAAAGCCCCTCCTTCCCCCTCCCACCAAGAATGCCCGTAAATTGGAGGAACTGACACCTGATTTCCCATCTGGGTCCTCTCCGGCCCGGTGGTCTTAACGCTGACTTCTCCCGGTTTCTGCTGACCTGCTCTACTCTTCCCACTTCATTTCCCCCTTTTCAGTCCTCCCTCCCTGCCTTCACCAAGCGGACTCTCCCCCCACTCCGATCACCCCTCTTCTCCCCCCAGCATGCACTCCAACAGCAAATTTGAACTTTGACCCACGGAGTCCTCATTAACCCAAGCCATGGTCAGGATCTCCCAAGCCTTCCTCTCCCTTCTTTTCTCCGACTGTCCTGCGCAGGGACTTACCGCTTCCCCAAGAAGATTCTCTCGTCCATGTCGACTGGCTGACTGGAGGACAGGAATAAGCAGTAATGAGTCACACAGAGGCACAAGAGACTGCAGAGGCCGGACCCTGCAGCCAAACCTCCTGTACCACTGGGGAAACCCCCCCCCCCAAGACCTCCCCCACACCCCACAATAGTTGAACCCCTCCAGAAATTTTTTTGCATTAATTAGTAACTTGCATCAAACCTATTACCTTGGCAATCTTCTTTAGAACTATTACTTACTAAGGAACATTTATTTTGGAGATGGATAATAAAATGCCTAAAATCGGAATTTCATAAATCGAGAGTGAAATGGGAATGAGATTTGAATAGAAAGATAGGTGAAGGTGTTGGGAGAAACTTGTGTAAAGACAGTATGACTGTACGATTCTGGGCTGGTGCAATATATATTTTTTGCATCAACTACTTAAACTCCTCAGAAAATGGAAAAAAATTCAACTTTAGATTTGGGTTTTAGGGGTGGTCAGAAAATAGGTACTTTTTTTTCCATTTGACTTGGACTTAAGGTTAAAAAATTTTTGATGACAAATTAAATCGTTTTTAGAGCAGGTGTTAAGAGTGATTTTACCTTTTGATCCATTGCGATTTTCATTAGGGGATATTAAGCCTTTGGGTTGTGATTGACTATGTATCAAATTGAATTTTTACGTTTGGGTTTGGCTGTTTCTAACAAAATGTTTTAGCTATTACATGGAAATCTGATTCGGTTTTTGGTATGAAAAGATGGCATAATGAAATGAAAGCCCATGCTGCCCAAATACCCTGATTAAGCTACAACCTCCCAGCCCCGTACGTTTTGGAGGGTGGGAGGAAACTAAAGCACCACACAGGTCACAGGGTGAATGTACCAACTCTTTACAGATGATGATAGATTCGAACCCATGTCGCTGATACTGTAATGGCAATTGGTAGAAGTGTCATCCACACTTGATTACTGTGGTCTGAGGCGTTAACAAATTTTGGATGGGGGAAATTCACGACCTGTCGACTGTCGGTGCATCAACCCTGTGACTTACCGACTGGCTCGTGGAACGGTGCCATGAGATTGGAGAGGAAGGTCAGTCCAGAGCCCTTGAACACATCCGCTGCATTCTGCTCACCTCCAGATGACGAACCAATTGTGGTCGAATACAGATCTTCAAACACCTGATCCACACAACAAAAGAAGAACAGAAGCTTATTATCGCCAATCCAGATGGAGTAATATGTGAGTTTTGGACCGTGCAAGTGGTCAGAGGGTAGTGGCCTCTCTCTACCGGGGAGAAAACAACCTGTAGAAAGACACATTTGACAGAACAAAATTTGCGATCCATTTGTGAACATTCTTTGCCAATAAAATTTTATGATCTGTACTCGCCAGTGCCTATAATTTGCTGGGAGATTTGGAATGTCACCAAAGACTCTCGAAAATTTCCAGAGGCGTACCGTGGGGAGCGATCTGACTGGTTGCATCACTGTCTGGTGCGTAGGACAGGACAGGAATGCACAGGACAGGAAGAGGCCACAGAGGGCTGTAAATTCAGCCAGAGCCATCAGGGTCATCAATCTTCACCCCAATGAGGACATCTACAAGAGGTGGTGTCTCAAGAAAGCAGTCTCTATCCTCAAGGTCACACCACTCAGGCCACTCCCACTTCTCACTGCTACTAGCGGGAAGGAGGTTACAGGAGCCTGAAGATAAACACCCAGCGGCACAAAAAGAGCTTCTTCCCCTCCACCATCAGATTTCTGAATGGACAATGAATCACAGACACTGCCTCACTCTTATTTTCCACTAATTATTTATTTTTTTAAACAATATAATCTAAAGCATTTTTAGCAGCTGTAACTCACAACAGATTTCGTGGCAGTCAACCCAATTCTGAAAATTCAAGATTCCTTGATTGTCACAGGCATAAATACACAAAATTTGTGAATACTTAATGTCCCCAAAAACAAGGAGCTGATTGTTGACATCGGGAAGGGAAAACCACCACATCACATACACTTCCAGAATCATTTTCAACACCAGTAATTACCAACAAAGAGATAGAAGTCCATTGAAACCTTCATCATACAGACTTATTCATTTGCCATTACTCAAAATGGTTGAAGATTTTTTTAAATGGATGATTTTACTTATAACATTAGTAGGAAGGGTTAACTGTATTAAGATGAATATATTCCCAAGTATATAATATATTTTTCAAACTTTACCTATATTGTTACCACAAATGTTTTTTCAAGAATTAAACATGTAAGGAAATTTCCTTTGGAAGGGTAAAATGTCAAGAGTTTCTATAGAAAGGTGGGGAGACCTAGAGCTTCCAAACTTTAAGAATTATTACCACGTGGCTTAAATGAGATTCCTTACTTCTTTTTTTTTGATGGAGCAGAAAAACCAGCATATAATTGGATAAAATAGGAGAGAGATTATCAAAGGAATTTATATACAAATGGGATTCAAAATTAATAACTAATGTGGGGGAACAAAAAACCATTGTTGAAACATTTGATGACTGTTTGGAATAAGATAAATGATGAAATTAGAACAAAAGGCTAGTAGTTCACCAGGCTTTCATTTCAAACTATCTTCCACTTTCTTCAAAGGACAGTTGATTTTTAAATATTTGGTTTAGTAAAGATAATAAAAATGGGGAAGATTGTTGTGAACAAGGCCAATTGATGCCATTTAAACAATGAAGGAATAAGTACAGAATAAATAACAATACTCTTTTTTTTGTTATTTTCAACTGAGAGGATATTTGAAGGAAATGTTAGGTCCAGCAATGTGTTACCTACTTGTAGTAAGGTGGAAACTTCTATTAAGAGAGGAAGTACTAAGAAATTTAGTTCTGCAATGTATCTTTTAAATCCAGGAAGAGATTGGAGCTGGATTTGAATATTACAATTAATAAGTAAAAATGGTTGGATCTGTCAAGACTGTATGACAAATACTACTAATGTAAGGTAGAGATTAGTTCAAAATATTTTTTTTACATCAGCTCTATCTTGCACCACAAAAATTCAATAGAATGAAATCAGATTTATCAGATCAATGTTGTACATGTAGTGAAGAGCCAGGAACTTTCTTGCTGGTCACGTCCCAAGGTAAAAGTTACAGGCACTGTATTCCCACAAAATCCAGATTTATTCCTATTGGGGAAAATAGAGGGAACAAAACCGAAGATGAAACTATCAATATCCCAAATGAAATTTCCTAAAATAGCAAGGAAGTGTATTACCGTAACTTGGAAATTGGATTCACATTTGGGTGTGGAAAGATGGGATGCAGAAATTAAAAGCTGTACCCCCCTTGGAGAAAATTACATACAATTTGAGGAATAAATATGGTATAGTTTTGCAAATTTGGAGCCCCTATATGCAAATTTTAGGTATAAATACGTAGAAATGTTCTTCCAGCCTCTTAAGACCTGTGTCAACCTTCTTCCTTAAATTGATCATACAAACTTTGTAGCAGTCCCATGTGTTTGGGGAGGGATTGGCCGAGCAATTCGAGATGCTATCTTGCTTATTTTCTAATACTGTATATATTTCTTTCTTTTATACATATACATGTATATATTTTGGGGGGTGAGGAGTTGGGAGAGGGAGGGAAGGGGATGGGTTATAACCATCATGTAATTGTGACAGGGTACATAGATACGTTTTTGAGAGATAAATTGGGAAAGAGTAGGTCAGATACAAATGCTTTAAAACAGATCTTATTTGAAATATTGGAGCTCTCTAATGCCAGATGTATCAGCTCCACAACTTTTGCAAGAGCTTTGGAGAGTACTCAAGAGACTTCACTAATGGATTGTTGTTTACAAAGGGCAACAGATGAAAGATCTTGTTGGAACCACAGATTGTCTGGAGATATTCTAAGGGGGTCATGTGATTTTTCAAGCAGAGAGAGTCAAATGGGCTTTCTCTCAGTGAGTGAGTGAGAGAGAGAGAGAGGGAGATCACTTCTACAGTGTTACAGTCAGTAACAGTAGCTGGGACACAAAGAGGACAAGCTGGCAAGGTTGTGGAAAGCCCCAATTGGAAGACAGCCTAGTCAAAGCCTTTGTAGTTCATGCAAGAGGAGAGGCCTGACTGTCTAATATTTCACTTGGAATAGGTGAAACTAAAAGGAACTCTGAGGTGACCTGAAAGAAATAATTTATCGACTGGAGAACCCTGATGGGGCAAGTTTCATCAGCAAGGCACTAAAGTGACTAATTAAAAAGGAAACTGTTGTGGGTGTCCATCGTGCAACAAATTTCTCTCTGAAAACTGACAAGAACCTTCCAGAGCGGTAACCATTTACCTTTCAAGCACCAAAGCCTGGTGAACTTTATAAATGATAAATTCTGTGCACAGTATAAGAATTGCTGGAGCCGCAGATTGTCTGGAAGAGAACTTGTTGGTCTAGGAGGATCATGTGGTTTTGCAAGAAGAGAGAGTCAACAGGCTTTCTCTCACAGAGAGAGAGAGAGAGAGAGAGAGAGAGAGATCATTTCTACAGTGTTACAGCCAGCACACCGCAGCTGGGACTGGAAAAGGACAAGCTGGCAAGCTTGTGAAAAGCCTCATTTGGAAGACGGCCTTGTCAAAGCCCTTGTGGTTCATGCAAGAGGAGAGGACTGGGTGTCTAGCATTTCAGTTGGAATAAGTGAAACACAAAGGAACTCTGTGGTGACCTGAAAGAAAGAGGTTATCATCTGGAGAACTCTGAAGGGGAAAGTTTCGTCAGCAAAACACTGGAGTGGTTGATGGAAGTAAGTGTACAACAAATTTCTCTCTGAAAACTGACAAGAACCTTCCTGAGCGATATTCATTTACCTTTCAAGCACCAAAGCCTGGTGAACTTTATAAATGTTCAATTCTGTGCACAGTATAAGAATTGCTGCAACCAGTGAACTTAGAGGAATGAGAAGTGAGATTGGACTGTGAACCAAAGAACTTTTCTGAACTTACACACACATTATAAGGGGGTTAAGTTAGATTAGTTAAGTCAAAGTGTGATTCTGTTTTCATGCTTAAAGATAATTAAAAGCAATGTTTGTTTAAGTAAACATTTGTCTTGGTGAATATCAATTGCTGCTGGGTTTATGGGTCCTCTGGGCTTGTAACATAATGAATGAAATTCTCTTCAATTTAAACATTTATTGTTTTTAAAAATGGTTTATTAATTTCATGCAAAGAATTTTTTTAATAAAATATTCAAAGAAAAAAGGAAGGGGAAGCCAGAGGTCACTGGGGGATCCAGTGATCACTGGGGGATCAGAGATGGAGAGGGTGAGCACATTTAAGTTTTTGGGAGTCACCGTCTCAGAGGATCTTTCCTGAACCCATCTCACTAATGACATCGTGAAGAATGCACGTCAGTGCCTCGACTTCCTTAGGAGTTTGTGAAGGTTCAATATGACATCAGAAACCCTGGCAAATTTCTACAGATGTGTGGTGGAAAGTGTGCTGACTGGCTGAATCACGGTCTGGTATAGGGACACCAATAACCCTGAGCGTAAAGCCCTCCAAAAGGTAGTGGACACAGCCCAGGACATGACAGGCTAAACCCACCCCACTATTGAGTACATCTATAGGGAACACTGTCATCGGAGAGCAGCAGCGATCATCAAAGATCCACACCACCCAGCACATGCTCTGTTCTCACTGCAGCCATCAGGAAAGAGGTCTAGGGGCCACAAGGCTCAACCCACCAGGTTCAGGAACAGCTGCTACCCCTCCACCATCAGACTCCTCAATGACAATCTCAATCAGGGGCTTGTTTAAGGGCTCTGACTTTGCACATGATTTATTACTGAATATTTATTTTCTGTATTGCAGAGAGAGTTTGTTTACATTTCTTTCTTTGTTTATATTTCTTTCGTTTGATATGCATATATATTCTTTAGTATATTTTTTTGGCATCTATATATAAGTAACTGGGAGTGAGGTGGGAACACAGAATTGGGAACACAGAAGTGGGAACAGAAGTGGGAACACAGAAGTGGGAACACAGGTGAGAACACGGAGGCGGGAACATGGAGGCAAAAACACAGAGGCGGGAACACAGCAGTGGAAACATGGAGGCGGGAACACGGAGGCGGGAACACAGAAGTGGGAACAGATATGGAAACACGGAGGCGGGAACACGGAGGCGGGAACACGGAGGCGGGAACACGGAGGCGGGAACACGGAGGCGGGAACACGGAGGCGGGAACACGGATGGGAATATGGAGATGGAAACAGGGAGGCAGGAACACGGTGGCAGGAACACGTAGGCAGGAACACAGAAACAGGAATATGAAGGTGGGAACAGGGAGGCAGGAACATGGTGGTGGGAACACAGTGGTAGGAACACGGTGGCGGGAACATGGAGACGGGAACACAGAGGTGGGAACTCGGATGAAAAAACATGGAGGCTGGAACCCGGGGGTGGGAACCCAAAGGCTGAAACATGAAGCAGGAACACAGAGATGGGAACACGTGGTGGGACGTGGAGGTGGGAACATGGAGGCAGGAACACGGAGACGGGAATGGATGTGGGAACAGAGGCAGAAGTTGATGGTGGAGGAAGATGGTGTGAACACAAAGGCAGATACCTACCCTCCTCGGGGTGATGGAGTTGTGGTCGCACACTGCCCGTAGCCGTGCGTCCGTGGCCTGAACGAAGATCTGGGCAGAGGAGTAGGAGGTCACCTTCAGATGGAATGGTGTGTCTCTGTCCAGGTGGAAGGTAGGCTTCACCTGGAACTAGGAATCAGAACAAAAATGTCAGCCCATCACACACTTCATGTGTCTATGAATAGAATATAAGAGCAGGGATGTGATGTTGAGGATTTATCAGGCACTAGTGAGACTTCATGTGGAGGGTTGTGAGCAGTTTTGGATGTGCTGACGTTGGAGAGGGTTCAGAGGAGGTTCACAAGGATAATTCCAGGAAGGAAAGGAGACTTGACTGCTCTTGGCCTGGACTCAATGGGATTTAGGAAAATGAGGGGGTATCTCATTGAAAGGCGTGGACAGAGTAGATGTAGAAAGATTGTTTCCCACAGTGGGAGAGTCCGGGACAAGAGGGCACAACTTCAGGATTGAAGGGCGTCTGCTCAGAACAGAGATGCAGAGGAATTTCTGCAGCCATAGGGTGGTGAATCGGTGGAATTTGTTGCCTCCACAACCGCCTGGGTCTTTGGGTGTATTTAAGGCAGAGATTGATAGATTCTTGATTAGCCAGGGCATCAAAGGTTATGGGGAGAATGCCAGGCAGTGGGGCTGAGTGGGGAAAATGGATCAACTCATGATTGAATGTCTTGATGTCCTACATTTTATGGTCTTATGGTGTATTAACCTATACTTTTTGGCCACTTGGTCCATCAAGGTCAATCTGTCCCATTCCATTATTGTTGCCTTCTCTTTCTTATCTGATTCCAGCCTTTGGCCTGACCTTCCATTCACCCAGTCCACCCCATGGGATTCACCTTCACCTCCCCTCCTGACCCCTTGTCTTCCCTCTCACCCGTCTCCCCTGTGACTGGCACCTGACAATCAACTGCCTCTGTCTGCCACCCCACTCCTCCCAGAGTTTCCCTTTTCTATGACTCTCTGGCTCTGTTGGTTGATGGTGAAAGAGTGTGATGAAACTGATAGTAGCATGGAGGCAGGAAACATCCAGCCATGAGAGCAGTAGGCCATTCTGTCCCTCACCTCCCTCCCTTCCCGGAACACTGTAAACATGGATGCTGTTCCCCTCCAGCGACTGACTGACAGCCCACATGAGCGAGGTGGTGCAGTGACCCACCTGGATGTTGCAAAGATTCTCCACCCTCAGTCTCACGGAGTCGGCGATAACTTCTTTCGAGTCCAGAACGTAGTAGGCGACCAGGTGGAAGGTGGGAACCATGGCGCGGGTGAGGTGGACTTCAAACGAGGTGTAGGGCCTCCTGACTCTGCCAGCGTTCAACATCTGGTTGTTGCCAAGCACCTGTACAGGGAGAGTCCAGGGTCATTACAGATTAAAATAGGACCCAGGCCCAGGGTCATTACAGATTAAAAGAGGACCCAGGCCCAGAGTCATTACAGATTAAAATGGGGCCCAGCCACAGGGTCATTACAGATTAAAATGGGGCCCAGGCCCATGGTCATTACAGATTAAAACAGGGCCCAAGTCCAGGGACATTACTGATTAAAGTGGGTCCAGGCGCATGGTCATTACAGATTAAAGCACGTTCAAGGGAGCTCAAGTCTCGGGTCATTACAGATTAAAGTAGGTTCCAGGTGCAGGGTCATTAAGATTAAAACAGGGTTCAGTAACCATTAATCATCCCAAAATATTGATATGTGTTTATCTTAAATTATTTATTTATGTTTCTATTTCAAGTTCTAGTTCCAAGTGTGGGCGGCGTGGTTAGCATGACACTATTTCAAATCTGTTGCTGCCTGTAAGGATTTTATACTTCCTGCCCTGTGACCTGCTAAGGTTTCCTCCCTCCCTATGGGATTTGGGTGACTGAACATAAACAACCAGACGAAACAGCGTCTCTCCAGACCACGGTGCACACACAACACAGAGGGCAGAATAATCACATAAATATTTGAGCTTCAAGAAATGGATCGGAGGTCAATCTACAGAAGCTTAAAATCGGCAGAGAGCATCACTTGGATATCCCTTTCCCCTGCCCCCATCGACAGAATCGTTGTCTGAAGAGGGCGTGCAAAATCACTGAGGGCCCATTACACCTCCACACAGAGCATCTGTCAGCTGCTCCCATTGGGGAAATACAGGAGGATCAGAGCCAGCACCTCCAGGCTGAGGTACAGCTTCTTCCCACTAGAATGACCAAAGGATCTGCTCACACTAATTCTCCAAGACTCTCATATTCACAAAACAATATTTATTTGTAGACTTGAATACTTGTCCTGCCCGTGTATTACATCTGGTTGTGTGTCCACGTGTTTTTGCACCGAGGATCGGAGAACGCTATTTTGTCGGGTTGTACTTGTACGATCAGACACTGATAAACTTGATGTGAGTATGTGTATGTGGACCCTGGACTGGAGGAACATTGTTTCGTCTTCTTGTATACAGCATGTCCAATCAGATGATTTTTAAAAACTTGTACATGACTTGCTTCCAAAGTCCTACTTCCCCTCTCTCGGTGCTTTCTCCACCAACCACCTCCCCCCTCCAACACCCCCACCATCCAACGGCCCACCCGAGCACCAAAGGACTTCGGCAAGCATTTGCAAACCGACCATGTAGTAGAAGTTGCGGACGCCGTCGCTCTCGAGCAGCCCCAGAGCTGTCAGGCTCACAGTGATGACGTCTCCGGGATACAGGAGCACCTGGGGCACACTGATGTGGAGGGACCTCCCGCTGTCGGACCGGAGCCTCGTCAGCTCCGCTCGCCGCTTTTCAATCCCGGTCGACTCATTCCCAGCGGTGGCCTGGAAAAGGGGGGAGAGAGAAGGTGAGCGCTGAAGGAATTGGCGAGCTTTACCTCCACAGGGTCCATCACCCCAGGGAGCAGTGCCTCACTCAAGATAGTAGAAACCTCAAAACCTTGCAGCACAATCCAGGCCCTTCGATCCACAACAACTTTGTGCCGAGCATGTCTTTACCGTAAGAATTACTAGGCTTTCCCATAGCCCTAAGCTCCATGCACCTCTCCAAAAGCCCCTAATATATCCACCTCCACTATTGTTGCCAGCAGCCTGTTCCATGCACCCACCACTCTCTGACATCTCCTCTGCACCTATGTCCCAGCACCTTAAACCCGTGTCCTCTTGCAGCCACCATTTCAGCCCTGGGAAAATGACTATCCACACGATCCACGCCTTTCATCATCCTAAACACCTCTAGCAGGTCACCTCTCGGCCCTTAAATTCAATTCCATGACAAATGAAGGGCAAGGCATCAAACACCTTCTTAACCACAGAACATTGAAGGAAAGCACGAAAATGGTTGAGATAAAATGCCGAGATCGCAGGGTTACTTAACTTACAGGAACTGTGCCAATTGGACTGAAAGAGAGCGGAGAAAATTTGCGAGGACGTGGACTAAAAATTGAAGCGAAACCTCAGCAGGTCAAACGGCGAACTTTATGGAGCAAAGGTAAAGACGCACAACCCGACGTTTCAGGCTTGAGCCCTTCATCGAGGTACGGAAAAATGGCGGCAGTACATCTTGACCCCAGAACGTTTGAAAAGATATAAGCTGAGTGTTTTGGATTTGTGTTTTCGATGCAATGATCAAAAAGGTACGTTCTTGTGATAAAGTAAGGGGTTTTTGGTCTAGGGTAAGAGACTGTTTACAAAATATTTTTAAAATAAAGTTTTCTTTAGATCTAAAAATCTTTTTAGTTGCTGATGTTAGTGAAATGGGTTTGTTATATAAATCAGATAAATTTCAAATGGCGTTTTTGACATTAGCTCCAGCAGTGGCGAGGAAATGTATAGCTAGTCCTTGGAAAGATCTTAATTTACCAAGATGGCATTTGGAAATAAGATCGTGTATTCCAATGGAGAAGATAACATAATTTAAGGGATAAATATCATGCATTTAAAAGGATTTGGAGCCCATACTTGGATTATTTTAATTTGAAAGTTTAAGGTCAGTTCTAAGTGCCGCTGGGTCCCCTTATCATATAAGTGAATGAATGGCGTGTGGCATTCTTTTTCTATACTTTTTGTGGGTGGGTAGGAGCTTTAGAGGTTGGATAGAGGGAGGGGGTAGTTCGAGTTTTGGGGTTTTTTGGGTACGATTTTCTGCAGTTCCTTTTTAGTCTATACTTCTGTAACCATGTTTAAATTTTGATATATTGTTATATTTCTCTTATGTAACTGTGGTTATTGCTTTTCTCTTACAAATAAAATATTCATAAAAAAAGGGAAAATGGTGACAGGCGTCCAGGCCAAAGGAGTGGCAAGGGAATGGGGGGAGGAGCGTGGTGCAACCTGCAGGTCTTTATAGGTGGATCAGGGAGGGAGGGCACATCAGCAGGGGAAGGGGGGAATGGTTTTATGAATGGGGAGGGAAAGGGGTGGAGAACAAGACGAGGGGGAAGGGAAGGGAGAGAGAACAGGCAGTGGGCCAGCAGAAACCGGAGAAGTCGGTGTTAATGCCATCCGTCGAGCATTGTTACCCACTCGCGGTGGGACCCGTACACGCAGACCTGGGGATGGGGTGCAGAGTTGAAGCAGTCTGCCGTTGGGAGGTCCCTGTCATGGGTGCGGACGGAGTGAAGGTGGTCAGCAACGCGATCTCCCATTCCGCGCCCAGTCTCTCCAGCGTAGGGAAGGCCACCATAGGGGCAGTGGAGACCTCCCTCCGGACGCGTGAGCAAAGTGTTACTTCACTTGGAAGGCCTGTTTGGGGCCCTGACTGGTGGTGAGATCGGAGGTGTGGGTGCAATATGGTACTTGTTGTGGCCCCAGATGAAGGTGCCAGGAATCGGGGATGGGGGGCGGTGTGATGAGTGGTCAATTAATTGGGCGGCACTGAAGCATGGGCCAGAAGGGCCTTTGACCGTGCTGCACCATTAATTTATTTTTAATGTCCACACATAGGCCCTTCCAGCCCATGCCTCCTCCCACCAAAAGACCTCAATAAACCTTCAACTTTCTTGGAGGGTGGGAGGAAACGGGAGTGCCAGTGACATCACGGGCACCAGACTCCATTCCCATGGAGGATGCCTTCATGAGGCATTGTCTTAAGAAAGCAGCCTCTTTCCTCAAAGACCCCCCACCACCCAGGCCAGGCTCTTCACTCTGCTACCATCGGGGAAGAGGTCCAGGAGCCTGAAGTCGAGCACTCAGTGGCACAAGGACGGCTTCTTCCCCGCCGCCATCAGATTCCCTAACGGACGATGAACCCCAGACATGGCCTCACTTTGTCTTTTTGAACTAATATATTTGTTTTTAATTTAATTAACAGCACTGTGATGCTGTCACAAAGCAGTGAATTTCGTGGCAGGTTCTTAAATTTTCGTTAAAATTTCTTAAAAGTTTTGAATTTTTAAAACATTTGATTTAGACATGTTAACGGGTGAAGGCCGCGCTGCCCACTCTACACTTGGTATGTTTCGAACGGTGGGAGGAAACCGGAGCCCCTGGGGAAAACCCACGCAGACACGGAAAGAATGTACGGACTCCTTACGGACAGCGCGGGATTCGATCCCATGGTCTCTGGTGCTGTGATAGCCTTGTGTTCAAAGCATCGCCGTGCAGAGGGATCGGGGGCCCACCAGTCCAGAGATCCTTGAAAGTAGCCAGGCCAGATGATAAGAAGGGTGCTGATCGCGTGGACAGCTAGAGGCTTTTTTCCCGGGGCTGAAATGGCTGACACGAAGCGGGGGGGGGGGGGTGTGATGTTAAGGTGCTCGGGAGTAAATACGGGGGGGAGGGATGTTAGAGGCAAGTTCTTCACACAGAGAGGGGGTGAGTGCATGGAATGCGCTGCTGGCCACGGTGGTGGAGGCAGGGACAATAGGATTTGGTAAGGGACAATTTTAGATAGTTGCTTGGAACTGAGGAATATTTCAGGTTATGCAGTGGTGAAATTCAGAATCAGAATTTACTGGGATGACTGGACCGGGCCAGTTGGCTTAGCGCCAGCGATCAGGACCAGGTGTTCAAATCCCGCGCTGTCTGTAAGGAGTTTGCATGGTTTAGCCGTGTCTGTGTGGGCTGCGGTTTCCTCCCACCGTTCAAAACGTACCATTAGGCTCATTAGGTGTAATTGGGCGGTGCTGGGCTAGTGGGCTGAATGGCCTGTTACTGTGCTGTAGGACTACATTTTTCTTTAAATGTAAATAACGACATCGATGGAATTCTCCTGCGAAGCTGAAAACTGCCAGCTGCAAAAAGGTTGCTCAACAGCCTCAACCTTCTCTTGGTTTTCAGTTTATAAAATATCACGGTCCCCGAAATGCCCCGTAATCCCGATGAGATTTCCGTACTCGAGGCGGTCCAAAGCACCCCATCTCTGAGAACGGAGGTGACAGCGCATTTAACGGCTGCAGCCTGCGGAGGTGGCCACCAGCATCTCTGCCCCATTCAGCCTGGGGCCCCGGCTGGTGGTAACTTACGGTGATGTTGATGGCCTGTGCCTTTCGGGGTACAATGAACGACAAGCTCATCTCACCAAGCTTGTCGGTAAGGCCTTCGATGGAGTCTTCGACGATCTGGTCCTCGAGAATGGTTATATGGACACGCACTGGAACATTGATCGCCAGGGAACCATTGGGATAGGTCACCGATATCTGAAAAGATCACGGTCCTTGTTACTCACCACCTTAAGGATCACAGAATTGCCATGAGCCTGGAGGGCATAGTACTGTAAAGGATAGCACAGGCCCTTCAGCCCTCAATGTTGTGCCAACCCATATATACCCACCAGGAATAAACAATACCCTTCCAACCTTATAACCCTCTATTTTTATTTCATCTTTATGCCTGCCTAAGAGTCTCTTAAATGCCCCTGTTGTTGCCACATCCATCTCCATCCCTGGCAAGGCACTATATCAGTTATTAACTATCTTGGACGATCTTTCCGAGAAACAACACATTAATATCATTGTGAAGAATGCCCACCAGCGGCTCAACTTCCTCAGGAGCTTGCGGAGGTTTGGTACGACAACTGAAACCCTGGTAAAATTTCTACAGAGGTGCAGTGGGAACTGTGCTGACAGACTGGACGGGGACACCAATATCCCTATGCGTAAAGCCCTCCAAAAGGTAGTGGACACAGCCCAAGACTCCCAGCCATTGAGTACATCTACGGGAAATGCTGTTGCCGGAGGGCAGCAATGATCATCGAGGACCCTCCCCACCCAGCACACGCTCTGTTCTCGCTGCTGCCGTCAGGAAAGAGGTATCGGTGCCACGAGACTCGCACCCATCAGGTTCAGGAACAGCTGCTCCCCCCTCCAACAGACTCCTCAATGATAAGCTCAATCAGGGACTCATTTAAAGACTCTGACCTGTGCACTTTATTGATTTTTGTTTAATCTCTGCATTGCACAGTCTGTTTGCATACATTTCTTTATTTGTTGACATGCGTTTGTTGAGTCGGGTTTAATTTTGCACTGCCAATCAGTGGTAATTCTGCCTCATCCACAGGAAAAGGAATCTTAGGGTTGTATGTGATAGCATGTCTGTACTCTGACAATTAATCTGGAATCTGGACCTTCGCTTCCTGTGGACATTGATCATCTCCAGCAGTTTTTATTCATAGTCCACTCAATGTTTGTCTCTGGTAACTTGTCTGGTTAGCGAGTGACCACGAGGGGAGTTTTCCATTGCACGGCCCTGTGGTGTGTCATCTGGTTAACCTTGACACCATGTCTCTGGTTTAGTCAACCTCCATAAGCTCATGAACTCAGAGTGTATCTGATACAGGCCTTGGGAAAGCATTTTACAGGATACAAGTGGGCTCTCAATGAAGGATCATCAATAACGTTTGATTGGATATAGTATTTAAATCCATTTGTTGGACTTTTTGGTCACTTTTTATCATGATGGATTGGAGGGGCAGACTCAATGATCCTACATCTGATGGCTTTCCTGGCCCATTGCGAAGGCAGCATGCCCAGAGTTTGGCAACAAAGCGACACCCCCCCCCCCCCCACCCCACCTGACAAGGCCACAGATTATTGAGGAGACTTTTCAATACCCGATATTTCTTAATTTTCTCTCATCAATGCCAGGAATGCGGACAGAGAAACGCACAGCAATGCCTGTGCTTGCGTACATATGTGCGCAAACACACATAAATGCATACATACACGCCCTCGCACATGCACACACACATGTGTACACCCCCCCCTCCCCCCCACACACACACACACACATACATGCTTGATGAACATATCTGTACCGGGACATAAAATTGAACTCCTGGTGTGAAGAAGCGTTTCATTGATGTGAAACTGATGCGATAGTGGGAGAGTCGAAATGGTAAGTTGTCCAGAACCTTCCTTTCGCTGCGTTCTGCACAAAAAAAACAAGGGAACTCCATGATGAGGCATCCTCATTCAGTCGCTGACACTCTTGGGCACGGGACGTCGTGTTCGGCAAGATGCTGAGAAGGTGATGGCGAGCTTCGAGTAAAACAGTGAGACGTGATTTGGGAGGGGGTAGCTCTCTGACCGGAGAGGGGAGGGAGGGCGGAGCTGGAGGAAGGGAAACAGTGGAAATTGGAGGGGGATATTAATGCCGACTGGTTGGACAACGGCCAGACGGAGTGTAACTATAAAAGTCTCTTTAGGGAGTCACTTTTTGCACAAATGTTACTCTGGATATTGACAATCTACCCGATGTATTTACTGTCTCTTTGACTTCGTTCAATTAGTTTACTGATCTACTGCATACGGTGCCCCCGTTGTGGCCTTCTCTGTATCGGAGAGACTGGGCGCAGACTGGGAGAGCACCTCCACTGCGACCACATCAGAGGCGGGGACCATTTCAACGGGCGCCACCCTCCCGCGCTGGCACGTCTGTCCGTGGCCTTGCGCGCCGTCCCGCCAAGACGCCCGTAAATCGGAGGAGAGGGACTTGATTTTCCACCGGGCATTAGATCGGCTTTGGCGGTTCCTGCCAGCCCGCTCCCTGTCCCCCCCCCCCCCCCATCCAGCTCTCTACCCCCTTCTCTCTCTATTCACAGACCCATCCCCCCACCACCCTCTTCCTGCTGTGCCCTCCCTCCCTCGTCCACCTGTTACCTCCTGCCTGTGGGACCGCACTCCTCCCCCACCATTTTGTTCGGGCGCCTGCCGACATTTGGTCCGGACCTTGACGAAGGGCTCAAGCCCGAAACATTGGCTATCTATATAAAGAACGCAGTTTGACCTGCTGAGTTTCCCAGCGTTCACTTTTTACCTCAACCACAGTCGGTGTTTCACTAGTTGGACCGTTACAGCTTTTCCTCACAATGGCCTGTTCGGCTGCAGCAGGTACGGAATGTCAGTGCCTGTGGACATTGTACACTGTGTATGACAATAATCTCATCACCGTCAGTGAGATGAGCGGAACTCCACTTTTCGGGTTCTGGGCCCTTCATCAGGGGGTGGGCAGAAACGGTCGGCACCTTAATAGAAAAGTGCGAGAGGGGAAGAGGAAGTGGGTGGTGGTGGTGGAGAAAGGGGCAGGGGGAAGGAGCACAGGCCATTAGGTAAGACGCTGACGGGGGTGTGGGTAGCTCTCTGAATAGAGGAAGAAGGAGCTGGATGAGAGAGTGGGATGGAAAGAGAGAGAGGGAGTGAGAGAGAGAGATCCTTATGAGGGTCAAGAGGACACAGGGGCTGGGAACGGGAACGGCATTGGCCTCTCAGTGCGAGAGGAAGGAGGTGCAAATTTCAAGTGTGGTCGCCAGAGTTAAGTCGGCGACTGAGGGGCCCATACAGGTCGCTCACGAGAACCAGGTATCAGAGCTAGGATTCAAGAGGTGGGGGAGGGGCCTCGAGTGCCGAAGGGCTACCTGGTCGTGGCGGAGGCTGGATCCTGGATCTCCGGCTTACAACAGGAAAACGTTGACGCATACTACATTTTATTAGGCGACAATGAATGAGACCTTTTGTCATATACAGAACTACGACTCACACACTGTCAAAACACCATGCTGGAGAAACTCAGCAGGTCCTTGACGTAGTGAAGGTAAAGATACAGAACCAATGTTTTGGGCTTGATCCCTTCATCGAGCTGTGGGAAAATGTGGGCAGGTGCCCGAACAAAAGAGTTGTGGTTGCAAAGGCAAGAGGGAGGGAGGGAGGGAGGGAGGGACAGCAGCGAGCGAGGGAGGAGGGAGGGCTGGGTGAGTTGAGAGGGAAGAGAGCTGACGGGGGGGGGGGGGGGGGGGGGCGGCTTCTGCCAACCTGCTCTCCCTCTCCAGCTCTCCTTCTCCCCTGTCACATTTGTGGCCCGAAATGTGAAGTTAATAAAACATTAAACACAAGTTATATCAGGTAAAGTTCTCAGTGGCTTTATTCTCCCGTTTCCTTTGTTCTCCTGCTTGTGCTCTTATCTCTCTCATACCACGTGACTGCCGGTACATCTCATACATATTCATTATCATGACATCCCTCCTTTAATCAGAAATAAACTTTACCTTCACTTACCAATGTCCCTCGAAACCTACAAACATCGTAACTAATGGTAATACTATAACTCAACTACATAAAATTTACTTCCTACAGCACTCATACATGCACTTTATGATATAAGATTAAATACTGTCCCAAAGTTCTTATTAAAACTATGGCACAAAGTCTTCGTATCGTTTGGGCACTTTCCGGTTTCGTTTCGGCCTGCCTGCGATATTGTCGTCGCTTCTCGGTTGTTCACTCTCAGCATCGGAAATACTGCTCGCCACGGCTTCGGGTGTTTCTGGCGCTCTAGTCACTTCATCAGGAGTGCTGGTAACTGCCTCTGGAACATTATCAGGTCTCTCAGTTTCAGCATCTTGTATTGGCCTTTCAACCTCTTCGCTCGATGTATCTCTGGACTAGTACCTTTTTACACCTGATACATTTCTCTTATACAGGACTCCAGTCGGAGACTTGACTGTCACCATACTGCCACTTCTGGATACGACAGTATAGGGTTGATGGTAATAAGGTGTGTCTAGCTTACCACCAGTTTCATGCCTCACTAGAACATTATCTCCTGGAATGATGTCTGAGTACTTGGCTCCATGTTTCGAATCTGTGTACAGCTTTGCTGCACCTTTCTTTTCAGCATCGTGGTCCCTCATCTCCTGGTCGTCTCGGATTTCCTTTATTTCTGGCATTTTTGTGCGGATTTTTCTCCCAAAAAATGCTTCTGCAGGACTTTTTCCAGTGGTTGCCTGAGGTGTTGCTCGATAGACAGCCACATAAGATAGCAATGCTTCTCGCCAATTTTGTCCTTCTGCGTGTGCAATCCTCAATCATTTTTCAATGGACTGATTTTGTCTCTCTACTTCTCCGTTGGCTTGCGGCCATTTCGGAGTTACTTTATGATGGTGGATACCTGTGGTCCTCATGTATTCCGCAAATGTCTCTGAAATGAATTGTGGACCATTGTCAGAGTATAATGTAACAGATAATCCATATCTTGCGAATATCTCTGCTAATGCTTGTATTGTTTTTTCAGTGGTTGTGGACTTCAACACCACGTACTCATAGTATCTTCTGTAGTAATCTATCACTACCATAATTGATTCACCCGTCGGTAATTGATTCACCCGTCGGTAAAGGTCCAAGAAAATCAACAGCTACGTCGATCCATGGTCCTGTCGGAAGTTGCGTACTCCGGATCGGTTCTGGCGGATTACTCCTACTTGTGATTTGACATCCGTGACAAGTTTTAACAAATTTCTCGGCGTCATTATCACAACCTGGCCACCATACCTTGGTCCTGAGGTTTTGCTTGGTACCAACAATACCTAGGTGTCCTTCATGCGCTAAGGATACGATCTTCGTCTCAATCTTTGCGGTATCACCAATCTGCAACCTCTTAATACACACTGTCCGATGCAACAAAGTTCGTCACTAATGGGAATGTAAGCCTTGTGAGTACACTTGTCCCATTGTCCACTCTGTATGCATTCTCTTACTTCCATGAGTTCTGGATCACGTTCGGATTCTCTCTCGACTTCCTTCGTAGTCACAGCTTTCGGTGTCGCCTGAATAGCTACGAAGCATACAAAGCTCTCTCTTTCAGTTCCCAATTCTGACTTGGATTGTGGACCTCCATCCTTCACCAATCTGGACAGCGGATCTGCAATGTTTGCTTTCCCTGCAATGTGGATTACTTTATATTTGTAGGGTTGTAGTCTGAGTACCCATCTCTCTATTCTGGCAGATGGTTTGGATCTAGGTGCATAGATCACCTCTAATGGCTTATGATCTCTGATGAGTTCAAATTCAATGCCGTATAAATATGCATGGAACCTCTCACAGGCCCATACAAGTCCGAGTGCTTCTTTCTCTGTCTGAGAGTATCTTCTTTCCACATCTGATAACGATCTGCTGGCATAGGCAATGATTCTTGGTCCTCCATCATGTATCTGGACCAACACGGCTCCTAAACCAACCGGGCTGGCATCCGCTATGACTTTGGTTGATGCCGCCGGATCGTAATATCCAAGAGTTTTTGCATCTGTCAGGCTTTGCTTCAGCGCTGTGAACGCTTTCTTCTGCTCAGATCCAAAATGAAAAGGTACACCTTTCCTGGTTAGTTTCCTTAGTGGTTCTGCCACTGTAGCGAAATTAGGAATGAACTTTGCACAAAAATTGACTAATCCTAGGAAACTCCTCCCCTCTGTTGCGTTCTGAGGTGCACGTGCCTCTGCAATAGCTTTCTCCTTGGCCTCTGCAGGGTTTAGTCCTTCCCGTGTAAGTCTGTGTCCCATGAAGTCCATTTCTGACACACCGAACTGGCACTTGTTTCCATTCACGGTAAGGCCTGCCTCCTGTAGTCTAGAAAGTACACACCTCAACCGTTTGTCATGCTCTTCCTTCATTGGTGCATGGACTATGATGTCGTCAGAAATGTTGGCAACTCCAGGAATGCCTTGAATCACTTGATGGATTTCATACTGGTAGATCTCCGAAGCTGCATTAATTCCAAATGATAGTCTCTTGTAACGATGCAATCCACAGTGAGTCACAAATGTTGTCACTTCTCGGGAACCTGGATCCAGCTCTAATTGATGATAGCCCCATTTCAGATCAATTTTTGAGAATATCTTGCTGGTAGTTAGTTCTTGAAGTATTTCCTCCACTGTTGGTATAGGGTGTCGTTCTCTAATTATAGCTTCATTGGCCATTCTCATGTCAACACATAGTCTTATGTCTCACCTTTGGTTTGGGCACAATCACTACGGGACTGACCCATTGTGTCGAATGTTCCACCGGTTCAATAATGTCTTGTTCGATCAATTCTTTAATTTTGGCTTCGACTTTCCCACGAAGTCCAAACGGAGTTCTGTGCACTGGTTGCGCCTTGGGTTTGACCGTTTCATCTACCGCTAGCTTCAATTGTCGACCTTTCAGCTTTCCTACTCCTTGGAAGACTGCGGGGAATTCTTGCTTCATATCCTCGTATGACTGAATTGAATTGACACAAGCTCCAATATGAAGTATTGCCAGGTCTTGCGCTGTGCTTCTACTCAACAATGGTTCTCCCCTCTCTTCTATAACCATAAACTCTGCTTCGGTGTACTTATCTCCAGCTTCAACAGTTGCAGTAAAACATCCAATGGTCTGCAATGGCTTGGTTGCTGTGTATGGATACAGTTTCTTGGAACACTTCTTTGAGGTACAGATGATCTTTTTCCTTTTCAACTTCTCCCATAAATGTCGATCAATCACATTACTATCACTGCCTGAGTCTACAATGGAACCTGAACTGTCATTCCACCATGATCACTGGGACCTTCTCATGACGTACTTCATTCAATGCAAATTGGTAACAACTCTGTTCCTTCTGGGTATCATCATCGTCACCGTCTATCTGGCGAATGGTATATTTCTTTCCAGGATACTTTCCTTTCCCCCAGGCTTTGCCTTTGGAAGTTGTACTCTTCCTCTTCTGGTCTGCATTGGACTTGCTTTTGCACTTCTTTGCAAAGTGGTCCTTACCTCCACACTTTCTGCAAACTTTGCCTTTGGCCGGGCAATATGGGTCTTTTCCAAAGTGACCTTGGTTTCCACATCGATAACACTCCACGTCCTGTGTCAGCGTATATCTTGGCTGATTATGGCGATGTGAGAGCCTCTTAATTTGCTGGCTTGGTATGAAATTGCCCTTCAACAGCCTCTAATGCAGCAGCAATGGTTAAAGCATCGGTGAGTTCCAACTCACTCCCTCTTTCCAGTAGACGTCTTCTGAGTTTATCTGATCTGCAGTGCTGTATGACTTGATCCAATAATTGGTTGTCCCAAATCAGCTGGCATGTAACTGCATCCAACAGCTAGCTGGCGTAGTCTCGTCATGTACTGAGCAATTGTCTGGCCATCTTCTTGTCTCGTTCTCCGAAACAAATGGCGTTGAAATGTAGCATTCGGTGTCACTACATAGTGTGCATTTAATGCATCTACCGCTTTCTGGTACTCATCCTTTCTTCCAGTATTCAAAAGTGTCTTAAATGTTTCCCGAACTGAGGGTCCAGTCGTGAAAAGAAGTAACGCCCTTCTCTGCGCTTTTTGTTCAATTGTACCGGTATCTAGAAATAGGCCACGACTGTTGGCGTAGGATTCAAATTCTTCCAGCCATGCCTTCCACTTCACACTTACAGTGCTTGCATCACCAGTCGGGTCAAAATGAGCAATTCTACTATGTGTTAGAAAGTCATCGTTTGCACCAGCCATGAGGAAATATTCCAGCCCCAAAAGTACTGAGTCACAGAGAAAATTCTTATCACCTTGAAGTTGTCTGTAATCCTCTGTAATCTTGTTTAGTCTTTAATTTTCTTCAAGCTTCTTTCATCCTCGTCCCCAATGTCACATTTGTGGCCCGAAATGTGAAGTTAATAAAACATTAAACACAAGTTATATCAGGTAAACTTCTCAGTGGCTTTATTCTCCCGTTTCCTTTGTTCTCCTGCTTGTGTTCTTATCTCTCTCTCATACCACGTGACTTCCGGTATATCTCATACATATTCATTATCATGGCATCCCCCATTCCCCCTCCCTTCTCTTTCCTCCTCCCCTCACTTGCTGCATTACCTACCCTCCCTCCTCCACCTCCTGCCTTTGCGATCACTCCTCCCCCTCCCCTTTACTCTTTTGTTCGGACACCTGCCGGCATCTTGTCCGCACCCTGATGAGGGGCTCAAGACCGAAACGTCGTTGATGTGTTTTTACTTCAACCACATAGTCTGCGGAGATCTTACAACACACACATTCATTGAAATTCTAACTTGCTCCAGCCAATAGTATAAATTAAAGAGTTAATGAATGTAAAGTATCAAAAATAAATACTCGTAATTACAGTAATGCAAGAAATAAAGTGGGCTTCAACACTTGGGCCCACACCTCCTTCCTCAGCTCCAGTCAGGGCCCCAAACATTCTTTCCGAGTGAAGCGACTCTTCGTGGGTGAATCTGTGGGGCCGTCTACCTCACCCGGTCCTCTCGCTGTGGTCCCCTCGACATCAGAGAGACTGGGAGACCACTTCGCTGTCTGCCGCAATAGCGTGGAGATCCCAATTCCCTGTCCCATTCCTGACCATGGTCGTACGTCCTGCCGGGCCAAGGCCAGTTGCACGAACAACGCCTAATTTTCAACCAGACAGCACTAAATTTGACTTCCATTTTCCGTGAAATCCCTTCCCTGTGTCCATCTTTCTCCCTTTCCCTTTATCTCCCTTCCTCCACCCCCCCCCCCCCCACACCCTCCCCTCTCCCTCCCCTCTCCGGTCAGAAAGCTACCCCGCCCTCTACCATTTCCCAGCTTTTTATCTCTGCCCTCTCACCAATGACCTTGTCTCCTGCTCCTTCCTCCCTCCTCCCCTGCCCTTCCTCCCTCCTCCCCTGCCCTTCCCCCTCCTCCCCTGCCCT
Source organism: Narcine bancroftii (assembly GCF_036971445.1). NCBI lineage: Eukaryota > Metazoa > Chordata > Chondrichthyes > Torpediniformes > Narcinidae > Narcine > Narcine bancroftii. Next base: position 189,220,916 of record NC_091470.1, read on the forward strand.
TCCCCCTCCTCCCCTGCCCTTCCCCCTCCTCCCCTGCCCCTTTGCCTCCCTCCCTCCCTCCCCTCCTCTCCTCCCCTGCCCTTCTTCCCTCCCTCCCCTCCTCCCCTTCCTCCACCTCTCCTCCCCTGCCCATTCCTCCTTCCTCTCCTCCCCTTCCTCTCTCCCCTGCCCCTTCCTCCCTTCTCTTCCCCATCCCCTTCATTCCTCCTCTCCACTGCTCCCCTGCCCCTTCCTCCCTCTGCTCCCCTCCTCTCCTGCCCCTCCTTACTCTCCGCTCCCCACCTTTTCATCCAGACTGTTTCTGCTTATCCCCTGATGAAGGGCCCAGTCCCAAATATTGCTTCTCCCTTATTTTCCGATGCTGAGTTTCTCCCGTAACAGGCACCTCTGGGCCCACGAGTCCGGGCCACCCAAATCCACCCATGGGCCTACAATCCCGGTCCGTTTTTGGAAGGTGGGACGAAACTGGAGCACCAGGAGGAAACGCCACGCAGACACGAGGAGGGTGCCTAACAGAGAGCCATAGATTCGAACCCGGGGTTGCCGGCGCTATGCCAGGGTCGCGCCCAACGCCACGTCCACTGGTCTTGCATTGGGCCCCTGCCCACGTGGCGATTGCCAAGGGCCGCAGGGATAGGAGGAGGGAGGCACTTACCTCCGTCCGAGACCTCAGCTTCGATGTAAAAAGTGCTGCCGATGAAGCTGTCCAATTTTCCGGCTTCCTTTAAGTTTTGTAGAAGCCCATTGCTTTGTAAAACCACACGCTCGCTCCCATTCCGCACCTGAGTGGAAATCGGATCTTCGTCAACGTCTGGGCAACTCTTCAAGCCAATAGTTCAAATTCAAGGTCGTTTATTGTCAAACAATGATAGGAAGTCCAGTATAGTACATACGTAAGCCAGTTTAATTGGCATTTAATATGACATCGGTATTCTAGGATATATCTGGACTGTACCATTCTACACCTGCACACGAGCTATGAGACACACGTGTCGTGCGCGGGAAGCCGTTGCGTTTGTTACACCTGGTTACCACTGATACGTCCCATTCTCCGATCAGGATTTCTGAAACCCAGATTCAAGATTCATTTTATTGTCATAAGTAATAAAACCATGTCCTATTACATGAAATTCTTTTTTACCTGCTATGAGACGGACAGATTCGCCAACGGCAGGAATTGCCTGAAGCTCCTTTTACGGTCAGAGAGAGAGAGAAGCAAAAGGGAGTCCCCGAGTGTCCGTGTTTCCGCAGCCCGCTTCAGCCACTGGCAACCCGAGCTCCAGATCCCAACCTCCGACACGGGTTGAGGACGCTTCGGTGCCCTCAATACCCTGGTTCCCATACCTTGTAGCACACCATCCCCCCCTCCCCAACAACCAGTTCGAGCCAGTCTCCAGCAGCCCGGAGCCCGGCGTGAGTCTCCCCGACAGTGGTCTCCAGCAGCCCGCAGCGTCCTTTCTTCGAGCCGCCAGCAGCCCCGCCGCTGGCGCTGGTCTCTCAGCCGCAGAGCCCCCCCCCCGGTCATTGGTCCACCGCCGTTTCCTCCATTTTTCCCTCTCAGATAGGGGGGGGGGGTAATTTTCCAGTCCTCTGGTACCCTTCTCCGGTCCTCCGTTTCCCTGGAGTCTGCAGCCCCTCGAGGCTGCTGCGGTTAATAGGCGCTGCTATCTTGGCTCTATTATAATCTAATGTGGTCAGACATTGCCCAAACGGATGATTATGAGGTGCGTGACTGTACTGTAAATATATATAAAATTAATTTACAGGCTTCTGGGATTGTTCAACAGTCTCACCATCTGCGGGAGAAGTTTTAGTTTATTTATCATCCGATTGTACAAGCACAACCCAATGAAACAGCGTTCTCCAGTCCTCCGTGTAAAAACAAGCGGACACCCAACCAGATATAACACACATACTGTTATATATAGAGAATTTAGGTTAAAATGGCTTAAGTTAAAATGTGATGATTAATCATAAAAAGGGAAGCCAGAATGGACAGGGAGCTTACTAGCAGCCAAGGACAAAAGGTTCAGCTGGATATGTTTTTTTAAAAACATATCTTTTCATGGTCATAGTGAGAGACATGCAGGAGACAAAAGATTGATAAGGAGGGTGAGAAACAGAATTTAGTGTATGTAGAGTTCGCAGCGTACGTAACGAACGTGATAATTAAAAATGCAGTTATACTTAGAATGCTTTTGCAATACTAACCAATTAAAACAGTATTAATAAGAAGGGGAAGGGCAAACAATAAGGGTATAAAAATCAATGCACTGTATGTATCGGGGCTTAACTGGTGAGAAGCCAGTTGAGTCCAACTCTGCAGACTTGTAAATAAAGCTTGTCGTGTCATCAGTTTTAAAGAGACTCATGTGTGAGAAGTTTTATTTCTGACAAATGGGGGCTCGTCCGGGATCTACACTCCGGCCGTGAGGGGAGGCGAGAAGAGGGACATTGGAGGCGGTGCACCCCGCTGAGTTCAGCGGCTCCTAGTCCCTTGCTCGTCGCTTCGGGCGGCTTGAGCGAGTGGTATCCGGACAAGGTGACACGACAAGACGGAGAGGAGAAGGGTGACGGTTCAATCCCCGGGAAGACACCGGTAAGTGACGACTTACGATTGTGGTGTGGGGATTGGGTAACAGGTGTAATGGGATACACCTGTTTGGATAAAAAAACCTAACGTAATAGATCAGGTATAGAGCTTTTGTCGTGGCGTGAGGACTCTGTCGTGGGACTCTAGGATAGACCCCAGGGAAACCTTGGCGGTAACCGAAGGAGGGACAGCACCTCCGACGAAGTGCCGAGAAGAGAGGGGTCAACCCCAGGGAAACCTCAGCGGTAACCGAAGGAGGGACAGTACCTCCGACGAGGCGTCTGAGAAGAAGGGAGTAGGGTCCAGAACGAGAGGGTCCTCAGCAACGATAAACAGATCTAGGTGGGAAAATGGGAGGATCAAAATCTAAGGGCTCGTCTGAAAATTCAGGACAATTCCTGGGAGTTCCCCTTGACAGCCCTTTGGGGAGAATGTTTGAAAATTGGGATAGTAAAAGATATCGAGACAAAAACAAGAAAAAGATGGTCCAATATTGTCTCCTTTGGTCGAAACAACCTATTAAAGGTTCCTCGGTCTGGTGGCCGAAATTTGGATCTGATGAGGATTGGGTTAGACAAGCATTAAACATATATGTAAATTCGAGACCAAAGGTGAATCAAGAAGAGTCAGCATATGCATTTTGTTGGGTTCCCTGGCCAGGATCCTTAACAAAATGTTTTAAATTGAGGGTAGCGGGAGAAAAGAAGTGGGAACCTCTGGACAACCTTCCCCCTCCTTATATTCCCCCGGTGCCTACTGCGCCCGAGGAAAGCTCATTACCGGAGGGGAAAGGTGATGAATCTGATTGCCCCGAAAGTGGCCGGGAAAAAAAGGATGAATTAAGGGAGTCGGACCCTAAACTTCCACCGGTAAACCGACCCTGGACAAGATCCCAGACTGGTCCAGGACCATCAAAGTTTTCAATAAGCCTAAATCCCCTGAGGGAAGTTCCTATGGGAGGACCGGGAGGGGGAACGGGATATGTGAATGTTCCCCTAACTAGTACAGAGGTGCGGGGATTTAAGAAAGAAATGAAAAAGTTATTGGAAGATCCTATAGGACTGGCTGAACAGCTCGACCAATTCCTGGGACCAAACACATATACGTGGGAAGAGATGCAGGCAATAATGGGAACATTATTCTCACCCCAGGAGAGGCAGATGATTCGACGGGCTGCCCTCCTCATGTGGGAATATGAACAACCTGGGGACCCCAGACCCCATGAACAAAAATATCCCTTAAAAGAACCCAGGTGGGACAAACGAACACCCGAGGGATTGGAAAGTATGAGACAATATAGAGAGTGGACAATTAAAGGGATATGGGAGGCTGTGCCAAAGGGTCACAATTTTACCAAGGCATTTGGGAACCACCAGGGGAAAGACGAGTCCCCTACTGATTTTTTGGAGAGGGTGAGAAAGAATGTCCAACAGTATGCTGGCGTGGACCCTAGTACACCAATGGGTGAACAGCTTATTCGAATTGAATTTGTTTCCAAATCATGGCAGGACATTAGAAAGAAACTAGAAAAGGAGGAGGACTGGAGCGAAAAACCCTTAAGCGACCTGTTAAAAAAGGCGCAAAAAGTATATGTGCAGAGAGAAGAAGATCAAAAGAGGGCGACAAAGGTTATGGTACAGACTATCCGACAGATGAATGCCAAATCCAGAGGGGAAAGGAAACAAAACCTTCCTCTAAACAATCCAAGATATCCAAGAGAGGGAAGACCCCGGAGGTTCGTTAAGTGCTATTACTGCAATGAGGAAGGACACTTTAAGAGGGAATGCCCCCGATACAAGAGGGAATTGCGTGCCCTCGAACTTATGGAAGAAGATTAGGGGGGTCAGGGGTTCCAAATGTTAGGGACCAAGTATAAGAGGGAACCCCTGGTAAAACTAAAAATTGGTCCCAAGGGAGAAGAGGTGGTGTTTATGGTGGACACAGGAGCGGAACGAAGTAGTGTAATAACTGTGCCAATCGGAACTGAGCCTGTAAAAAGTAATTTGACAATTTCTGGGATAGAAGGGGCTCCCAGAATGGTATCAATAATTCCCCAAGTAACAGTGAAACTGGAAGAAAGAGAAGGGGTACAAGACCTCTTGTTGTTACCGTCGGCTGGATTTAACCTCCTAGGAAGGGACTTACAGGCTCTCCTAGGTTTGGGTGCTCTCCCTGTGGACGGAGAAGTGCGAGTCCACCTGTGTGCTTTAAAGGAAGAGGATGAACGGCAGATTGACGAGAGAGTCTGGTATAAGGAGGGAAATCGAGGAGGTCTGGACATCCCACCTTTACATGTCACATTAATACCAGGTCATCAGCCGGTAAGGAAACGTCAGTATCCTATTTCTTTGGAAGGGAGAAAAGGGCTACAGCCGGTAATTGAGACTCTAATATGAGACGGACTATTAGAAGAATGCATGTCACCTTATAACACCCCTATACTCCCAGTGAAAAAGTCAGATGGATCCTATCGCCTAGTTCAGGATCTAAGAAGTTTGAATGCTATTGTTCAGACCCGCCACCCAGTGGTGCCTAATCCCTATACTATTATGAGTCGGATTCCCCCAGACCATGAGTGGTTTAGTGTTATCGACTTGAAGGATGCCTTCTGGACGTGTCCATTAGAAGAGGAAAGTAGAGATATGTTTGCGTTTGAATGGGAAAATCCATGGACAGGTAGACGGAGACAGCTTCGGTGGACTGTATTGCCCCAAGGTTTCACTGAATCTCCGAACCTGTTTGGACAAATGCTAGAACAAATCCTGGTGGACTATCCACAATCTGATGATTCCCAACTAATGCAGTATGTGGACGATTTACTATTATCAGGACCCAAGGAACAAGAAATGAGGGGAGATACAATTAGACTCTTGAATTATCTGGGGAAAAAGGGTCTACGGGTGTCCAGGAACAAGTTACAGTTCGTTGAGAGAACTGTGGTATATCTGGGACACCAGATAAGTAAAGGACAGAAACGGATTACCCCTGAACGGATTGCGGGAATCACTAGAATGCCGTTACCCCGTAATAAGAAGGAAATAAGACAATTCCTGGGACTCTTAGGTTACTGTAGGTTATGGATAGAGGACTACTCAGCTTTGGTGAAGTTTATGTATGAAAAGCTGACAAATGAAAATGAATATCCATTGAAATGGACCCAGGAGGAGGAGGGATGGTTTGAGGACTTGAAGCATCGCCTGACACGAGCCCCAGTACTCACTCTGCCCTCTTTAAAACAGCCCTTCCAGCTATTTGTCACTCATAACCAAGGAACAGCTGTGGGAGTTTTAACACAGGAAAAAGGCGGTCAGCGACACCCAGTGGCTTTCCTTTCCAAAATGATGGACCCAGTGTCTCGCGGATGGCCGACATGTATCCAGGGAGTAGCGGCTGCTGCTCTGTTGGTAGAGGAAGCACGTAAACTTACTTTTGGAGGAAAGATGACTGTGTACACCTCCCATTCTGTGAGTGTTTTATTAACACAAACTGCCCATCGATGGCTGACTGATTCTCGCATATTAAAGTATGAAACCATTTTAATGGTCGGAGAAGATCTATAGTTTGCAAAGATTAATAGCTGCAACCCAGCACAATTTTTATACGGCAGTGAAACAGAGAGAGAGGTGGAGCACGACTGTGTCGAGTTGACGGATCTTCAGACCAAGACCCGAGAAGACCTTTGCGATACTCCGCTGGGAGAAGGATATGAATTCTACATTGACGGCTCCGCCAGATGTGTTGACGGAATGAGAAGAAGTGGGTATGCTATAATAGAAGGAAATACTTGGAAAGTAGTAGAATCCACGAGACTACCCGGAAGCTGGTCAGCACAGTCCTGTGAACTATATGCTTTGCAGAGAGCCCTCAGAATACTGGCAAAGAAAATTGGAACGATTTACACTGATTCCAAATACGCATACGGGGTAGTGCATACCTTTGGTAAGATCTGGAAGGAGCGTGGTCTAATTACATCAAGAGGAAAGGAATTGGCACACGAACAGATGATTACTCTGACTTTAGAAGCCTTGACATTACCCCAGGAAATAGCAGTGGTCTACATACCAGGCCATCAGAGGGGAGATACCCCGACAGCAATTGGAAACAGACTGGCTGATGAAGAAGCCAAAAGGGCAGCCATGCAACAAGAAGTCCGTTTGCTGACCTTAATCCCAATAAGACAAGGCATAAAGAAGGCTCCCATTTTCACTGCTAAGGAAGAAAAGGACATGGCTCAGCTGGGCGCAAGCCAGCTGCCTGATGGAACATGGAAGACACCAGATGGAAGAATGGTTCTAAATAAAGAAATAACTCGCAATATTTTAAAACACCTGCATCATCAGAGCCACTGGGGCACCCAAGCCTTATGTGACACAGTGCTTCGAGAATATGTGTGTAAGGGAATCTACACCTTGGCCCAACAGGAGGTGCAGAATTGTCACCTATGCACAAAAATTAATAAGAAGGTAATGAGGACAGGGACCATGGGAGGTCAACCATTAGCCATACGCCCTTTTCAACGTATCCAGATCGACTTCACAGAGTTACCTCAAGTCCAAAGATGGAAGTATCTGTTGGTGATAATAGATCACTTTACCCGATGGGTGGAAGCCTTCCCAACAGTAAATGCTACAGCCTCTACAGTAGCTCGCCTCCTCCTAGAGCAGATAATCCCCAGATATGGTATAATGGATTCTATAGACTCAGACAGGGGTCCACATTTTTCTTCAAAAATCCAACAATTGATTTGTAATGCATTACAGGTCTCTTGGAAATTGCATACCCCTTGGCATCCACAAAGCTCAGGGAGGGTTGAATGTATGAATGGAACCCTAAAAATGCAATTGACAAAATTAATGGTGGAAACTAAAATGCCTTGGATAAAGTGTCTGCCCCTGGCTTTATTGAGAATTCGTACTGCCCCACGAAAAGATGTAGGGTTGTCCCCTTATGAAATGATGTTTGGGCTTCTCTTCTGGAGTACAGTTGAGGGGTGTCCCACCTTGGGGGAAGGGGATATATTTGTTAGGAACTATTTACAGGCACTGTCACGCTCTCTTACAGATTTACGAAAGAGAGGACTATTGGCACAAACACCGCCTCTAGACTTTTCTTTACACAAAGTGGAACCAGGAGACTGAATTCTCATCAAGACCTGGAAAACTGAAAAACTCCAGCCCCAGTGGGAAGGTCCATACCAAGTTCTCTTAACTACAGAGGCTGCAGCACGAACAAGAGAGAAGGGGTGGACGCACGCATCCAGATTTAAGGGACCTGTAGAGGCGCCTCAGGACCCTGATACGAACTCAGATTGGACTTGTGTTCCTGGAGAAAAACCTCTTACTTTACGATTTCGCAGAAAGACTTGATTCACAATGTTATTGCTATGTTCTTTGATTTTTCTTAGTTTGCCTATGTCTTTATCAGGTGTGAAATGTAAGAAATGCAGAGACACAGTGGTCCTGTTTCAGGACCACATTTGGGGAAGAAAGGAGGGTAATTTTATTTCCCATACCTCAGTTCCTGAGAAATGCTGGGCAGAAAATACCACCCAACATCCATATACCCCTTGTGTGGAAAAAGAAGGAAATAATATGGGTCATTATATACAGATTCCTAATACCACTCCTTTCCCTCTTAACGGTTGGAAGGATGACTCAGGCTCACCATGCCCTGATGGACTCTGGTTTTGCATACACCAGCGTACTGTTCCAATGAAAAGTTCCACTCTACACTCGAAAGTGCCTGCCCCTTTAAGACAGCCGGACTTAGTTCGAGTCCATCCAAATAACCATGAAAGTTTCGGTCATGCAGTTGGGGGAGATAACCTTTTTGTAGATCTTGCAACTAAAATTGCAGGAACTTTTAATGTAACAAATTGTTGGGTCTGCAGGGGACCACGGATGTCAGAGCAATAGCCTTGGTGGGGGGAGTCCCTCAATTCATTGACCATGATTTCCCGAATATGGACAACTAACCGAACGAGATCAAGAGAAACTTGGTCTCTCTCTAACGTCCCCTCTGGTTTTTATTGTCTCTCACGAACCGGCAAATACCCAGTAGGAAAAAGTCCCTGCAAGGCTGTATGGATTCGCATTTCGCCTGGTATTTTCACTTGGTTTCCTAAACCCCTGACTTGGTTCTTATCCACTGTTTTTAAAACTAATTGCCTACCCCTGTCTAATAGCAGTATTCAGTTTTGGAATTGTACCAGTTCCACCATCACAGGACCATACCAATCAAACCCCGTTCTTTAAAGAGTTTGGGAAAGCGGGTATGGAGTATCCCCAAATGGATTATTCTGGGTATGTGGTAATAAAGCTTATACTCGTCTCCCCTTACAGTGGAGTGGAACTTGTTTCCTAGGAATAATCCGCCCAGAATTTTTCCTCCTACCCCACGATCACGGTCATAAATTAGGAGTGAAGGTTTTTGATACATTACACCGTCAGCCCCGCTCTAGCACGGTACATTTGGGACAATGGGGAGATGATTGGCCTCCAGAACGCATAATTCAATATTATGGTCCCGCTACATGGGCTCAAGATGGATCCTGGGGTTATTGTACTCCTATTTATATGTTGAATCGCATTATTCGCTTACAAGCAGTCCTTGAAATTGTTACAAATCAAACAGCTCTAGCCCTGCAATTACTTGCATCCCAGCAAGGTCAAATGCGCTCTGCTATATATCAGAACCGTCTGGCCCTAGACTATCTCCTAGCCACGGAAGGAGGTGTATGTGGAAAGCTTAATTTAACTAACTGCTGCTTACAGATTGATGATAATGGCCAAGCCATTCGAAAAATCGCTGATAATATTCGTACTTTGTCCCATGTACCTGTTCAAACCTGGCATCCTTTTGCAAAATTAAATTGGATGGACAAATGGTTTGGAGGAACCTGGTGGCGTACCTTATTGTGGGTCATCGGAGGTATTTTATTCCTCCTACTTATTTTGCCCTGTATTATTCCCTGTCTACGCAGCCTGGTGATTTCCATGGTCCAACAGGCTATGCAACCAGGGGGACTGGGAGACCCCGTTAGAATTTTACTTCAGCACGAGATTAATTTATCATGAAATGTTTCTCTTCCCCGAGTTAAAATCCCCATTCATATATATATAATACACACATTTTAAAGAGAGAAAGGGGTGGATTGTTATATATAGAGAATTTAGGTTAAAATGGCTTAAGTTAAAATGTGATGATTAATCATAAAAAGGGAAGCCAGAATGGACAGGGAGCTTACTAGCAGCCAAGGACAAAAGGTTCAGCTGGATATGTTTTTTTAAAAACATATCTTTTCATGGTCATAGTGAGAGACATGCAGGAGACAAAAGATTGATAAGGAGGGTGAGAAACAGAATTTAGTGTATGTAGAGTTCGCAGCGTACGTAACGAACGTGATAATTAAAAATGCAGTTATACTTAGAATGCTTTTGCAATACTAACCAATTAAAACAGTATTAATAAGAAGGGGAAGGGCAAACAATAAGGGTATAAAAATCAATGCACTGTATGTATCGGGGCTTAACTGGTGAGAAGCCAGTTGAGTCCAACTCTGCAGACTTGTAAATAAAGCTTGTCGTGTCATCAGTTTTAAAGAGACTCATGTGTGAGAAGTTTTATTTCTGACACATACTGACAAACAGTACACGTGCTGGTCAAGTATGTACAAATAAATCAATATTGTTTAATAAAGAGTAGAGTTGCGGAGGGTGAGTGTGAGCAGTTCCTTTGGTCGTTCTCCCTGTCCACGGGGAAGAAGCTGTTCCTCACCCTGGTGGCGCTGGCTCTGATCCTCCTGTATCTCTTCCCCGAAGGGAGAAGGTGTGCACAGGGTGGAAGGGGTCCTTAATTAATCTGAATACCCTCTTCAGGCAATCATCTCTGTAGACCTCATTGATGGAGGGGAGGGAGATGCCGTTGATCCTCTCTGCCACTCTTCAGGTCCTGTCGATTGACCTCCGATCCATTTCTCTGCAGCAACCATACCCGCAGCCGGCCAGGATGCTCTCGATAGAGGCTCCTGCAGGAGGTTGACATGACCGCTGCCGGTGGCCTTGCCCACCTCGGTCTTCTGGGGAAGGGCAGTCGCGCCTTCCTGGCCAGTGAGGAGATGTTGAATGTCCACGATGGGTCACTCGTTAAGTGAACACCAAGGAACCTGGTGCTTTCTCCACGACCAGGCTATTAATGTGCAGTGGAGGGTGGTCACTCCTGGTCCTCCTGAAGGATCAAGATGTCTGTAACTGGATCCTAATCTTCCTGTGCAACCCAACGAAGATGATTTAACCCAATCTCCTCCAGGATCACACTCAGTCCCCAGCTTTACTGCCTCTACATTCACTAGATTCAAAATACTTTTATTGTCATATAGTCAACCTTCAGCTTAAATTGCCCGGTGCCCCTTACAGTCAGAGACAGAGAAGCAAAAGAGAGTCGTTCCCCACACCCCCCCCCCCCCCCACCACAGAGTCGCTGAGTGTCCGTGGATTCGCTCCTTCGGGTGCCGAAGGACACACAGGGTCCATTCCAAACTATAGGCAACTGGCTCCAGATCCAAACCTTTGGCACAATCAGCAAGCCACCCCCCCCCCCCCCCCCACCGGCGCCCTCTCCCATCCCAGCTCCCATACGCGAACCCCTTCAGCCAGTCTCGGGCCAAGTCTCCAGCAGCCCACAGCCGAGTCCCTCGACCGCCGTCGCCAGCATTCTCGCAGCCAGCGTGGGTTCCTCGTCTCATGTCACCCTGGGTCCTCCAGCTGCTGGGCCCCCTCCCTGATCCGTGGTCACCGCCCCGAAGGTCATCCTTCCCAACCAGAATAGGGAGTGGAAGGGGGGTGGGAGTGGTCTACCCATTTTCTGGTCTCCTTGTGCCAGCCTTCACCTTGCCCCGAGTTTATAATCCCTTGTGGCCACATATGCACCATCTTAGGGCCCAGACCCGCGGTCACAGGATCTTAAAATGAACCATGGTCGTGCCCTTTAACATGGCACAGTTGGCGTAGAAGTTAGCGCTACGTCTTTACAGCGCCAGCGATCGGGATCAGGGTTCGGATTCCGCGCTGTCTCTACGGAGTTCTCCCCGTGTCTGCGTGAGTTTCCCCCGCCCCCTTATCTGTGGATAAGGGAGCGTGAGTTTCCCCCGCCCCCTTATCTGTGGATAAGGGAATAGAATCCATGGGGTGTGGGAGTGCAGTTGAATGGCTGATTGTCAAGAGTGCCGAAAGCTTTGTTTTCTGTGCCATCCAGGCAAGTCAGCTGATACTTCATACAGCAGATCACGGTTCAAGATTCTTTTATTGTCATGTAATAGTACAGAACATGTACTATTACATGAAATTGCCTCTGCCTGAGGCAGAGTCGCCATTAGCGTTGCCCCTTACAGTATGAGAGAAAGAGAAGCAAAGGAGAGTCCCACTGACCGTCTGTGGATTTGCCTCCAGCGCTCCCGCAGCCTCCGCAGCTGCTTGGACTCACGCTCGATCTGTCAGCCGCCCAACCTCCAGGTCCCAGCCTCCGATGCAATGAGGAAGACCTTCGGCACTGGAGGCCCCTTCGAGGGTGGCCCTACTCCCCCTCAGCTCCCTCTCGAATCCCAGCTCCGATACCTGCTTCCTGTAAGCCAGTCTCGATGGGCCAACAGCCTGCACGGGTCCTTCCGCCACTGGGCCCCTCGCTGATCCGCCGCCGCAGTCACCATCCCGCAGAGCTGCTACCTCCTCACGGTTTCCAGTGGCCCTGCGCCACCCCACCCACCCCAGAGTCTGCAACCCCTCACGATCCACGGCCGTGCACAGGCGCACAGACCTCCGCGACTGCAGAAAATTTCTTAAAAGCACTGTCACCTCCTTGAACAAGACCATCGGCAGTAGGACCGGGCGGCGGATCAGCACCGCATCTCCACGCCGCTCTCCCCGAGGTCCGCACTAGCTACAGCACTGCTGTTTACATGGGAAAGAACAAAAGTCGCACGTCGCACAACGCAAAGAAGTGCGGGAAGACAGCGAGAGACATCGAATAGGGTGGCCCCTTTACAAGCCCGACTACAGTGGGGAAGAAGTCGTCTCTGACCCTGGAGGTTCAGAGAAGGAGAGATGAGGCATGTTCAAGACGATGAGAGGCACTGATTGTGAGAGGATGGCCTCAGGGTCTCCCCCCGGGGTTAATGCGATGGGGGCACAGTTTTAAGGTGCTTTGGAATAAGGATGGGGGGAATGTTCTTCACAGAGAGAGGATGGGAACACATTGCCAGCCACGTGATGGAGGTACAATAGGGCCTGTTAAGAGACTATTAAGTCGGTGCATAGAATTGAATTTTTTTTTTAATGGTAGACATACAACGCGGTAATGGGCTATTTCGGCCCATGAGCCCGTGCCGCCCAATTACACCCCATGAACCTCCCCTCCCCCCAGGGAAAACCCGCGCAGCCACGGGGAGAATGTGCAAACTCCTGACAGACAGCGCCGGATTCAAAAGCTTGACGTCATAGCAGTGGTGCCAACCGGGCAAAACCGAACGAGCTAAAAATGGAGGCTGAGGCAACGGGGCAATGCTGGGCAATTGTTCGAGTGGGTTGCAGAACGATGGAGGCTGAAGGGCCTGCAGTGCGCTAGAGATTTCTACGTCCGATACAGGAATTTAAGAAACAGAAGTAGGAGTTGGCCATTCGGCCTGTCCATTCAATGAGATCGCTGATGATGGGCTCATCTCCACCGACCTGTCTTTTCCCCATATCCCTTAACTCCCCCACAGTGTAAAAATCTGTCCAACCTTGTCTTAAATATATTTACTGAGGTCGGCTCCACTGTTTTATCGGGCAGCTAATTCCACAGATTCCCCGCCCTCTGGGAAAAGCAGTTCCTCCTCATTGCCATCCTGGATCTACTACCCTGGACCTTGAGGCGATATCCCCTAGTTCTGGTCTTGCCCACCAATGGAAACGACTTACCGACCTCTATCTTATCTGTGTCTTTCATAATTTTATCCATTTCTATAAGATCCCCTCTCATTCTTCTGAATCCCAGCAAGTTCTATTTGGCTGACTGGAGGGGACCGAGGCGGGAGGTGGTGGGACAATAAGGCAGGGTTGGTTGTGAGTGCGTGGTGGCCAACCTTCACTGGGTGGTCTGACAGGGCCATCTTCCTGAGTTTGGTCCTGTCTATGGCAGTGGTTATTCTGTGCTGGGTGGTGGGGGGGAATCTGTCTCAGGGAGGGGAGGGTCTTACACACCTGTAGATGTTGATCCAGCCGTGGTAACGGCACTTTGTGCCCAGAGACCAGGGAAATGCCAAACCTCACAGTCACGTTCAGAATGCTGTGAACGTTGTTCCTGGAAGATAAAGAAATGGAATGGAAGGTGAACACTCAACTCAACACTACCGATCACCAATTCCTCCCCCCGCCCCTTCCTCCCCTGTCCCTTCCTCCCTTCTCTCCTCCCCCTGCCTCCTTGGTCTACAAATCATGTACATAAGACTGCATGGCTTAATGCCGATGGGACAAGTTCAAGTTTATTGTCCAATTGTACAAGTACAACCTGACGAAACAGCATTCTCTGATCCTCGCTGCAAAATACACAGACACACAACCAGACATAACACATGTACAGACCCAACAGAACACGGCAGGTCAAGTATACGAACATAAAAATGTATAAATATTGTTTCATGAATATGAGTCTCGGAGGTTCCTTTGGTCATTCATCTCACTGTCTGTGGGATGAAGTTGTTCCTCAGCCTGGAGGTGCTGGCTCTGATACTCCTGCATCTCTTCACTGACGGGAGCAGCTAGAAGACGCCATGTGCAGGGTGGAAGGGGCCCTCCACAATTTTATGCACCCTCTTTAGACAACGATCCTGGTAGACAACGTTGATGGGGAAGGGGGGGGGGGGGGAGAGGGAGACTCCAGTGATCGTCTCTGTCACTCTTCTGGTCCTGTGGATTGGTCTCTGATCCATTTCTCTGCAGCAAACGTACCCCGCTGTGATGCGTCCAGCCAGGATGCTCTAGATAGAGGCTCCTGTAGAAGGTTGAGAAGATGGTGGCTGGTGGCCTCACGCATTTCGGTCTTCTTGGGAAGGGCAGTCACTGTTGCGCCTTCCTAACAAGTGAAGAGATGTGCGTGCCCGTGACAGGTCACTCGATCAACGCGCTCCGAGACTCAGAAAGTGACTGTTTTGAGATCATGTTGGAGAATTTAAACCCATGTTCGGAGAGCTTCATGATCCTCTAAGGAGGTGACAGGCCAATGTATGAAATAAAAGAACTGGCTGAAATAAAGTCCTCAGGACAGTAAATGGGACCATCAATAACTTCAAAGACTAGGAGTTCTCAGGGTCGGCGCCAAGGTGGGGGCATCTGCAGGCATTGCCCACCAAATGAGGTACTATGCCCCCCACACAATCACAGCCATCCCTGGCTGTCAGACCCGCCCTACTCCATCCCGTGCCTGTAGCGTCTAGATGGACGCACGCTCGCCACTCTCCACCTGCCCCACTCTGTGACTCAGTGTAACACCCCACCTTGCACTCTGTGACCCACTGTAACACCCCACCCTGCACACTGTGACCCACTGTAACACCCCACCCTGCACTCTGTGACCCACTGTAACACCCCACCCTGCACTCTGTGACCCACTGTAACACCCCACCCTGCACTCTGTGACCCACTGTAACACCCCACCCTGCACTATGTGACCCACTGTAACACCCCACCCTGCACTCTGTGACTGCAACACCGCACCCTGCACTCTGTGATTCACTATAACACTGCTCGTTACACTCTGTGTCTCACTGTAACACCCCACCCTACACTCTGTGACCCACTGTAACACCCCACCCTGCACTCTGTGACCCACTGTAACACCCCACCCTGCACTCTGTGACCCACTGTAACACCCCACCCTGCACTCTGTGACCCACTGTAACACCCCACCCTGCACTCTGTGACCCACTGTAACACCCCACCCTGCACTCTGTGATTCACTATAACACTGCTCGTTACACTCTGCGTCTCACTGTAACACCCCACCTTGCACACTGTGACCCACTGTAACACCCCACCCTGCACTCTGTGACCCACTGTAACACCCCACCCTGCACTCAGTGACCCACTGTAACACCCCACCCTGCACTCTGTGACCCACTGTAACACCCCACCCTGCACTCTGTGACCCACTGTAACACCCCACCCTGCACTCAGTGACCCACTGTAACACCCCACCCTGCACTCTGTGACCCACTGTAACACCCCACCCTGCACTCAGTGACCCACTGTAACACCCCACCCTGCACTCAGTGACCCACTGTAACACCCCACCCTGCACTCTGTGATCCACTGTAACACCCCACCCTGCACTCTGTGACCCACTGTAACACCCCACCCTGCACTCTGTGACCCACTGTAACACCCCACCCTGCACTCTGTGACCCACTGTAACACCCCACCCTACACTCTGTGACCCACTGTAACACCCCACCCTGCACTCTGTGACCCACTGTAACTCCCCACCCTGCACTCAGTGACCCACTGTAACACCCCACCCTACACTCTGTGACCCACTGTAACACCCCACCCTACACTCTGTGACCCACTGTAACACCCCACCCTGCACTCATTGACCCACTGTAACACCCCACCCTACACTCTGTGACCCACTGTAATATCCCACCCTGCACTCAGTGACCCACTGTAACACCCCACCCTGCACTCTGATCCGTTGTAACACCCCACCCTGCACTCTGTGACCCACTGTAACACCCCACCCTGCACTCTGTGACCCATTGTAACACCCCACCCTGCACTCTGTGACCCACTGTAACACCCCACCCTGCACTCTGTGACCCACTGTAACACCCCACCCTGCACTCTGTGACCTATTGTAACACCCCACCCTACACTCTAAGACTCTGTTCATATTCGTTAACATGTATATTTGTCCTGTGTGTGTACCACTTGTGTTTGTATGTGTGTTATGTCTGGCTGTTTTGCTCCGATGACCAGAAGGGTGTTTTTTAGGGTTGTACAATCAGTCAACAAATAAATTGCACTTGATCTTGAATGAACTCGACGACAGGGTCTTTGGGGATGGGTACTGGTATGTTCGAGTTGCAAGGATAGGCTAGCTGTGTTCTCCCTGGAGTGTAGGGGGCTGAGAGGGTGGCCTAGGGCAGGAGTATCAAACCATGAGGGGTTCAGTGAACAGTCGTAATATCCCAAGAGCAAAGTATCATGCCATCTTGTTCCAAGTTAAGCACATCAACAGGAGTTTATACACTCCTGTAGATGTTGATCCAGCAGGCCCGGCAGGGTCTACATTTTTACATTTAAATTATTATGTTTTTTAATTAAATTTAAATTTTAAATTTAGACATACAGCACGATATCAGACCATTCTGGCCCATGAGCCCGTGCCACCCAGTTAACACCCTCGATATATTTCGAGGAAACCTGAGGACCCGGGGAACACCCACACAGACACGGGGTCAACATGCAAACTCCTTACAGACAGTGCGGGGTTCGAACCCCAGCCCTGGTCGCTGGTGTAAATGTGCCGCCCCTACCACCATAAAGATATACAACTGGCAGAGCTCTTCGTTGCGGTATGAGTGAGAAACAGGCAGGGCTCTGGATGGAGAGGTAGGGGGAGGAGGGGGGAAGGGGCAGGGGAGGAGCACAGGTCAACAGGCAAAAGGTAAGGATATGGATAGAACAGTAGAGAGCAGAAAGGCAACAACTGATTGGGGAAGAAGATGGCTCTGTGAGTGCAGAGGTGGAGGAGAGGAGAGAGGGATTGGGAAAAGGAGTTAGAGAGAGAGAGACAGTGCAAGAGAGAGCGAGTGCACTGATGAAAAGGAAGCAGAGGGATTGGGAAAGAGAGTGCGAATTGGGGGAAAGGAAGAAAGGGATTGGGAAAGAGAGAGAAAGAGAACTGGAGGTCGGGAGGGATTGGGAAAGAGAGAGTGAGAGAAAGAGAAATGGAGGAAGGAAGACAGAAGGATTGGGAAAGGGAGAGAGAGAGATCTGAAAGAAGGAAGAGAAGGATTGGGAAATAGAGAACTGAAGAGAGGGATTGGGAAAGAGAGAGTGAGAGAGAATTGGAGAAAAGGGGGATTGGAAAAGGGAGAGAGAACTGGAGGAAGGAAGAGAGGGATTTGTAAAGACAGAGAGAATGAGGAAAGGAAAGCAGAGGGATTGGGAAAGGGAGAGGCAGAGCGAGCTGGAGACATGAAGACAGGATAGGGGAAGGGAAGAGATGGGGGGTGGTGATAATAAAACAGGAATGCTATTGCTTTCTGGTTGACGGGTATGCAGACCAAAGACGAGATGTTGTCCCTCCAAAGTGTGGAGACTTTGAGCAGAAGGGCCTGCTTCTGAGCTCCGAGGAGGTGGTAAATGGGACCGAGGGAAGCTGGACGGTCACCAGGGATACGGTGGGGGGACGATGAAGGGGCCTGTTGCTGGGTGATGGGGCTTGGCCACCTAGCCGAATTGTGTCAAGTTCATGGCACAAAGCCAAGCCCTGACCCTCAGCCCCTCAAAAGGCAAGACGTTCTGAAGGTGTCAACTCACGCCACTTGGATTGTGAAGGAAAAGGTGCTGCTGTTGACAACGTAGTAGCAATGGTCTGGGATGATCTGCAGATAAAACCTTGGGGACTCTGGGGAGAAATAAAAATGAAATAAAATGGTATCTGAAGCAATAATGGGATTTTTAAAAATAGTGCAGACCCAGGGGAGCGGCGAGCAGAGACACAGCACTGCTCCTCAGGGTCCTACTGCCTGGTCCTGATGCCAGTAGCTTTGTAAAGCCTTTAAATGACCTATTAAAGGAGCTGTCAGTGTTTGATGTTAAATCCTGTAACCACCCAAGATGGTGGTGCCTACGCTGGCCAGCGGGGTAGCAGACTCCGAGGGAGCAGTAGACCAGCATGGGAAGAATACTTCCCCCACCACCATTGAGAAGGTTGAGAGGGCCCTGAGGACGGTGGCGGAACAGTGAGGGGCCCTGTGGCTGAAAGGCCCACACAGGCAGCTCGCGATCATGGGAGGCGACTGGCTTGTGGGATCCGGGATTTGAGAGGAGGCCGAGGGAAAGAGAAGGGTGCCTGAAGGGGGCCTTGGGTGGCTGAAGGCTTCTCAGATCCGGAGTTTTGGGTTGGACAAGAGTCCGCGCAGCTGCAGAGGCTGCAGGAGGGCTGGAGGATGCGGGGGTGGGGGGGGTGGCTACTGGAGGTGGATGAGATGGCATTGATCATGTAGGCGGCCAGGGCCTTTCTCCAGGAGCTGAAGTGGCCCATGCAGAGGTGGAGGGGGACTTGGGTGTAAGTACAGGGCAATTCTCCACACACAGAGAGTGGTGGGTGCCAACGACGGCGATGGAGGCAGGTACAATGGGATCAGTCACAAGATAAGGGAACACTAGACCCATCGACTCTGTTCCGCGACTCTACTATGCTTACCCCTAGTTCCAACTTCCAGCCTTTTCCCCTTATCCCTTGATACCCTTACTAATTAGATACTTATCAATTTCCTGATTAAATTCCCCCAATGATCTGGCTGCCACCACTGTGTGTGGCAGTGACCCTCTGACTAAAGAAGTTCTTCCTCACCTCCACTTTGAATTTTAAGACTGTGACCCCCCACCTCGTCCTTGATTCACCCACTAAGGGAAACATCTGCTCTGTCAAAACCTTTCAAAATTCCAAATGTCTCCATGAGATCTCCTCATTCTTCTCTCGTCAAGAGAATAGGTGCACGGAACAGAGGGAGGTGGTGGGTTATTCAGTGGGGAATGATGAGGCACTGGTTAGAACAAGTTATTAGGTCTTCACAAGGGCCAAGAGATTGAATTACATTTTGTTAACAGCACGTTAGAAGTCGATTCCAGCCATTTAAACCCGTGCCGCCCATTTAATCCCAAATTAACCTAAAACCATGTGCTATAGATTTTCTGTGTTCGAAGATTTTGAAGATTTTGCTTGCTGAACACTTTTGGGTGTATTTTATGGATTTTGGGCTGCTAATCACGGAAATCGCCTTAAATTTTTTAAGGGGAAACTGGAATCTGTCAGCGCTGCCCGACACTGACACGAGAGGCATGAGATGCTGAGTACAAACGCAAATCAGCGGCAAAGTGTTCTGAGGTCGGATGGACTAACGCAATGTGTCAGTGTCATCATGTGATTAAACATTCAATAAACGTTAAGTTAACTTCTTACGTGATCAAGCAAATCTAAAATGATCTTTGTGTTCAGCTTGTTGATCTTAATCCCCAATTTTATTTTCAGGAAGCAAATCTCTTCTCCAGTGTTTTCAGCAGTGGAAAACACGTGGCCAATGGACTCTACAGGTGCAATAAAACCGTCTGCTGGAGGAAGTGAGCATCAGTGGGAGAAAAAGGATGTTCCCTGCCATCCCCTTCATCGGGAGCAAGAGTGCAAGCAGCATGCAGTGCAGAGTGTGACGGACACTGGCAAGACACGAAAATCTGTGGGCACCGTGGTTGAAGTAGAAACTCAGCAGTGTCCTTTGTGTGGCAAAGGTAAAGATACATCACCGACATTTCGGGCTTGAGCCCTTCATCAAGTTATGGAAAAATGTCCAAATAAAAGAGTGCCGGGTGGGGGGGCGGGGGTGGGTGGTCGCAGAGGGAGGGAGGGATCAGCAGCGATCAAGGGGAGGAGGGACGGCTGGGTGGGTAGAGAGGGAAGAGAGGGAGGAGAGCTGTACGAACAAAAGATTTGGGAGGGCGGTGTCCATACTTTGTTTGACGAGCCGAGCTTCTGCAGCTCTGTGTTTTCACTCGTTTGGACTACAGACCCTGGTGGTCTTGTGGTGTGATGGACCTCGACTGCCTTTTGACTGAGGGCCGGACTGATTTACTGCTGGGGATTTGACAGCTGGGCTACCACTAGAGGACCGTGACAGCAGTCAAAGGGCGGGAACCGGGCGCTGGAGCGAGCCTGCGGCCGCTGACCTCCAGGCCAATGGGAAGAGCTGAAGGCAGCGCTGGGCTGCTTAAAAAAGCGCAGCCCGCTCGTTGTGAGAGAAGTTAGTCGGCAGAGTGTACGGGATTGTCCAGTGCCTCTCCTGCGCGGGATTGACCAGTGCCTCTCCTGTGCGGGATTGACCAGTGCCTCTCCTGTGCCAGACTTGTGAACCCCGAGGAGGGCTGTGGAGGGTCACCGGACAAGGTGTCCGAAGAAGGACTCGCGTGTCAGAAGGGCACTTGCGGACCCTAAAGTAGGCTTTGGAGCCTGAACCTCATATAGTGACCAGGAGGTCATTGTGGAAGTTCCAAGATAAAGGAAGGGGGGTGGTAGCACCATTCAAGCCCCAGCCAGTCCTGTGTTCCCCTGTGACGGACTTGACATGACTGACGTGGGGGGTTTTGGTCTTTATTTTGGGGTCATTTCAGCCTGGACTGTAACAGTCTGGGTTTTTTCCCACATATGTGCTGTTGTTGATACAGATTTGCCATGAGGGCTGGTGTTCAGGTGTTAGGTTTATCGAGTTAATTCTATTTTTTGCTAGTTTGGTTGATGAATTTTGTGTTAAACCTAACTCATTCATTTGTGTGCCTCCAAATTGAGTGTAACAGTGTAACACAATGGCGCAGGAGTATGGTAATAACAAGATCAGGTCTCGCCAGTACTCGACAGAGGGCACATGTGAAGATCAGGGCTGGGTCTTTAGGGAAAGAGTGGGTCACATTCCCATGGTGAGAGAATTGTGGGTGAGAGGGCACTTCGATTCTCTTCCTCCGCCCTCCTCTGCTCTCTCTAGTTCATCACTCAGAGCGCCTTTGATTTTTGCAGACAGTAGAAAGTGGGGGGGGTGGAGGAGCAGGGTAGGGGAGGGTGCCGAAGGGCATAGTCAGATGAGGAGGGTAGGCAGAGAAGAGGCAAGTGATCGGAGAGTGGACTCTGGCAGAAATAAACAGGCAGATTATTTTATATATGGGAGGGAAATTGAAAATACCCAGATGCAAAGTGTCCTGGTGCAGGACGGCCTGAAGGTTGAGTCAGTGGTGAAGAAGATGAATGCGATTGGCGTTTGTTTCAAGAGGAATAGAATATAAGAGCAGGGATGTGATGTTGAGGCTTGATAAGGCACAGGGGAGGAGCATTGTGAGCAGTTTTGAGCTTGTCATTCAGTGAGGGTTCAGCGGAGGTTCACAATAATGAATCTGGGAATGAAAGGTGTGGTTATAAACCACTGTGCACTGTTCTTTGGTCACTGGCTCTGTGGTCCATTATGTGCGGCTGGGCCCGCCTTCCCTTGGTGACTCCGCTCCCTGGAATCCCCTAGTAAAGGCGATTACGCCAAGTCCCTCCTTCAGTACGAATCCAGGGATCAGGCCAGAACGGGAGCACGGTCCAGGTCTTGTGTCGTCCAGCAACTCCATACTTTTGATATCATTGATAGTGAATCAGCAAGGTTTATCATACGGGCTGGTTCTTGGCCTGGACTCGTTGGAATTTAGGGGAATGGGGGTGGGGGGATCTCATTGGAACATTTTGAACATTGAAAGCCCCGGGCAGAGTCGGCATGGAAAGATTGCTCCGCTGGGACAAGAGGGCACAACAGGATTGAAGGGTGTCCGCCCAGAACGGAGATGCGGAAGAATTTCTTCAGCCGGAGGGTGGTGAATCGGTGGAAGTTGTTGCCACGGGTGGTTGTGGAGGCCGGTTGTTGGGTGTATTTAAGGCAGAGATTGGTAGGTTCTCCATTAACCAGGGCGTCAAAACTTATAGGGAGAAAACCGGGCAGTGGGGCTGAGTGGGGATGTGGATCAGCTCCAGATTAAATGGTGGAGAAGACCCAATGGGCTGAATAGCCTCTTCCTGCTTCTGTGTCTTAAAGCAAATTCAGTCTCACGAAAGCCACAAAGGTATCCTGCTCCCTTTGAAAGGAATGAAAAAAATAGCTGATGTATTTTTGCTCCCAATGCCACCCTCCTGCCATCTCCCCGTGACCTTTGACTGATTAACCTCTGCATGAGGCCTTTGTACCCCGCGGGCCTGAGCACTCACCGTACCGCTGGATCTGAAACTTCTTCATGCCGTAGTAATCGAAGTTTTCACTGGCTCTTGCCCGGATTTGGTACATGTCGTCCCTGTGCATCAGGAAATATAAACAGATGTTAAACCGCCCATTCTCCCCAATCTGGCAAAGGAGGATTCGAGCTGAACCACTGAGTTGGAGACAGTCAGTATTTAACTTTTTATTTTTACCATTGATCTACAACCTCCTGATACATTTTGAAGGGTGTGAGAAAACTGTAGCAACCAAGGAAAACCCATGCGGACACGGGGCGGGGGGGGGGGGAGAGAGAACGTGCAAACTCCTTACAGACAGCATGGGATTCGAACCTGAGTTGTTGGCACTGTAACAGTGCCGTGCTGTCCATGGTTCCCATGTTCAAATGTTGAGGCGCTGCACCTGACAGGTGCACAGGGAGATCCCACTGAACAGCGTGGTCGGGTGGGGGAGATCTGGGGAACCCAGTGTCAGATCGACCCTTCAATCTGCCCAGAACGCATCGACCAACATCGATTCCAATGTGTTCTCTCCACCCTCCACCCCTGCCGCCCACCACGTCGCAGCTTGGGATGGGTACGGTGTCAGCACAGCCCAGCCCCGCCTTCCCCTCCCCTCCGTTGACTGTCTTTTCCTTCCTCTGGACACCACGCGGCCTGTGGCAGTTCTCCACCCCCCTCGGCACGCTGCACTCTCGGAGGCCAACCCGCTTCGCGGAGGCTTCCCACGCACAGGTCATCAGTGATGACCCCAATGCCGCAATGTGAGCAACGCTTCGGGCCTTACAGGTGGGAACAGAGGAAAGCCAATGCTTCAGGAAGGACCCCCAGGGCTGCAGAGGGGAGTATAAGGACTACCTTATCCATAATCTCATAATCTTCTGGACCTCTCATCCTTCTACGCTCCAAAGTCCCAGCTCTGCTAACCTTGTCTCATAATTTCTCATCCAGGCAAAAACCTGCTCCCTCTCCACATCCTTCCTTTAATGAGGTGACCAGAACTGAACACAATACTCCACGTGAGGTCTCACCAGAGTTTTGTAGATTTGCCACCTGGACCTCAAAAACTGAATCAACTGAATCAATCCCCAGACTAAAGAAACCCAGCCCATCGGAGCCCTTCTAGATCTAAATCCCCGATGTGGCAGATGCAACGACAGGGAAGCAACCTTGGAAAGTATGTTCTGGTCTTGTTGGGCTCTTAAACTTTACTGGAGGGAGATTTTTTATGTTTTGTCAATAATATTACGTGTTAATCTTGAATATAATCCTTTGATCTAACGGTTGATTAATTTTAGTGATTCTTTCTTAATATCATCTAACTCTCCAAGCCAGTGGTTCCCAACCTTTTTCTTTCCACTCACATCCCACTGTAAGTCATCCCTATGCCATCAGTGCTCTGTGATCAGTAAGGGATGCTTAAAGTGGGAAGAAAAAGTTTGAACGTTTTAATTGTCCCTCAAAGGGAAATGGGCCAACGACAATTTTTCTCAAGTAAAATATTTCAATAACAATTGGGTCTAGAGCAGCGATTCTCAACCTTCCCTTCCCATCCAAATCGCGCCTTAAGCAACCCATTACTAATCACAGAGCACCTATGACATAGGATTGACAAAGTGGATGTTAGTGGAAAGAAAAAGGTTGAGAACCACTGGTTTTGATATTAATGAAAAAAAACACTGAAACTAAAACTCATCTACCCCTGCTTCCCTCCCTCAAATCGAGGCTACAAGAGATATACAAAGATGGATCAGGTTGTGACCTCCAGAAGACGGATGGATCTGCTCTAAAGCACCCTAAAATTGCCAGTCTGACAGTATTTTATAAATGGGCCCCAAACTTTTTCAACCTGGAAAACGATATTATCCCCAATTTTCTCTGCTTAGATATGATGTTACATCATGTTGTGACAGAATATAGATATGTTTATTAGTGATAAATTGGGGCAGGTTTTTAGTGTAGGTCACATATAAACACTTTAAAACAGGTCTCATTTAAAATACTGGAGCTCTGCCAATGCTAGACATGTTGGGGCCAACAGTCTTTGCAGAAGCTTTGGCGAGTGCCCAAGAGACTTCACTAATGATTGTTGTTTACAAAAAGGCAACAGATGAAAGAGCTTGTCAGAGCCGCAGATTGCCTGGAGTGGAACTTGCTGTTCTAGGAGGGTCATTTGGTTTTGCAAGCAGAGAGAGTCGAACAGGCTTTCTCTCAGAGAGAGAGAGATCAGTTCTACAGTGTTACAGTCAGCAATAGCATCTGGGACTGGAACAGGACAAGCTGGCAAGCTTGTGGAAAAGCCCCATTTGGAAGACGGGTTGTGAGTGTTTAGTTCAGCCTGGTCAAATCCCTTGTGGTTCATGCAAGAGGAGAGGGACTGGCTGTCTAATATTTCACTTGGAATAGGTAAAACAAAAAGGCACTCTGTGGTGACCTGAAAGAAAGAGGTTATCATCTGGAGAATCCTGAGGGGGCAAGTTTCTTCAGCAAAACACTGAAGTGGCTGATTAAAAAAAAGAATCAGTTGTGGGTGTCAGCATACAATGAATCTCTCTCTCAAAAAAAGACAAGAACATTCCAGAGCGGTAATCATTTATCCTTTAAGCACCAAAGCTTGGTGAACTTGATAAATGTTCAATTCTGTGCACAGTATAAGAATTGCCTGCAACCAGTGAACTTGGAGGAGTGAGAAGTGAGATTGGACTTTGAACCAGAGAACTTTTCTGAACTTACACACACATATTACGTACACGTGCACTTAGAATTAGAAAGGGGTTAGTGAAGTCAATAGTGATAAGTTAAAGTGTAATTCTATTTTCATGTTTAAAGATAATTAAAAGCAACTTTTGTTTAAGTAGCCATTTGTCTTGGTGAATATATATTGCTGCTGGGTTTTGGGGTCCTCTGGGCTTGTAACACATGTCATGTCTTGCCTTAATCTGGAAAAGATCAGGTGTAGACAGCACTGATTTTCATCAAATTTATGGTCTATTTTCAATAAATCTCTCTGTCTTGGCAGCACTGGTGCTGGTGTGCACCTGCAGGGAGTGAGGGGGGCTGACGGGGGTTCTAGCTGAAATCCTGCAACTGTCCGTGCCCAAGATGGCAGTATTTATTAATCGGCAGTGGCCACGAGGGGTTGCGAAGGGCTGGAGCAGGGGCACTAGAGGACGGGAAGATCGCGCACCGTCGGAGAGAGGTAAGCAGAAGAGACGACCCATGGGGACAGTGGCCATGGTGGCAGACTGGTAAAGGCAGGGGGGGGGGGGGCTCTGTGGCTGAGGGACCAGCGTATGCAGTGGGACTGCTGGCAGCTCGAGGCGGGGATCCTGCGGAAGCTGCGGGGCTGCCAGAGACCGCCATCGGGGAGACTCGCACCGGGCTGTGGGCTACTGGAGATGGGCTTGAAACTGGCTGGAATGGTGTAACAGGTACTGGAACCCAGATGCCAGGGGTCCCTGACCATGTCAGAGGTTCGGATCTGGAGCCAATGTTGGACTGGACTGCAGGAGCTGCAGAAGGGCAGGAGGTGAATCTACGGACACTAGGTGACTCTGCGGGGGAGGGGGACTGCCTTGCTTCTCTCTCTCTGACTGTAAAAGGCACTTCAGGCAATTCCTGCTGGTAGCAAATCTGTCCACCTTGCAGCAGGTAAAAGGGAATTTCATGTAATAGGACCCTGTTTTATTACTGTGACCATGAATTGAATCTTTAAACTCTTAATTTTATGTCTTGAGGAACAGAGGGAATAATGGTTCATCGTTCTTTGAAAGTGGTTTCTCATGTAGATAGGGTGGTGAAGAAGGTACGCTGGCCTTTATAAATCATAGCATAGAATATAGAAGCTGGGAGGTGATGTAGAGACTGTTTAAGGCATTGGTGAGGCCAAGTTTGGAGTATTGTGTGCAGTTCTGGTCTCCATATTATAACAAGGATATCAATAAGGTAGAGAGGGTGCAGAGAAGGTTTACAAAAATGTAGCATGGATTGCAGTATCTAGAATACAGAGAAAGATTGAGCAGACTGGGTCTTTATTCATTAGAGCGTAGAAAGTTGAGGGGGGGTTTGATAAAGGTATTTAAAATTATGAGGGGGATAGATAGAGGAGATGTGAATAGGCCCTTTCCCTTGAGGGTAGGAGAGATTGGAATGAGAGGTCATGAGTTAAGGGTTAGGGGGAAAAAGTTTAGAATTAACATGAGAAGATGCTTCTTCACTCAGAGAGTGGTGGCTAAGTGGAATGACCTTCTGGAAGAAGTGGTTGCAACAGGGTCAATTTTGTCATTTAAGATGAGGTTGGGTGAGTACATGGATGTGAGGGGGTTGGAGGGTTATGGGCAAAGGAGTGGGTAGGTGAAACTAGTGGGGTTTCACGTAAATCGATGTGGACTAGAAGGGCCAAATGGCCTGTTTCCATACTGTAAATTGTTATATGGTTATTTAGTAGGGGGGTTAGAGTTCTTTTTCTGACAAAATTGTATAGGGAAGGGATATATCGCAATTGTTTTATTTTTCAAATGTCCTTATATTCCTCATATTTGGTGACCTTGTGTCCTCTACGTGATGTGTGCTGGCTATATAAAACTCAATGAAAAGAGTGAAAGAGACCATAGGCCTTCTAAGCTGTCCTGTCATCCAGCAGAGAGATGGAGATTTGGAGAGCTGAGAGATTTGGAGGCCATGTTCCATCCCTCTGATCTTCCACACTGTGTCCTACCATGAACCAAGAGGTCGTCAGATAGAGTCTTACAATTCCACTCCAATGTTGATCTCCCCAGTGTGAATCGAGTGGTATTCATTTTGTCTCAAAGTGGACAAGACAGTGCCCTTTGAATCCTGGGAAAAGATGAGAGAATGCTTGGAGTCCGTCGACAACAGATCACTTCTAAGCATTGAAAGGGTCAACGTTCAAACAAGATGAATCGTGAGAGCTAATAGGTCACCGCGATCTGTGTCAAGACTATTGCCTGGCCGTTGGCTCTCTGGGACAGCAGGTAGTGCCACTGTCTGCTGGCGCAGGAGGGCGGCGCTGGTGCGAGGTGATGACGTGTCGGGCCATAGCCCTACAGGGAGATAACAGAAGTAAGGTGGGAAGGGGTGGGCAGGGACCTTGAGGGTCAGGGAACCAGGGAGGGGTGAAGGGTGCTGAACAAGGGAAGCTGACTGGCAGGTGTCAGTTAAAAAAGGATGGAGAGGAGATCATTGTGTGAGTGGGAGATGCCAGTACGATGAGTATTGTGGGAGTGGGGAGTCAGTACAGTGGGCATTGTTGGAGTAGGGGTATCAATATGGTGGGCATTGTGGGAGTGGGAGGTCAGTACGGTGGGCATTGTGGGAATGGGGGAATCAATACGGTGGACATTGTGAGAGTGGGGGGGGTCAGTATGGTGGGCATTGTGGGAGTGGGGGGGTCAGTATGATGAGTATTGTGGGAGTGGGGGTTCAGTAGAGTGGGCATTGTGGGAGTGGGGGATCAATACGGTAGGCATTGTGGGAGTGGGGAGATCAATATGGTAGACATTGTGAGTGGGGCGTCAACACAGTGGGCATTGTGGGTGGGGGAGAGCAGTACGGTGGGCATTTTGGGGGGGGCAGTACGATGAGCATTGTGGGAGGGGGGAATCAATACGGTGGACATTGTGAGAGTGGGAGGTCAGTACAATGGGCATTGAGGGAATGGGGAAGTCAGTACGGTGGGAATTGTGGGAGTGGAGGGTCAGTACAGTGGACATTGTGGGAGTGGTGGGTCAGTATGATGGGCGTTGTGGGAGTGGAGTTCAGTAAAATGGGCATTGTGGGAGTGGGGGAGGTCAGTATGGTGGGCATTGTGGGAGTGGGGGTTTAGTACTGGGCAATTTGGGACATCACCCCATCTCCATCTTCACTTCCTGCTGGTACAGATCAGCAGAATGGAATCTTACATCCCTTTGGCCCATCCATCCCATACTGACCACCCTGTCCCACCACCTCCATGCAATTGACCCCGAGCCCATCCTGTCCATGTCTCCGTCCAGCCCACTAATCCTGCTGGTTTGGAGGAGACTCATGGTCAGTGAGTCGGTAAGCAACTCGACCTCTGAGACCCTGGCAGAAATATTACTAAATAATATTTCTTTTGTCTCAAATAATAACGAGGAAAACTCAGTGGCTCAGCCTTACCAACAGCTCAACTGCAACCTTGGTGCTTTTGGGTCTCATTTCTTGATCGAGGGTGAAGATTTGGTAACCGACTGGGAAAAAAAAAGAACAGAAGCACCTCATAAATCCGTTTCAGACGCACTCAAAGTGATGTTTGGTCCTGAGGAGGTGTTACGGGTTCTGGGGAACCAGGTTGGGTCGGAGGAGCCGCGGCCGGGGGCCCGAATCTGCCATGATCACATTGAATGGTGGACCGGGTTCAACGGGCTGAATAGCCGACTCCCGCCCTGGCCTCAGATGTCCTCATCAGGGTCGGGAGGTGGCCATTCGCCCCCTCTACTTTGCCCTGCCATTCAACGTGATCTGGTCTTGGCGATTACGGGAGCTTTCTGGGCCCCAGCTGGCACCACTTGTTTTGCATTCTCTGGGGACACTATCTGCAAGGGGGATCTGGTCTGTTCTGAATGCAGCTGAGTCGGAACAAGGGCTGCACATCAAGCTCTGTGAATTCATGCTCCTGTTACAGGTCATTTATTAGGTACCCTTTTCCCTCTGCCAGTTCCCCACAGTTAGAACCTGGAAATCAGAACACATAGAACACAGTGCAGACCATTCGGCCCACAGTGCTGTGCCAAGCCTTTCACAAGCTCTTCCCATTTCCCTCTGTCTCCTGTCACAGAAATCCCCATCTTCCTCCTATCTCCTTTCCTCCATCTCTAGCTCTCTCTCTCTTTCTTCCCTTTTCCCTCTCCTTTCACAAAAATCCCCTTCTCCCCATCTCCATTCCTCTCTCTCTCTCTCTCTTTCTCTCTCTCTCCCCATTTCCCTCCATCTCCTGTCACAGAGCCCAAACCAATTTTACATTTAAATGTAGACGTACAGCAGAGTAACAGGGGTTTCAGCCCGCGAGTCCGCGCCACCCAATTTACACCCAATCAATCCACAAACCCATATGTTTTGAACGGTGGGAGGGAACCAGAACCCCCTGAGGAAACACTTGCAGATACAGGGAGAACATGCAAACTCCTTGCAGACAGTGCAGGAATTGAACCCCCGTCGCTGGCAAATGTAACAGCATCTCGCTGACCGCTGTGCGAACCGAGCAGCCCTCCTTGCCTTATATATCTTATAGCCTTTGGTGTGTTGGCCTGGACTCCTCCCTCTCCTGTTCTTCCCCCTTCCTCTCGCCAGCCTTTAATACCAATGCCTGTCTTTTCCTGCTTGTACCTTGAAGAATGGCCCAAAACATCAGTTATGCAGGTAGACCCCAACTTACGATGTTTCGCAGTCACTGTGGTCAGAATCTGTACTTTCGATTTCAAATTCTGATGTTTCCCCACACTTCTGATATGCGTTGCAGTGATGGTCTCCCCGGCTGCCTACACATCTGAGCACCCAGCCTGCCTGCGAGCCCAATGTCCAGCCTCTCCGTGCATCTGATGCCCAGCCTGCCCACCCGCCCAAGCTCCCGATGCCTCGGGCAGTTCCTTTAGTATCTCCATCATTCTCACCATCTAACAATTAATTTTAGTCCAATGTTTCACCGTTTGTACAAAAAGTAAATGACGAAAACCCCGGTGGAGTTTAGCATTGTTTGGACTTGTGATGATTTTGACTTATGATGTGAGTCCCGGAAGCGAACCCCATCTAAAGTTGGGGTCTCTCTGTATACTTTCACCTCCTGTGGATGCTGTGAGACCTGCTGAGTTCTTCCAGCATCTCTGTGCTTTTACTACAATCTCCACCTCTGCAGACTTTCCTGTTTCACTCCAATAACCTAACTGTCTAGAATTTTGCCACTGCATAACCCTCCATTTCCTTCGGTTCCACCTACTTGTCTAATGGTCTCCTGAAAGATCCTGTTGGACCTGCCTCCAGTGCCATTACTGCGCAGTGCATGCGCCCCCATCTCTCTGTGTGAACTTCCCCTCTCACACCCTCCCCTTCCTCCCAAGCACCTTAAGACGATGCTCTCTCCTGTTAGCCAAAGGATTTTCTTCAAACATCGCACAAGCCCCATGATCCAATCTCCACAATCCTCCAGGGAGACAATCCCTGAGATTCACGGCATCTGGGGTTTAAAGATCCACATCAGGTTTAAATAATCACTCCCTAATCCTGTAACTGTGACCCCACATTCTAGTAAAAAGCACAACGCTGGAGAAACTCCGCACGTCTAACAGTGATCTTTATATGGCAAAGATAAAGATACAGACCAAGGCTTTGGGCTTGAGCCCGTCATCAAAATGTAAGCAGAAGCCTGAACAAAATGGTGGGGGGAAGGGCATGGTCCCACAGGCAGGATCAATATTAAATTTTTTTTACTTAATTTCAGTAAGGTTTTCGATAAGGTTCCACATGGAAGGTTGATGAGGAAGGTTCAGGCACTGGGGATTAATGTTGAGATTGTCAGAAGGGTTCAGCGGTGGCTGGAAGATAGACAGCAGAGAGTCATGGTGGACAGCTGTCTGCCAGGATGGAGGCCAGTGACGAGCGGTGTGCCTCAGGGATTGGTGTTGGGTTGTTCGTCATTTGCATTAATGATTTGGATGATGGGGTGGTCAATTGGGTGAGTAAATATGCGGACAATACAAAAATAGGGGGAGTTGTGGATAGTGAGGAGGGTTTTCAGGGACTGCAGAAGGATTTGGACTGTTTGGAAAAGTGGACTGAAAGGTGGCAGATGGAGTTTAATGTAGTGTGAGAGCTTCATTTTGGGAAGAATAATCAAAACAGGACATATGCAGTGAAGGGGAGGGCGTTGAGATATGTGAAGGAACAGAGGGATCTTGGAATAATGGTTCATCATTCTTTGAAAGTGGATTCTCATGTAGACAGGGTGGTGAAGAAGGCTTTTGGTATGCTGGCCTTTATAAATCATAGCATAGAATATAGGAGCTGGGAGGTGATGTTGAAACTGTTTGAGGCTTTGGTGAGGCCAAATTTGGAATATTGTGTGCAGTTCTGGTCTCCAAATTATTGCAAGGGTATCAATAAGGTAGAGAGGGTGCAGAGAAGGTTTACAAAAATGTTGCCTGGATTGCAGTATCTAGAATATGGAGAAAGATTGAGTAGACTGGGTCTTTATTCATTGGAGCGTAGAAGGTTGAGGGGGGATTTGATAAAGGTATTTAAAATTATGAGGGGGATAGATAGAGGAGATGTGAATAGGCCTGTCCCCTTGAGGGTAGGAGAGATTAGAATGAGAGGTCATGAGTTAAGGGTTAGGGGGAAAATGTTTACAATTAACATGCGAGGATGCTTCTTCACTCAGAGAGTGGTAGCTGAGTGGAATGACCTTCCAGAAGAGGTGCTTGCAGCAGGGTCAATTCTGTCATTTAAGAGTAAGTTGGATGAGTGCATGGATGTGAGGGGATTGGAGGGTTATGGACAGAGAGCGGGTAGGTGGGACTAAAGGAAATCATTTAAATTGGTGCGGATTAGAGGGGCCAAGATAGCCTGTTTCCATACTGTAATTGTTATATGGTTATATATATTTAGACATACAGGCAATTTCGACCCACAGGTCCAATTTACACCCCATTAACCAATACCCCAGTACATTTTGAACGGTGGGAAGAAACCGGAGCGTCCCCTCCCTGGAGGAAATCCACGCAGACGCAGGGAGAACGTGCAGGCAGTGTGGGATTCGAACCCCGGTCCCGATCGCTGGCACTGTAAAGGCTTTGCGCTAATTGTGCCATCGTGGCAGACCAGCAAACAGGGGGTAGGGGTGATGGCTCTGTGAATGAAGAGGGAAGGAGAGAAAACTTGGACAGGTACATGGGTGGGTGGGGGATGAAGGGACCAGGCAGAATAGTAGTTCTGTGCAGACCAGAGGGGCTGAAAGATGTTCTGTGGTTCGACAAAACCATTGCAATGAGAATCAACTGCAGTTTTACCCTTAAAAATTGACAAGATAACAAAATTCTCGGTGTTTACCAGTCTCATCCGGAGTATAAATGGACTTATCCGTCATGATGTAGATGAAGATGGGTGGGGGTATCAGGCGGATTGAAGACCTCTTGGTCATGTAGAACGGGCTTACGATCTTGGCGACTACGGTCACAAAATACTCCCTACGGAGAGAGTCCAGGTAGGGCGTCTTTCTGTGAGGGGCCTGCCGGATGCAAAGGTGCAAGGTTTACGACCCAGGCGGCCTGCTTAGAAGAGGCATCGGGGCCATGTCACCTGCCAGCGAACAAGAGGCCCCAAGGGCCCAATCAGGGAGGTGACACCAAGCCCTGTGTGACACAACAGATGGCACGGCTGACCACCCCCCCCTCCCCGGTTCAATTCCAACCTCCACCACCATCCATGCAGGGAGTTGGAACACTCTCCGGCTGAACACGTGGGATTCTAATTTCAAATCAAAATTATATATTATCTGACCGCACACATCCAATGAAATGCCGATTCTCTGGATCACGGCGGACACACGATACACAGGACAGAAAGATCACAGAGATAATCAAAATAAATATACATAAATACTCAGGATGATTTACTTGGTTACAGGACACCGTAAGAAGATAGACCCCAGCCTGGCCATCCTGATTTTAATGTTCCTGTATCAACTTCCAGATGGAAGAGGGTCAAAGAATCTGTGTGATGGATGGAAAGGGTCCTCTAAAATTCCTTGAGCCCTATTTGCACAATGTTCATGGTAAATGTCGTCAATCGAGGAGAGGGAGACCCCACTGATCTTCTTGGCTGTTTTGATGACCCTCTGTATTGACTTCCGGTCCAATGCTTTGCAGCCACTGTCCCGCACAGTGATGCAGCCGGACAAGGTGCCCTCAGTTGTGCTCCTGTAAAAAGTGGTCAAGACAGGGGCCGGTGGGCTTGAACACCTCAAGAAGTGCTCCGGTTGCATCTGGGGCAAAGGGGACAGGGTGGATGAGCAGGGAATAGAGGAGGTCCGGGTGAATCAATAGTGGTGGAGGGGAAGCCATGTTTGTGAAAGAAGGCAGACATTTCAGAAGCTCTGGACTGGAAGACCCTCATGCGATGGAGACAGAGAAACTGAGAGAAGGGGATGGAATCCTTGCAGGGGATGGGGTGTGAGGAGGTGTAGTTCAGGTATTTGTGGGAGTTGGAGGGTTTGTAGCATACACCGGTGGAGAGGTGGTCTCCCGAGATGGAGACGGAGTGATCCAGGAAGGGGAGAGTGTTGTCAGAAGTGGACCAGGTGAGTTTGAGGTCAGGGTGGAAGTTGGCTGCAAGGTGAATGAAGTTGACCGGCTTAGCGTGGGTGCATGAAGCAGCCCCGATGAGGTTGTCGATTTACCGGAGGAAGAGTTGGGGGGGTCTTCCCTGTGTTGGCTTGCAGCATGGATTGCTCCACAAAGCCCACAAACAGGCAGGCAGAGCTGGGACCCATGCGAGGACCCAAGGCTCCTCCGTTAATTGGAGGAAGTGGGATGAGTTGAAGGAGAAGTTATTTAGAGTGAGGACAAGTTCTGCCAGGTGGTGGAGGGTGACTGGTCGGGTCTTTGGTCCAGGATCAGACCTTCTGTGTGGAGGATGAAGGTATAAAGGGATTGGACATCCATCATGAAGATGAGGTGGTCTGCTTCAGGGAATCTGAAGTCATTGAGGAGATGGAGGGGATGTGAGGTGTTGCAGAGGTAGATGGGGAGGGATTGGACCAGGGGAAAAAGGATAGAGTCAAGGTAAGATGAACCTAGTCTGGTGGGACAGGAGCAAACAATGGGTCTTCCCAGATGTGTATCTTGGGTAGAGGGTAGAAATGAGCAGTGCGGGAATGGGAGAGAATGAGGTTGGTGCCCATGGCGGGGAGGTGACCAGAGGTGATGAGGTTGGAGATGGTGGGTTGATGTTTGGTGGTGGGGTGCTGAGGGAGGGGTCAATAAGAGGAGGTGTTTGAGAGCTGTTGACTGGCCTCGGAAAGGTAGAGGTCAGTGTGCCAGACCACAATCCCATCCCCCCCCTGTCTGCCCATTTATTTCTTCAACCTTCTCCAGTCCATAATGCAAACATATGTACAGACATAACACGCATGTAGATAAACAATGCAGATTCACTGTATTTACATACATGTCTTATGTGCATATATTAAAAATAAATATTCATACATTGTTGGGTCACATGGCGTTACCTTAGTCAATTCTGTCATTCAGCATTCACCTTGCCCGTGGGAAGAAGCTGTTCCTCAGCCTCGTGGTGCCGGCTCTGATCCTCCTGTATCTCTCCCCTGATGGGAGCAGCTGGAAGATGTGGCGTGCGGGGTGAAAGGGGTCCTCAATGATTTTGTGGGCTCTCTTTAAACTCAGAAAATTCCTCCCAGCCACACCCACTGCCTCCCCCCCATTCCCCCCTTACCACGCTTGACTAAATTGTCTGCTGTAAGTTCCTCCTGGTGCAGGTGAATTGGAAAGAGCTGGGCGGGTGTTGTGGGGGCTAGAGGGAGACCTCAGTGACGTTGAGAACAGGGCTGAACTGGAAATCGGGTTAAAGTGAGGGGATGGGAGCAGGGTGGGGGAAAGATTTAACAGGATCCTGAAGAACAACAGGCAGAAGTAGGTGGGCATATTGAATGGGCTGCCAGAGGAGGTGGTTGAAGGAAAAACACGATCTGGAGAAACTCAGCAGGTCAAAATTATCCTTTATGTAAGCAAAGATGAAGATACATCACCGATGTTTTGGGCTTCATCAAGGTCTGGAAAAATGTTGGCAGGTGTCTGATCAAAGAGTGAGAAGGGGGTTGGAGGTATGATTGCAAAGGCAGGAGGTGATAGGTGGAGAAGAGAGGGATGGGACAGTAGTGATTGAGGGGAGGAGGGATGGCTGGGTGGATAGGTGATGGTTGAGTCAGGTGCCATTGAAATACTCAATAAAATATTGGATGGATATATGGATGTACATCCAAAGGAGATTGAGGAGAGCCAGGTCTTGACCACATTTGACAGGAGCACAACTGAGAGGGATCTGTCCGGCTGCATTCGTGTGTCAGATGGTCACTGCAAAGCTTTGGTCTGGACATCAATACAGAGGGTCATCAAAATGGCCAAGAAGATCTCTGTGGGGCTCCCTTTCCTCTGTTGATGACATTCGCTGGGAGTTCAGAGGTCCTTCTCCATCCAGCGCGCAGGATCTTTGACCCGCAACCATCAGGAAGGAGGGACAGGAGCATCAAAATCAGGACGGCCAGGCTAGGGAATAGTGTCTTCTCGCCAGCTGTGAGATTGATGAGTGGCGTCCTGTAACCATGAAAAATCATCCCAAAATACTTAGATGATATATTCTTGATGGGGCATCATGTTTAGCACAACGGGGTTCGAATCCAGCACTGTCTGTAAGGAGTTTGGACATTCTCCCCATGCCTACATGGATTCCCTTCCAGGGGCTTCAGTTCCCCCCCCCCCACCAACCCTTCAATCATGTACAGCTTTTGTAGGTTAATTGGGTGGCGCGGGCTCATAGGCCAGAAGGGCCTGTTACTGGGCTGTGCGTCTGAATGTATTTGTTTTAGTAATATGCGATGACTGTGCAGTCTGGACTGGGTGTGCGCGTGGACACCGTGGTCCAGAGAAACGCTGCTTCATCTGGATGGACCTAATGATAATAAACTTGAAACTTTGGACAGGCCAGGCATGGGGAGGTTCGGAACAAATGTGGGCTAGTGGGACTCGCGTCTACGGGCAAAAGTGTCAGCTGTGGCGAGGGTAAAGAGCCTCGGACTCCTGGGTGTCAACATCTTCAAAGACCTATCCTATTTCATTTGTATCAATACATACATATAATTCTTCATTATCAATGTAAAAAAAATCATACAAAATGATATATAATTTTTTTTATTTTTACCCTCCCCCAAAATAATTTATTTATCATTTACTATTCACATATTCCTAACATATTATTCTATCCTGTACATATTAATTGGGAGGAGTGTGTTATGGATAATGTGGACAGACTCTTACTGATAGTTATAGTTTCTAAATCATATAAAAATTTTCAGGTTGATTCCTTAAATTATAAGTAATCGTTTCCAGTGGTATTGTGACAGATTATGTTGTATTTTATATTGTATATAAATATGTTTTAAAGGAGATCAATTCTGGCTGGTTTTTTTTTAGTGTCGGTCACATATAAACATTTCAGAACAGATCTCATTTAAAATGATCTCTGCTCAAGTCAGACAGGGTGGCTTCTGGGGGGCTTTGCAAAAGCTTTGGGGAGTGCCCAAGGGACTTCACTAATGGATTGTTATCTTGGAAAGCAACAGATGAAAGAACTCAGGGGGTTAGGTCTGGAGCCACAGGCCATCTGAGGGCAGTTGGCTGTTCTAAGAGGGTTGTGTGGTTTTGTAAGCAGAGAGAGTCAAACAGGCTTTCCTCAGAGAGAGAGAGAGAAAGAATTGAGTTCTACAGTGCTAAAGTTCAGCAGCAGCAGCTGGGACTGGAACAGGATAGGCTGGCAAGCTTGTGGAAAAACCCCATTTTGAAGACGGGTTGTGAGCTCTTAGTTCAGCCTGGTCAAAGTCCTTGTGGTCCATACAAGAGGAGAGGACTGGATACCTAATGTTTCACTTTAAATAAGTGAAACAAAAAGGAACTCTGTGATGACCTGAAAGAAAGAGGTTATCATCTGGAGAACCCTGATGGGGCAAGTTTGTTCTGCAAAACACTGCAGTGTTAGTTGTGGGTGTCCCATGAGCAACAAATCTCTCTCTTAAAACAATGAAGAACCTTCCTGATTCCTCCCATCCAATCCTCTCAAGAAGGCAACCATTTACCTTTCAAGCACCAAAGCCTGATGAACTTCATAAATGTTAAATTCTGTACCACAGTATAAGAATTGGCTGATACAGGTGAACTTGGAGGAATGAGAAGTGAGATTGGACCGTGAATCAAATAACTTTTCTAAACTTACACGAGCATTACACACACGTTCGCTTAGAATTGGAAGGGGGGTTAAGTTAGGTTAAGTAAGTCAATAGTAATAAGTTAAAGTTTGATTCTATTTTCATGTTTAAAGATGATTAAAAGTAACTTTTGTTGAAGTAAACATTTATCTTGGTGAATATCTCTTGCTGCTGGGTTTTGGGGTCCTCTGGGCTCATAACATGCCTTTTTGCCTGCATGTGTAAGCGCCACAGATGAACAGCGGCAACAAGTGGCCATGCAGTCGCCATTTTGAAACCTGGATGCACTGATGAAGAAACTGTCAAAGCTGACCTGTTCTTCTCTGCTTTACTCCTCCGCAAATTTGAATTTTTAAAAGTTCTACCTGAGAGCCCCAGTCCCCGAGCAGGCAGGATTTTCAGACTTTTGCTGTACTTATGGAGCCCGGACTGATGGCAACTTTTCCTCCCGTCGTGCCCAATACTGCTGTCACAAAATGACAAGGTTCGTGCCGCCCATTCATGACAATAAACCTGATTCGGATTTGGGACCCCATCCATTCAGTACTCCTCCACAACTAGGTATGGAGCTGGGGTAGATGTTCTGCAATCTGTGGAAGGCTTTCAGGGATTATAAAGGACGAAGCTTGGCTGGTTGTCCATCCATGTTCCAATCCACCGAGGGGGCTAACTCAGAATCAGGATTTATTGTCACGAACGAGTCATGAAATTTGGGGTTTTGCGGCAGTGTCATAGAGCAAACATTCATATTATAACCATCTTATGACAATACAGTAAGAAAATAAAATAATAGTGCCCGAAAAGTCTTTGGTTCATTGATTATTCAGGAATCTGATGGCAGCGGGGAATAAGCTGTCCTTGTACCACTGGGCATTCATCTTTAGGCTCCTGGATCTTTTTCCCCGATGGTAGCGGAGTGAAAGAGGGCATGGCCTGGGTGATGGGAGTCTTTGAGGAGAAAGGCTGCTTTTTTTAAGACACCGCCTCTTGTCGACATCCTTGCTGGAGTGAAGTTTGGTGCCTGCAATGTCACAGACCGAGTTAACGACCCTCTGGACCAGTGGTTCTCAACCTTCCTCTTTCCATTTACGTTCCACTTTAAATTTTCCCTGTGCCATCGGTGCTCTGTGATTAGTAAGGGATTGCTTAAGGTGGGATGTGGGTGGGAAGAATAAGTTTGAAAACCACTGGTTTAATAATCCCTCATTGACTGTTTCAGAGCTCCAAAGGAAATGGGCCAATGACCATTGTTCTCAAGGAAAATATTTCAGTAAAAATGGGGTCTAGAGCAGTGATTTTCAACTTCCCTTCCCACCCACATCCCACCTTAAGCAAGCCCTTACTAATCACAGAGCACTGATGACATAGGGATTACTTAAGGTGGGATGTGAGTGGAAAGAAAAAGGTTGAGAACCACAGCCTGGAGTTTATTCTTGTCTTGGGACTTGGTGGCTCCATACCAGGCAGTGATGCAACCAGCCAGAATGCTCTCCATGGTCCACCTGTAGAAGGTTTCGAGAGTCTTCAGTGGCATACTGAATCTCCTCGAGCACCCCACAATGTATAGCCGTTGGCGAGCCTTCTTTGTGATTGTATCAGTGTGGAGGTCCCAAGACAGGTCCTTGGAGATGTTGAATCCCCCAGGAATTTGAAGTTCTTGAGCCTCTCCACTACTGAGCCCTCGATGAGGCCTGGGCCATGTTCCCCGGACTTCCTCCTTACTGTTGCTGACGTTGTCATGGCGCCACTCAACGAACTGATCTATCCCCCTCCTCTAAGCCTCATTGCCATTTGTGATCCTGCCGACAACTGTGGTGTCATCGGCAAACCTGTAGATGGCATGGGAATTGGGCTTGGCCACACAGTCATGGGTGTATAACGAGTAGAGCAGTGGGGTAAGCACATTTCCTTGGGGTGGGCCTGTGTTGATAAGCAGTGAGGAGGAGACATTGTTTCCAATTCGTACTGACAAGTATTCTGGACAGTCGGATTACCTGCATGTGAACAATTTGAGTGAAGTTGTTCCTCTGGCCCAGTTCCACTATGCTCTGCCGAGGTAAGATCAGCATGTTCCGTGTTTGCATCTCAAATTGGATTGTGGCAGAGACCTCGGAAAGGGTCTCACAGACTTGCAGGGTGAGTGTCAGATCCAGGCCAACATAAGCAACACTTGGCACAGTGACGAGAAACCTACGGTAGCAAAACATCACCTCAGGGGAGAGGGGGTGGGGGGGTGGTGAGAGATACCAGCGCCACCTCCTCCCAGCTCAAACGCCACCCCCTCCCCACCACACACCCCTCCAATCCTCTCAAGAAGGCAGCCAACTTCTCCGCGGACCCCCGACAGGACCACTACATCCAGGCAGAAGGAGTAAGGTGAGGGGAGGAAAGTCTAGGGGAGGCGAGGGCGCAGGGGAGATTTACCAGGATGATGTCTGGATTGGAGAATGTGACCAATGGGGCAAGGTTAGCAGGACTGGGGCTTTTCTCGTGCACTGAAGAAGGGTGGGAGGTTTAAAGGGGTCTTAATAGTGTTTGCATAGATAGGAGAAAAGCCAGTATTTTTTTCCCAGGGTGGCAGTGACAACTACTGGAGGCAGTAGGGTTAGTGTGGTGTTCGTGTAATGGTTAGTGTAACAGTTAGTGTAATGCTTGGTGTAGCGGTTAGTGTAGCAGTTAGTGTAGAGATAGTGTAACAGTTAGTATAATGGTTAGTATAGAGATTAGTGTAATGGTTGGTGTTGTGGTTAGTGCAGTGGTTAGTGTAGAGATTAGTGTAATGATTGGTGTAGCAGTTAATGTAGAGATTAGTGTAATGGTGTAGACATTCTTGTAATGGTAATGTAACAGTTTGTGTAGTGGTTAGTGTAGAGATTAGTGTAATGGTTGGTGTAGACATTAGTGTAATGGTAGTGTAATGGTTTGTGTAGAAGTTAATGTAGAGATTAGTGTAATGGTTAGTGTAACAGATGATGTAATGGTTAGGGCCGCAGGGTTAGCGTAGCAGATAGTGTGGTGCTGTTACAATTTCAGAGAGCTGGTGCTGTCGCTGAGGAGCTTGACGTTCTCCCCGGGTCTACGTTTTCTCCCTGTGATCTCCAGTTTCCACCAACTGTTCAAAATGTACCGGAGGTGTAGTTTAAATCTTCGTCTGCGAAGCCAAGCCAAAGAAAGAGAAGAAATTTGGCAGAACAGGCTCGTGCACCGAAAGAGCCTGTTACCATGCTGTTATGTTTTAATTTTTATTTTAATCTGTTTAAAGTGAAGGGAGCAAAGTTTAGAGGAGACGTCAGGGGTAAAATTTCTACACAGAGAGTGGTGGGTACCTGGAATTCATTGCCAGGGGTGGTGGTGAAGGCTGGAACATGAGGGGCATTGAAAAGGAACATGGATGCAAGAAAAATCGAAGGTTATGGGTGGGAGGGAGGGGAGGGTTAGTCTATGGAGCAGGTTTGTATAGGTCAGCACCACATCGTGGGCCAAAGGATGTTCTATGTACCAGTACCTCGAGGTTCAAGAACTGTTTCTTTCAAACAGTTATCAGGCTCTTGAACTGTCCCTTGTCCCACAGATCAGGATGTGCTCCAACACCACAAAAGGTTTATACCATTACAAGTCATGTTTTCTTGCACTATGAATATTTATTTTCGATCTGACCTCTTTATCGTCTCTTTTAACTCAATTAAACTTTTTATTCTGAATTTGAGATACAACGCAGTAACAGGCCTTTCTGGTCCACAAGCCCAAGCCTTTGAACACAGAAAACAGGCCCTTCAGCCCTTCTAGTCTGCACCAGGTCTCACTGGCCTGCGCCTGTCCGCAGCCCTCCATCCTCGTCCCTGTCCAAATATTTTCTTAAATGCTAAAACTGAGCCCGCGTTTGCTACCTCAACTCACTCCCACCGCTCCCTGTGTGAAGACGTTCCACCCTAAACCTTTCCCCTTTCACCCCCAACCCACGCCCTCTGATTTTGTATCTTGCCGACCCTCAGGGGGAAAACCCGACCTACCTTGATCATTTCAAACACCTCGATCAAATCTCGCCTTATTCTTCTACGGTCCAGGGAAGATAGTCCTAACCTGCCCCTGCAACTCAGTCCCTTGGAGTCCTGGCCACTTCCCTGTGAATGATGCCACCCCAATGAACCTGCAAACCCCATAGGTTTTTTGAAGGGTGGATGGAAAGCAGAGGCGACCCATGCAGGTCGCGGGTGAGAGGGCACAAACTCCTGATTGGAACTAGAGTCGCTGGCGCTTGTGACAGCGTTATGCAACCTACTGAAGTTTGTCATTTACTGTAATAGGGGTTTTTTTTTACAAATTTGGCAGCAGCAGGTACATACACAAGTTGCACAATGTGTACGTCAACAAGCACCATTCTCTGAGCTCCCAGCTCCAGGATTTTAAAGGCACAAAAATGCTGGAGGAACTCAGCAGGTCACAAATTGTCCAGAAGGAGATATTTGACTGGCGTTTCAGCCCTGAGCCCTTCAAGGCACGAGCATAAAGCAGACGGGCGCTCAAATGAAATGGTGGGGGGGAGGGGAGGTGGATATGGGTGAGAGGGCAGAAGAGAGCTGAGGGGAGCTGACAGAAAGGAGGAGGGAGAGGGGCCTAATGGAATCCGGAGAAGTTGGAGAGTGCATCCCACCAGCTAACGCATTTCAGCACCTCCAACGCGACCCCCACCACCAGACACGTTTTCTCCTGTAGGGACCGCTCCCTCCATGACTCCCATGCCCTCCTTGACCCCTTCCCCTGGCCACCCTCAAGTACCTCGCCATCGCCCACTGCCCTCCCACTTCACCCGTGCACCCGCAGGGGGTGGGGGGCATCTACTGTAGCCGCTGCCCCCGCTGTGGCCTCCTCGCTGGGGCTCGCTCCGCTGAGCACCTTCACTCTGCCCACACCAGGAACAGGGCATCTCCCCCAGTGGCTGACTGCTTCAAATCTGTGCCCCACAGGGGGGTCATTGGGTGCATTTAAGCCAGAGATGTACAGGTTCTTGATGGGACAGGGCATCAACGTGATGGGAAGAAGGGGCTGTGGAATGTTAAATGGTGGGCCAGACTCGATGGGCTGAATGGCCGATTTCTTCTCTTGTATCTTATAGGCACTTTCAACATCCTATGAGCCCCTCTCCATTCAAGTATGGAGGTGCAGGGAGAAACTTCATTCTGCAAGCATTCTGGCTGGTCAGCACATTCAGGGTACAGTGTGGCTGGGGACAGGGTCTAGGTTTGTTCCTGGTTTAATGTCAGAGTGAGCATACAGATCAGGGCACGAGCCAATGGGACATGTCCCACAGCTCAGCTCCCCCATCCCACGGGCAAAACAACCCAGAACGGGACAAGCCTGTGGTCCAAAGCCCCAGCCCCCCACCCGCCGCCGGGGTACTTACCATTCTTTCTGCTCTGTGACCTGCAGAAGGCAACAGGCGAGGATAAGCACCACCAGACCCATATTTGAACGAGCACCCTCCGTGAACGGCAAGGTGAGGGCAAATGTTGGAAGGGTTAGGGTTAGTTATTAATCTCCGCACTGGTCTGATGTCCCAACGTTTCCTGTTTGTTTAACCCCTCGGAAACCAACTCGCCGGGAGGGGAGGGAGTCGTTGCTTCACCACCCAATCAATAACGCTGCACTACCACTCTGCTGGCCGCACTCCTACCAGCCTCCTGCAGGTAGGCAACCTGGGAGGCTGACCCCACCTACCAGCTGTCCAAACATCGCCCCATATAAAGACTTGAATCGGCCCCTTCGGGGACAGTCAGACACATGGAGCCAGCATGTTACTGAGACTGGTATGTACAAGTTTACACTAATTAAAGCCTGTAATACAGTCTGTGGACTTTGCGTCAGAAATATTCACGCTGCAGTGCACTCAAGTGGCGAGAGGGGAGAGTCTCAAGTTCCTTAGAGTCCACTTAACTGGTGACCTATCATGGACACACATCTCCTCACTGGTCAGGAAGGCGCAACAGCGACTGCACTTCCTGAGAAGACTGAGGTCACCGGCCACCATCATGTCAACCTTCTACAGGAGCTCTAGGTAGAGCGTCCTGGCCGGCTGCATCACCGTGTGGGGATGGTTGTTGCAGCGAAATGGACCGGACGTCAATCCACAGGACCATAAGAGCGGCAGAGAGTCCTCCTCTCCCCACCCACCATCATCGATGTGATCAATTGGGATCTTTGTCTGAAGTGGGCACAAAAGTCATTGAGGGCCCCTTCCGCCCTGCACACACATCATCTTCCAGCTGCTGCTGTCAGGGAAGAGATACAGGAGTATCAGAGCCAGCACCTCCAGGCTGAGGAACACGTGCAGTGAGAACGCTGAACGACCAAAGGAACTGCTCGCACTAACCCCCTGATATTTATTTATTCCAC
The DNA here is from genome assembly GCF_036971445.1 of Narcine bancroftii. Lineage (NCBI taxonomy): Eukaryota > Metazoa > Chordata > Chondrichthyes > Torpediniformes > Narcinidae > Narcine > Narcine bancroftii. Next base: position 189,264,970 of record NC_091470.1, read on the forward strand.
CAGCATTGTCTCCATCCTCAACATTCATTGGAGCGACTTCATCTCCAACATCGAAGTACTCGAGATGGCAGAGGCCGACAACGTCGAATCCACGCTGCTGAAGATCCAACTGCGCTGGGTAGGTCACGTCTCCAGAATGGAGGACCATCGCCTTCCCAAGATTGTGTTCTATGGCGAGCTTTCCACTGGCCACCGAGACAGAGGTGCACCAAAGAAGAGGTACAAGGACTGCCTAAAGAAATCTCTTGGTGCCTGCCACATTGACCACCGCCAGTGGGCTGATCTCGCCTCAAACCATGCATCTTGGCGCCTCACAGTTCGGCGGGCAGCAACCTCCTTTGAAGAAGACTGCAGAGCCCACCTCACTGACAAAAGACAAAGGAGGAAAAACCCAACACCCAACCCCATCCAACCAATTTTCCCCTGTAACCGCTGCAACTGTGTCTGCCTGTCCCGCATCGGACTTGTCAGCTACAAACGAGCCTGCAGCTGATGTGGACATTACCCCTCCATAAATCTTCGTCCGCGAAGCCAAGCCAAAGAAGAGAGTATATATGAATACTCCTCCTGCATGTGTGTCCAGATGTGCATTACGTAACTGATGCTTCAAGACCCTCTTTTAAACAGCAGCCCCTGGGTCACCCTCCTGGGACCCCGGTGAAACGACTGGGGCAAAGGTGTTGGAAGCCATCTTTTAAATTGCCGGTGGGGGGGGAATCCCATCCCCACAATGACACGTCACGCACTCACCAGAAGTACTGCTGGATGCTGGCTGCCCATGACGCGCGCACGCAAGTGCTGGCGTCACCGGAATAAGCAGATTGTCCATTTTCCTGTTCAAACTGCCTGTGGACGCGACCTGGGTACGTTTCACTGGGCTCCCCGACTGCCTCAGGGACCCGGTTGGGTTCCAATAGGGTTGACCAGGTCGGTCCCTTTCTAACTGGGGTGCTAACTGGTTAACCCCATTTTACGCGGCAGTTTGAAAGGCTTTCGATGAAGGGGCTCAGGTCCAAAACGTTGGTTCTGTATCTGCTTATATAAAGGACACTGTTGGGCCTGCTGAGATTCCCCAGCGTTGAGTTTTTACTTGAACCACGGTGTCTGCAGACTTTCGTGTTTTACTTCTGCACGTGTGTTATGTCTGGTTGTGTGTCTGCGTGTTTTTCTTCCCCCGAGGCCGGAGAGCGCTGTTCCGTCGTGTTGACTGGGCTCGACAAAGCTGAAGCACATTTATCACGTTGCCAAGTCTGTCAATGACAACACTTCAAAGGGCATTGGGACAGGTAATGGGGGTGCATTCTTCTCCGTAGCTATCGGGCTGCTGACAGCGCTCAGACGGGGTGAAACACGAACGTCTGCAGGCACTGGGGACAGCAGTAAAAGCACACAGACACCAGGGGAACTCGGCAGGTCTCGCAGCAAAGGTATACCACAGACGTCTCTGGTCTGTCCGGCGCTTTCCCCGCACCAATTGGCCAATTGGCTCCTGTCAGCTGCTCTCTCCTGCATCACACAGCTTACGGCAGTTCGATGTCACACAATCGCATAACATAGCGCATCTTTTTACAAGCAATTAAATAAATATTTTTAAACAGATAGTAGAGTCTCGGAGGGTCAGTGTGAGCAGTTCCTTTGGTCGTCCAGCATTCTCACTGCCCTTGGGAAGAAGCTGTTCCTCAGCTTGGTGGTGCTGGCTCTGATCCTCCTGGATCTCTTCCCTGATGGGAGCAGCTGGAAGATGCCATGTGCTGGGTGGAAGGGGCCCTCAACGATTTTGCGTGCCCTCCCTAGACAACGATCCCGGGCGATCACGTCAACAGGGAGGGTAGGGCTATTATGGTCCTGTGGATTGACCGCCGATCCATTTCTCTGTATCTCACTGTGGCGCAGCCGGCTGGGACGCTCTGAATAGAGGCTCCCGCAGGAGGTTGACGTGACAGTGGCCAGTGGCCTCACCCGCTTCGATCTTCTCGGTAAATGCAGTCACTGTCACGCCTTTCTGACCAGTGAGGAGAGGTTGTGAATCTGGAGAGGAAAGGTGGGAATTGATTCTTCCCCCAAGGGTCTTGTTCTTCCAGTTTGCAGATGGTCTCAGTCTGGCCATGCGTGAGAAAATGGATGGACATGGTGGCAAGGGAAAGGGGTGTGGAATTGAAATGGTGGCCACTGGGAGATCCACATTAATCCAGAGGAGAGAGCCGAGGTGCTCAACGAAGTGACCTCCCAGTCGGTGCCCAGTCTCTCTGATGTAGGTTCAGTCTGGGCACTTTCCAACCAGACGGCGTGAACATCAGCTTCTCCAGTTTCCATTAACCCTCTCCCCTGAGTCTCTCTCTCCCTTTCCCTGTCTCCTCCAACTCCCCACTCCTTCCGTCCATTCATAGATCCATCCGCTCCCCATCACCTCAGATTTTTTTCTCCTACCCTCCCACATGTTCCCACCAATGACTTGCTGACCTGTGCTCCTCCCCCTGCCCCTCCCTCCTCTCTTCCTCTCCTTCGTCCCCTTCCCTCCCCTCCTTTCCACCTGCCTCTCCTCCCCTGCCCCTTCCTCCCTCCTCTCCTCTCCTCCATCCCCCTCCTCTCCACCCCTGCGCCTCCCTCCTCTCCTCTCCTCCCCTGCCCCTCCCTCCCTCCTCCTCCCACCCTTCCTCTTCCCTGCCCCTCCCTCCTCTCCTCCATCCCCCTCCCTCCTCTCCTCTCCTCCCCGCCATTTCACTCAGACGCTTGCCTGCTTTTCCCTCGTCCCTCGATGAAGGGTTCAGGCCCGAGACGTTGGTCGCTGTTTGCTCCCCCTGGACGTGTGTGACCAGCTGAGTATCTCCGGGAAGCTTGCACGCTGCCACCGCCCCCAGCCAGATCGATCGTAGCTTTCCCACTGACCAAGAGTTCCTCCGGTGTCGTGTCACCTGCCCCGTGCAGGGGCTGCGGTTCTGGCCACAGCCAGCAGGTGGCGACCTCGCTTTTTGTTGGTGAGCTCCGCGGTCGTAGAACTTGAGAGTGGCAGGTAGTGTTGATGGGGAATAATGAGAGGCTCGGTGCTCCCACTATGATCTCCTCTACGTCGGGGAGACTGGGAGATCACTTCGTTGAGCACCTCAGCTCTGTCTGCTTCAATGGTGTCGACCCATTGCCAGCGAATCAATGCACTGAAAGACCAACAGGTTTAGGGCAGACCAAAGTGTGTCTTTCACCGAGTCGATGGTCTTCCAGCAGTTCTGGATGTCTGATGTATGTGTGTGTCCCCAGGAATAGCTGCTGGTGGGGATGAACCGTGACAAGGACCCCTGCATCCATCTCCACATAGTGAATCCATATTCAGCAAAGAGGTGGGCGACAGTTTCTGCTCCCCCCCACCACCCAACCGCAGCTGCCCTAAGGACAACATGCTTGGTGGGTGATGTTGTACTCAGACGGGAAGGATCTGACTGGGAAGGCCCCTCTCACCACCCTCTGGGCCAAGTCCTGGTGATGAGGCGGTCTGCCAGATGACCTGGACGTCTGCTCAGGAAGCCATCCCACCAGGTCCATCTTGTCTTTGTCGCTTGGTTTCTGCAGGACATCCCTTGTTGACCACTGCCTGACGGCCTTGCGGTCAAAGATGTTTTAAATTAAATTTATGGTTAAATTTTAAATAATTTAGGCATACAGCACGGTAACAGGCCACTGTGGCCCAATTTACGTCCCGTTTAACCCCGGCACATTTCGAGGAAACCGGAGCCCCCAGGGAAATCCCACAGAGACACAGGGAGAACTGACAAACTCCTTGCAGACAGCATGGGATTCCAATCACTGGCGTTGTAAAGGCATTGCGCTAACTGTAACCCCAACCATGTTGTACTGGATAAACCTTTCCATGGGGGATAAGTGGTGTGGCAAACTTCAGCTGACTGGGACATTGCACGGCATCGGGGCCAGGCCCATCCTTCGCAACACCCGGGACAGGTAGAACCACACCACGTAGCGGCAATTGGTTCCCTCGTACCTTGGTTCCACGTGCAACCTGATGCAGCCATGCACATCAGGACGATTGCCACGTTGGGTACACCCTTGCCCCCTAATGTATGGCGACTTGTGCAAACCCTTCAGTGCCAACAGTGAGACTGGGACTCACAATCAAAGGGCCAGACTCGAGCTGACAGAGTAAACCATCACGGTTAGCCTAGCATTGCCGCTGCGCCAGCCACTCGGGTTCGAATTCGGCACTGCCAGAAAGGAGTTTGTACATTCTCCCCATGTCCGCGTGGGTTTCCTCCCAACGTCTAAGATGAGTACGGGGTCCATGAGCTCATTGGCGCCCGGGCCCGCGAGCTAGGAAGGCATGTTTACCGTGCTGTGTCTCTAAATTTAAATTAAATTTCACCACCAAGCACAGCCCACATACTCTCAAAATGTTACTTTGGAAAGTTCCATCACAAGAAGCAGAGTTTCTGTTCTGCTTAAAGGGGCAAGCCGTGCTAGTCTACGGCTTATGGTTACTGTTAATCCACTTGGGGGTCGTCCCCTTTAAGATTGGATTGACAGGGTTCCTCCCTCTCTGGGCTCTGTCTGCCAGTTAAAACCCCTGCCGTCAAATTCAAACTCGGGGCTCAGGGAGGCTGATACCTTAAAAACTGCGAGGCCCGGGATTTCCCGTTGTCCTGAAGGAACTGCTCTGAGTCATCTATGGAGTGAATGCACTCATTCCTGGCAGGGTAAGAACCATGCAGTTGGCAGCGGTTTCCATTATGTGTGTGGTGCAGGTTGTGAGGACATTTCAGAGCTTGTCATCTGAAGACACTTCATCTAACCCCCCCCTCCCACCCCCACCTTCGAAGGTTTAGAACACAAAACGTTCCAGTACAGTGCAGGCCCTTTGGCCCATGGTGTGGTGCTGGCCCATGTAAACCGGCCCAATGATCTAACGGTTAGATTGTTGAGCTTACATAGGCTAGCACAAGAAGAGGGCTGAGGGCGTGGGGCCGGGAAGGGGTGGGTTCTTATATCTGTTCAGCCCTTCCCGATCCAAATTGCCCATCTGTGGCCTCGCGGGCAGGCAAGCCAAGCAAACTGAAGAGACAATGCCTAATGTTGCAACTGGGCAACTCTCAGCGGACGGCGTTAACAGCGACTTCTTCAGTTTCCATTAACCCCTCCTCCCCTCTCCCTCTTTCCCTGTCCCTCTGTCCACTTTCCTCCAGCTCTCCCCACACCCCACCCCCCCCACTTCCCTCTTCATTCAGAGAGCTGCCCCCTCCCCCTATCTCTTCACAGCTTTGTTCTCTTCTGCCCTCTTCCCAGGCAAAACCCTTCCCACCATCAGGATCTTCAGGGAGGTGGGGGGGGGGGGTTGATAGGTATCTATTTAGTCAGGGCATCATGGGATATGGGGACAAGGCTGGAACTTGGAACTAGATGCGAGAACAGTTTAGCCCTGGGAGGTTTCACGCAGCAGACTTGACGGGCCAAATGGCCTGCTTCTGTTCAAGGTACGAGGAAAAAGCAGGCAGGCGGTTGAATAGAAAGGTGGGGGGGAGGAGAGGAGGGAGGGGCAGGGGAGAAGAGGAGGAAGGGGCAGGGGAGGAGAGGAGGGAGGAAGGGGCAGAAAGAGAGGAAGAGAGGAGAAAGGAAAGGACGGAGAAGCACAGGCCAACAGGCAAGAGGTCACAGGTGGATATGAGATCAGATTCCAGATTTCTTATCAGAGAACATACATGACATCACATACAACCCTGAGATTCCTTTTTCCTTTTTCCGATGATCTTGTGATCAAGAACATCTACGGGGATCGCTGCGATGATCCAAGACCCTCACCACCCAGCACACGCTCTGTTCTCGCTGCTGCCATCAGGAAAGAGGTATCGGCGCCATAAGACTCGCATCCACCAGGTTCAGGAATAGCAGCTCCCCCTCCACCATCAGACCTCTCAATGACAAACTCAATCAGGGACCTATTTAAGGACTTTGACCTGTGCACTGTATTGATTTTCTTTTTTTTCTCTCTGTATTGCACAGTCAATTTGTTTACATTCGTTATCTGTTTACAGTTCATTGTTTGTTTACACGTTTACGCTGTGTACAGTTTATTTTTTGCACTACCAATTAGTGGGATTTCGGAAAAAGGAATCTCAGGGTTGTATGTGATGTCATGTATGTTCTCTGACAAGAAATCTGGAATCTGATCTCATATCCACCTGTGACCTCTTGCCTCTTCGCCTGTGCTTCTCCCTGCTCCTTCCTCCCTCCTCTCTTCCTCTCTTTCTGCCCCTTCCTTCCTCTCCTCCTCCCCTCCCTCTGCCCCTTCCTCCCTCCTCTCCTCCCCTGCCCCTCCCTCCTCTTCTCCCCTGCCACTCCCTCCTCTCCCTCCCACCTTTCTATTCAACCGCCTGCCTGCTTTTTCCTCATACCTTGACGGAGGGCCCGGCCCAAATTGTCAGCCACCATTCCCTTCCTATGGGTGCTGTGTGACCTGCTGAGTTTCTCCAGCAACGTTTGTATGTTGCCCTCGACAAACCCGCCCCCCCACCGACTCTCTTGTGGAACCCTTGCCCTGACATGGTGCGTCTGTCAGCAGGGTCGGACGAGGGAGAAGAGGGACTGCCATGACAGAGCGGACCTTGGCGGAGGGTCTGACCAGTGAGGTGACCTGCCCCGTGTGCTTGGACCTATTCCGGGACCCTGTGCGGCTCGACTGCGAGCACAACTTCTGCCGCCCCTGCATCGGCCGCCTCTGGGACGAGACGGGCACCGCCTTCAGTTGCCCCGAATGCCAGGAGATCTTCCCCCAGCTCCGGCTCACCAGCAACCGGCTGCTGGCCAACATCGCTGAGCGGGTGCGACAGCTGCGGCTGGACGTTGGTTCCCCCAGCACCAGGGGACCCCCGGTCTGCCCCCAGCATGAGGAGAAGATCAAGCTCTACTGTCAGGATGACCAGGAGACCATCTGTGTGGTGTGTGCGGTCTCCAAGAGGCACAAGGACCATCGTATCGTGCCTCTCCACGAGGCTGTGCAGTTCTGCCAGGTCGTAACCCCCAACTCAGTCTCCCCCTCCCTGTCCCGACTTCTGCTCCCCACCCCACCCTCCCCCTCCTTGACCCACCTTCCCCCTCTTTGACCCACCCTCCCCCTCCTCAATCCAACCTCCCCTTCCCACCCTTCCCTTCTCCCTAGACCCCATCTGCCCTTCCCCATCCCAACCTCCTCTTTCCCCTTGGTCCCTCCTCAAACTGCTCCTTGACCACACTGCTCCTTGACCCCACTTCCCCTTGATGCCACTTCCCCTTGACCCCACCTCCTCTTGCCTTAAGTTCATTATCTCATTAACCATCCAATGTACAGTGTTTCTCCACACAAACTAGAAACCATACAAACGTGTAATAGTCAGGTTTTTTGGACCAATTTTTCGGGTCAAATTTGGGGGTCAGGTCGACTTTACACGGGTCAATTTTTTGACCTGCATCGTTCAAGGTGTCAGGAATTCAGATGGCCAGGACTGAGAGGCAAGTCCATGTTCGGGGCATCGGGGGCTTACGAGCCTATGGCGGGATGAGGATCTGTGGTCGGGGCATCAGGAGCTTGGATGGGAGAGCGGATGGGGTGTCAGGAGCTCGGATGGGAGGGCGATCGGGGTGACAGGAGCTCGAAGGGGAGGACGGTCAGGGTGCCAGGAGCTCGGATGGGCAGGACCAGGTGGTAAGTCCATGTTCGGGGCGTTGGGAACTTGGAAGGGTGGGCGACTGAGGCCAAAGATTCAGAGGGTGGGGGTCGATGTTTACATGAGATCCACTATTATCCGAATACTTAGCACATAACAAGTGCACATATACCTAACCTAATTTAAATGTAGACCTACAACACGGTAACAGGCCCTTCAGCCCATAAGTCCATACCGCCCAATTACATCCAATAGTACCCCACAATTCCAGTGTGTTTTGATATCATTTAAAGTAAATATCCTGAAATATGACAAGCATTGAACCATAGAACATAACAGCACAGGAACAGGCTCTTTGGCCCTTCTAGTCTGTCCTGAACCATTATTCTGCCTCGTTCCACTGATCTGCATCTTGACCATACCCCTCCCATCCATGTACCTGTCCAAATTACTCTTAAATGTTAAAATTGAGCCCGAATTCACCACCTCAGCTGGCAGTTTGTTCCACCCTCCCAACCCTCTCTGGGTGAAGAAGTTCCCTCTCATGTTCCCCCTTAACCTTTCACTCTTAACCCACAACTTCTGGGTTGTCCTCCCACCCACTATCAATGGGGAAGCTATTATTCTGGAAGAATTTACCAAGTTTCATTGATAAGAGACCCCGGGTTACAGGACACCGTTCATCAATCTCACCGCCTGTGGGAAGATGTCAATTTCCCAGCCTGGCCGTCCTGATTATAATGCTCCTATATCTCCTTCCTAATGATAGTGGGCAAAGATTTTGATTTAGTTTTGGACCTACAGCAGGGTAACAGGCCCTTTCATCCCAAGAGTCCAGGCCACCCAATTTACACCCAATTTTGAACAGTGGGAGCCCCCGGAGAAACCCCACGCAGACACGGGGAGAACGTACAACTCTGGATTCAAACCCCGGTGCTGGATGAAGAAAGCTCCTCATAGTTCTCCGAGCCTTATTTAAGGAGTGGTCCAGTGACTGTCGTCAATGGGGAGATCCCAGAGATCCTCTCGATTAATTTGATGACCCTCTGCATTGGCGACCGGTCCGATGCTTTGCAGCGACCGCACCCACTCAGTGATACAGCCGGACAGGATGCTCTCCATTGAGCTCCCGTGAAATGTGGTCAACCTGAAGAATGCCAGTCCTCTTTCCTCGTTGACCCACCTCGCCTTCACCCCTCCCTTCTCTCTTCTTCCCCCTCCCTCGACCTCTCCCCCTTGTCCCCCTTTGTCCCCCCTTGCCCCACCCACCCCCTCCCTCCTCTCTTCTTCCCCCTCCCTCGACCTCCCCCCTTGCCCCACCCACCCCCTCCCTCCTCTCTTCTTCCCCCTCCCTCGACCTCCCCCCTTGCCCCACCCAACCCCTCCTTCTCTTCTTCCCCCTCCCTCAACCTCCCCCCCTTTGTCCCCCCTTGCCCCACTCACCCCCTCCCTCCTCTCTTCTCCCTCCCTCGAACTCGCCCCTTGCCCCACCCAACCCCTCCCTCCTCTTCTTCCCCCTCCCTCGACCTTCTCCCTTTGTCCCCCCCTTGCCCTTCCCACCCCTTCTCTCTTCTTCCCCCTCATGACCTCCCCCCCTTTGTCCCCCATGCCCCACCCATCCCCCTTCCTCCTGATCCATCATTTCTTCCCTGCCACCCTGTCCTCCAAACCCCACCTGTCCCCACTCCCACTTCAATCTCAACTCCCTCGCCACATCCAAAACCCCCTCCACCTTCCTCTGCCCCTCCCTCCTTGACTTTTTCCCCCTTGTCTCCCCTCCCTTCCCATTCTACTCCCCTCATCTCTCTCTCTCTCCACCCTGGATCTCACCCCTCCTCTACTCCCTGTGACTCTCCCCATGCCTCAACACCCCCCTCACCCCACCTCCTTCCCTTCTCCTTGTCCCCTCCTCTCCTTTCCCCTTTACCCCTTTTCTGCCACTTAATCCCTTCAACCCAACACCTCCCCTTGCCCCCCTTCCTTCCTCTGCCCCTCTCCCCAGCCCACAACATGACTGCGCTCCATGACGATCTCCGCCTCACTTCGACCCACACTGACGCTGAGTGTTGATGTGTAATCTCGCAGCTTGAACCCCAGTCACATCTGGGCCGGAATCAGTCAGACCACAGGCACCCGTGGGTGCTCTGTGGCCTGCAAAGAGGAACTCAGAAGCAGGCTGACTGCTTCTCCTTCGTCAGAAGTCTGCGGAAACTCAGCACCTGCCTCTCGGAAATGTTTCGACAGGTGTCCCGCTGATAACATCCTGTCAGGGTCCACCCGTAGGCCGGGGCAGTCAGAAACTGCAGAGGGTGGTGATCGTGGCTCAGATCCTCGCACACCCCTGCCCCCCTTCCCCGGTCCGGCACACCCCCTCCCCTCAAATACACCCCTTCACCTCCATCACACCCCTTCCCCACTCCGGCACACCCCCTCCCCTCAAACACACCCCCTCCCCTCAAACACAACCCCTCATCTCCGTCACACCCCTCCCCTTCCCCTGCTCCGGCACACCCCCTCCCCTCAAACACACCCCCTCCCCTCCATCACACCCACTCCCCTCAAACACACAACCCTCCATCACACCCCCACTCCCCTCCATCACGCCCTCCTCCCCTCCATCACACACCTCCCTCCCCAACATCACACACTCTGCTCCCCTCAAACACACCTCCTCACCTCCATCACACACCCCCTCCCCTTCATCACACACATCCCTCCCCTCTATCACACACCCTTCCATCACACACTATCAGGTGTTTGAGATCACAAGACCATCAAACCATAAATAGGCCATTCAGCCCATCGAGTCTGCCTCATCATTCAATCATGAGCTGATCCATTTTCCCACTGTCCGACCTTCTCCTCATAACCGTTGATGCCCTGGTTAATCAAGAACCTATCAATCTCTGCCAAATACACCCAACATCCCGGCCTCCACAACTGCCCATGGCCACCCTCTGACTGAAGAAATTTCTCCACATCTTTATTCTAAATGGACACCCTTCAATCCTGTAGTTGTGCCCAGACTCTCCAACCGTGGGGAACAACCTTTCTACTTCTACTCTGTCCACGCCTTCCAACATTCAAAATGTTTCAAATGTTCAGCACCCCTGGATTTAAGGACAGTCTATCCGGCTGTCATCAGTCTCCTGAGTGAACCCCACATCAGTGAAATGTTGTTAGAGTTGGCTATCAAGTCAGAACAACACTGTGGGCTGAAGGTCCTGTACTGTGCTATAGCTTTCCATGTTCTAAATTGTTCATCCAACAAAGGGTGGTCCCTGCTGATAGATGTTTGTCTTGCAGGAGAAACTGAAAGAATCCTCTGCGTTACTCGCAAAGCAGGTTGAAGCATTGAATGAGGTCGAGGACCAACAGGAAAAGGAAATCCTGCAGCTCAAGGTCAATACTCCATCTTTATTTTCCTCTCATGCATCCGTGATCAAGCCAGCTCTGCTTTCATCTCCCTCTCTCCCTCCCACTTACCTTCTCTCTCTTCCTCTCTCTCTCTCCCCCTCCCACTCTCTCTTACTTCCTCTCTCCTTCTCTCCCCCTCCCACCTACCTTCTCTCTCTTCCTCTCTCCCCCTCTCACTCTCTCCCTCCCCCTCCCTCTGCGCCCTCTCAAAGCTTCCATATCCTTCTCTGCTGAAGTGACCAGAACTGAACACAATGCTCCAAGTGTGGTCTCACCAGAGATTTGTAGAGTTCGCAACATCACCTCTTGACCTCAATCCTGCAAGAGGGAAGGGGTGGAAGGGGGAAAGGAGTGGTGAGGTAGGGGATGGGTGAGTATTGATGAGGGAAGAGAGGGGGAGGTGTGTGGAGGTTGGGGAAGGGTGAGGAGGGTGGAGGGAGATGGGCGAAATGGATGGAGGGGTGAGACAGAGGTGTGGAGGGTGGAAGATATAGTGAGGTGGCTAGAGGGAGGAGGAGTGAGGAGGAGTTTGGCAGATGGAGGGAGGGAGGGTGAGGAGGGTGGTGGAGCAGTGTGGAGGGTGGAAGGAGGAGGGATGAGGGGTGTGGAGGGTGGAAGGAAGAGGGATGAGGGGAGTGAAGGGTGGAGGATGAAGGATGGAGGGGTTTGGTGGTCGCAGAAAACCAACCTCTCTCTCTTCCACCTCCCCCCACCCCCACCCCCCCCCCCCCCCACCCCGGAACAGGAGAGGACAAACACTATGAGAAGCCGCATCATCTCCCAGCTGGATGAACTGGGCCAGTTCCTCCAACAGGAACAGGAGCGACTTCTGGGAGAACTGCAGGAGGAGGAGAGCAGGATCCAGCGGGAGATGGAGAAGATCTGTGGCTGGGCACGGGAAGAGAAGAAGAGCCTGCAATCTGAGGTGGACACCATTCAGCACAGGCTAACTGACGAGGAGGAACCGGCCGCATTACTGCAGGTGGGAAAGGCTCCATGCTTCCGGCTGTTCCCCAGATGAGTGAGTCAGGAGAGGGGGTGCTCCATCTGTGGAGTCGAGATACCAGTAGAAGGGGGAGGCTGTTCCCCACTATAAGGAGACCAGGGTAAGGGTCTGGAGAAGGGGGAGACCCTTCCACACTACTTGGAGACCAGGATATGTGTCAGGAACAGGAGGAGATTCATCTCCGCCAATTGGAGACCAGGAAGTCCTCGTACATTACTTTCAGATGAGGAAAAGGGGAGGTTCATCACTGCCACTTGGAGACCAGGAGAAGGGATAGGTCCATCTCCACTATTGGAGATTTAGACACTGGGTCAGGAGAGAGGTTGGACCTTCTCCACCACTTGGAGACCAGCAGAAGATCTTTCTCCACCACTTGGCGGCCAGGACTTGGGACAGGAGAAGGGGGAGATCTTTCTACACCACTAGGAGACATGGGCATAGGTCTGGAGAAGGGGAGATTCTTCTTCATTATTTGGAGACCAAGGCATGGATGTGGAGAAGGGAAACATCCTTCTATACCACTTGGAGACCAGGTCATGGATCTGGAGAAGGGGAATATCCTTCTCTGTTCATTGGAGACGCAGATCTAGGAGAGGGGAGTTCCATCACCATCTCTTGGAGTCCAGGACAATCACAAAGTGAGGGGAGGTCCTCCCCTACTACTTGGAGACCAGGAGCAGGGATGGATCCTTTACCATTATTGGGTCAGGAGAGAGGATGGGTCCTTCTCCACCACTTGGAGACTGGGGGTAGGGGCAGATCCTTCTCTACCACGGAGACTAGACCGATGTACCAGGAGACCAACCAGACACCCCTCAGAGCAGGACGTCACACTGAGGTCGAAAGCAGGGCACAAGAAGTTGGCCCTTTGGCCCCTCTAACCTGTCCCTTCACAGCACAGCCGTGGCTGATCTACACTAGCTTCAGCTCCTCGTCTGTGAAAGTTCCTCATGGCCTCCCCAAAATTCCCCATGAACTTTCAAAATCCTTCCTACCTCCACCTTAAGTGCCCCCCCCCTCCCACCGAGCGATCCAGACCCCACAACCTCTGACGTCAAGGAGTCCAGAGGACCCAGTCTACTCCTGGAGGTTTCTTCTGGCCAAGAGGGGTCTGAGAAGGAACAGTATGGGGTGATGGGAGGGGGAGGGGTGATGGGAGAGAGAGCCAGAGATTTCTCAGAAGGGCAGGGATGGCGGGGGTGAGGGGGGGGTTGGTAGAGACCATGGGGAAAAGGTGGGTTTTGAGAAAAGGAGAATGGGGGCAGGTAAGGGACAGACAGATCATGGAGCCAAGTCAGGGTTGAAGACAGGAGGCCTGCTTAACATAAGGGCCAGGAGGAAAACAAGATGTTGCTCCTCAGGTTATACACAGTGAACGGTGAACGGTCGGGCACTGAGGTGTGCGGTAGAATAGAGGGATCTGGGAAGGCAGAGACATAATTCCCTGAAAGTAGCGTCACAGGTGGACAGGGTTGTAAAGAGAGCTTTTGGCATATTGGCCTTCAATAAATAAAATATTGAGTACAGGAGTTGGGATGTTATGGTAAAATTGTATAAGACATTGGTGATTTGGAGGATTGTGTGCAGTTTTGGTCACCTGACTACAGGAAAGCTATCAATAAGATTGAAAGAGAGCAGAGATTTATTAGGATGTTGCCGGGACTTCAGGAACTGAGTTACAGGGAAAGGTTAAACAGGTTTGTGACTTTATTCCCCAGAGTGTAGAAGAATGAGGGGAGATTTGATTGAGGTATTTAAAATTATGACAGGGATAGACAGACCAAATGTAGGTAGCGTTCTCCGCTGAGGGTAGGTGAGGTACAAACCAGAGGTCATGGGTTAAGGGTGAAAGGGAAAAAGTTTAGTGGCAACATGAGGGGGAACCTTTTCATACAGAGAGCGGAGGGAGTGTGGAACAAGCTGCCAGGTGAATGCGGGCTCGATTTTTAACATTTAAGAAGCATTTGGGCAGGTACACGGGCGGGAAGGGTATGGAGAGATATGGACTGGGAGCAGGTCAGTGGGACTAGCAAAAAAAATGGTTTGGCACAGACGAGAAGGGCCGAAGGGGCCTGTTTCTGCCCTGTAATGTTCTATGAGCGTGCGTTGGCCCTCACCTTGGTCCCTCAGCTTGGGAGGAAGGTCGGAGGGGAAGCCAAAAGGCGGAGGAAGATCAACGACTCATGGCTGTAGGCCGCAGAAGGAAAGGCGATCACCTTTTAATGAATCAATTTAATTCAGACATATGGTCCATGAGCCCGATTATTCCCCAATTCACCTACATCCCCCAGATACGTTTCGAATGGTGGGAGGAAAACAGCCCCCTGGGGAAAGCGCATGCGGGCATGGGGAGAACATGCAAACTCCTTACAGACAGCGTGGGATTCGAACCCCAGTCACTGGTTGCGATGGGCTAACAGTGTGGAGTGTGCAGGAACATGGGGAGGCGGTTGTCTCGGCGTAACAAGGTAAAATAGGCAGGTTACCGAAGATTCAGATCGATGCAGGAGAAAGAACACTTAAGGGCGCCAACAGGGCAGGAACAGGGGAGGTTGAGAGATGCGATCAGGAATGAGAAAGCACGTGTAACAGTGAATAAACTGTGTTCCTTGTCTTACTGCCCATCGGGGGCTCCAGTCTGTGACGGCAGGTTCAGAGAGTCTTAAACTCCAAGCCACTGATCACCATCTGGTCCAAGGAGAAATTTAATTTAATTTAACACACATCAGGGTACGAGGCCCTTCTGCCCATGAGTCCTTGCTGCCCAAATACAAGGTTTAAAAACTCTATTCACTGTACTTCAATGTTTGGCTGCTGTAAGGGAGAGTCACTGACAGTGTCGCCCAACAGTACAAGGGAAAGGGAAGCAGAAGAGAGTCCCTTCGAGTGAGGCATCAAGTGTCCACGGATTCTCCTCCGGCGCTCCTGCCACTTCTGCCACCGCACAGATGCCCAAACGATCTGCCGGCCGCCCGAACTCCAACTCCACACGGTCAGCCTGAGGGCTCCCTTCAGGAGGGAGCCCTTCTTTTCCCCTCAGCACCCTCTCGAATCCCAGCTCCAACGCCTGGCCCACGCCGCTGGTCACCCGCTGCCTGGCGCGAGTCAAAATGCACCGAATTAAGTAGCAAACCAGAGGGCGGGAGCAAACTGGAGCAGGCAGAGAAAACCCACGCAGATACGGGGAGAGCGTGTCTTACAGACCACGCGGGATTCGAACCCGCATCTCTAGCACTGTTATGGCATCGCGCTAACCACTACACTGCCCTAAGAATTTGCTCACTCATACAATTAAAGGGCCTGCTTTTCTTTCCCCATCTACATACCAGATGGCTCTTAAATCAAACTCAATCTCCCCTGTTGACAGAACAATCTCACTTGTCCCCAGAGACAAGTTTATCTTACCTGGCTGCAGCTTTCAAGGCCTAATGGACCCCTAATGCCACCCACAAATTAGAGGAACAACACCTCACCCTCTGTTGGGGCACCCTCCAACCAGATGGCATTAACCCAGTGCTTCTCAACCTTTCTCTTCCCACTCACATCCCACTTTAAGTCATCCCTCTGCCATCGGTGCTCTGTAAGAGATTGCTTAAGGCGAGATGTGGGTGAAAAGAAAAAGGTTGAGAACCACTGTTTTAATCGTCCCTCATTGACTCGTGATGTGCACGGTTTCAGAACTCCAAAGGAAATGGGCCAATGATAATTTTTCTCAAGCCAAATATTTCAGTTACATATGTGTCTAGAGCAGGGATTCTCAACCTTTCCTTCCCGCTCACATCCTACCTTAAGCGATCCCTTACTAATCACAGAGCACGGATGACAGAAGAATGACTTAAAGTGGGATGTAAATGGAAAGAAAACGGTTGAGGGGGCAGGGAGGAGCACAGGTAGGAGACATGAAAGGAGGAGGGGGTAGCTCTCCGAATGCAGAGGGACGGAGGTGGGGAGCTGGCAGGAAGGAGACGGGGAAAGAGAAAGAGATGGTGAATGGGGTTTAACGGAACCCGGAGAAGTCGACATTGGTGCCATTCGGTTGGAGGGAGCCCAGAAGGAAGACGAGGTGCTGTTCCTCCAATTTGCGGGTGGTCTCGGTCTGGCAGGGTCCAAGGGAGTGGGACAGGGAACTGAAATGGGGCGGCCACTGGGAGATCCACGCTGGTGCAGTGGACGGAGCCGAGGCGCCGCCTCCCAGTCGGCACCCAGTGCAGCGGATGCAGAAGACAACCCCACTCAAAACGAGTGTTATTAACCCTCTGGGTAAGCGTTAACATCGCTTGTCCAGCCAGGGCTGCCATCTGCGGATTGTTTTGCCTTCCTTTGAATGTAATCGGTGAAGCCAAGGTCTTTTTCGATGTGGTTTCGAGATAAGAAAGTCAGTTTTGAATCGTTCTTTCTTTAGAAGCTGGAGAGTGTACAGATGGATCTAAAATTCTACTGATTGCATCAATCACGTGTTTTATTACTTTATCGTGTTTAAAGTTGATAAGTAATAACCCTCATAATGTAGAATAAACCGTTGAAAGACTCTGCTATTGATTATTTAGGAGGAGAGTATCATAAGTAAAGGAATTCCAGACTCTGCAGGTGACAAGCATGGAAGATCGTCGCTCTGCTTGCCCCCTGCCCCTGGGGCTGTGCTACTGGGGTGAGCGCGAGTGCGGCGGGGGCATGTGAGGGCGCGCGTGTGCTCCGGGCATGGCCCCCCTCCGCTCCCTCTCCTGCAGAGCGGGCACGTTCGCCCTCACGCGCCCTGCACTGCGCAGTCCGGGACCTGCTGGGATTATGCGGCACCGATGCCTGAGTGTCTTTGTCTCTTTTCCAGGATGTCCACAAGCTAATGGAGAGGTGAGGACCAGCAGGGAGATCACTTCCAGGTCATCAGATGGGACCCACCTGCAAGACACACACAAAGACACACACACACACAAAGACACACAAAGACACACACAAAGACACACAGACAGACACACAGACACACACAGAGACAGACACACACACAGAGACAGACACACAGACACACACACACTGATGATGTACATACATCCCTACACACACACACACACAGACAGACACACACAGACAGACACACACACACACACACAGACAGACAGACACACACACACACACACAGAGACACACACACACACACTGATGATGTACATGCATCCCTACATACGCATACACACATGCATGTGCGCCCACACATACCCCCACAAGCGCACACGCCTTGATCGGTGTGTCAACATACACGTGTGGAGCATCAGCAGCAGAGGACTGAGGACGGGTGTGTACTGACCCTGCGCCATCTGGTCCTGAACAGGGCGAGGCAGGGGACGGAGGAGAGGAGTGTGGTCCCACACAGCAGCCTGAACATCGGCCGCTTTCAAGGCCCGCTGCAGTACGCCGTGTGGAAGCGGATGAGAGATATCGTCAGTCCAGGTGAGAGACTCTCTAGTGGGCAGGGGGGAGGGGGGGGGAAGTCCATGCATCCCTCCCCTCCCAATCCCTCCCAGCTCGAAACGTAACCCGCTCACCACCCAGCTCAGAACGCACAGGGCGCACAGAACCATACAACAGTGTACCTCAGAAACAGACCCTTCAGCCCATCTAGACTGTGCCAAACGTATTCTGTGCCCCTCCAGTCCACGATCCAGTCCAAATTCTTCTTAAATGTTAAAATCGATCCCACATTGACCACTTCAGCTCATTCCACACTCCTACCCACTCCCTCTGTGTGAAGAGGTTTCCCCTCATGTTTTCCCTAAACCTTTCCCCTTTCACCCTTAACCCACGTCCTCTAGTTCTTGCCTCACCCACCCCCGAGTGGGAAAAGCCGGCCTACATTTACTCTGCCTATCCCCCTTGTCATTTTGTATACCTTTATCAAATCTCCCCTCATTGATCTACACTCCGGGGAATAAAGTCCTCACCTGTTTAACCTTTCTCTGTAAACTCAGTTCCCCTCATGCAGCCAACATTCCCATCTTCCCTGTAGGCTGAAGACCACGCTCAAATTTGGCCTCACCTATGTCCTGAACAATTTTACCACAGCATTCCCAACTCCTGTACTCAGCATTTTGATTGATGAAACTCCTTGCCGCCCTTTTCTACCTGTGGCACCACTTTCTGGTAGTTGTGTGCCTGTATTCCCAGATCCCTCTGTTCTACCGCGCCCTCTTCCTCTGTCGAGCTCCCCGCATTTGCAACCTTGGCTCCCCAACTCACAGGCCAAGTGTGTGGGGGCTGGGTGAGGGGGAGGCGAGAGAATTTCTCCCCTCCCCCCCACCCCCCAGCTGCTGAAAACCCGAAACCAGGTGTCAAAACAAACTGATTGCACTGAAATTCACACTTGCTGTGGAACACTATTGTGACTGAATCAAAAGGCTATAAGAGTAGAAATTGGCCACTCAGCCCATCGAGTCTGTCCCACCACTCAATCATGAGCTGAATTATTTTCCCCGCTCACCCCCACCCCCCCCACCCCCATAACCTTTGGGGCTCATCAAGAGCCCGTCAATCTTTGCCTTAAATACACCCAAAGCCCCGGTCGCCACGGCCGCCCGTGGTAACTAATTCCACCAATTCTCTGCCCTCTGGCTGAAAGAAATCTCTGTTCCAAGCGGACGCCCTCCTCTTGTCCCAGACTCTCCTACCACGGGAAACACATCTACTCTGTCCATGCCTTTCAAAATCTTTCAACAAGATCCCCCTTCAATTAACCAAAATTCTGACGAGTGCAGGCCAAGAGCCCATCAAACGCTCCTCGAATCGTCCTTATGAACTTCTTCCGAACCCTCTCCAACATCAGCACGTCCCTTCCTTCAATTAGGAGCCCAAACCTGCTCCAATAAATGCAGGAGATGGATAATAACCACACACAGTCATCCCAGGGCAGAGTTAAAGTGATCTGCAATAGTGCGGACTACCATTTTGTGCTGTCGTGAACCTTATAAACTTCCCTACTCCACAAAAGTGATTGTCGATATTATATCTGACCCTAGGACAAATTCATCTTGTTCATGACCCCTACCCCCGAGTTTATTAAACCCTTCCTCTCCCCCACCCCCTCCCCTCAGCCTCCTTCGCTGCAGGGAGAGGAGTCAGGTAGCAGACCCACAAATCGATTCAGGGTGTTGTCAGAGAACGGCGCTCTGAACAAGTTGCCGTGTTGAGCTGATCCTCCCCACAGCCCTACTGGCCTCTGAGAAAAATCAGGGGTGGCGGGGGGAAGAAATGGCCCAGCCTGTGGTTAACCACCCCCACGCCCCCTCACTCTCTCCAGTTCCGGCCTCCCCTCCTCAGCGAGCGGCAGCTGCACTCGGCACCTGGCGAGAGCCAGGGCCCTCGCAGGCTGATAGGTAGCGCAGATGAAGCTGCTCCCGCGTCCCCGGCCCCCACCGTGTCCCCACCCTCACGGCCCCAGCGAGCAGCCAAATCCCTTCACCCCTTGGCTGTGTCCCCTCAAAAGCCAGTTAAAAGCCACCACACAAGACTGAACCAAAGCAGGCCTTTCAGCTCTTCTTGTCTGTGCTGAGCTATGATTCTGCCTTGTCCATACCTCTCCCAGCCTGTCCAAATATTTCTTAAATGTCAAATTAAAGCATTCACCACTTCATCAGGCAGCACGTTCCACACTTCCATCACTCTCTGTCTATCTCCCTCATAATTTTAAATACCTCCATCAAATCTCCCCTCAACCTGTTTAACCTGTCCCTGTCGCTCGGTTCCTGAAGTCCGGGCAGCATCCTAGTAAATCTTCTCTGCACTCTTTCAGACTTATTGATCTCTTTCCTGTAGTTGGGTGACCGAAACTGCACACAATACTCCAAATTTGGCCTCACCAATGTCATATACATCTTTTCCATAACATCCCAACGGCCTAATTCAACCTATCTCTATCCCTCTGCGGAATCTGCGCAATTTAGAATTGTCAGTGAACGTAGATGGACCTTCTTCCAGATCGTTAATAT
This sequence comes from Narcine bancroftii, assembly GCF_036971445.1. NCBI lineage: Eukaryota > Metazoa > Chordata > Chondrichthyes > Torpediniformes > Narcinidae > Narcine > Narcine bancroftii. The sequence continues at coordinate 189,285,003 of NC_091470.1, forward strand.
ATACCGTGAGCAATTTGCGGGGCCAGCACCGACCCCCCGCTCACCACCGATTGCCAATTTGAAAAGCCCCTGTACCCCAACTCTCTGCTCTCTATTGGTTAACTGATCCTCTACCCACGTTAATACATCTCCCCCAATGCCTTATCTTCTGTATAAATCTTTATCCGGCACCTTATCGAATTCCAGTGCATTAGTCAAACAGGACCCGCCTTTGCTGAGTCCACGCTGCGACTGCCTGATGGATCCATGTTACTCCAGATTTTTCTTCTGTAGTGATAGCTTCAGGCACTTTCCCATCCACAGGCGTTAAACTAACTGGCCTCTTGTTCGCAGCCTTCGGCCTACATCCTTTACTGAAAATTGGCCGTCTTCCAATCTGCGGGGACCTGGCCCAGAGCCCAAAGAATTCTGATAAATTATCACCAAAGCCTCAACTTAAACTTCTGTCCTTTTGATCAGTTCACATCATGACCAGGAGACTTGCCTGCCTTTACACCCCCAAATTTTCTGAGTGGGTTTGGGGCTCCTCTTCCCCATCATCTGCGGTCTCCTGCGTCTCTCAGGGTGAGCAGCCACCTCCAGTCATGTGGGGCGGGGTGGAGAAGTGACCTTTGAACCCCCTCTTGGTTTAGGTAGGTGGTGGGAAGGGGCCTGCATCTTTTGACAGTTACAAGCCTCAGAGACCCCGAGGGGGTTCAATTTCCCCCGGCCTCCGGCGCTGACTGCGTGGAGTTGGCACACTTTCCCTGTGACCCCATGGGGCTTGCCACCCGTTCTTCGTCATAGAGCAGAACACTATAGCACAGGCCCTTCAGCCCTCAATGTTGTGCCGGCCTATATACTCCCACCAAAAAAAAAACTTTCCGTATCATGACTTGATTTTTCATTCATCCATGTGCCAGTCGAAGAGTCTTTTCAATGTCTCTACTGTTCCACCCCTTGGCAATGCATTCCAGGCACTCACCACTCTCTGTGTAAAAATAATGACCTCTGACATCTCCCCTAAACTTTCCTCCCTTCACTTTGTACAGATGTCCTCAGGAGTTTGCTTATTCCAGCCCGGGGAAAAGGCGCTGGCCGTCCACCTTATCTACACCTCTCAGAATTTTGTAGACCTCTTTAAAGTCTTCCCTCATCCTTCTTCGCTCCAAAGAGAAAATTCCCAGGTCTGTTAACCTGGCCTCATGAGACATATTTTCCAATCCAGGCAACATCCTGGTAAATCTCCTCTGCACCCTCTCCATAGCGTCCACATCCTTCCTGTAACATCCTCTGCCTGTTCTCTCCCACATCATCAGGACGTGCGGGCTGGTGGGAAAATTAGTGTCTCTAAATAACGAGCGATTGCAGCGCGCTGCCGGGCAGAAGGACCTGGGAGTGCTGGTGCATGAATCGCAAAAGGTTGGTTTGCAGGTGCAGCAGGTGATCACGAACGTTGGCCTTCAATGCTGGAGGGATGGAATGTAGGAGTAGCAAGGTTCTGCTGCCACTGCCTGACAGCCCCCCCCCGCCCCGCTGCCCGACAGCCCCCCCGCCCCGCTGCCCGACAGCCCCCCCGCCCCGCTGCCCGACAGCCCCCCCGCCCCGCTGCCCGACAGCCCCCCCCGCTGCCCGACAGCCCCCCCCGCCCCGCTGTCTGACAGACCCTGTCCTGCTTGGGAGGGGAGGTCGGTGGGACATCGGGGCAGGGGCAGCCGGTGGGGGATGTCAGGCAGCAGGGAGGGGGCTGTCAGGTAGCAGGGAGGGGGACTGTCAGGTCGTGTGGTGGGGGGCTGTCAGGCAGCAGGGAGTTTAGAGTCATCAGCCCATCCCCAGGCAGCTGCTTCCACCGGCTCCACATTAATGTGCCTCAGGGGAGCCCGGCAATCTGCCGATTATCCCTCCCTGAGGAGAGTTGGTGTTGGCACCTCAGAGGAGCATTTGGCGCATTCAGGTGGGTACCTCATCAGCTGCATCGGGGTAGAATATGCGGCTTTACATTGGGGTATTCTGGCCACCTGAAAGTTCCCCCAGCATTTTGTTGTGTTTCCAGCATCTGCCCACCACTGACAGAAGACTCATTGGTCTATAATTCACAGGAAATGACCTTCCATGCACTGCCCATCACTAGTGGAGTACAGACCACACCGGGTGACACCATCGGTGGGGGAGGGGGGGGGTGATACCAAAATGACTGTCTATAAAATTTTTGTGCAGTGTATCTGCAGAAATTTATTATTTTTTATACAAAGATCCCTGCAGTTCGTTATAGATAATAGACAGTAGGGGCAGGAGTAGGCCATTCAGCTCTTTGAGCCAGCACTGCCATTCACTGTGGTCATGGCCGATCATCTTGAAGCAGTGCCCCATTCCTGCCTTCTATCCCTTGACTCTGCTATCATTAAGAGGTCTGTCTAACTCTTTCTTGGAAGCATCCGGAGAATTGGCCTTCACTGCCTTCTAGGGCAGAGCGTTCCACAGATCCACAACTCTACTGGGTGAAAAAGTTCTCCCTCGAATCCATTCTAAATGGCCTACCCCTTATTCTTAAATGGTGGCCTCTGGTTCTGGACTCCTCCCCAACATCAAGAACACGTTTCCTGCCTCTAGCATGTCCACTCCCTTATGTTTCAATTGGATCCCCTTTCACCCTTCTAAATTCCAGTGGGTACAAGTCCAGTTGCTCCAATCTTTCAACATATGACAGTCCCATCATCCCCAGGAATTAACCTCACGAACCTACCCTGCACTCGCTCAATGGCAAGAGTGTCCTTCCTCAAACTTTGGAGACCAAAATTGCACACAATACTCCAGGTGTGGTCTCACTAGGGCCCTGTACAACTGCAGAAGGAACCCTCTGCTCCTCTACTCAACTCCCCTTATTATAACAAAAACATTTTTCGTCAGCCCATGTTATCAATACACCTATGATGCTAAACCTTGATGCTCATTTATGTTTTGAACCTTCTAATGGGCTCCAGTCAGATCTGTCGTTATTATCCAATGACAACGACACTTCGAATCCGTCTGCATGTGGAAATAAGCAAGCGCTGTTGTTTTCGTTGCTGCCAGGGTTTTTACAGTTGCTACTTTTGTCAAATTTTCTGGTGCTTTAGCTACAATCTTGTGGGAATTAGTATTTGTTATGAGTAACATTAGAACAAAAACCGTTACCAAGGATTCTATATGGTCTGGTACGGGAAGAGGTCCACAGGTGGGTGGAGAGGGTGACACCGACCCTTGTGACGCCACTGACTTCCATGTTTGTCCTTCTTGCAGCTCCATCTCTGCTGACCTTTGACCCTGAGACGGCCAACCCTTACCTAATCCTGTCGGAGGACCTCACTGCCGCTAAGTATTCCTACACCTCCCAGCAGCTCTCTGAGACCCCGGAGCGTTTCAGCTTCTGCGCCTGCGTGCTGGGATCAGAGGGCTTCACCTCAGGCCGCCACTACTGGGAGGTGGAGGTGGGCGACCATCCAGACTGGGACGTGGGGATTGCGGCAGAGTCTGCCGACCGGGAGGGCTGGGTCATCCTGGCGCCCGAGCACGGCTTCTGGACCTTCGGTCACACCGAGCCCGCCAGGGTCGGGGTCTACCTGGACCATGAGGGGGGCCAGGTCTCCTTCTACCGGGCCAGCGACATGTCACACCTCCACACCTTCTCCGACACCTTCAGCGAGCGCCTCTTCCCTTTCTTTTATCCTAGCGCCGAGCCCAATGCCCGGTCTCTGAGGATCTTTCACCCACTCAATTGAGGGATGGGGTGAGGGAGAGGCCGGGGATTGGCTGTGGGGGCTCATTGTCATGGAAATGGCCTTCGATGCGCGGAGTGACACAAGGCATGACATCTTGGATCAGAATCAGAATTTATTATCGTGAATGTCTCAAAATTTGTTGTTTTGCGGTTCAATATTGCTGTAATTTACATTTAATAATAAATTTGTACAAAAAGAAGAGAAAGTGAGGTAATATCTGTGGTTCATTGTCTGCTCAAGAATCTGCTGGCGTTGGAGAGGGTTCAGACAGATTTACAAGAAAGACACCAGGGATTAAAGGGTTAGCATATGAGGAGTGGTCTTTGTCTCTTGGACATCCAGAAGGATGAAGGTGGAGGCATTTCAAATGCTGAAAGGCCTGGACAGAGTAGATGTGGCAAGGACATTCCCCATGGTAGGGGATTCTAGGACAAGGTGTCAATTTGAAACAGAGATGTGGAACTATTTCTTTAGCTGGAAGGTCGTGCGTTTTGTTGGAAGCAAGGTTGCTGGGTGTAGTTAAGGCAGAGATTGACAGGTATTTGATCAGTCAGTGTTCCAGGGAGTTGGGCTGAGTGGGAGGATGGAATAGACTCAACGGCTGATTGGCCTACTTCTTCTCCTATATTTGGTGATCCTGTGAAGCTGTCCTTATGCCATTGGGTGTTCATCTTTCTGCACCTCTTTCCCGATGGTAGCAGAGTGAAGAGGGCGTGGCTTGGGTGGTGGGGGTCCTTGAGGATAGAGGCTACTTTCTGAAGACACCGCCTCTTGGAGACATCCTCGATGGAGTGAAGTCTGGTGCCTATGATGTTACAGGCCGAGTTAGCAACCCTCTGGAGTTTCTTCTTCTTCTGAAAAATGGTAGCTCCATACCAGGCAGTGATGCAACCAGCTAGAATGCTCTCCACCTGGAGAAGTTTACGAATCTTTGGTGAGGTACAGAATCTCCTCAAACACCTCACTAAGTATAGTCACTGGCGAGGCTTCTTTGTGATTGCATGACAGGTCCTCGGAGATGTTTACCCCCCCCCCCCCCCCCCCCCCCCAGGCATTTGAAGTTCTTGACCCTCTCCACTACTGAGCCCTTGATGAGGACTGGGTCGTGTTCCCCCGACTTCCTCCTGAAGCCCACAATCGTCTCCTTGGATTTGTTGATGATGAGCGCAGGGTTGTTGTTGTTGCACCACTCAACAAGCCGATCCATCACCCACCTGTCCGCCTCCTCATTGCTGTTTGCAATTCTGCCGACAACTGTGGTGTCATCGGCAAACCTGTAGGTGGCGTTGGAATTGTGCCTGGCCCCACAGTCATGGGTGTAGAGTGAGTAGGGCAGTGGGGTAAGCAGGCATCGTTGGGGCATGTCTGTGTTGATCATCAGCGAGGAGATGTTGAAGACCACAATCAGTATGAATTGGAAACAATGTCTTCTCACATCCAGTCCCAGCTGCTGTCTGCTGGCTGTAACACTGTAAGTTATCTCTGTGTGTGTGTGTGTGTATGTCTCTCTCTCTCTGAGAGAAAGCCTGTTTGACTCTCTCTACTTGCAAAACCACATGACCCTCTTAGAACAAGTTCTCTTCCAGACAATCTGCAGATCTTTCATCTGGTGCCTTTTGTAAACAAAAATCCATTAGTGAAGTCTCTTGAGCACTCTTCAAAGCTCTGATGTATGTCTAGCATTGGGGCAGAGCTCCAGTATTTTAACTAAGATCTGTTTTAAAGTGTTTGTACGTGACCTACTCTAATAAACCCTGCCCCAATTTATCTCCCAAAAACGTATCTACCTTTCTTTGGCTTGGCTTCGCGGATGAAGATTTATGGAGGGGTAATGTCCACGTCAGCTGCAGGCTCGTTTGTGGCTGACAAGTCCGATGCGGGACAGGCAGACACGGTTGCAGCGGTTGCAGGGGAAAATTGGTTGGTTGGGGTTGGGTGTTGGGTTTTTCCTCCTTTGTCTTTTGACAGTGAGGTGGGCTCACGTCATATCTATATACTCTATCACAATACACACATCACACACACATGCACTTAGAATTAGAAGGGGGTTAAGTTAATAGTAATAAGTTAAAGTTTGATCTTGTTTTTATGTTTAAAGAAAATTAAAAGCAACTTTAGTTTCAGAAACCATTTGTCTTGGTGAATATCTATTGCTGCAGCACCCAGCATCTCAGCATCAAGTCAGCATAGCTGTGAACTGTCTATGAGCATCTGTGCTTTCTCTCAATTTAATTTGTGCATCTGTTAGCAAGATTCATCCCAAGGTATCAGAAAATCCGAAGAGAGCTCGCAAGGGCATTACGCTTAGCGTAAATCTGGACGTAATTAAGCGGTGAACGATAAAAAGACATTTTGAACGTTATGCATTATATGGAATGTTTTGGTAGGTTTATTTATTTGGGCTTGGGAAACACTCAAAATTTTTCCATATAAATGGTAATTGTTTCTTCGCTTTACACCATCTCGGTTTCGGACGGCGGGGTAGGACCTATAAGGGTGTTGGAGGCTGAGCTGCAGTCGATGAAGAGTAGCCGTGTGTATGTGTTCCTTTAATCTTGGCGACCCAGAGCTGAGTGGAGAGCCAGTGATGTTGCGTCAGCTGTGGACCATCCCAGCAGAGTCCTGGGGGAGGGGGCTTCTACAGCCGATAAAGCAAGAGAATGGCTGCTCGAAATCCGCTCGATTGTTAACGTCCCAGCCTCTCAGGCGGAACACGTAGCCCCCCCCCCTTCCACAGCAGCTGATGGCCTTCTTCAGTGCTCCCCTCGCACACACCGGCTCATTCAGCGGGCCCATGTGAACTCCACACGGCCACCTCACATTGATTAGACTGAAAAGAGCCTGGGGAAGATGTACAAGGACGTGGCCAGGACTTGAGGAACTGGGGGAAAAAATGCAAAACCTCAATGCTAGAGAAACTCAGCAGGTCAAACAGCAAAGATAAAGATACAGAACTAATATTTTAGGCTTGAGGCCTTCATCAAGGTACAAGATGCCTGCCCACATTTTGTAAATACCTTGATGAAGGGCTCAGGCCTGAAATGTTGCTTCTGTGTCTTTATCTTTGCTACATAAAGTTCGACTTGCCTAGTTTCTCCAGCATCGAGTTTTTACTTCAACCACAGTGTCTGCAGACTTTCATGTTTTACTTCTGGAACTGAATTATAGGGGAAGGTTAAGTAGGTTAGGATTTTATTCCCTGGAGGACAGAAGAGCGAAGAGAGATTTGATAGAGGCATTTAAAATTATGATGGCAAATTTCTACAGAGGTGTGCTGACTGGCTGCATTATGGTCTGTTTTGGGGACAACAACACCCCTGAGTGTAAAGCCCTCCTGGACACAGCCCAGGACATCAGAGGCGGAACCCTCCCCTCTACTGAGTACATCTGTCGTCAGAGAGCAGTAACGATCATCAAGGATCCACACCACCCAGCGCATGCTCTGTTCTCGCTGCTGCCATCGGGAGAGAGGTATCGGTGCTACAAGACTTGCATCCACCAGGTTCAGGAACAGCTGCTCCCCCTCCACCATCAGGCTCCTCAATGACAAACTCAATCAGGGACTCATTTAAGGACTTTATTGATTTTTCTTTTTGTTCTCCCTGTATTGCAGTCAGTATGTTTACATTTGTTATCTGTTTACAGTTCTCTGATTGATTACGTTTTATGCTGTGTCATTTATTTTTTACACTGCCAGTTACAGGGGCCTAACCTTTTATCCAGAATTCCAAAACCTGGTACTTTACTCGGTAGATGACATCTGCTCATCAAAGATGGAGTTTGATGCCAAATATGACCCGGCGCGACCCTCACTCAACTTCTGTCACGTTTCTCACTGCTAGTTAGTGGTATTATAAGTGTCCTACCCATCAAGCATGACACTCCATTGAAATATCCCATGTCCTTTCGCTACTTTATAAGCACCAGTGAATCACCATATGCCGGCTCAACGGCCGTCGTCGCTACCCATAATCCCCCATCCAGCCGAAACCACTGCACCAGTGCAGAGGAACTGAGAAGGGGGCTGTTCCCCTTGGCGGTGGGTTGTAAAAAGAGAGACGGCAGCGCGACTCGGGTAGACAGGCTTAAAGGGAGCACAGTTTCAAAATGATTCCAAAATCCAGAAGATTCCGAACCATGCCAGGTGCCCGTTCCCAGATAAAAAGTTAGGCACCTGTAGTGGTAATTCTGCCGTGTTCTCAGGCTTGTTGTGTATGTACCCTGGAGTGTAGGTGAGATACAAACCAGAGGACCTGGGTTCAGGGTGAGGGGGAATTTCCCCACGCAGTGGTGGGGGGTGTGGAACGAGCAACCGGCTGACATGTTGAATGCGGGCTCAATTTTGACCTCTAAGAAAAATTTGGACAGGTACCTAAAAGGGAGGGATGTGGAATGGGCGCAGGTCAGTGGGACAAGGAAGAGTAATAGTTCAGCAGCACAGAGTAGAAGGGCTGAAGGGCCTGTTCTGTGCTATAGTGTGGGGAGGCAGTGGCCCTTTAGCCAATCTGGGCTGACCTTCTTCCTCGCTGTTTGAGCCTCCCTGCCAACCTCCCCCTGGGATCTTGTCAGCTCCCCCCCCCCATTCCAATCCAGCCTCTCCCTCTAGGGAACGAACTATGTGGATCAGCCAAGGTTCAAGGTTCCATTTATTGTCACATAATAACATAAAAATGTAACATACGTAATATACGTCAACGTTTACCCGCTGTGAAGGAGACGAAGAGTGGCCGTGACCCAAAGAGAGTCCCTTCAGAGGCACTGAGCGTCCGTGGATTCACCTCCAGCTGCGGACGCGCAGACTCTTCTCCGATCTGAGCTCCAGATCCAAACCCCACCCCCCCCCCCCCACCCGACACCACCAGAAAGCCCTTCAATGCCCAAGGCCCCTTCGTGAAAGGGGGGAGGGGGAGAAAGGGGGAAGGGAAAAAGGGGGAAGAGAGGGAGAGGGAGAAAGGGGGAAGAGAGGGAAGGGGAGAAAGGGGGAAGGGAAAAAGGGGGAAGAGAGGGAAGGGGAGAAAGGGGGAAGGGAAAAAGGGGGAAGAGAGGGAGGGGGAGAAAGGGGGAAGAGAGGGAGGGGGAGAAAGGGGGAAGGGAAAAAGGGGGAAGAGAGGGAGGGGGAGAAAGGGGGAAGAGAGGGAGGGGGAGAAAGGGGGAAGGGAAAAAGGGGGAAGAGAGGGAGGGGGAGAAAGGGGGAAGAGAGGGAAGGGGAAAAGGGGGAAGAGAGGGAAGGGGAAAAGGGTGAAGAATGGGAGGGGAGAAAGGGGGAAGAGTGGGAGGGTGGGGTGGGAGGGGGAGAAAGGGGGAAGAGTGGGAGGGGGAGAAAGGGTGAAGAGTGGGAGGGGGAGAAAGGGGAAAGAGAAAGAATGAAGAGTGGGAGGGTGAGAAAGGGGAAGAGTGAGAGGGGGGAAAAGGGGGAAGTGGGAGGGGGTGAAAGAGTGAAAAGTGGGAGGGGAGGTCAAACCAAAAGGTGAGAATTGGATCTGATAAGAGGAGAGATGAGAATTGATTTTTGGCTCTGGGAAAGGAGACAATGGGAAAGGGAAAAAGAGAAAGGGGGTGGAGGGAAAGGGGGGGGAGAGAGGGAGAGACAGAGAGCAGGGGAGGGAGACAGGGGAAAGAAACAGGGGTGGTGGTTTAAAAGAAACCAGAGGTTGATGTCAATGCCATCCGGATGGAGGGAGATGTGTGGGGCAGATATTCCATACAAGGGGGTAGGGGTGCCTGGGACAGGCTGCCAGGTGAAAGCAGATACAATCATAGTGTTTGAGGCTTCTAGGAATGTAAAGAGGATGGAGGCCGCCAGCATCTCCCAGCTACAAGCAGCAGGGTTTTAGTTTGGCGCAGACTTGCGGGCCTGAAGTTCCACACCCATCCCTTCTCCCTGACTGGGATCTCAGCCCTTTGGGGTCATCTCCATCCGATAGGGAAAAGATTCCTGCAGACGTGCTGATCTTGTCTGACAGCGGCGGGGAAGGAACTGTCCTGATGCCTTCGAGCAGGGAAAGGGACCCTTCAAGTCGCTGCTGACCTTCAAGCACCCATCCAAGCTCTTTATTCCTTCCTCCGTTGCCCTCAGGCCACTTCCCTCCCCTACACATGGGTGATTAACCATAGGTCCCAGGAGCAGAAATTGGCAGAGTCTGTCTCGCCATTCAATCATCCAGCCCCCACTACCCGACCTTCTCCCCGTAACCTGGCTCATCAAGAACCTCTGCCTTCAATCCACCCAGTGACCAGACCTCCACAACCGCTTGTGGTGAGCAATTTCAGAACAGAGATGGCCCAGGCCTGTCTCTGTCAGGACGTTCGCTCGAAGGTGCCCTTAAATACACCCAATGACCTCATCTGCACCTCTTTAGGATGTGCCCTCTTCCTGCTAGTGGGGGCGGGAGGGGGGAGAGGGTTTATCATAAACCCTGCCCCAAATGTCTCGATCCCTTGCCACTGTCCCAAGGTTCTTTACAACTCTTTCCCAGGAGCAGAGTGGGGATTTGAACTCACGACCCCTCCCGGGCACATTCTGCCAGTGGATTTCCCTCCTGGGCACACATAAGGGCGAGGGGTACCAGGTGGGATGGCGAGCCCCATATCGATGGCATGCCCTAGGGTGGCCGTTCTCGGCTCTCTCTCGGCGATGACCCCCTGGGTGTCTCAGCTGAAAGTTTCCCTGTGAAGCAGCTGGTTTCTTCCATCCTTCCTACTGACTGCACAAAAAACACAAACAAACCAAGGATTTCACTCCCCACCCCCCCCCCCAATAAATGGCCCTTGGAGTAGGAGAGGCATAAAGCCCGCATTGGGAGGGACAGAATGGCCTTTTGCTCTCCCCCCCACCCCCCCAACATATCGCAGCAGACATATTCTACGCATCCAGCAGAAATTTGGAGAATCAGGGGGAGTCCTCATTGGGGTTTACGAGGATGATTCCAGGAATGAAAGTGTTATCGTAGGAGGATCTTGGCCTGTACTCGTTGGAATTTAGAGCGGGGAGGGGGGATTCTCATTGAAATGTTGGAAGGTGGGAACAGAGTCGATGTAGAAAGCTTGTTCCCCACAGTCAGAGAGTCTGGAACAAGAGGGCACAACTTTAGGGTTGAAGGGCGTTCGCTCAGAACAGAGACGCGGAGGAATTTCTTCAGCACGGTGAATCAGTGGAATTTGTTGCCACAAGCGGTTCTGGAGGCTAGGTGTATTTAAGGCAGAGATTGATAGGTTCTTGATTAGCCAGGACAGCAAAGGTTATGGGGAAAAGGCCGGGCAGTGGGGCTGAGGGGGAAAATGGATCAGCTCATGATTGATTGGAGGGGTAGACTCGATGGGCTCCTATGTCTTATGGGCAGCATAATAAACATCAAAGCCACAAAATCCATGCTACATATGCTCTTGGTTGTGGTCCTCAGATGGAGTGGAGCTTTCATTAGTGTTATACATTGAAAGTTGTTATACACAGGAGATCACTCTGTTCCATACTGCTGTCTTTGATGCACTTGGTGGCTCGCACGTTGGCCTGTTCAAGTCCTCGCACGTTGGCCTGTTCAAGTCCACGGTGAATCAGTGGGTCTCCGTCCCCGTTGTCCATAACAGGACAATGCAGATGGGAACCTGCCTCTGCTCTCTCCCTCCCGTGAGGCTCGTGCACCCGCAAACGGTGACAGGTTCTGGAGTCCGAGATCCCTCTGAGAGGGGGAGCAGGGAACGATGCTCTCCTGGTGTCAGACCGCACAGGCTTCAGAAAGGGGGATGGTGGGGAGCGGAGGCAGGCCCTAGGGTTGGGGGCGGTTGGCATCTATCGGCTCTTGCCACAATCCCCTGAGTGGCCTCAACAAGGCATGAAGATACAGGGAAGGGTGCCCAGGAGCTGCTGGGAGCGGCCGCGGGATCAGGTAGACTGCAGTGAAATGGTTCACTCTTCAGGTTGGGGACCCTTTATGAGTTCTGGCAGAAACATCAATGAATCGTTAACCCTACTTCACTCCCCACATCCACTGCCTATCTATCAATGACCTGAATCATTAACCCTGATCCTCTCCCCACCGATGCTGGCCAACCAGATGAGAGTTTCCATGACCTGAATCATTCCCTCTGCTCCACTCCCCGTGGTCACTTCCTGGCTGAGCTTCCCTCCTCCCCCACCCACCAATGGAATCAGGACCCTACATCCCCACACCTGGGGGAGTGAGGGCTGACCTTTGGCCCTGTGCCCTCTGACCCTGAGGGTCACTACGTGCCCATCACCACCAGTTAGTCTCTGCACGGTCGCAATGCCAGTCCATTTGCATCCAAATTTTAAGGGTGAATCCCATCCTTCCCCCACCTGCCCTGCAAGGTCAAAGGGGCCTTTAAGCAAGGGGTCAGTGAAAAGGGTGAACGGTTCCCCCCCTCTTTGGTTTGGAGCAGGGGAGAGTGCACCAATGAGGGATCTCCTCCCTTGCCTGTCCGTCAATCCAAGTGTCCCGTTCCTAGAGGGCAGTGGAGGGACCTCTCCTCGACACGCTCCCACCTCCCACCCCCCTGCCTAGAACAAGGCCTTGGCGATCCTCATGCCCTTGGACCTGATTTTGGGGAAAGGCGATGCCGGCTCGCCCCTGGGTCTTGAGGAGGGGTGGCCCCGTCTCCGGAGGAGGAACTCCATGCTGGACGGAGTCATGGCGTAGAAGACGTTGGCACTCTGAGGGATGGCAAACTCTGTGAGGGGGGGAGAGAGAGTGGGGAGGGGGAGAGAGGGAGAGGGTGAGAGAGGGGGGGTGAGAGAGCAGGGGGAGGGTGAGAGATGGGAGAGGGGGTGGGTGAGGGGAGAGAGAGAGAGAGAGAGAGGGTGAGAGAGCGGTGGGAGGGTGAGAGAGGGAGGGAGAGAGGGAGGGAGAGAGGGAAGAGAAAGAGGGGTGAGAGAGCAGGGGAGGGTGAGAGAGGGACAGGGAGAGAGGGGAGAGGGGAGAGAGAGAGGGGGTGAAAGAGGTGGATGAGAGTGGGGGAGAGTGAGAGAGGGAAAGAGGGAAGGGGTGGGGAGAGAGGGAGGGGGAGAGATGGGGGGAAGAGAAATGGAACAACAGTGTTAGTCATGGTCAGTCTCCTCTGCACCTTCTCCTGCATCGGAACAGAACACCGAAGCGAAGAAGGCCACTCAGCCCATCAAACCTATCCCATTCATCAAAATGTTCATGGCTGATCTGACCCAAGTTTCAAATCATCTTCTGCATCAATTCCCCAGACCCCCTAATTCTTCAATTTTGATTTTCAATTTCATTTTTTAAATAAAATTGTAAATTTAGACATACAGCATGGTAACAGGCCCTTCCAGCCACAAGCCCACGCTGCCCAATGACACCTACAAGCACCGCAGCCAGAGGAAACCCACCCAGACGTGCATATGGGCCCCTTACAGACAGAAGCCGGTTCCATCTCACCAAGCTCTTTCCCCTCCCACCCATTCCCCACCACCCCCCCCACCCCTTTCACCTTTCTCCTCCGACATGATCTGCACGAGGTCGTAGTTTCCTGCAGTGCTGGGGTCCAGATTGTGCTTCTCCAGTGCCTTGACCACAAGGGCAGGAGTCTTGTCCTGACTCGACACCTGCATGGACGGTGGGGGTGGGGTGGGGGGAGAGTGAGAGACGGTGAGCGGCTGAGCCCGGCCCATAGCTCGGATAAAGCCCAGCAACAATCTGGAGCAAAAGATGCACCTCGCTCAACTCATCAGTGATTCCCATCACCCCAGTTTCCACCCACCACCACCACCCCTTCCCCAGACAACTTTCAATTTATAACATTAACAGAGGCTCCACTCCATCTGAGGACCGCCACCAAGAGCAGGTGTAGCATGAATTTTGTGGCTTTGATGTTTATTACGCCGCCCATACGACATAGGAGCAGAAATAGGCCATTCAGCCCATCGAGTCTGCCCCTCCAATCAATCATGAGCTGCCTGGCCTTCTCCCCATAACCTTTGCTGCCCTGGCTAATCAATCTCTGCCTTAAATAAACCCAACAGCCCGGCCTCCAGAACTGCCGTGGCAACAAATTCCACCAATTCACTGCCCTCCAGCAGAAGAAATTCCTCCGCATCTCCGTTCTGAGTGGACGCCCTTCAATCCTGAAGTTGTGCTCTCTTGTCCCGGTCTCTCCGACCATAGGGGAACAGCCTTTCCACATCTACTCTGTTCCCACCTTCCAATGTTTCAATGAGATTTCCCCTCCCCCCACCTCGTTCTCCTAAATTCCAACCAGTTCAGGCCAAGAGCCATCAAACACTCCTCATATGATACCCCTTTCCTTCCTGGAATCATCCTTGTGAACCTCCTCTGAAACCTCTCCAACGTCAGCACCTCTTCCCTTCAATGAGGAGCCCATAATACTCCATGTGGGTATCCCCAATACCCTCAACACCACATCCCTGCTCTTATATTCTATTTCCCTTGAAATAAATGCCAGCATCGCATTCTCCTTCTTCACCACCCACTCCACCTGCAGGTTTACCTTCAGGCCATCCCGCACGAGAGGTCCCAGGTCCCCTCGCATCTGGGGATTTTCCCCTCTTGTGGACAATAGCTCTTGCCCGGTTATTTCTCCTACCAAAGTTCCCCTTAAAATGCCACTTCCCACCCACCACACATGGACCATTGTGGGAGGGTGAGGGCTCAGCACTGCCTCCTCAAGGGCAGGGAGGGAAGGGCAACATAGACCCTGGTGGGGCCTCACTACTGCCTCCTCAAGGGCAGGGAGAGAAGGGCAACACAGACCCTGGTGGGGGCTCAGCACTGCCCCCCTCAAAGGGATGGAGGGAGGGAAACACAAACACTGGTGGGGGTTCACTACTGCCCCTTCAAAGGGAGAGAGGGAAGGGCAACACAGACCCTGGTAGGTGTTCACTACTGCCCCCTCTAGGGGATGGAAGGAAGGGCAACCAGACACCAGTGGGTGTTCATCACTGCCTCCTTAAGGAGTTGGAGAGAAGGGCGACATCGAACCCGGTGGGAGCTCACCACTGCCCCCTCCAGGTGATAGAAGGAAGGGCGACACAGACCCCAGTGGGTGTTCACCACTGCCCCCTCCAGGGGGTGGAGGGAAGAACTGGCCCTGAGAAGATCCCTCTCTCTGCCCCCACCGATGACAGACTCACCAATATACTTTTGTACACATTGCCATTGGCCACATCCAGGCGCACGCGGATGATGCGGCAGTCAGACTGTGGAGAGCTGGCAGGCGCCGAGGGCGGTGTGCAGGTGGCCCCACAGGAAGCAGACCGCCGATGGCCCTTGACAGCAGGCGAGAGGGCGGAGAGGGGCGGGGGTCTGGGCTCAAGGCCGGCGGTGTCCAAGCAGGAGACCGAAGGGGATTTCGGGTGCTACGAGAGGAGGGAGAGACAGAGACAGAAACGGTTATTTGTCGAGAACACGGTGAGGAGGTAGAAATGGGGAAGGGTGCGACTCGCGGCTCAGAGGGAGGCCGACTTCCCCTCCCCCACCCACCCAGGATTGGCATGGGGTCTCTAGGGGATATAGTGACTCGACATCAGCATCCTGGTGAGGAAAGATGCAGACCATCGCCATCTACGAGCTGGGAGGATTGTGACCCACACGGTCACGTCATCTGCCTTGTGGCATAAACTTCCAACGGTCCAGAAAATCTACCCAGTTACCATGCTGGATAACACTGGACAACAAAGATTTTGCTTCCTCAACACTTTTGGGTGCATTTTATGGATTTTGGGCAGCTGACCATAAAAATCACTTTAAAATTTTCGTATCATATACGGTTGTTTAAAAATAACCTATTTTTGTGATTTCCTGTCATATTTGAAGTTTACTTCAAACATTCAAAACCATGAGGGGCAACGTGTCGCTGAAAATTCATTTTCTGCATTCGCACTTGGACGTCTTCCCCACTGATCTTGGTGCCGTCAATGACGAACACGGTGAAAAGTTTCACCAGGACATTGTGATCACCGGGACATTGCAACCGTGGAAGACGCGGTATCAGGGCAACTGGAATCCATCAGTGCCGCCTGACTATTGTTGGACAGTGACACGGGGAGGCATCAGATGCCGAGTACAAATGAAAATCAGCAGCAAAACACTTATAGGTCAGTTGAACTAACGCGATGTGTCAGCGTCGTGATGCGATTAAAGGCGCCACGTTCAAGAAAAGTTCATTTCTTGTTTCTCCAACTTCCTACGTGATCCAGCAAATCTGAAATTATCTTTGTGTTCAGCTTGAAGTTGTCGATCGTAAATTTGTTTTTAGGAAGCAAACCTTTGGAAAAACTTTGTTGTCCAGTGTAATGGCAGTTTTTTTCTTGCCTCGTCTATATCAATGATCTGGATGATCATGTGGTAAATTGGATCAGCAAGTTTGCAGATGACACCAAGAAGGGAGGCATTGTGGAGAGTGAGGAAGGTTTTCAAAGCTTGCGAAGGGATCTGGACCAGCTGGAAAAATGGCCGATGAAATTTAATGCAGACAAGTGTGAGGTGTTGCATTTTGGAAGGACAAACCAAGAAAGGACATACACGGTAAATGGTTGGGCCCTGAGGAGCGCAGTGAACAGAGGGATCTGGGAATACAGATAAAAAATTCCATGAAAGTGGCATCACAGGTGGATAGGGTCATAAAGAGAACTTATGGCATATTGGCCTTCATAAATCAAAGTAATGAGTACAGGAGTTGGGATGTTATGGTAAAGTTGTATAAGATATTGGTGAGGTCATATTCGGAGGATTGTGTGCAGTTTTGGTCACCGAACTACAGGAAAGAGATCAATAAGATAGAAAGAGTGCAGAGAAGATTTATTAGGTAGTTGCCCGGACTTCAGGAACTGAGTTACGAGAAAAGGTTAAACAGGTCGCTTGTTGTTCGTCATTTACATTAATGATTTGGATGACGGGGTGGTAAATTGGGTGAGTAAATATGCAGACGATACAAAAATAGGGGGAGTTGTGGATAGTGAGGATGGTTTTCAGGGACTACAGAAGGATTTGGACTGCTTGGACAAGTGGGCTGAAAGGTGGCCGATGGAGTTTAACGTAGATAAGTGTGAGGTGCTTCATTTTGGGAAGAATAACCAAAATAGGACATATGGAGTGAAGAGGAGGGCGTTGAGGAATGTAGAGGGATCTTGGAGTAATGGTTCATCGTTCTTTGAAGGTGGATTCCCATGTAGATAGGGTGGTGAAGAAGGCTTTTGGTACGCTGGCCTTTATAAATCAAAGCATAGAATATAGGAGCTGGGAGGTGATGTTGAGACTGTTCAAGGCATTGGTGAAGCCAAGTTTAGAGTATTGTGTGCAGTTCTGGTCCCCAAATTATAGGAAGGATATAAATAAGGTAGAGAGGGTGCAGAGAAGATTTACTAAAATGTTGCCTGGATTGCAGTATCTAGAATACAAAGAAAGATTGAGTAGACAGGGTCTTTATTCTCTGGAGCGTAGAAGAATGAGGGGAGATTTGATTGAGGTATTTAAAATGATGAGGGGATAGACAGAGTAAATGTAGGTCAGCTTTTTCCACTGAGGGTAGGTGAGATACAAACCAGAGGACATCGGTTAAGGGTGGAAGGGGGAAGTTTATGGGGAACATCTTCACACAGAGAGTGGTGATAGTGTGGAACGAGCTGAAGTGGTGAATGCGGGCTCGATTTTAACATTTAATAAGAATTTGGACAGGTACATAGATGGGAGAGGTATGGAGGGAGATGGACTGGGTGCAAGGCAATGGGACAAGGCAGAATAATAGTTCAGCATAGACTAGAAGGGCTGAGGGCCTATTTCTCTGCTGTAATGTTCTATGGTTCAACTCCATCCTGTTACAGTGTCCGTGGGATCTTGTTGTGCTGGACAAGCCAACAGGCTGAGGGTTCCCACGGAGTGGCATTACCATTGGTGGAGGAAGTTACCCGGGAAACTCTGCAGAACAAGGCGTTGAAGGGCTTCAGCGTGTGCTCCTTGGCTACCGGTGTCTCAGAGTCCAACATGGGTGAGCGGGTTGTGCTCCAGTGTGACAGAACTCCCGCCGGGTCCTCCTGGCTGGGTGGAGCTCTGTGGGGGAAACAGAGTGTCTGGTGAGCGGGCGGTTCGGAGAGCCCTAGCATGGGCAAGTGTAGTCGGGGCAGTCCTAAGGATCAGGGAGAAGGTCTGGGGACTGGGGAGATATCCGGGGATTGGGTAGAGATCTGGGGAGTCAGAGAGAGAGATTCAGGAATTGTGGAGAGATCCAGGAATCGGGGAGAGATCCAGGGATTGGGGGAAAGGTTCTGGGGATCGAGGAGAGATCTCAGGGATCAGGGAGAGATCGTGGGGATTGGGGAGTGGTCCCAGGGATCAGCGGAGATCTCAGGGGTCGGGGGAGAGACCCCAGTGGATCGGGGAGCTATATGTGGATCAGGGCGAGGAACCGAGAAATGGGGTGAGATCCTGGGGGATCGGGGAGAAATTCTGGTGGATCGGGGATTATCCCAGGGACTAGGGAAAGGAAGCAGAGAATGGGGAGAGATCCCGGGACTCAGAGTCCAGGAGAAGGGGCGATTCAGGAACGAGGGTCAAAATTGATGGTTGGGAATCTCACACTAGAGATTTAAAATGTTCTTCTGGACTATATCCCCCCAACCCCGCACCATCTTCCAGTGACCACAGCCCGATTTCATCCCACATCCCAAATACATATGGGGTGGGGGAAGAAAGTCGGAGTGAGGTAGAACAGAGAGATCTGGGAATACAGGTGCATAATTCCCTGAAAGTGGTGTCACAAGGGGGTAGGGTTGTAAAGAGCTTCATAAATCAAAGAGTTGGGATGTTATGGAAAAGTTGTGTAAGATATTGGTGAGGCCAAATTTGGAGCATTATGTACAGTTTTGGTCACCGAACTACAGGAAAGAGAACAGAGATTTATTGGGATGTTGCCTGGACTTCAGGAACTGAATTCCCTGGAGCATAGAAGAATGAGGGGAGATTTAATAGAGTTATTTAAAATTATGAGGGGGACTGACAGAGTAAATACGTCGGCTTTTTCCACTGAGGGTGGGTAAGGTACAAACCTGAGGACAAGGGTTAAAGGTGAAAGTGGTTCTCAAACTTTTTCTTTCCACCCACATCCCACCTTAAGCAATCCCTTACTAATCACAGAGCACTAATGGCATAGGGAATGTTTAAAGTGGGATGTGAGTGGAAAGAAAAAAGGTTGAGAACCACTGGTCAGGGGGAACTTCTTCTCACATACGGTGGTGGGGTTGTGGAACAAGCAGCCCGCTGAGGTGGAGAATGCGGGCTCAATGTATACATAAGAAGAATTTGGACAGGTACATAGAGGACTCTGGACTGGGTGCAGGTCAGTGGGACTCGACTAGATGGGCAAAAGGGCCCATTTTCTATGGTTTTGTGGACCTGAGGGGCACCCTCTTCACACAGAGGGAGGAGGGTGTGTGGAACGAGCTGGCAGAGTTCCACGTGGGTGCGCTTGTTAGATCTAAAGGACATTTGGATGGGCCCACGGGTAGGAAAGGCCTACAGGGAATATGGGACGAAAGCAGGCCAATGGCACGTGCTTGGTGAGCATGGCTAAGAGGGGCCAAATGGCCTGTTTATGTTCTTAGCAGTTAGACGGAAACATTGATGGCACCCAGTGCGGTAACTCATGGTGTCACCCCCCCACCCTCCTTCTTTTCCATTAATTACTGCTTTGTTCTCAAAAAATATCTTGATATCAGTTCACAAACACTAATGACCACAAGGTTGTCGCAAAAACAATTTAACAAAAGCAGCGACTGTGAAAACGTCGGCAGCAACAAAAACAACAGAGCTTGCTGGTTTTCGCGCACAGACAGAACCACGTGATTCGAAGTGTCGTTGCAATTGGGGAATAAAGACGTCTCGGACCGGAGCCCATTAGAAGGTTCAAAACATAAATGAGCGTCGAGTTTTAGCCTTGTAGGTGTATTGATACATGGGCCGTACGAAAAAATGTTTTTGTTGTTATAGCGAACGATAGGGATATTTTTATTAAAAATAATAAATTTCTGCCGAAACACTGCTCAAAAATTTTCTAGATGGCCATTTTGGTGTCACCCCCCTCTGATGGCGTTGCCTGGTGTGGTCTGCACCCCCCAGTGACGCATGGAATGGAAAACATGGTCAGGCACACGTGGTTTAATTTGGGAATCACGTATGGCCCGGTCATTGATCCTGCTGCTGTACCCCGGGTCAGACCTCATTTTGACAGATTCTGCCCCCAGCCCCCCACCACAGATCCCACCACCGCCCCCCCCCACCCCTAGCATTGGTCAGAACCTCGGACTTACTCATCACAAGGGGTGATGACCAGAGTGGGCCGAGGCTTCGCGGGGGAGCTGAACATCTCCAGAGGCTCGAGTTCACACGACAACTTGTAGCTGCAACAGATACACACGACGGGCTGTTCAATGCAACCGTTCCTGTGGCAGTGGTGCCTACCAGAGCAGTAACCTGTGGATGCTGCAGATCAGGGACCCAGCAATGGGGGAAAAATCATCCCACCGACAACAATGAGGTTATTGTCATATACAGTGTACTGCAACAAGTATATAGATGTGTTTTGGGAGATAAATTGGGAAAGGTTTGTTAGAGCAGGTCACACACAAACACTAAAACACAAAGTTTTTTGCAGGAGTTTTGCAGAGTGCTCAGAGACTTCAATGATGGACTGTTATTTGCAAAAGGCAACAAATGTAACAACAGGCAGCTGCAGTTTTGTCTGGTAAAGAGAATTTACTGCCTGGAAGGTCATGTGATCTTTGCAGGCAGAGAGAGAAAAAAATAGGCTTTGCTCTCAGAGTCGGAGAGAGTGTGTGTGAGAGAGAGAGAGAGAGAGAGAGAGAGAGAGAGAGAGAGAGAGACAGACTTCGGTTTCAGAGTGTTACAGCCAGCAGACAGTAGCTGGGATTTGGACGGGACAAGCTGGCAAGCTTTTGGAAAACGGCCTGGTCAAAGCCCGTGTGGTTCATGCAGGAGGAGAGGACTGGTGTTTCCCTTGGAATAGGTGAAACAGAAAGGAATTCTGTGGTGACCTGAAAGAAAGAGGTGATCATCTGGAGAACCCTGAAGGGGGCAAGTTCCATCAGCAAGACACTGGAGTGGCTGATTAAAAAAGGAATCAGTTGTGGATGTCCTGGAACAACAAATCTCTTTCTGAAAACCGACAAGAACCTTCCTGAGCAGTAACCATTTATCTGTTAAGCACCAAAGCCTGGTGAACTTATTAATGTTAAATTCTGTGCACAGTATAAGAATTGCCTGCAACCAGTGAGATTGGACTGTGAGTCAAAGAACTTTTCTGAACTTACACACATGTTATACACATGTGCGCTTAGAATTAGAAGGGGATTAAGTAAGTCAATAGAGATAAGTTAAAGTTTGATTCTATTTTCATGTTCAAAGATAATTAAAAGCAACTTTTGTTTAAGTAACCATTTGTCGTGGTGAATATCTATTGCTGCTGGGTTATGGGGTCCTCTGGACTAATAACAGTACGTTGTACACAAGCGTTAGCATTCCAACTTGCTGCGGACGAACAGGAACGTGTGAAGAAATGATCTAACTGTAAACTAATTGAATTAGACAAAAAATACACAAGGAAAGATCTGTGCCAAAGATGGCGGTGGCTGTGCTGGGCAATGAACCACCAGGGGGTTGCAGACTACAGTGGAGAACACAGCCCCCCTCCCCCATTAAGAAGGAGAAGCCCAGGAGATGGCACGATAGGAGGGGCTCAGAGGCTGAGAGACCCACACAGGCTGCAGGCAACTTGCGTTCGGCAGGGTGACGGGGGGGGGGGGGGTTGGGGGGAGAACAACCCGTATGGGCGGCTGATGGATTGAACGGGAGTCTGTGCGGCTGCAGAGGCCTTGGGAGGGCTGGAGCCAAATCCACGGACAATCGGTGAACCTGAAGGGAGCCTTGTTTACTTCTCATTCTCGCGTACTGAAAGGAGCGCCAGGCAACACTGAATGCGACTCTTCGTTTGCCTTATGGCGGGCAAAGTCCATGTATATCATGTATCAGAACATAGAACATCACAGCCCTATACAGGCCCTGCGGCCCACGATCGTGTGCCAGCCTATATACAGGTGTACCCCACTTGTGCTCTATGCAAATTTGCTTTTACAGAAGGATTTTCACTTTTACAAAACAATGTGGAGAAAGCAGCGAGACGTTATCGAGGCTGCGCCTGCATCCTGAGCAGCTCCTTCCTTGGGAATTATGAGGGGACGTCAATAGGCAACCCTCTTCCTCTCTCTCCCATCCATACCAGCCTCCTGCACCTCCCACCACCCCAATCTCCAAAGACTACACTTTATATACATTATTTATACTTTGTAAGCTGTGTATTTAAAGCCCCTTTCACTCTTGTGTCCCACTAAATTGGCTGTTCAGTGTCCTGGCATAGGAATGAGGAGGAGGGTTTGGCTTTTCACACTTGACCACTCCTAACTGGGACACTTAACGCTTTCACACTTGCAAGGAGCCATCTCTGGAGTTAGAACTGTTCCACCTTCTACCAGTAGCATTATGACATATCGAGCGATGGGGGACCTGCCCTAAATTCTGATCTTATATTTGAACAAAGTTAATCATGTCTAATTATAACATAATTAAACTTTATGTACAGCACAGAATGAGCCCTCAGCCCCTGTTGTTGTGCCAACCTATATAACTCTTTATAAGGGACCATGGAAAAGTGCTAGCAATAAATAGTGGACAACTTTTAAACAGTGTGAGAAAGTTGGTCATGCTATTGCGTACAAATTAAACAGGGGGACAGTTGGTCGTGCTATCACACACAATTTAAACGGGGGAAAGTTGGTCGTGTTATCACACAATTTGAACGGGGGGGGAATATGGTCGTAGTATTGTGAACAAGTTAAACAGGGGGGAAAGTTGGTCATACTATTGTGTACAATTTAAACAGTGTGAGAAAGTTGGTCGTGCTATTGTGCACAAGTTAAACAGGGGGGAAAGTTGGTCGTGCTATCGCGCACAATTTAAACGGGGGGGAATTGGTCGTAGTATTGTGCACAAGTTAAACAGGGGGGAAAGTTGGTCGTGCTATCACGCACAATTTAAACAGGGGGGAAAGTTGGTCGTGCTATCGCGCACAATTTAAACAGGGGGGAATTGGTCGTAGTATTGTGCACAAGTTAAACAGGGGACAGTTGATCGTGTTATCACACACAATTTAAACAGGGGGGAAAGTTGGTCGTAGTATTGTGCACAAGTTAAACAGGGGGAAAGTTGGTCATACTATTGTTTACAATTTAAACATTGTGGGAAAGTTGGTAATGCTATCGTGCACAATTTAAAAAGCGGGGGAAAGTTGGTAGCACAATAGCCCACAATTTATAAATACCGTGAGAAAAAGCGATGGTAGACCTGCCCTCCCAGAATTCCATGAGGGAGAGAAAGGGCTATATGCACAGCTGCATGCACGGAGCATTCATAGAGGGGTTTCTCAGCTGCACAGCATTCTGGGAGGTCAAGTCCCCATGGTCTTTATAAATTGTGGGCGATAGCGCTACCAACTTTCCCACGCTGTTTAAAAATTGTCCACTATTGCTATTTGTTTCCTCTCTCTCTCTCTCTCTCTCTCTCTCCCCCACTGTGACTTTCCCACAGCAAAGTTTATACCTTCATTTTAATTTGTTCTTCCTTCGCGTTCCTGCACTCACGCAAAAACTTGGGTCATTTCAATCCCACAATGAGATTGCCCATTTCACACTTGCCTATCTGCAGATGCCAGGGATCGTACTAGGAGTCAAGGCCAGCGATCCCCGACGTGAGATAACATCATCTGACACTGGCATTGAGCAGATTTTGCTTTCACACTTGGCACTTTGAAGGCCGATTGGCAGTTAAGTGTTACTGCCAGCAGAAGGAGGTGGGACTGGAACAGGACAAGCTGGAAAGCTTGTGGGAAGTCTCTTTGGAAGACGGCCTGGTCAAAGCCCTTGTGGTTCATGAAAGAGGAGAGGACTGGCTGTCTAATGTTTCACTTGGAATAAGGAAAACAAAAAGGAACTCTGTGGTGACCTAAAAGAAAGAGGTTATCATCTGGAGAACCCTGAGGGGCAAGTTTCTTCGAACTGATGGAAGTACATCAGTTGTGGGTGTCCTGGAACAGCAAATCTCTCTCTGAAAACCGACAAGAACCTTCCTGAGTGGTAACCATTTACCTTACAAGCACCAAAGCCTGATGAACTTTATTAATGTTCAATTCTGTGCACAGCATAAGAATTGCCTGCAACTAGTGAACTTGGAGGAATGAGAAGTGAGATTGGACTGTGAACCAAAGAACTTTTCTGAACTTACACACACATTACATGCATGTGCGCTTAGAATTAGAAGGGGGTTAATTTAGATTACACAAGTTAAAGTTTGATTCTATTTTCATGTTTAAAGATAATTAAAAGCAACTTTTGTTTAAGTAACTATTTGTCTTGGTGAATACCAATTGGTGCTGAGTTTTGGGGTCCTCTGGGATTGTAACAGTACAGTCACACCAAGTTGCCTTATGCAGAACCGCAGGGGTGGGATTCTACGAGTATAATGGTAGGGTCTCACCTCTCTGCATCACTGATGGTCTTCAGACTGTAGAACCAGTTCAGAAACTCCGGGTCCTTATCAAAGCTATAGTTCTTGCAGGCCTTCTGAAGCAACTTAATCTGCACAATGATTTCAAACTCCTGTGGTTCCCCAGGACCCAAAAGACACAGGCGAAAGGTTAAGGCATCAAGCAGTGAACGTTGTCAGGGTTATCAACCGGCAAAACGCAGGATGGCTTGTGGGTTTAAGGGGAGAGAGGGGAAAGTTTAAGGGGTGAAACAGGAAAGTATGCAGGCATGGTAAATGCACAAAATTTGCTGGAAAGGCAACGTTTTGGGTCCAAGCCCTTCATCTAGGTATGAGGGGCTTGGTTTAAAATTTAGATGCGCAGCATGGTAACAGGTCACTTTGCCCCACGGGTCCACGCCGCCCAATTTAACCGAGAGCGGTGGATGCTTGGAATGGGGGAGGCGGATGCATTTTATGGATGGACGCATTTAATTTAGCCTTGGTTTATAGATTTTAATTTGGAGGAACAGAGCGGTAAACAGGCCAGCGCCGCACAAGTATGCCCACGTGACCCATTAATCTATTAGCCCCGTACACCTTTAGAGGGAGGGAGGGAACCAGAGCGCCGGGAGGAGAACCACGCAAGTGACAGGGAGGGTGGGGGTGAGAACTTTCAGACTCCTCCCAGCCAGCGGGCCCAGGACGACGGCGCTGTAACAGCATTCCGCTGCACGCAGAGGGTGGAGGAAGCGTGGAGGCCAATTTGGAGTCATCACTGCGCTGGGCTGATTGGTGTTCCATGAAAAAAAAGGAGCGCTGACAAGGCAAGCACACGTCCACTCCGGGAGACTTGCCTTTCTCCGCTTCTCGAAGTTAATCAGACCGTTCTGGAAGAGAGAGAAAGGAATCGCTGAAGGAACGAAGGTTTGGATGTATGACACTCCCAACTTCTCAGTGAATCTAAAGCCGGGTAAAGCATTCCTCTTCCAACCAAACATTCCCAGAATGCAAAGGAAAATCCCCCCCCCAACACCACGGGATCGATGGAACCCTGGATGGGTGGACTCAGGATTGGCTTGCTTGCAGAGAACAGAAGGTACTCTGCCTGGCAGGGGGAGGGGGTGGGGGGTCAGTGACTGGTGGCGTTCCTCAGGGATCTGTTCTGGGACCCCTACACTTTGCGATGCTCTTAAATGACTCGGACTAAGAAGTGACAGGTCAGTAAGTTTGCAGTTGACATGAAGGTTGGAGGCGCTGTGGGTGATACAGAAGGTTTTCGCAGCTTATAGGAATACAGGCAGGATGCCAAGTTGGGCGGAGAAGTAGCAGATGGAGTTCAACACGGATCAGTGTGAAGTGAAAGTCAAGCTTGAAGGCGGAGAGCATGGTCAATGGCAGGATTGAGGTGTGGATAGATCCTTGGGCTCATAACCATTAAGGTCGCCATGCAAGTTGATAAGATAGTTAAGAAGGCTGGCCTTCATTAGTTGGGAGAGTGAGTTCAAGGACCTTGAGGTAATGTTGCCACTCTACAAAACTCTGGTCTCCTCGTTAAAGGGAAGATGTCAGTGCTTCACCAACTTGCTTTTCTCTCTTGAGAGGAGTGAAACATGAAAGTTTCACGGTGGAGCAGTCAAGTTTTGGTTCCTTTCGTACTTCTCTCCCACTGACTCCGTTACAGGAGGTGAAAAGAAAACAAAGCTAATGTGTCATGGCCTCTGGGGGGAATGGCTGGTTCTAGTCCAAAAGCAGGCCCTTTATCCCACAGAGTCTGTGCTGACCCATTTACATCGATCTGACACCAATCTCGTTCAATTCTCCCCCACGTTCCACTGCCCCCAGGAGCAATCAGCGTCTTTGGGAGGGAACCGGAATACTGGGGAAGCGGGGGGGAGCCACCCATGCAGTCACAAGCGAGGGCATGCAAACTCCATGCAGGCAGCTCCTGCCTCCGCTGAGGGGCCCGGCACACTCACCTCGTCGTAGTCCTTTACCGCAGTGTCCAACATAACCAGGTCCGTAAGGAAGGTCCCCAGGTATGGCACAGTGCCCTGAACCACGTTCTGCAGAGATCAGATTTCAGATTTATTGTCAGGGTACATACACATACAACCCTGGGTTTCTTTTTCCTGTGGGCACGGCAGAATTACCACTTATTTGTACAGGTATACCCCGCTTTACAAAGAAAGAGTGCTCCTGATGAACCGTTCGTAAACCGAAAATTTGTGAAGCGAAGACCCAATAGCCCCTTTTCCATTGGCCCCCCTCCCCAGGAATTAATGGGGAATTTACTGGGACAGGGTCCAGTGGAAAAGGAACACTGTCCGAATGCCAGGTGATGTGATTTCATGCCAGGGATTAACCACCTCTAACCCCTGCTCATATCCCCGGCGTTTGCTGACAAAACCAGTGGAAAAGGGACAGCAGAAAGTTACCCTTTTCCAGTTGAAGGTTGAACGCTTCGATCCCCAGGGATGAGTTGCGTTAAGTGGAAAAACAATTAGTGTCCCAGTGAAGGGTGGTCCAGTGGAAACTCACAAAGGGCTTCTGATCCAGGCCAGTGGAAAAGGGGTTATTGGAATCAATTTTCATAAAAGTGAAACCGATTATAAAACCCATTACAATTTCTTCGTTGAAGTGAGGACGGATTTCTTCATAAGAGCGAATTCTCGTAATTTGAGTACTCGTAAAGCGGGATTTACCTGTCATGCAAAATAAAACTTCCATGCTGGACATTGATCTCTCAATGTAAGTTTTTTTTTAATGTGGACATACAGCACGGTAACAGCCCCTTCCGGCCCACAAGCCCCCCTATTGCCCAAATACATCCGATTAGTCTGCAAACCTCAGGTATTTTTTGGAGGGTGAGTGGAAACTGGAGCACCCAGTGGGGGGGGTGGGGGACAAGGGACCCACGCAGGTCAAACAGAGGATGTACAAACTCCTAACAGCACCAGCAACTTGGGTTCGAATCTGGCTCTGTCTGTAATAGCTTTGTGCCGATGCACTGTATGTTTTATGCCCCTATTGAACCTAAGTTGTATGTGAGATGACGCCATTATGTTGGCACCTTGCAATAATCAGTCACCTCAAGGATGCTCAGCAAATGGAAGTTATCACTGCACAAACCCCCCCCCACCGCCCCCTCCCCCCACCGCCCCCAAGAATTATGTCTCATGGCACGGCTGGCATAAGGGTTAGTACAGTGCCAGCAACCTGGGTTCCAAATTACCGCTGTCTGTCAGGACCACAAGAGAATGGAACAGATGCAGGCCACTCAGCCCATCAAATCCACACTGAGCTCAACTGTTCTCACATCTAGTTCCAGTTCCGGCCTTTTTCCCCATATCCCTTGATATCCCAGACACCTGCCCATCTCCCCCTTAAACTCCCCCAGAGATCTGGCCTCCACAGCTGCATTTTGCAATGGATTCCACAAATCCGTGACCCTCCGGCTAAAAAAACTACTCTGGAGTTTGTACATTCTCCACCACCCCACCCCCAACCCACATGGATGCTCAGGTTGCTAAAACAGACAGGGGTTGTGGGTTAATTGGGTGTAATTGGGCGGCGTGGGCTTGAAGGGCATGTGACCAAGCTGTATGTCAGAATATTTTTAAAAAAAATGATCCATTAAGAAGCAAACTTACAGGAACTTTAAAATCCTTAGATTTTTTGAGATGCTTCTTATCCAGTGTGGCAAACTTCGATGTTCCTTCCTGGGAAATCAGAATCAGGATCAGGTTTGTTGTCACGAATGTGTGTCACGAAATTCGGCATTTTGGGGCGGGTTATAGGTCTCCACTGGCCACCGTGACAGAGGTGCACCAAAGAAAAGGTACAAGGACTGCCTAAAGAAATCTCTTGGTGCCTGCCACATTGACCACCGCCAGTGGGCTGATAACGCCTCAAACCGTGCATCTTGGCGCCTCACAGTTTGGCGGGCAGCAGCCTCCTTTGAAGAAGACCGCAGAGCCCACCTCACTGACAAAAGGCAAAGGAGGAAAAACCCAACACCCAACCCCAACCAACCAATTTTCCCTTGCAACCGCTGCAGTCGTGTCTGCCTGTCCCGCATCGGACTGGTCAGCCACAAACGAGCCTGCAGCTGACGTGGACTTTTTACCCCCTCCATAAATCTTCGTCCGCGAAGCCAAGCCAAAGATAGGTCAGTAAATACACTATTTAAAAATAAATAAATTATAACAAGCTAGACCACATATAACAATTACAGCACAGAAACAGGCCAGTTTGGCCCTTCTAGTCTATGCCAAGCACCTTCTCCCACCTAGTGCCATTGACCCATAACCTTCCATACCCCTCTCATCCATATGGCTATCCAACTTTTCCTTAAATATTAAAATCAAGCCCACATCTACCACTTTGGCCAGAAGCTCATTCCACACTCCCACCTTGGCCAGAAGCTCATTCCACACTCCCACCTTCTAAGTAAAGAAATTCCCCCTCATGTTTCTCCTATACATTTTTCCCCTTCAATTCTCCCATGAATCCAACATTGGAGTGCAGAGATTAATAGAAACTTGGTGAAATTCCATACCATTTCCACTGGGAGAATTCCTGTGCACCACTCATTGCAATAGAAATGTTATGACTACAAGGAGTAATGACGAAAATAAGTTAAAAGTATTGTAAATGCTGTAATGCTTTTAGTTTTCAAAAAATATTTTAGGGCAACTTGGTTTTATTTTTAACTACTGGTAATAATTTTCAGAAATACAATTTATTTCTTTAAATTTAGTTTTGAATGTTTCCAAATGTAAGGGACTTGGCAGGTGGCAAAGCCAGAAGGACATCTTGTTGTCTGTCAAATACTTCTTCAGGCACCCAGCAAGCAGGGCTTGTTCTGACCGACCCACATGACATCGGTAACACTAACATAGCCCTGATGTTCCCAAACTTTAATGACTTAACTTCCAGAAAATCCAATCAGATTTGATTACAAAAGGGCAAGTGTGTCATTGGCATGGACACACAATAATAAGGTAAGCTGGAATAAGCAAAATCTGAGCTATTGTTTTACCCTGCACACAGCATCTTTCAGTTGCTCCCATCAGGAAAGAGACACAGGTGTGTGTATTGGAGACAGCACCCCCAGACCTAGGAACAGCTTCTTCCCACATGAGCAGTGAGAATGCCAAAGGAACTGCTCACACGAACCATCAGAGTCTCACATATTCATGAAACAAATAGATGAATACTTGTCCTGTATATGCATTGTTTGTCTGTTAAGAGCTTCATGTTTGTGTTTTGCACTGAGGACCAGAGAACGTTGTTTCGTCAAGTGTACTTGTGTAATCAGATGACAATAAACTTGACTTAAACACTAAACTTTTCAGACTCAAAGAAGAGAAACAAATGTGGGGTCGTATCTGGGGATCATCGTCTCATTCAGGAATCTGATGGCGGAGGGGAGGAAGCTGTCCTTGTGTTGCTGGGTGTTCACCTTCAGGTTCCTTTCTGATGGTAGCAGGGTGAAGAGGGCATGGCCTGTGTGGCAAGGCTCCTTGCTGCTTTCCTGGGACACTGCCTATGAAGATGTCCACAACAGAGTGAAGACTTCTACCCGTGATGGCCGAGTTCACAACTCTCGAGAGCCCTTTCCTGCCCTGCACATTGGCACCTCCAGTGATGTAACCAGTTAGAATTTCCCTCTGGGTCCTCCAGCCTCCCATCCACTGGGGACAACACCGCGAGCCGCTGCCAACATCACTGCGGACCACACCCCCCCCGTCACCCTCGGCTCACTGCAATCCACAAGGAGTGCCGGAGAAACGCAGCAGGCCACACAGCATCCACAGGAAGTGAAAGGCTTCACACGTGATCAGCGGATCTCCACGTCCGTCTCTTCTCAGAGCCGCACTCGGAGAGAAGCCACAGGCACCTGGAGATCCGCGCCTCTGAATTCGAGAGCAGTTCGTTTCCGACAGCCATTGGGCTCTTGAAACGCCCCCCTCCTCCCCCTGAACCATCCAATCCTTGCACTACGTCATGGCCACCAACAGATCTATCTGCGCTATTAAACCCTCACTTATCTCGTACGACCGCAACGGCAGAGAGCGGCATTAGCGTGACACTGTTACTGCACCAGCTATCAGGACCGGGGTTTGAATCCTGTGCTGTCTGTGAGGAGTTGGTTCGTTCTCCCCGTGTCTACGTGGGTTTTCCTTGGGGGCTCCAGTTCCCTCCCACCATTCAAAAGCTGCCAGGGTTGTAGGTTGATTGGACAGCACGGCCTCAATACCCCTCTGAGCATAAAGCCCTCCAAAAGGTAATGGACCCCTCTCCCCAGGACATTACAGGCAAAATATACGCAATGTCTGTGAGCAGTTTGCGTGTTCTCCCTTTGTCTGCATGGGCCGAATGGCCTGTTATCATGCTGTAAGTCTGTTTTAAATGTAACTATTCATTTATCAGTCCTTTATATATGTGATTTCTTCTCTTGTCACATCTTGAATCAAATTATGCTCTGTAATCGGGGTAGATTAAGTAAAAACACAACACTAGAGAAACTCAGAAGGTCAAACAGTGCACTTTATATAGCAAAGGTAAAGTAACTGTATCTAACCAACATTTCAGGGTTGAGGCCTTTGTCAAGGAATGGACAAAATGGCGCCCAAACAAAATGGTGGAGGGGAGGGGCAGGGGGAGGAGGATGACCCCACAGGCAGGGTTGGAGCCTGTGATGTACACAGGACTTGAGCTGGATCAGCGAGGGAGGGCACACCAGCAAACAGGGGGAGTGGGGGATGGCTGTGAATGGAGGGGGGGGGTGACCTACACTAACAAACCTTTCCCAATTTATCTCCCCAAAACATATCTATATTCTATCACAATATGAATACTTGTCCTGCATGTGTACTGTTTGTCAGTACGCGTGTTATGTCTGGATGTGTGTCTGCATGTTTTTCACCAAGGATCAGAGAATGGTGTTTCGATGACAATAAGCTTGACTTGAACTTTAGATATTAAAAATTTATTCTCCATTTCACATTAATATCATTGCTCTTACTTTGAAAAGCAGCTCCCGGCTTTGGGAATAATTGTTCTTCTCCGAAAATATCTCAGAAAGGTCCTCATAACTCCGAAGAACTTCCCTGCACGCAAGAAAGAAAAGAAAATCTTTTACTCCTTGGAGAGAGATGGTACAGTCTCCCACTCAACATGGTGAGGACCGATTCGTCCGAGGACGCTTCAATGTTTGCAGGAGATTCTGTGAGGTTGGGAATGTGGAGCACCAATCTCCTACACCAAGAAACGTGGGAAGCCTCAAACCTGATCCAGCCGTACTATTTCTGGGGGCGTTGCTTCAGTAGTGATATGGACAACCTCGTCCTTAACAATTCCTGGGAATCTGAGAATGCTTCAATACAGACTCAGCCACTTAGATTCAGATTTGAGATTCATTCCTGACATCACGTACAACCCTGAGGTTTTTTTTCCCCTGTGGGGCGGAAGAATTACCACTTACTGTAGAGCAAAAAAAACCCTGTACTCAACGTCCACGTAAACAGGTAATGAATGTAAACAAACTGATCGTGCAATATCAAGAGAACAAAGAAAATCAATAAAGTGCACAAGTAAGAGTCCTTAAATGAGTCCCTGATTGAGTTTATCATTGATGAATCTGATGGTGGAGGGGGAGCAGTTGTTCCTGAACCTGGTGGTGCGTGTCTTGTGGCACCAATACCTCTTTCCTGACGGCAGCAGGGAGAACAGAGCGTGTGCTGGGAGGAGTGGGTCCTTGACGATCGCTGCTCCCCTCCGAAGGCAGTGTTGCCCCCACAGATGTACCCGATCATGGGGAAGGTTTTGGCTGCAATGTCCGCTGCCTTTTGGAGAGCTTTAAGCTCATGGGTATTGGTGACCCCGTACCCAGACCGTGGTGTAGCCGGTCGGCGCGCTTCCTACCGCACCTCGACAGAAATTTGTTACGGTCTCTGATGTCATACTAAACCTCCGCAAACTCCTGAAGAAGTGGCTGGGAATCTGGGAATAGTGAACCACCAGCACATAATTTTCAAGGTTCTCGGAATTCCTCAATACTGACATTTCCCCCAAATCATCTGGGAACTCCAGTACAGGCGCTGATTCCCATTCTATTCTTGGAACTCCCAGATAATGAGCACTGGATTAACATGGGACTCCAGCAGAGTACAGGCCCTTCGGCCCACAATGTTGTGCCAGCCCATATAAACCTGCTCAACAATCTGACCCTTTGCTCCCTCACACTCATAACCCTTAATTTTTCTTACATCCGTGTGCCTGTCTAAGAGGCTCTTAAATGTCCCCATTGTACCAGCCTTCACCACCACCTCATGGCAATGCCTTCCAGGCACCCACCGCTCTGTGTTTAAAAAAAAAACTCTCCCCCCTCCCCTTAACAAACATCCTCTGGTGTTTGCTACTCTTGCCCTGGGTTAAATGATGCCTCTCAGAATCTTGTAGGCCTCTGTTAAGTCAACCTCTCATCCTTCTTCGCTCCGAAGAGAAAATCCTTGGCTCTGCTAACCTTGAGACAAGGCAACCCTGGCAAATCTCCTCTGCAACCTCTCCACAGCTTCCACATCCTTCCTGTAATGAGGTGACCAGAACTGAACACACTATTCCCAGTGTGGTCGAACCAGAGAGTTATAGAAGCTGCAACATGACCTCATGGCTCCTGAACCCGATCCCTGATTAATGAAGCCCAGCATCCCATAAGCCTTTTTAACTACTCTCTCAACCTGTGTGGCAACTTTGAGTGATGTATGGATTCAGACCTCCAAGGTCCTTCTGTTCCACACTGTTAAGTATCTGATTGAACTATTAGGAATGGGGAAATATCACTTGTAAATTTAACTGAGCAATTAATATACGCAGCTTCCTTTGTGGCCTTTGGAAGGCCACAACAAGTTGTAAGTTCTGAGTTCAGCCTGTGAAAAACCCTTGTGGTCCTTCCAAGAGGGAATGGCTAGCTAGAGTGTTTCACCTGAAATAAGGGAAACAGAAGGTTTGTGTCCAACGAGCAACAAATTTCTCTCTGAAACCAACAAGAACCTTCCTGAGTGGTAACCAATTACCATCCAGCACTAGAGCCTGGTGAAAATTCATAAATGTTAAATTCTGTGCACACTCTAAGAATTGCTTACAACCAGTGAACTTGGTGGAGTGAGAAATTAATGACTAGACTGTGAATCAAAGAACTTTCCTGAACTTATACACACATTACATACACATGTGCTTAGAATTAGAAGGGGGTTAAATTAAGTTAATAGTAATAAGTTAAAGTTTGATCGTGTTTTTATGTTTAAAAGTAACTTTTGTTGAAGTAATCGTTGATCCATTTTGTCAACTTTTTTTTTGAAGCCTCACTGATTAATATGCTTTGGGAATGTCTTAAATTGGGACGATATTGGTATAATATTTTTCAGTCTTTGTCCACAATTTTTAAAATTGAATTAGATTAAATTAAAATTAAATTAATTTAACTGTCCTGTTTGGTTTCTCACATGAACCTTTTATCGGCACCTCAAGAGAAAGTTTTATCTTTTAGCACGTTGATCGCTAGACGGGCTGGTTTAACGAAATGGAAAGATGAGCTCTCACCGACCTCTGCACAGTGGCCTCACGATGAAACATCATATTTAAGCTTGGAGAAAATTGGGGATAATATTAAACCAGTGGTTCTCAACCTTTCTCTTTCCACTCATATCCCACTTTAAGTAATCCCTCTGCCATCGGTGCTCTGTGATTAGTAAGGGATTAGTTAAGGTGGGATGTGGATGGAAAGAAAAAGTTTGAAAACCACTGTATTAATCGACCCTCATTGACTCATTATGTGCATGGTTTCAGAACTCCAAAGGAAATAGCCAATGACAAATTTTCTCAGGTAAAATATTTCAGTAATAACTGGGTCTCGAGCAGTGATTCTCAACCTTCCCTTCCCACTCTCATCCCACCTTAAGCCATCCCTTACCAATCACAGAGCAGGGATTACTTAAAGTGGGATGTGAGTGGAAAGAAAAAGGTTGAGAACCATTGTATTAAAGTATTCAACCATTCACCATGTTCTCTGCCTTCAGTTTTGACCTTTCAAAATGCATCACTTTGCACTTATCTGGACTGAACTCCATCTGCCACTTCACCACCCGACTCTGCGTCCTGTCCCTGCCCTGTCAAATTTTTAACAAAGACATGCAGCACAGTAACAGGCCCTTCCGGCCCACAAGGCCGTGCCACCCAATTTACACCCAAGTTGACCTACAGCCCTGGTACATTTTGATCCTGTCATAACCTTTCACCAACCTGCTCCACTCTCCACAATACCGCCAACCTTCATGTCATCTGACAACTTATTGATCTGTTCACTTCCTTGTCCAGGTCATGTATAAAAATCGCAACAACCAGATCTCTGCCCACTCTACCCCCAAACTATTCCTGTGAATTTGGGAATTTCCAAAACAGACTCAGACATATTTACCCTCAATATTCTTGGGAATGTTGTTTCAATGCAGGGACAGAACCTTTCCGCCCCTACTGGTGATTTGGATTGCTCCATTCTGGGGGTCATTGATCTCTCTCTCTCGATAAGGAATCTGGGAGCACATCACCACTGGACAAAATACTCCCCTTTCTGACACAAATCCCAGGAATCTGGCAACATTGGTCCGAGACGGAGGCACTGACACCTCCCTCTCCACCCCCCACCCCCAGCGCACAGTACAATCCTGCCACTGTACCTGGGAATCTCCTCCCACGTCTTCTTCAGGCGGTGCACAGAGTTGGACTGGAGGGCGGAGATGATGGCGTGGAGCGAGGAGAAGTTCTTCAGAGCCCGGCATTCCTGTGGAGGAGAATCAAAATCTTTAAGTCCATTGGCCCTCCCCAAGTGGGTCCGAGTGGATGGGAGGCACAAGGAAACACGTTCACTCTGGGGTGGGGGGGGGGTTAGTGAGGTTCACCATCCAGCCCCTACATTCTCTTGAAAAGGCAGCAGAAAACCAAGGAACCAGCAAGTCCAACCACCCAGCAGGTCGTTGAAACATGGCTCGACGAGTTATCGAGGGCCCTTTTGGCTTTTTCCCACTGGGGGTAGGTAAGATACAGACGTGGGTCAAGAGTGAAAGGGGAAAAGTTTAGGGGGAACTTTTTCACACAGAGAGTGGGGTGAGATTGGAACAAGCTGCCAGCTGAGGTAATGATGTCGGGCTCAATTATAATATTTAAGAAAAATTTTGAGAGGTACATGGATGGGAGAGATATGGAGAACTATGGACTGGGTACAGGTCAGTGGGACTAGGGAGAATAATAGTCTGGCATGGACTAGAAGGGCCAAGGGGCCTGTTACTGTGCTGTAGTGTATGGTTCAAAGATTCTATCCTGTAACCTGAATAAATCATTCCAAAATATTTATTTTAAATTAGATCTGAATGTTTATAATTTATTATTACTTGCTGTGTAGTGTGTGTGTGTGTGTGTGTGTGTGTGTGTGTGTGTGTGTGTGTGTGTGTGTGTGTGTGTGTGTGGTGGATGTGTGGGTGTGTTTGTGGGTGCATTTGTGTGTGTGTGCACATGTAAGTGTGCAAATTGTGTGCATTCAAATTATGATTGTGAATGTGTGCATGCACACACTGTGGTCTGGTACAGAGAGACTCTAATTGGTTGGGTTGCGTATGTACAGTGAGAAGATAAGAAATTTGACTGTAACGTCCAGGACCGCGGTCATGAGCGACTCCCAGATTTCCGGACAGTTCAGTGTTGTTTCCCTCACAGATTCCGAATTTATTTCACAAAGATATGACACAGAAACTCTTCAGTTGACCCGGGAAGTTCCATGTGATCAGCAGTGAGGGAACGGGACTCCTGGTGAAGGGGGAGGTTGGAGGGTGGGGAGGGAACCAGGGTCCCGATGAGGAGAGGAAACTGGGGTCTTGGTGGGGAGAATGAACAAGGGTCTTGCTGAGGGGATGGGACCACTTGAGCAGGTTCAGATGAGACGAAGGGTCTGATTTTGTCCTGTACTCTTCCATGCTGCCAAGGGTCACATGGTGGTGCAGTGGATAGAGCCCAGATTCGATTCCCACCTCCAGCGCTGTCTGTGTGGAGTTTGCATGCTATCCCCATGACCCCTATATATTCCCGACCCCTACCCCAGGGTGCTCCAGTTTCCTACAAGACTTGCGGATTAGCTGGATGCTGTAAGTAGACCAGGAGCTGGTGGAAATCCAATATAGAATGCCTCGCTGGGAAGTCTAGATGGGAATGGGGCACTAGGAGAGCTAGCACGGGCCTAAAGAATGGGAATGGTCTCTCCCGTGCCAACGCGGTGCACGAATAGGTCCCCAAGGTGCTTCCCACTGGAGAACTGGGTGTGTGGGCAACAGGAGCAGCCAGGCAACAGGCCGTGTGTCCTCCAGGGTTCCCCGCCACTGGCTCACCCACCTCTGCCACAAACACCCACTTCTCCAGGATGCGCGCCCGCTGCTGGGGCCTCAGCCTGGTGTTGCTCAGGCAGGAGCTGATGACGCAGTTGGTCAGCCTGTTGAACTGGCGGACTGTGGCCCGTACGCTGGGCGCGAGGTCCTCGTT
This sequence comes from Narcine bancroftii, assembly GCF_036971445.1. Classification (NCBI taxonomy): domain Eukaryota; kingdom Metazoa; phylum Chordata; class Chondrichthyes; order Torpediniformes; family Narcinidae; genus Narcine; species Narcine bancroftii. The sequence continues at coordinate 189,321,898 of NC_091470.1, forward strand.
CCCCTTCTTGTCTCTTTGCGACCATATCGATCCCAGGCAGTGGTGGGGCACCACCTTCATGAACAGGTCCTGGGTAAAATGAAAGTGAAAAGCCTTTCAGCCCACAAAAGAAGCCAGCAGGCCATCTGCGGGGAGTCACAGGCCGCGGCGGATTTGGGCTTGACCCCCTTCTTCACCCATGCTAAAAATTCCGGGAGGAGCTCGAACTGGAAGGTGGGATGGGGACGCGGCACAGGAGGAAGAACACGAAAGTCTGCGGACACTGCAGTCAAAAGACAGAGAGGTGCCAGAGGAACTCAGCCGGACTCACAGCATCCAGAGGAGGTAAAGATATGGAACCGATGTTTTGGGCCTGAGGCCTTCCTCAAGACATGAGTAAGAATTAAAAGGCTGGGGGCAGGGAGGAAAGAAGGGCCTTGGGTGGGGGGCAGGGGAGAGCATAGACCAATAGGCCATTGGCCGTAAACGAACCTGGATAGGACAGGAGAAGAAAGGGGAGAATTGATTGGGGGGAGAGCTCTGAGAATGCAGAGCTGGAGGAACGGAGATGGAAGGAAAGGAGAGGGGGGGGAGAGAGAGAGAGAGAGATCTCCCTCCCCTCTGTCACACACACCCCCCCCACCGCTCCGGCACACACCCTTCATCTCATACCTCCCTTTCCTCCATCACACACAAACCCTCCCCTCCATCACATCCCCCTCCCTTCTGTCACACACCCCCTCCCCTCCATCACACACCTCCCTCCCGTCCGTCACACACCCCCCTCCCTTCTATCACACACCCCCTGCCCTCCATCAAATATACCACCCTCCCCTCCATCACACAACCTCCTCCCCTCCATCCACTCTGTCGACAACTCCTGCTGCCTCGGAAACCAGGTAACATCCTAAAAGACCCACCCTACCCGGTGGGGTGGGGGAGGTGCGGGCATGGTGCGGTAAAGGAGAGCACCGGTGGCAGAAAGTACTCAGTGGCCCCCAGGGCATGTCCCATACCCCAGATACATCCCTGTCTCCAATCCAGGCAACATCCTGGTGAATCTCTTTGCACCTTCTCCAAAGCTTCCACATCCTTCCTGCAATGAGGTGACCAGAAATGCGATGTCTAACTGAACAACCTCTCCTGCTTTGCCCCAGAACAGACCAGCACCCAAGAGGCGTGCTTGCTCACCGCGTCGATCATGGTGAGCTGCGCCGCCACCGCATCCGCCATGAAGGTGAGGATGTCCGTTGGTTCGGAGCACTGCCTCTCGTCCTCCTCTGACGGCTCCCCGCCCTTGCCTGCCAATCAGAAATACCGCCCGGGCAATTACCACGCGAGGAAGTGCTTTGAGGAAGATATCCCGTCATTCACACTGGAGGTCATGGAGCTCCCCTTCTTCCCAGCCCCTTTGCGTCGAGTGGTGGGGTAGATGCAGTCGTTGACCTTTGGCCAGGGGGGGTGGGGAGATCGCTGGTGGAGGGAAATGTGTGGGCAACTGGCAGGTAGTGGGAGAGGTAGAAAGGGGGAAAGAAATGGGAATAAAGGAGGTGACAGGAGGAAGAGGGAGAGGCAGATTGGGCAGAACGTGGAGTTCCAGTAAAACCCCTGGTATCCGGAATTCAAGCTACCAGCAGCCTCAAGCAATCGGCACAAAAAAAATCAAGGAAAATAAATTTTAAAAATTAAAACAAATAAGAATAATAAGTTAAAAAAAATAGACAAATTTAAAATTGTCAAAGTAAATATTCTTAGAAGTAACACATAAACCTTTGGTGAAGATGGGAGCCAATGGAGGCGCCAAGAATGAAGAGCTGGTTTATGACTTTCTTAATGTGTTCTCCTTAGCCCTGCTGAGTAAGAGTCGGCCCGGTCAGAGGCTTTAACCTGTAAACTTGGGGCAGGGGGAGTTAATTATCTATCATGTTATTGTTCGTCTATCGGGCGGCTCCGTGGAAGGGGAGGAACCTTCAACGGTTAAATGTTTTCAAAGAATGTGACTGAAAATAAAGTAAAATGCTTTAAGGTGTTTATATATTCGTGCCTGTGAAGTTTGTTCAGTGTAATTACAGTATTTATTCTTAATGCAGGTGTATTAGTCAGTCTCAAGCAACTGGAAGATGCACCAATCCGGCATCTACCAATCCCCATGGTTGCCAGGGGTTTTATTGGACTTGATCATCAAGCACTGGGAACTCTCGAGGGGCAGAATGATCTCCACCAGTCATTGAAAATGAACTGGCGGCTGAGGCTAAACAGTTGAGAGGTGAACGGTCTTCACGGGGAAAAGATTTTAGAGGGGGGGGGGACCTTTAAAAGGGTGCCAAAGGTCAACTTTGCCCACACAAGAGGTTGGGGTGTATGTGCCAATGGACGAGCACATTCGGCGCAGTAAACAGGCCATTTCGGCCCTTGGATCTGTGCTGCCGAAATTACACCCAATTGACTTACAACCCCTAGTATGCTTCAAACGGTGGGAGGAAACTGGAGCCCCTACACAGACACGGGGAGAACGTACAAACTCCTTACAGACAGCCTGGGATTCAAACCCCAGTCCTGATTGCTGGTGCTGTAAAGGCGTTGCGCTAACCGCCATGCCAAACTTGCCACCCAATGATATTTCAAGGATGTTGAGGTCCATGGAAAGGATTTAAGGACGTGGTGCTAGACAGAGCTTTGGTGAGACCACTCGGCGCACTTTTGGTATGTTTATGTGGGATCTGCTTACGAGAGAGGGCACAGAAGGAGCGGGAAAGATTCATGGGAATGTAAAAAACACAGGAACGCAGGAGGAACTCAGCCAGACTCGCAGCGTCCATAGAAGGTGAAGATATATTACCGACGTTTCATCCCTGAGTACTTATTCAAGGTACGAGCAAAAACCTTGGGTGGAATGGTTGATGTAGCGGTTGGCGCGACGCCTTTACGAGTGGGGCCAGGGTTCGAATCCCCGTGCTGTCTGTAAGGAGTTTGCACGTTCTCCCCGTGTCTGCGTGGGTTTTCCCCAGTTACAGGGAGAAGGCAGGGGAATGGATTTGAGAGGCAAAATGCATCAGCATTGATTGGGATGGTGGAGGAGGCGTGATGGGCTGAATGGCCTAATTTTACTCAGGTCTTACAGTACATACTGTTCAGTAGTGTTTGACCTTCAATCCTGGACAATGTCTCGTTTTGCTCCAGGACTTCCTCAGCTCGACGCTCCAGTTCCGCACTCCCGCACTCTTTCTTTATGTAAAGCACCAGACGCTTTAGACAAGCATGTTCCAGGGTCTGGAAATCTTTGGAATACTGTTCCATCCAAATGGAAAACACAGAGGTGGCAGCCCTGAAACAAGGCAGATGGGAACGTTCAGGGAATGCGGGAGAGGTACAAGGTCCAGAGGGCAAAACGAGGAGGGTGGATAAGGGGGAACCAGTAGATGTGGTATATTTAGTGAAAAGGTGGGAAAATTGACCAACAGGCTGATAGAACCCTAGGTTTGATCCCAACCTCTAGTGGTGTCTCTGGAGTTTGAACATTCTTTCTGCCACTCCACAACTAACATGTAGGTTCCATTTCCCTCCCGCATCCCCAAATGCATTCAGGTCAGTGCATTGATTGGCCGTGGTAAATTTACCCCTCCCCGGTGGGGTAAGCGAGGGGTGGAATCTGGTGGAGTCCGAGAGTTCCAAAAGCCCAGAGCCCAGGCCCCAGGGATCAGAACAGGACTGACCAGGAAGACTGGTGTTTGGAGAGGGAAAAGTCTGACCTGCAGGTAGCAGGGCTCAAACATCAATGAACCCTCAGTGTCAGGATGGAATTTGTAACAGAATATAGATATGTTTCTGGAAGATAAATTAGGGCAGGTTTTTTTTTAGTGTAGGGCACATACAAACACTTTAAAACAGATCTTATTTAAAATACTGGAGCTCTGCCAATGCTAGACATGTCGGGGCCAGCAGTCTTTGCAAGAGCTTTGAAGAGTGCCCAAGAGACTTCACTAATGGATTGTTGTTTACAAAAAGGCAACAGATGAAAGAGCTTGTCAGAGCCGCATTCTGTCTGGAGGGGAAATTGCTGTTCTTGGAAGGTCATTTGGTTTTACAAGCAGAAAGAGTCAAAAAGGCTTTCTCTCAGAGAGAGAAAGAGTGACAGAGATCAGTACTACAGTGTTGCAGTCAGCAGCAGCAACTGGGACTGGAACAGGACAATCTGGAAAGCTTGTGTAAACCCCATTTGGAAGATGGGTTGTGAGTGCTTAATTCAGACTGGTCAAAGCCCTTGTGGTTCATGCAAGAGGAGAGGACTGGCTACCTAATGTTTCATTTGAAATAAAAGAAACAAAAAGGCACTCTGTGGTGACCTGAAAGAAAGAGGTCATCATCTGGAGAACCCTGAGGGGCCAAGTTTCATCAGCAAGTGGCTGATTAAAAAGGAATCAATTGTGGATGCCCTGGAACAACAAATCTCTCTATGAAAACCAACAAGAACCTTCCTGAGTGTCCGAAACGTCAGCTGCCGCTTGCTTCCCATTGGATGCTGCCTGACCCACTGAATTCACCCGGGGGCTCCGTTCTTGTTCTCCGGCATTTCTAGATTCCCTGAATCCGCCCACGCACAATCAGGACTCTTGTCCGCAATATCTTGCGAGGTCCCCGCGCTGAGCCTCGGCCGCAGGAGAGCTCGAGTTCGTAGCATCCCGCGCGGTCAATACAGAAGTCCTCCCCTTGTGACCCTCCGCCATCCGCCCCATTGGACGGTGCAAACTGGAGGGGAATCCTGGGGAAAAGACGAGGAGGAAACTTACTGTCGGACGTGGTCCCAATCTTTCATCAAGCAGTTTGATTTGTGCTCTGTGATCTTCTTCGACTTCTCTAACCTATAAGACCACAAGACCATGAGATATTGGAGCAGAAATAGGCCATTCAGCCCAACAAGTCCACCTCACCATTCAATCATGAGCTGATCCATTTTCCCCACTTAGCCCAACTTCCTTGTCTTTTCCCAATAACCTTTGATGCCCTGGGTAATCAAGAACCTACCAATCTCTGCCTTAAATACACCCAATGAATGATCTGGTCTCCACAAGCTCTGGCGACAAAGTCCACTGATTTGCCACCCTCTGGATAAGAAATTCCTCTACATCTCTGTTCTAAGTGGATGCCCTTCAATCCTGATTATGTCCTCTTATCCTGGACTCTCCCACCACGGGGAACATGGTCAAGGTACAAGTGTGGAGATATTTCACCCTGCTTCAGGGCTTGGTTTGGTCATTCGACCAGCAAGGGATTCCTGATGGAACGGAGATGGGAGTCAGACTTTCAGATCCCCAGGAGTCCATGTCTCAGAGAATGGCAAGGTTGGCGTAGCAGTTAGCGCAACACCTTTACAGCGACAGCGATCGGGACAGGGGTACGGATCCCGCTTCTGTCTGTAAAGAGTTTGTACCTTCTCCCTGTGTCTGCGTGGGTTTTACCCGGGGGGGGGGTGGGCTCCCATTTCCTCCCACCGTTCAGAGGTGTAGGTCAATTGGGTGTAAATTGGGCAGCACGAACTTGTGGGACGAAACGGCCTGTTACCGTGCTGTATGGCAATATTTTAAATTTTAAACACCTCCCCTGGAGCCAGAACCTCCACTTCCGGGGGAGTCTGGGGAGATTTGGCATGCCCTCAGATTCTCTGTCGAACTCTCACAGGTGCCCTGTGGAGCGAACACTGGCTGGTTTGGGAAATCGAGCGCCCAGCTTCACAGAAGGGAGGAACTGTAGTCGGGCCCATATCAGGCTTCGGCCTCCCAGCTGCATTAGGCGCTGCCTTAGAAAGGCAGCTAATATCGTAAAGGAGCCCCCACCACCTTCCAGGTTCAAGAGCAGCACCTCTTTTTTCCATCTCCCTCCACGGACTCCTGGCCCGTTGGCCTATGCTCCTTCCCCTGCCCCTTCTTCCCTCTTCCCCCACCCCTCCTTTTTATACAGGTGCCTGCTTGCATTTTGCTCATGTCTTGACGAAAGGCTCAGGCCCAAAATGTCCCGTGGACGCTGCGGGATCTGCTGAGTCTCACCCGTACGTTTGTGTTTTTAATTTTGTTTCTATTTTAAAAGTTTACATTTAGACGTACATCACGGTAACAGGACCTGTCGGCCAATGAGCGAATTGATCTACAGCCCTGGTTTGGTGGGAGGAAACCGTTGGGGACCCCGGGTAAAACCCTCGCAGACATGGGGAGAACATTCAAACTCCCTACCGACGGCATGGATTCGAACCAAGGTCGCTGGTGCTGTAACAGTGTTGCGCACTAACCGCCGCCGCTCTACCTATTAAAACTCTGCTGATTTTACACAATAAATCTCCAGCTCCTTCATGTGACCATCCAGAAGCCTCCGAAACATTCATTGTTTCCGCTTCCACCACTACTCCTGGCAGCCTGTTCCAGCACTAGATGTATGAGTTGACCTGTCTGGATAGCATGCTTTTTGCTGCATCCCAATACTATAGGAGTGGCCAAACCGCTGCTCACCAGCCACATACGGCTCTTTGAAATACGATGTGCGGCTCGTAGAGCTCCTGACTCCCCGACTGTGGACTCACGCCTCTGCCCTGGCCACTCACCCATCCGAGATCCTACTGCTCTGGCCTCCTCACTTCCGAGCTCCTGCCGTCCCAGCCATCTACCCATCAGAGATCCCTCTGCCCCAGTTGCCTCACACCCGAGCTCACGCCGCTCCAGCCACTCCCCCCGTCTGAGCTCCCGATGCTCTGGCCGCCTCACATCCAAGTTCCCGACCCCCCTCCTACCGGTTCCCAACTGCCCTCCCATACAAGCTCCTGACCGCCCTCCCATCCAAGTTCCCGACCACCCTCCCGCCCGTTCCTGACTGCCCTCCCATCTGAGCTCCCGACCACCCTCCCATCTGAGCTCCAGACGTCCCGGCCACTGTCTCTCGCCTAGGAAGCAGCCACCAGCCCATCCGAGCTCCCGTCACCCTGAACAATGCAGATACTTACCATGGTCAAAAGTAATAGTTGACCCCCTACATTTTACCTTAAAAATTGCTCCACAAAATTTGACTATTACACACATTTTGATTATTGAAAATAACAGTTTGCAGTTAAAAACTACATACATGAATAAATATTATTACATACAATCATTTCTTAATATTTATATAAAATTTTTGAACAAAGTGTGCACGCAAGAGTAAAAAGGTGCGTGTAATATTTTTTCATGTCTTGTGGCTCTCAAACGCATGATGTTTATCATACATGGCTGTTTCGTGAAGCAAGTTTGCTCACCCCAAAATAAAACAACCAATTTCAATTCGACATAATCGACTGTGGAAGAGCCCAGACACAGCTCCTGTGCCAACAGGAGATCCAGAGATGTCGGCTTACCTGTCGAGCAGAATCCTGACCACGTCCTGGGTCTTGGCGAAGGCGCGGTACGTGGCGAGAAAGACTGAGACATAGGAGGAGTCGCCGCAGTCAAATGCCTCCAGGAGGTGCTCCACCATTTTCTCAAGTCTCCCAACCTTGATGGAACGGGTCCGCACGGTCTCACAGGTGGTCCCCACCAGCTCATTGTCCAGCTAAGGGGGAGGGGGAGGATCAAAGGTGAAAGTGCAATGGAGGCAGGACAGGCATGGGGATGCAAGGGGGTCAGAGTGACACCCAATGGGACGAAGGGTTTCCAGGGTACCGCCCTGCAGGAAGGCTGGGGCAGCGCTAGAGAGGGTGCAGAGGAGATCCTAGCTGGTACAGTACCAGTAACCAGCCATTTAGTCCATCACACCAATTCTAGCCCACTAATCCCATTTAAGACCATAAGAAATAGGTGCATAATTTGGCCACTCAGCCCATCGAGTCTGCCCCATCATTCCATCACGAACTGACCGATTTTCTCATTCAGCCCCACTGCCCGGCCTTCTCCCCATAACCTTTGATGCCCTGGCTAATCAAGAACTGATTGATCTCTACCTTAAATACACCCCTGATCTCCACTACTGCCTGTGGTGACAAATTCCACAGATTTGGCTAACAAAATTCCTACACGCCTCCTTCCTGAAGTTGTGTCCCTCTTATCCCAGACTCTCCCACCGTGGGGAACAACCTTTCTACATCTACTCTGTCCACGTCTTTCAACATTCGAAATGTTTCAATGAGTTCTTCCTCATTCTCCTAAATTCAAATGAGTCCAGGCCAAGAGTCATCAAATCCTCCTCATATAACAACCCCTTCCTTCCCAGAATCATCCTCGTGAACTTCCTCTGAACCTTCTCCAAAATCAGCGCATTCTTTCTGAAATGAAGAGTCCAAAACTGTCTGCATTATTTAAGAACCTGTCTAAATGCCCCTTAAATGCACGATTCCCCCCACCTCCTCTGGCCACATTCCCTCCACAAACCATTCTCTGAACCTCTGACATACAGAGGGTGACGGAACCAGCTGGCAAAGGCAGTGGAGCCGGCAGGGTCAATTGGAAGTCTTAAAAGACATTGTACCATGGGCGATACGGTTGGTGCAACACCTTGACAGCACCAGCCATAGGGACCAGGGTTCAAATCTCGTGCTGTCTGTAAGGAGTTTGCACGTCCTCTCCGTGTCCGTGTGGATTTTCCCCGGGATGTCGGGTTAACGGGGTGTAAGTTGGTCAGCACAGACTTGTAGGGCTGTTGCCAAATTTGGTCTAAATTTTAAAATTTAGAATGACCTGATCTGGGAACTTGAGGGCCCAGAATGCAGAAGGCTGCAGAAGGTGGCAAACTCGGTCAGGTCCACCATCGGCTCCGACCTCCCATCCCTCCGTGAAGGCAGCCAACATCAAGGACCCACGTTGTCCCAGTCACAACCTCTTCTCACTGCTACCTTCAGCCGGAAGACTAGCACCTAAACTGTTCAAGAATAAGCTCCAGGACTTCCCGATATTATACTGACCAGGGTCCGCCCCAACACCTCAAGAGGCCTGTCTGCAGCCCTAAAACATCATTTTATCTTGCACCATGGAATATTATCCAATAATTGTTATGATGTTTATTGTCACGTCGAGGAAGCAGGGAGGCTGCAGAAGGACGTAGACAGATGAGGAGAGCAGGCAGGAAGAGGTCAAGGCAATACAACGTTGGCAAGTGTGAACTCTGATAGAAAAAAAGGGCAGTCTTTTTTTTTAATGGGGAGAGAATTGAAAATCCCCAGATGCGAAGGGACCTGGGACCCCTTGTGCAGGACGGCCTGAAGGTAAATCTGCAGGTTGGGTGGGTGGTGAAGAAGGCGAATGTGATGCTGGGAATAAAATATAAGAAGAGCAGAGATGTGGTGTGGAGGGTTTATACGGCACTGGGGAGACCTCACTTGAGCTGCTCATTGAAGGGAGGAGGTGCTGACATTGGAGAGGGTCCAGAGGAGGTTCACGAGGATGATTCTGGGAAGGAGGAATGTTTGATGGCTCTTGGCCTGGACTGGTTGGAATTTGGGAGAATAGGGGGGGATCTCACTGAAACATTTTGAATGCTGAAAGGTGTAGATCTGGAAAGGTTGTTTCCCCCGCGGTGGTGTCTTATACATGGTATACCATGTATTTATCCGCCAAAATTCTTACCCACAAGTAAACAAATAACGGATCGTGAACTGATCCTAATACCGTAAAAGAAATGTCTGCACAATTGCAAGATAATGAGATGACTGTGAATATTCATTATCCAGCTTCTGAAATTATTGCTTCTTTTAACTTAATTCAATTAGTTTATGATGAGAGTTTTCCTTTACATGTACCTGTTTTAGCTTCAGGATATAAGGATTTTGATGCATTGCATGGTGTAAATTTTAAAATATTGACATAGAGCACGGTAACAGCCCCTTTCAGTCCACAAACCAGTGCCGCTCAATAACACCCCAATTAACCTACCCCCCCCCCCCAACTCTTGCTGGAGATGGACCTGGCCCACTAGGTTTTCGAATGGTGGAATGAAACCGGAGCCTCCAGGGAAAACCCATGCAGATCCAGGGAGAATGAACAAACTCCTTACAGACAGCGTGGGATTCAAACCCGGACGTGGCGGTGAGCATGTCGCCTTTTACGACAAAAGACCCTCATAAGCAGAGTTGAAGTATATAGATATGTTTTTGGGAAATAAATTGGGAAAGGTTTGTTAGTGTAGGTCATATACAAACACTTTAAAACAGATCTTATTTAAAATACTGGAGTTCTGCCCCATGCAAGTCATATTGGCTCTACAGCTTTTGCAAGACCTTTGGTGAGTGCTCAAGTGACTTCACTAATGGATTGGTGTTAACAAATGGCCCCAGATGAAAGATCTTGCTGGAGCCGCAGATTGTCTAGAAGAGAACTTGTTGGTCTAGGAGGATCATGTGGTTTTGCAAGCAGAGAGAGTCAAACAGGCTTTCTCTCAGAGAGAGAAAGAGAGATCACTTGTACAGTGTTATAGCCAGCAGACAGCAGCTGGAACTGGAAAAGGACAAGCTGGCAAGCTTGTGGAAAGCCTCATTTGGAAGATGGCCTTGTCAAAGCCCTTGTGGTTCATGCAAGAGGAGAGGACTGGCTGTCTAATGTTTCAGTTGGAATAAGTGAAACACAAAGGAACTCTGTGGTGACCTGAAAGAAAGAGGTTATCATCTGGAGAACTCTGAAGGGGCAGGTTTCATCAGCAAGACACTGAAGTGGCTGATCGGAAGTAAGTGTACAACAAATCTCTGTCTGAAAACCGACAAGAACCTTCCTGAGTAGTAATCATTTACCTTTCAAGCACCCAAGCCTGGTGAACTTTATAAATGTTCAATTCTGTGCACAGTATAAGAATTGCTGCAGGATAAAAGGATGGCACAGACTAGATGGGCCTGTTTCTGTCCTGCAGCACCCTATGGCTCTGGCAGTTGGTGTACCGTGTCCAGTTGTGGGGTACAGACTGAACCGGAGAGGGCACAGAGGCTGGGATTGTGTGCCTTGAGGAGCAAAAGGCTCAGTTGGGGAGGGGAGGGAGGCGGAGGAGATTCTGTTGGGGGTGCCCGAGACCATGAGGGAGGGGCTCGTGGAGGGGAGGTGGTGGTAATAAACCACCCCTTCGCGGTGACGTGAATGGAATTGGGACGGTGCGGGTTTACGAGAGGCTGGGAGAGGGCCTGAGGAAGGATCTCCCGCCCTCCTCAGTTCCCCCCCAGAGGGGGCTGTGCTCGCAATCTGGAACGCGCTGCCTCAGGGGCTGGTGGAGGTGGAGACTCCACGATAGTTTATAAGGTTATTGGACAAGACTTTGAACTGACACGGTAGAGAAGGTGATGGACTGGTTGTCATCGGGGTTTGGATGGTAGGCAAGGACAAGGGGAACTGTGCTTGCAGCTAAACATCAGGTTACATTCCCTCAGAGAGGGGGCAATAAAGCATCCTCTCCGCTTCTGGGTGGCCAGCAACTTGCTGTATAATTCTGTAGACAACACTTTGAACAAGGTTGCATAGGATAGTTAACACGGGATGCTGGGCTTCATAATTTGGGGGATTGAGTTCAAGAGTCAAGAGGTCATGTTGCAACTCTACAAATCTCTGGTGAGACCACACGTAGAATATTGTGTTCAGTTCTGGTCACCTCATTACAGGAAGGATGAGAAAGCTGTGGAAAGGGTGCAGAGGAGATTCTCCGGTAAATTGGCTGGATTGGAGAATATGGTTCAGCAGAGCTAAAAGTTTCCTCTTTGCACAGAAGGATGAGAGGTGTCCGAATAGTGGTCGACAAGATTTTAGGAGGCATAGCTAAGGTAGGCAGCCTTAGACCCAGGGCAGGGGTAGCAAACACCAAAGGATATCTTCTGTCTTGTGACAGAATATAGATATATTTTGGGGAGATAAATTGGGAAAGGTTTGTAAGTGTAGGTCACATACAAGCACTTGAAAACAGATTTCATTTAAAATACTGGAGCTCTGCTCATGCTAGACATGTCAGGGCCTCAGAGCCTTTATAAAAAGGCAACAGATGAAAGAGCTTGTCAGAGCCGCATTTTGTCTGGAGGGGAATTTGCTGTTCTAGGAGGGTCATCATGTGGTTTTTTCAAGCAGAGAGACTCAAACAGGTTTTCTCTCTGAGAGAGAGAGAGAGAGAGAGAGAGAGAGAGAGAGAGAGAGAGAGAGAGAGAGAGAGAGAGAGAGAGATCAGTTCTACAGTGTTACAGTCAGCAATAGCAGCTGGGACTGGAACAGGACAAGCTAGCAAGCTTGTGGAAAACCCCATTTGGAAGACGGGTTGTGAGTACTTAGTTCAGCCTGGTCAAAGTCCTTGTGGTTCATGCAAGAGGAGAGGACTGGCTGTCTAGTGTTTCACTTGGAATAAGTGAAACAAAAAGGAACACTGTGGTGACCTGAAAGAAAGAGGTTATCATCTGGAGAACCCTGAAGGGGAAGGTTTCGTCAGCAAGACACTGATGTGGTTGATGGAAGTAAGTGTACAACAAATCTCTGTCTGAAAACCGACAAGAACCTTCCTGAGCAGTAATCATTTACCTTTCAAACACCAAAGCCTTGGGAAATTTATAAATGTTAAAGTCTGTGTACAGTATAAGAATTGCCTGTAACCAGTGAACTTGGAAGAATGAGAAGTGAGATTGGACTGTGAATCAAAGAACTTTTCTGAACTTACACAAACTTAGAATTAGAAAAGGGTTAAGTTAGTTTAAGTTAAATCCTGTTTTCATGTTTAAAGGTAATTAAAAGCAACTTTTGTTTAAGTAACCATGTGCCTTGGTGCATATCCATTGCTGCTGGGCTTTGGGGTCCTCTGGGCTCGTAACAGTTTGTACAAAGTGAAGGGAGGAAAGTTTAGGGGAGATGTCAGGGGTGAGATTTTTTACACAGAGAGCTGTGTGGGGGTCTGGAAAGCCTTGCCAGGGGTGGTGGTTGGGGGGGGGGGGGGGCAAGAATGAAACACTGAAGGCATTTAAGAGACTCTTAGTCAGGCACCTGGATGGAAGGTTAAGGGGTAGGGAGGGTTTAGAATTTTTTTTGGTATATATGTCGGCACAACTTGTGGGCCAAAGGGCCTGTACTGTGCTGTCATGGTTCTATGTTTTATTTTAACCATCTGCAAAGGATACAGAATCAGAGACCACCATGGAACTCCAGAAAACAATTCATCGTCATGAGGCCAGGGACGTGAAATTTGATATTTAAACACAGAAACGGGCAGTTTTAACCAAAAAAAAATCTGCAGCCACCAAAAATCTGAAATAAAATAAAATGCTGGAAACTCTCAATGGATCAGTCAGCGTCCGTGGCGAGGGAAACAGAGTCACCATTTCAGTTCAAAGACCCTCCATTGGAATCAGAGAAGAGCGGAATCATCGAGAGACGAGGCACCGAATCTATTGATTCCATCGAGCACCTGTCTTTATGCTAATCCCATCCATCCGTCCGATAAGAACCTGACAAACTGGAGCAGGAGTTGGCCATGTGGCCTGTCAAGCCTGCTCCACCATCCAATCTGGATGGTGCGGGTTGATCTGATGATCGGCTCATCTCCACCTACCTTCCTTTCTCCAGATCCCTTAATTCCCCTAAGTGGTCAAAATCTATCTTTGTCTTAAATAATGAGGTCACCTCCACTGCTTCAACGGGCAGTGAATTCCACAGATTCCCCACCCTCTAGGAAAAGTAGTTCCTCCTCATCTCCATCCTGAATCTACTCCCCTGGATCTTGAGGCTACGTCCCCTAGTTCTGGTCTCCCCCACCAATTGGAACAACTGACCTGCCTCTATCTTATCTATGCCTTTCAGAATTTTATACGTTTCTATAAGATTCTTACTTAAAATCAGCGAGTCTCTCCTCATGGGCCACTCCCCCTTATCTCTGGAATCACCTGGTGAACCCCTTCTGCACTGCCTCCAAAGCTAGTCTGTCCTTCCTCAAGCCAGGAGACCAGAACTGCAAGCAGTTCTCCAGACACGGCCTCACCAGGACCTTGTACAGATGCAGCAGAACCCTCCTACTCCTAAATTCCATCCCTCCAGCGATGACGGCCATTGTTTCAGTTGCCTTCCTGACAACCTGCTGCCCCTGCAAACCAACCTTTTCCAATTTAAATCCCATCAAGGCTCCCCAGCGCACCCATCCCAATGGCTAGTTTTAAGTTGCGGGTAAGTTTAAATTCCCCAGAAGGAAATCGAAGCGAGACTCTGTTCCACTCTCCGCGGGGGCTAACTAACCTGTTGAGTGTTTCCGCCATTTCTTGCTTTCTCTGCGGAGCAGTGTTTTCTACTCCCACTAGAGCGCAAGACACCCTCCTTGCTGGTGAGGGGGAGGGGGTGGTATGAAAGGAGAGAGGTGGGGGGCACTTCTGCCAGCCTGATATACACCCCCGGACCCCGAGTGCGCGAGGAAGCTCGGTTCTCACCCCCAGCCACTGTTGGGCCTTGCTCGCTGCCTGCTGGAGATGGACCTGCCTCAGCGTCACGGAGTACACAGCCCCATCAACCGTCTCATCGCTCAGCTTCTCTGGGCACTGTGGGGGGGGGTGGGGTGAGAAAGAACAGAAGAGCATCAGAAACAGGAGGAAGAGTCGGCCATTCAGCCCATTGTTTGCTCCACCGTTCAGTAAGAGGCCCTTCAGCCCAAGCTGTAATGTCATCTCACACAACAATCTAACTCTTCCCTCCCTCAAACCCGTAACCATCTATTTTTCCAGTATCCATGAGCCTGTCTTTTAATGTCCCTATTGTACCAGCATCCACCACCACCCCCTGGCAATGCATTCCAGGTACCCACCACTCTCTGTGTTAAAAAGAAACCCTACACCTGATATCTCCCCTAAACTTTCCTCCCCTCACCTTGACCAGATGTCCTCTGGCCATGACACATTGTGTTCAGTTCTGGTCGCCTCATTATAGGAAGGATCTGGAATCTACGGAGAGGGGATTGACCAGGATGTTGCCTGGATTGGGAAAGGTCTTACGAGGCAAAGTTAGCAAAGAGCTGGTGGAGGGGGGGGGGGCCTTTAGAGCGAAGAAGGCTGAGAGAAGACTTGATAGATTATGAGAGGCATGGACAGGGTGGGCAGCCAGCACTTGTTTCCCAGGGCAGGATCAGCAAACACCATAGGACGTCTGTATAAAATGAAGGGAGGGAAGTTTAGGGGAAACATCAGGGGTAAGATTTTTACACCGAGAGTTGTGGGGGCCTGGAATGCCTCGCTGGGGGATGGTGGTGGAGGCTGGAACATTAGGGGCATTTAAGGGTCTCTTCAGACACATGGATGAAAGAGAACTAGAGGGTTACAGGGTAGGGAGGGTTTAGGAAGGGATATATGGATCGGTACAACCTCAAGGGCTGAAGGGCCTGTACTGTGCTGTATTGTTGTACGTTCTATGTTGAACTCAGCTCAACTTACCCACCAATCCTTAATTCCCCAACTCTGCAAAAATCCAATTAGCTGTGTCTTAAATGTAGTTAATGAGGCCAGCAGGTCTGCTTCCACAGATTCACTGCTCCCTGGTAGAAACAGTTCCTCCTCATCTCCGTCCTAAATCTACTCCCCGAAACTCCATTCCCCCCCTCCCCCCCCCCCCCCCCCCCCCACCGTCTCACCTACCAGCGGGAACAACTTCCCTGCCAACTAATCCTAACCTTCCTTACCTCACACCCGTAACCCTCTATTGGGACTGTCTTATAGATGCCCCATCAACCCTGGTCATGCATTCCAGACGCCCATTGCTTTCTGTGTTAAAACACGCATCTCTGACGTCTCCCCTGAACTTTCTGCCCCTCACCTTAAACCGATGTCTTCTGGTGCTTCTGGTACTGTCACCTTGGGGAAAGAGGCGCTGGCTGTCTACCCTATCTCTACCTCTCCCAGACCGCTAATAAGTCCAGCGGTATCACTAGCGTTGATGTTGCCCAGTGCGATAACTCATGGTGTCGCCCCCCTCCAAAATTAGCAATATTTGAAAAAAATATATAGTTGTGATAAATATAGTTGTAAATTGCTTAAATGTGATATTTCTTTGAGTACATGAACACTAACAACATAATTGATTTGTAAAAATTCTTTACAACATTGTTAGTAACTGACCGCAACCTTTTTTTTGTCTTTTTCTTTAATTACTGCTTTGTCCTCAAAAAAAAGTTGTTGATATCGGATCACAAATACTAATTCCCACAATATTGTAGTTAAAACACCAGAAAAGTTGACAAAAGCAGCAAATGTGGACAACCTCGGCAGCAACAAAAACAACAGCCCTTGCAGGTTTTCACGGGCAGACGGAACCACGTGATTCGAAGCGTCGTTGCCATCAGGGAATAACGACGGCTCTGACCGGAGCCCATTAGAAGGTTCAAAATGTAAATGAGCATCGTGTTTTAGCCTCGTAGGTGTATTGATACATGGGGCATACGAAAAAAGTTTTTGTTGTAACAAACAACAGGGATAGTTTTATAAAACGTAATAAGTTTCTGCCGAAACACTGCACAAAAATTTTATAGATGGTCATTTTGGTGTCACCCCCTCTAATGGTTCACCCGGTGCAGTCCGCACCTCCCCCCCTCCCCCCCAGTGACGCCATCCTTCTTAGCTCCAAAGACAAATGTCCCCTAACCTTTGCCTCATAAGACATGTTCTCCAATCCAGGCAACGTTCTGGTCAATCTCCTCTGCACCCCTTCCACACCCTTCTTGTAATGAGGCAACCAGAACTGAACACAGAATCTCAGGTAACTGAGGAGAGTTACATTTAAGAGAGAGGTGCACAGATCGGGGTCAGAGGATTACAGAGCACCCAGGAGCAAACCAGATAAATGTTCCAATGGTACATCAACAGCAGTAGAGGTCGGCATCAAACCGGGGTCTCCAGAGGTAACAGGTCTATCAGCTCTGCTACTCTGTATTCACTCAAACTGTGCCTGTGTTGGTTACTCTCCAGAGACTCTTGCTAGAATGCTAAGTGCACAGTGAAGCGAGCCCCGGGTTGTGAGACACCAGTGTTCTTTGATGCATGCAAGTCGGGGCAGAAGTCGGGCCCTCACTTACCCAGGGGCAGGCGCAGCCCAGCTGTGCCTCCATCCTCAGGGGACAGGGCTTTTAGCCAGCACCCTCTCTCTGTGTCTCCGCTCTCCCCTCCCCCCCCACCTTCCCACCCTAACCCCCTTTCCCGACACACCCCAGCAGTGCACACACAGGCGAGCAATGCTGGGCGAGTCTGAGCAAGCTGGCCATCGCTCTCCTCCCACAGTCCCGCTCGGTTGGGGGGGGGGGGGGCAGGCTCTCAGCAGGCCAGTCGGATAGTCCGCTGGGAATAGGGCAATCCCTCTCCATCCCTCCACTTTCATTTCTCTCTCACAATTATCCTTTCTTCTCTCACTACCCACTTCACTCCTCCTTTTCTAATCTCTCTCCTTCAGTTTTAATTTGATCATCTCTCTCACATTCCCTCTATTTTCCTCCACTCTTTTTATCTATCTTTCCCTCTCTCACACACCCTCTCTCTCAAAGTTCAAATTTATTTTCAGGGCACATATATGCATATACCTACACCCTCCCTCTCATTCCCACCTTTCCATTCCCTTCCTCATTCCCCCTCTCCAACTTCTCATTCCCTCTCCCTTCCCCCTCTCCCTCATTCCCCTCTACCTTTCCCTTCCTCATTTCCCCTCTCTTTTCCTCCCTCTTTTTTCCCCTTTCCTCCCATTCCCCCTCTCCCTCCTGCAATCCCTTCTCCTTCCCCTTACTCTCATTCCTGCCTTCCCATTTCCTTCCTCATTCCCTCTCCCTTTCCCTCCCTTATTCCCCCCTCCTTTTCCCTCCCTCTCTCCCTTTCCCTCCCTCATTCCCTCTCTCCCTTTCCCTCTCATCCCCTCTCTCCCTTTCCCTCCCTCTCATTCCCCCTCTCCCTTTCCCTCCCTCATTCCCTCTCCCTTTCCCTCTCATCCCCTCTCTCCCTTTCCCTCCCTCTCAATCTCCTCCTCCCTTTCCCTCCCTCTCATACTCGCATCACATCCCACCCACCCTCTCATTCCCTCTCCCTCTTTTGGCTCTGCTGGAGTTGATGACCCGGCAGCACCACCAATGACGGTGATCAAAGGCTTAGACGCGAGCCACGCTCTCTTATCAAGGCACCAACGAAGCAATTCAACGTTCCCAATAACTCTCAAACCCCTGGGAAGCCAAGAGTCCCAAACATGATGGTGCCCTGAAATGGGGGGACCATCCATAAAAGGTGCTGTAATTTCTCCATCGTCAGACCAAAATCCATACGGATAACTTGAATAAAATCTGGAATGTGTACTTTAGTCACGAGTGCTTTGTTTGATCACAAATTTAAACTGTGGAGCACAGGGGCCATTAAAGGAAGTGTCTTTGTCCCAAACATTATGGAGGGCATCATGTAGCTTCTCCCCACCGGCGGTGAGATTGATGAAATGTATCCTGTAACCAAGTAAGTCATCACACAATATTGATGTGTATATACATAAAAATATAGTGTAAAGTAAAATATTTCAAATGTAGAAAGGCGTGGACAGAGAAGAAGGAGAAAGGTTGTTTCCTCATGGTGGGAGAGTCCGGGACAAGAGGGCGCAACTTCCGGATTAGAAGGATGTCCACTGAGAATGGAGAGGCAGAGGAATTTCTTCAGCCAGAGGGCAGAGAATCAGTGGAATTTGTGGCCACGGACGGTGGTTGGGTGTATTTAAGGCAGAGATTGATGAGCCAGGGCATCAAAGGTGATGGGGAGAAGGCCGGGCAGCGGGGCTGAGGGGGGAAAATGGATCCGCTTATGATGGAATGGCGGGGCAGACTCAATGGGCTGAATGGCATATTTCTGCTCCCATGTCTTAAGCCAGTAGCTCACTCCCATGGATTCTTTGCAGTAAAAACTCAATGGTGGAGGAAACTCAACAGGTCAAACAGTGTCCTTCATACAGCAAAGATAGAGAACAAACGTTTCAGGCCTGAGCCTTTCGTCATGGACCTTGATGATACCTTGCTGAAGGGCTCAAGCCTGAAACGTTGGTTCTGTATCTTTATCTTTGTTACATGGACAGCACGGTTGGCGCAACACCTTGACAGCGCCAGTGATGGGGATAGGGGTTCGGATCCCACACTGTCTGTAAGGAGCGTGTACATTCTCCCAGTGTCTGCGTGGGTTTTCCCCCAGGGGGTGGGGCCCTGGTTTCCTTCCACCCTTCAAAAACATACTGGGGGGTATAGGTTAATGGGGTGTAAATTTGGCGGCACGGACTCGTGGGCCGAAAGGGCCCGTTACCATGCTGTGTGTATGTCTACGTCTAAATATAAAGGGCACCATTCGACCTGCTGCGTTTCTCCAGTAACTTCCAACCACGGTGTCTACAGACTTTCGAGTTTTTACCCCACGTGCTCTTTATTCTGTAATTTTATATACTAACCCCCTAATCCCCTCAATCATGAGGCAAGCCAGTAACTCCCCCACCTCCCCCGAGGTATTCACTGCCCAGTATTCATGGAATGATGGAGAACTGGGGTGAGCCATGGTCAGGAGTCTGATTCACACCATCGGGCGGGGGGCGGGGAGGGCAGTGACAGGGTTAACCAAGGCTTGGGCTTCCTGCAGCGGCAGGTAAGAAAGCGCCAGTGTTTACAGAGAGCAAGCAATCTGATTGGGCGGAGGTGAACCATTTCCACTGGTGGGAAGGGAGACAGGATTGAAAGGAATTGCTAGTGTATACCCAAGAGCCGTGTCTCCCAGCTCCCACCCCTGAGGCAAGGTTAAATGATCACGGGATGTGTTGAAAACAAAGCAGCCAACTAAAATATGTTAAAACCCAGCTGCTGTACAGTCAGATTCAAGTTCTTTATCAACTCACTGTACATACTGTATACAACCCAGATAAACACTGGACAACAGTACACGTACAAAAACACAGAACATAAATATTTTCAGATGATTTACTTGGTTACAGGAAACCATTCATCAATCTCACATCCTGTGAGAAGAAGCTCCTCCCCAGCCTGGCTGTCCCGATTCTGATTGCTCCCGCCCCTCCTTCCTGATGGCCGTGGGTCGAAGATCACAGTGCGCTGGACGGAAAGGGTCTTCTGCACTTCCTTGAGGTCCGCTGCGATTGTAGTGAAAACCCACAAAGTAAACTCTGGAGGAACTCAGGCCGGTCCGGCAGCGTGAAGGTGTATCACCGCCACTTGTTTCAACTCCCCCGTCCCATTCCTTTGCTGGCATGTTTGTCCGTGCACTGCCGGACTGAGACCACCTGCTGACTGGAGGGACAAACATTTTCCATCCGGGCTCCCTCCAACCGGATGGCATTGACATCGACCTTTGATTTCCATTAGAACCACCCCATCGTTGCCCCCCTGCCTCCTTCCCCTCTCCCTCCTTTCCCCCTCTCCTTTCACAGAGCCAAAATCAATTCTTACCTCTCCTCGAATCAGATCCAAATAACACTTTGTCTGTTAGTCTGGACTCCTCCCCCCTCCCTTTCTCTCTATTCCGAAGTCCGTCTGCTTTTTGCTGAGACCTCAAAGAAGGGCTCAGGCCCAAAAATGTCAGTAAATCATCAGAATCTGGATTTATTGTCATGAACAAGTCATGAAATTTGGGGTTTTGTGGCAGCGTCACAATGCAAATATTCATATAACCATCTTACAACTTTACTATAAAAAAACTAAAAATAACAGTGCACAAAAAGTCAGGCAGTGTCTTTGGTTCATTGATCATTCAGAAATCTGATGGCGGAGGGGAAGAAACCACGCTGAGCGCTCGTCCTCAGGCTCCTGGACCTTTTCCCCGATGGTGGCAGAGCGAAGAGGGTGTGGCCTGGGTGGTGGGAGGTCTTTGAGGATAGAGGCTGCTTTTTTTAAGTCACCACCTCACATAGACGTCCTCAATGGAGTGAAGTCTGGTGCTCTGTGATGTTGCAGGCCAAGTTAACAACCCTCTGGAGTTTATCCTTGCCCTGAGAGTTGATGCCTCCGTATCAGACAGCGATGCAACCGGCCAGAATGCTCCCCACGGTCCACCTGGAGAGGTTTACAAGAGTCTTCGGTGACGTAACGAATCTCCACAGACACCTCACAAAGTACAGCCAGTGGCTGACATGGAGGCTTCAGGAGGAATCTTTACCTCCTGTGGACGCTGCGAGACCAGCCGAGTTCTTCCAGCATTTACGGTATGTTTTTACAATAATTTTTTGGGCCCTATTGAGACAGTGCTCCCAGTAGGTGTCCTCAGGGGGATGGGAGACCCCAGTGATCCCGTTGGCTGTTTTAATGAGCCTCCGCTGAACATCAGAGCATAAGAAAGGCCAATCGGCACTTCTTGTCTGTGCTGAACTACTTTGCTGCCTAGTCCCGCTGACCTGCACCCGGCTCATACCCCCACCATCCATGTTCAGGTCCAAATGATTTTTTAAAAGTTAAAATTGAGCCGACATCCGGCACTTTGCTGGCAGCTCGCTTCACAAACTCACCACTCTCTGTGTGAAGAAGTTCCCCTGAAATCATTAGTATACAAGCGGCCCCAACACCAACCCCCCTAAGGAATGCCACTAGCAACTGGCAGCCAACCAGAATATGTTCTGGTACCTGCTTCAGGGGGAATAGAATATAAGAGCAGGGATGCGATGTTGAGGGTTTATACGGCACTGGTGAGACCTTTCATGGGGTATTGTCAGCAGTTTTGGGTTCCTCGTTTAAGATAGGAGGTGCTGACATTGGAGAGAGTTCAGAGGAGGTTCACGGGGATGATTCGGGAAGGAAGCGTTTGACAATTCTTGGCCTGGACTCGTTGGAATTTAGGAGAATGAAGGGATCATTGAGACATTTTGAATATTGAAAGGCATGAACAGAGCAGATGTAGAAAGGCTGTTCCCCACGGTGGGAGAGTCCGGGACAAGAGGGCACAACTTCAGGATTGACGGACGCCCGCTTAGAACAGAGATGTGGAGGAATTTCTTCAGCCAGAGGGTGGTGAAATTTGTTGCACGGGCGGTTGTGGAGGCCAGGTCAGTGGGAGTATTTAAGGCAGAGGTTGATAAGGTTCTTGATAAACCAGGGCATCAAAAGTTATGGGGAGAAGTGGGGAAATGGATCAGCTCATGATTGGATGGTGGGGCAGATTCGATGGGCTGAATGGCCTATTTTTGCTCCTGGTCTGCTGTAACTTGATCCTGAAGTCTGGATTTGAATCTGTTCTGTTGGTGTGGAATTTGCATGTTCTCTGTGGCCAGGCCCCCAGGGGGCTCTGGTCTCCCTCACCTCCCCTAAGAAGTGGGGGCCAGAAGCTGCCGAGGATTCCTCTCCCTGAGCAAGTGAGAGGCCGGATCCAGGAGGGATAGTGGTGGGGAGAACAGGAAGATTAGTGGGGGAAATGAATGGCTTTGAGCTGGCACAGGATCGATCGGCCAAATGGCATCAGGAAAGGTGAAATGATTTGAACCAGGGCCAACGAGAGCCCTCTGGGGACAGACATTTTGTCTGATCCTGTGAAAACGCCCGTTATTTGGGGCAAAGGAAACATGAGGGTTCGTTGACTTGACTGGACGTGCACACTGCGGATGCAACACATCCAGTCCCTCTCCCACTACCACTATCCCCTCCCTCCGCTGGAGTCAGAGGCAGGGGAAGGACACACACTCCCCCACCTTCCGCTTCCCAGCTCGAAAAAATAAACTATGGAATTTCCAATCGGATGATCCAACTGTTCCACTGCTCCCTTCCCAATCCTCCAACCCCGGAAGATTGTTCTGTGGATTAATCACTGCTCAATGGAATATTCGCTTCCAGAGGAGCTGTTCCCTGGTGTGTATCAAAACATGTGTGTGTGTGTGTGTGTGTGTGTGTGTGTGTGTGTGTGTGTGTGTGTGTGTGTGTGTGTGTGTGTGTGTGTTGGTTTGTGTGTGTGTGCTCGAGAGTGTGCGTGTGTGCAAGAGAAAGTGTGTGCGTGTGTGTGCATGAGAGAACGTGTGTGTCTGAGAGAGTTAGGGTGTGTGTGCGTGCGTGCATGTGTGTGTGCACGTTCACATGCACCTGTGTACAAGTCTGGATGCTCCATAATCCCTTTTTTGCCCAAAGATAATTGTGGATATTTGTTATCCATCTTTTCTATTTATTCTCTCTCATCAATTTGAGGGGCAGAATGGCCAGCATCTGGGCCAAATTACTCCACAAGACCAATTTACTCCCTCGAGTCAATGCTAGCCCACACAGAGCCCACAAAACCCTGAGAGGCAGCGATAAGGTGGGTGGTTAGAACCTCTCCCCCAGGATCGGGATGTCTCAAATCAGTGGGCTTCAGGGGAGAGGGGGAAAACTCCCAAGGGGCACTGCTTCCCACACAGAAGGTGTGGGGTGTGTGGGACATGCTGCCAGCAGAGGCGGGGACCATTACAGCTTTTAAAAAGCACACAGAAAAGTTTTGGAGGGAAAGGGGCAAAATGCAGAAAAACAGATGATTTTCGGTACGCAGCTCAATCAAGGGAATATTCTCACATACATTTCTCCCCCCTGTACAAATGTACCCAAGTTCTTACTTGCTGCAGCCAAACAGATACTTTATATAAAACATGCTACAATCATTCAAATTTTAATTTAAATAATTTAGACTTACAACACGGCAACAGGTCATTTTGGCCCATGAGTCCGTGCCACCCAAGTTACACCCAATTAACCTACACCCTCGGTACAATTCGGATGGTGGAAGGAAACTGGAGCCCCTGGGGAAAATGTACAAACTCCTTACAAACAGTGCGGGATTCGAACCCCAGACCCAATCGCTGGCGCTGTAAAGGCGTTGTGCTAACCGCGCCACCCCAAAAGAGCCAATAAATATACAGCAAAACCCCGGAATTCAAGCAACCATTAAAAAAATCACTTAAAATAAATAGGCAAAAAATACGGACATTTAAAATGTCATGCCTTCACCTATCACGCAACACGTGACCTCAAGCAACTAGAACATTCACTTATCTGCCATCTAACAATCCCCATAGGTGCTGGATACCAAGAGGTTTACTGTATAAAAGTGAAAAACACGGAAGTCTGCAGACGCTGTGATCGGAGTAAAAACACACGGAAACGCTGGAGGAGCTCAGCCAGTCTCGCAGTGTAGGTAAAGATGTATTACCGACGTTTCAGGCCTGAGTCCTTCCTGAAGGGTAGGAGCCAAAGAAAGGCAGGCGCTTGTTAAAAAGGCTGGGGAGTGGGGGAGACTGGAAGGGAGAGGAATCCAGACCAACAGACAAAAAGTATTAATTGGATCTGATAAGAGGAGAGGTGAGAATTGATTTGTGAAAGGAGAAAGGGAGAGAGAGAGAGAGAGAGAGAGAGAGATCGAGAGATAATTAGAAAAGGGGGGGGGTTTAACAGAAACTAGGCAAGTCAATGTTCGTGCCATCCGGTCGGAGGGAGCCCAGATGGAAGATGAGGTGCGTTTCCTCCAATTTGCAGGTAGATCTAAAATCCATGAATGATACAGGATGGTAGGAGGCCCTTTGGTCCATTGAACCCATGCAGCCCAATTTCACATGCGCACTCAACCTCTTTGAAGGGTGGGGGGGGAGAACCGGAGCCCCCAGAGGAAACCCAGGGGTCACAGGAGGGAGAATGTAAAAGCTCCTTACCAGGCAGTGCTGGACTCGAACCCGGCTTGCTGGCGCTGTAACAGCGCTGCGCTAACTGGTAACAGCACTGCACTAACCAATAACAGCGATGCGCTATCTGGTAACAGCGCTGCACTAACTGTGCCACCCAATAGATAAGAAATATTCACAGTAACTCCAAAGTCCAAAACAACTGATGAGGCAAAAGTGCAGATGGCCCTGTTGTGGTGGCAAGAGGGAGGTTTCAAGATCCCGATCGCTGTTGGAAGGGAACAGCATGGTCGGCGTAGCTGTTAGAGCAACGCCTTGACCGTGCCAGCAATCGTGACCGGGCTTCGAATCCCACATAAGGAGTTTGCACGTTCTCCCTGTGTCTGCGTGGGTTTTTTCGCCAGGGGGGCCTCTAGTTTCCTCCCACCTTTCCAAAGGCTGCCACTCGAATCATAGTTTCACCTCTCCCCTGAAGCCCACTAGTTTGAGATATCCCGACCCTGGGGGAGAGGTTCTAACCACCCACCTTATCACACCCTGGTGCCATTTTTCCCGCTTCTTTGCTTGTTCTTATGTCTAGTGTTATGCTATTAAGAAACATCTTGTCCTGGAGAAACACAGTTTCATTTTCATGGCTGTTCTACAGTTTTAAAAATGACGATAAGTTCTTCTGCCTGACTGAAATTTCCCCGTAACCGATTCTCCCCACGTTCCTACCCTCTCCTCTCAGATCCTACCCCTCACTGTGGGGGGGGGGGGGGGTGGGAGTCAAAGGTACGGCCTTCTCTACCTCAGAGAGACTGGGCACAAGTCAGGAGATCCCACTTTGCTGAGCACCTTCGCTCCGTCTGCACCAGTGGCAGAGACCTCCCAGTGGCCAACCCATTTCGTTTCTGCGCCCCACTCCCCCCTCCGTCCGTGACCTTCTGCACCATCCCACCAAGAAGAACAACACCTGATTTTCCGTCTGGGTGCTCTCCAACCGGATGGCGTTAACATCTACTTTTCTGGCTTCTGCTAGCCTGCTCTCCTCTTCCCCCCACCCCACTCCTTCCTTCCCCCGCTTCTCTTCACCCATTCCTCCTCCACCTCGCTCACTGCTGTCCCCTCCCTCCCTTCGCCACCTACCACATCCAGTCTTTGAGATCGCCCCTCCCCCTCCCACTACTCTTGTTCGGATGCCTGCCGACATTTTTACCTTTGCTGAATAAAGGGCAGTGCTTGACCTGCTGAGTTTCTCCAGACCCTGTGTTTTAACTTCAACCATGGTGTCTGAAGTCTTTTGTGTTTTACTACTGCACACTTTGTGACTCTGACTGCATGAGACCACACCGACTAGCGTGTCGGGTCTGGGGGAACCCAAGGAGATCGTTGATCGGGAAAGAGTGCAGAAGAGATTCCCATGAAAATTGCTGGGGCTGAATTATAAGGAGAAGTGGGGACTTTTCTCTCTGGATCGTAGGAAGCTTTACTGAAGCATAAGAGGTTTGCACAAGCAAAATAGTCATGGGCTTCTTACCCAAAGCCAGAGGGCATGGGTTTAAGGGGACTTGAGGGGGCACCTTCTTCGCACAGAGGGGTGCCAGAGGAAGTACTAGAGCCATGGTCAATTGAAGAGACATTCAGGGGGGTAAACGGTTAAGGTCAGAGGGAGACTGATTTAATTTAATTGTTTTTAAATTTAGACATACAGCTTTTTGGCCCACGAGTCCGTGCCGCCCAATTATGCCCAATTAACCTACACTCCACCCCCCCACCCACCCCGGTACAATTTTATGAAGGGTGGGAGGAAACTGGAGCTCCCCCCACCCCACCCCCCGCACCGGGGAAAACCCACACAGACACGGGGAGAACGTACAAACTCCTTACAGACAGCGCAGGATTCTAAGCTCAGTCCCAATCCTGGCACTGTAAACAGCGTGGGACTAACCGCTGTGCCAACCGTGTTGCCCCGACAGTATTGGATTTGGAGGCCGTGCAGAGGAGGGTCCGCCGGGTTGATTCCAGGGTTCTCCCATCACGAGAGATCGAGCTGACTGGATGGGTACTCTCTGGAATTTAGAGCAAATCTTACAGACACATAACATTCCGAAAGGCGTCGATAAGATGGACGTAGGTAAGTTGTTCCTGTTGGTGGGAGAGACCAGAACTGAGGAGATGGCCTTAAGGTCCAGAGGAGTAGATTCAGGTCAGAGATGAGGAGGAACTGTTTTTCCCAGAGGACAGGGAATCCGTGGAATTCGCTGCCTGTTGAAGCAGTGGAGCCGACCTCAGTCAATATATTTGGAGTATTGTGTGCCTTGCGCCCAGAAGGTGACAGGGAAGAAGGGGAGAGTTTAATGGAAACTGGAGGTTGACATTAATGCCTTCTGGTTGGAGGGAGCCCAGATGGAAGATGAGGTGTTGTTCCTCCAATTTGTGGGTGGTCTCAGTCTGGCAGTGCCTGTCGGCAAGTGCATGGGATGGAGAATTGAGATGGGTGGCTGCTGGGTGATGCCGCTATTACAGCAGGCAGAGCCGAGGTGCTTGGCAAAGTGATCTCCCAGTCTGCACCCAGTCTCTCTGATGTAGAGGAGACCATGATGGGAGCGCCAGATACTCATCCCATTTTCCCCTCTGAACTTCACGTCACCTCTTCAGCCTCCCACGCTCCAAGGGAAGACTTCCCAGCCCGTCCGGCTTCTCCTTAAGCTCTGCAGGCCCGGAAACTGTCCCGGGAACTCCTGAAGGCCCAGCTCCGGAACAAGAGAGCGTGGGTGGGTTTCAGGTAAGAAGGGGAGAGATACGAGATTTCCCGAGGGGTAACATTTCCACTCAGGGGAGGGGATCCATCTATCAGAGGAAGATGTAGGGTCAGGTGCATATCTAGGGTATGGCACTTGCCCAGGGAAGGGGGGGTGGCACCACTTGAAGGGGTAAGGCCCTCCCCACCCTGCTCAGTGCTGTCACCACCCCAGACATACAAGGACCACACACCTGTTTTCTTCCACGCTCAGTACACTTATTCCCCCCTCCTTGTACTGGTGTTTATTCTGAATTATACAACACCAAATCCAACATGGCAGCCACAGGTCCCGCGAGACCACCGTGTTGTCATTTATTTTGACGTATCGGCCACCCCTGCCATGGGTGGTATTTTGCACAGATACGCCTCCTTCGTGTAGACCGACAACCACCACGTTCAGGAGACAGGTATGTAGTCTGGAAGGGAATGGACCAAATGCAGGCAAATGGTGTTTGTCCCAGTGCCGCCTTGGACACCATGGAGAGACAATGGACCTGTTTTGTGTTGTATGACTCTAACTCCCTGTACAGTGTGAAAGAACAGAGTGGGACCTTGGGGTCCAAATCCATAGATCTCTCAAGGTTGCCAGGATCATTAAGAAGGGTGGAAGTAAGACATGAAAATCTGCGGACACCGTGGTTGAAATAAAAAGCTGGGGAAAGTCAGCAGGTCAAACTGTGGTCTTTATGTAACAAAGGTTAAATAACCGACATTTCAGGCCAGGGATGGAAAAATGTCGGCAGGCATTGTCCGAACAAAAGAGTAAAGGGGGGGAGGGTGGTTGCAAAAGGCAGGAGGTGGTAGGTGGAGAAGGGAGGGAGGGGGCAGCAGTGATCAAGGGGAGGAGGGGTGAAGGAGAACTGGAAAGGGGAAGGGGGGGGGGAGGTGGGGGGAGAGCAGGTTAGCAGAAACCGGAGACGTCGGGGTTAATGCCATCCGGCTGGAGTGCACCCAGGTGGTAAATCAGACAGTTCCTCCAATTTACGGGTGGTCTGGGTGGGACCAAGCATAAGGGCCACGGACAGGCATGCGAATGTGAGAGTGGGACGCAGATCCAAAAGGTGTCACCACTGGGAGGTCCCTGTCACTGTTGCGGACGGAGTGACAGTGCTCGGTGAAGCGATCTCCTGATCTGCGCCCAGTTTCTCCGACTGGGCCTCGTTAGTCGGGAGATTACGTTCAGGAGCCATGAGGTGATACTGCAGCTCTATAAATCTCTGGTGAGACCCCACTTGGAATATTGCATCCAGTTTTGGATGCCTCATCACAGGAAGGATGTGGAAGGTACGGAGAGGGGGCGCAGAAGAGATTTATCAGTATGTTGGCTGGATAGGAGAACATGTCCTATGGGGCAAGGTTAGCAAAGCGGGGCTTTTCTCATTGGAGTGAAGAAGGACGAGAGGACAAGATTCTGAGGCAAAAATAAGGTGGACAGTCAGCACCTGGTTCCCGCAGACGGGAGTAGCGAACACCTGAGGACGTCTGCACAAAACAAGTGGAGGAAAGTTTAGGGGAGGCATCAGGGGGAAGATTTTTGTTTTACACCGAGAGTTGTGGATGACTGGAATGCCTTGCGTGGGGTGGTAGTAGACACTGGAACAACAGGGGCATTTGAGAGACTCTTAGACAGGCATGTGGATGCAAGGAAAATAGGTTATGGGTGTGAGGGAGGCAAGGGTTAGATGGTTGAGTAGATTTATATGGGTCAGCATGGGTCAATGTTCTTCACATTTAGACCTACAGTACGGTGACAGGCTCTTTCGGCCCACGAGTCCACGCCGCCCAATTAACCTACAACCCCCAGTGTGTTTTGAACAATGGAAGGAAACCAGAGCCCCAAGGAAAACCCACGCAGACACGGGGAGAACGTACAAATTCCTTAAAGACAGCGCGGGATTCAAACCGAGCTGCCAATCGCTGGCACTGTAGAGGCATTGCGCTAACTGCCACGCCAACCGAGCAGCCCTTTTCTATGAATGTTCTCTGAACATCCCTCCCTTAACCTCATCTTTCTTATCCTAGGAACTGCAGTTAGTTAGTATGATGCTGTTACAGCCCAGGTTCAAACCTGGCGCTGTCGATATGTATGTTCTCTCCACGTCTGTGTGGGTTTTCCCCCAGGGGCTCCAGTTTCCTCCCACCTGTTCAAAATGTACCTCAATGGAGTGAACAGACCCTCTCCACTGCTGACCCCTCATTGAGGTCTAGTTCGTGTTCTCCTGACTTCCTCCTGAAGTCCACAATCATCTCCTTGGATTTGCTAACTGGGATTTGCTGGGATTGAGTTATGGAAAGGACTTTATTCCCTGTAGCATGAAGAAGGGAGTCGGGGAACACAGCCCAGTCCTCATCGAGGGCTCGGTAGTGGAGGAGGTCAAGAACTTCAAATTCTGTCCTGGAGCCTCCACCTCGATGCAATCGCAAAGAAGCCTCGCCAGCGGCTGTACTTTGTGAGGTGTTTGAGGAGATTCAGTACTTTGCCGAAGACCCTCGTAAACTTCTACAAGTGTACAGTGGAGAGCATTCTGGCTGGTTGCATCACTGTCTGGTACAGAGGATCCAACACTCAGAATAAACTCCAGAGGGTCGTTAACTCGACCTGCAACATCATGGACACCAGACCTCAGTCCATCGAGGATGCTGACATGAGGCAGTGTCTTAAAAAAGCAGCCTCTATCCTCAAAGACCCTCCCCACCGCTCAGGCAATTCCCTCTTCACTCTGCCACCATCAGGAAGGAGGTACAGGAGCCTGAAGACGAGCGCACAGCAGCTTCCCCCTGCCATCAGATTCATGAATGAACAACAAACTAGACTTATTTTGTAAGGAGGCTTAAATAAATGTCTGCACCGTGATGCTGCCACAAAACAATGATTTTCACTACACGTTCGTGGCAATAAATGCTGATCTTTCAATCTTATCTATATCCTTCCTGTAGTTTGGTGACCAAAACTGCACACAATACTCCAAATTTGGCCTCACCAATGTCTTATACAACTTTACGATAACTTTCCCAACTCCTATACTCAATACTCTGATTTCCGAAGACCAATATGCCAAAAGATCTCACACTTTCAGGGAATTATATGTCTGTATTCCCACATCTCCCTATTCTACTGCACATCGATTAACTCACTGGCCCCCCCCATAGGTTTTTGCAATGTGGGAAGAAACTGGGGCCACTGGGAGTGGGTGCAAACTCCTGGCGGGAAGCACCTGCAGTGGTTGGGATAGAACCCTGGTCTCCCGCACTGTGAGACAGCGGATCTATTGTGACAGAATATAGATATATTTTTGGGAGATAAATTGGGGCAGGGTTTGTTAGTGTAGGTCACATACAAACACTTTAAAACAGATCTTATTTAAAATACTGGAGCTCTGCTAATGCTAGACATGTCGGGGCCAACAGTCTTTGCAAGAGCTTTGGACAGTGCCCAAGAGACATTGATGATGTTTACAAAAGGGCAACAGACGAAAGAGCTTGTCGGCGCCACAGACTGTCTGGAGTGGAACTTGCTGTTGTCAGAGGGTCATGGGGTTTTGCAAGCAGAGAGAGTCAAACACGATTTCTCTCTAAGAGACAGAGAGAGAGAGAGAGAGTGTGAGAGAGAGAGAGAGAGAGAGAGAGAGAGATCAGTTCTACAGTTTTACAGTCAGCAGCAGCAGCTGAGACTGGAACAGGACAAGCTGGCAAGCTTGTGGAAAACCCCTTGTGGAAGATGGGTTGTGAGTGCTTAGTTCAGCCTGGTCAAAGCCCTTATGGTTCATGCAAGAGGTGAGGACTGGCTGTCTAATGCTTCACTTGGAATAAGTAAAACAAGAAGGAACTCTGTGTAAAAAAAAAAAATCGCAAAGGGGGTAATCTCTGGATTACTCCCTGTGCCACGTGACAGTGAGAATAGAAATAGAATGAGGTGGAGGATTAACACGTGGCTGAAGGGGTGGAGTAAGGGGCAGGGTTTCAAGTTCCTGGATCACTGGGACCTTTTTTGGGGAAGATGTGACCTGTACAGTAAGGACGGGTTACACTTAAATCCCAGGGGGACCAGAATCCTGGCAGGGGTATTTGCTAGGGCTACCCAGGATCCTTTAAACTAGAATGGTTGGGGGGAGGGAACAAAATAGTACAGAGCAGTAAGGAGAAGGTTAGAATGCAAACAAAGAAAGTTTGTAGTAAGTATTTGAATATGGATGGGCAGATGATAGAGAAAGGAAATGCTCTGGAAGAAGATGAAGGGCAATTGGCAGGAAAAGGAAATAATGTTGTTATTAAAGATGAGGGAAAACAGGGATTAAGAATTGGGAAATCTCTGAAATTCATATATTTTAATGCCAAGAGTATTGTAAAAAAGGTGGATGAGCTGAAGGCGTGGATTGATACTTAGAAGTATGATGTGGTAGCGATTAGTGAGACATGGTTGCAGGAGGGATGTGATTGGCAGCTGAATATCCCTGGGTTTCGTTGCTTTAGGTGTGATAGAGTCAGGGGGCAAGAGGAGGTGGTGTTGCATTGCTTGTCAGGGAGAATATTACAGCGGTGCTTAGGCAGGATAGAATAGAGGGCTCGTCCACGGAGGCTATTTGGGTGGAACTGAGGAGTGGGAAAGGAGAGGTTACACTTGTAGGGGTGTATTATAGACCACCCGGAGGGGACCAAGACCTAGAGGAGTAAATCTGTAGGGAGATAGTGGATATTTGTGATAAGCACAGGGTTGTAATTATGGGAGAATTTAATTTTCCACATATAGATTGGGAAACACATTCTGTGAAAGGGCTGGATGGGTTAGAGTTTGTGAAATGTGTGCAAGATAGTTTTTTACAACAATATGTAGAGGTGCTGACCAGAGAAGGAGCAGTGTTAGATCTACTGTTGGCAAATGGGATGGGTCAAGTGACGGAGGTTAGTGTTGGCGAGCACTTCGGGTCCAGTGATCATAATGCCATCAGCTTCAATGTCATTATGGAAAGAGATAAGTCAGGGCCAAGGGTTGAGGTTTTTGATTGGGGAAAAGCTAGATTTGAGGAGATGCGAAAGGACTTACAGGGTGTGCATGGGGACAATTTGTTTTATAGGCAGGATGTAGTAGAGAGATGGAAGACTTTTAAAGATCAGATTTTGAGAGTGCAAAAGCTTTATGTTCCTGTTAGGTTAAAAGGAGGGGCAAAAGGTTTGAGAGAGCCGTGGTTTTCAAGGAATATTGGAAACTTGGTTCGAAGAAAAAGGGAGGCGTACATTAGGTATAAACAGCATGGAATTAAGGAGATGTTTGAAAAATACATTGAATGTAAGATTAATCTTAAGAGAGGAGTTAGGAAAGCTAAAAGAAGGTACGAGGAGACTATAGCAAGCAGGGTGAAAATTAATCCAAAAGGGTTCTACAAATATGTTAATGGTAAAAGGAAAGCGAGAGACAAAATTGGTCCCTTAGAGAATCAGAGCGGAAAACTGTGTGTGGAGCCTAGGGAAATGGGGGAGATATTGAACAGTTTATTTTCTTCGGTATTCACCAAGGAGAAGGATATTGGGATATGTGAAATTAAAAAAAGCAAATTGGGTAAATATGGAGAATATAGTGATTACGAAAGTGTAGTGTTAGGGCTTTTGAGGAATATTAAGGTGGATAAGTCTCCGGGACCAGACGGGATCTTCCCCAGGACATTGAGAGAAGTAAAGGAGGAAATAGCAGAGGCTCTGACAGTAATTTTCCAAATGTCATTAGAGATGGGGATAGTGCCAGAGGATTGGCGTATTGCGCATGTGGTTCCGTTATTTAAAAAGGGTTCAAGGAGGAAGCCTGGCAATTATCAGCCTAAAAGTTTGACGTCTGTGGTAGGTAAATTAATGGAGAAAGTTCTTAGAGATAGTACTTATAAATATCTGGATAGACAGGGTCTGATCAGGAGCACTCAACACGGATTTGTGAGCGGAAGGTCCTGTTTGACCAATCTTTTTTTTTTGTCTTTTAAACTGTTTATTCTTAATGCAGGTGTATTAGGCATTGTAAGAGTAAACCTCAAGCCACCGGAAGATACCTATCCGGCATCTACCAATCCCAATAGGTGCCGGATACCAGAGGTTTTACTGTATACTTTTTTTTTTTTAATTTTTTATTTTTCACACCATAAATCACATTAGCCATGATATACACTATTTCTTTTTCACACATATACAGTGATTTTTTCTCCCCCCCCTCCTCCCAAGCCACCCCCCCACCCCCCCCCCTCATCCATTTTAGGTATACAATCTAGGTTGCATTAAGCCAGTCAGACAATGTTGTCATTCAACAAAAATACACCAGAAATTCTACTGAGTCCATTCTTTTCTTTCCTTCTCCTTCCATCAACTTAGGTAATGTTTGTCCCCGGTAGGTTTTCGCTATTGTATTTAATGTAAGGCTCCTATACTTGTTCGAATATTTCAATATTATTTCTTAACCTATATGTTATTTTTTCTAATGGAATACATTTATTCATTTAAATTTAGTAGATTCTTCCTTTTAATTTGGTTATGTATTCCATTAATATTTAGTCATATAGTTCAGCGTAGCCCTTTTATATTTTGTTTATCTTCTCTTTCCATTTTTCCATCATTACCTTTCCTCCTTTTCCATTTCTGTTTTCTTATTTTCAACTCTTTATAAGACAACATTCCTACAACATCCAACATTTTCCTTATTCTCCTATTTCTATCTTATTTATCCCCAATCTCCCCTTCCCCTCCTGAGTTGTCCTTTATCCCTTGTCGGACAACTACATCTCCCCTCTCCATTTGGATTTGCGAATCCACTCGCAAGCGTCAACTGATTTTGCAGTGACCGCTATTTCCCCCCACCCCGCCCCCCCCAGAAAAGATTTCACTTTTCATATGCCACAAAGGTCACTCTTTTAATTCCCTCCTTATTCTCTCTATTCCATTACCTTCCCTTATTAATTCTTGTCTATACTATCTATATTTTCCTCTAAGTACAGATACATTCACGTATGCACATTGTCTCTATTCACTCTTATACCTCTTTACCCGCATACATATCAATCGTGATCATTTTTACTCTCATTACCCGTCTTCCTCCCTCAGTCTATTTTTGTAATTGTTCTGCAAATTTTCGTGCTTCTTCTGGATCCGAGAATAGTCTGTTTTGTTGTCCTGGAATAAATATTTTCAATACCGCGGGATGCTTTAGTATAAATTTATACCCTTTCTTCCATAAAATCGCCTTTGCTGTATTGAACTCTTTTCTCTTCTTTAGGAGTTCAAAACTTATATCTGGATAAATGAAGATTTTTTGCCCTTTATACTCCAGTGGTTTGTTGCCCTCTCTTACTTTTTCCATTGTCTTCTCCAGTACCTTTTCTCTTGTAGTATATCTTAGGAATTTTACTACAATAGATCTTGGTTTTTGTTGTGGTTGTGGTTTAGAGGCCAATACTCTATGTGCCCTTTCTATTTCCATTTCTTGCTGTAGTTCTGGACATCCTAGGGTCTTAGGGATCCACTCTTTTATAAACTCCCTCATATTCTTGCCTTCTTCATCTTCCTTAAGGCCCACTATCTTTATGTTATTTCTTCTGTTATAATTTTCCATTGTATCTATTTTTTGAGCTAGTAGTTCTTGTGTCTCTTTAGTTTTTTTATTAGATTCCTCCAATTTCTTTTTTAAGTCTTCTACCTCCATTTCTGCTGCTACTGCCCGCTCTTCCATCTTGTCCATTTTCTTTCCCATTTCTGTTAAGGTCATCTCTATTTTATTCCTTTTCTCTTCTGTGTTGTTTATTCTTTTTCTTAAATCATTAAATTCCTGTGTTTGCCATTCTTTAAATGACTCCATGTATCCTTTAATAAGAGAAAGTATATCCTTTATCTTGCCTTTCTTTTCTTCTTCTATTTCACTGTACTCTTCCTCTTCCTCTTCCTCTGGGTTGGCCATCTGTTGTTTCTTTGGTGCCCTTTCCTTCTCTTCTTTCTTGTTTTCATTGTCTTCTGTGTTCTCTTCTTGCTGCAGGTGTTCTGCAGCTGTCGTTGCCGGCTGTGGAGATCGACTCCCCAGCTGGTCCCCCCTCCCGTCGGTGTTTTTTTTTAATGCGCATGCGCGGTTGCGCACTTTTACTCGGCTCAGCGAGCCATTTTTGTAGTCCATTATTTACCGACCTGAGGGAGCGGGTTTCTCTCTCCGCAGCGGGCCTCTTCGGACAGGTAAGGCCTTCACCTTTTTCCTCCTTTGTCTTCTCTTCCTCTCTTCTTACCGTTGCTTTCGATTTTTCTTTTTTTGTCGCCATCTTCTTTCCACCTTTATACTCACTTTTCTGTAACTTTTATTTCTGTGCCTTTGTGTTTTCCTTTGTTTTTCCCGACTTTTCTGGAGAGGGCTGGAGTTCACCGTCCGGCCACTACTCCATCACGTGACTCCTCCCTGTTTGACCAATCTGATTGAATTTTTTGAAGAGGTGACTAGGAATGTGGATGAGGTTAGCGCGGTGGATGTTGTCTATATGGACTTCAGTAAGGCCTTCGATAAGGTACCACATGGAAGGTTAGTTAGGAAGGTGCAGTCTTTAGGTATAAATTTTGAGATAATCAAATGGATTGAACATTGGCTGAAAGGGAGAGGCCAGAGAGTGGTAGTGGAAAATTGTCTGTCAGGTTGGAGGCCGGTGACCAGTGGTGTGCCTCAGGGATCTGTATTGGGCCCATTGTTGTTCGTTATATACATTAATGATCTAGATGATGGGGTGGTGAATTGGATTAGTAAATATGCAGACAATACTAAGATAGGTGGAATAGTGGATAATGAAGAAGGTTTTCAAGGATTGCAGAGGGATTTGGGCTGCTTAGAAAAGTGGGCTGAAAAATGGCAGATGGAATTTAATGCTGATAAGTGTGAGGTGCTTCATTTTGGTAAGAAGAATCAGAACAGGACATACGTAGTAAATGGGAGAGCATTGATGAATACAGAAGAGCAGAAGGATTTAGGAGTAACGGTACATCGTTCCCTGAAGGTAGAAACTCACGTGAATAGGGTGGTGAAGAAGGCTTTCAGTATGCTGGCCTTTATCAATCATTGCATGGAATATAGGAGTTGGGAAGTGATGTTGAGATTGTATAAGGCGTTTAGAGTTCTGTGTGCAGTTCTGGTCGCTAATTATAGGAAGGATATAAACAGAGTGGAGAGAGTGCAGAGAAGATTTACCAGAATGTTACCTGGGTTTAAGCATCTAGAGTACAGGGAGAGATTGGGCAGATTAGGTCTTTATTCTTTGGAGCGTAGAAGGTTGAGAGGGGATTTGATAGAGGTATTTAAGATTATGAAAGGGATAGACAGAGTGGATGTGGATAGACTATTTCCATTAAGAGTAGGAGAGATTGAAACAAGAGGACATGAGTTAAGAGTTAAGGGGCAGAGGTTTAGAGGTAACATGAGGGGAAACTTCTTTACTCAGAGAGTGGTAACAGTGTGGAATGAGCTTCCGGGAGAAATAGTGGCGGCAGAGTCAATTTTATTATTTAAGAAAAAGCTGGACAGGTATATGGATGAGAAGAAGGTGGAGGGTTATAGTCATTGTGCAGGTAGGTGGGACTAGAGAGGAGTGTTTGGTTCGGTGCGGACTAGAAGGGCCTAATGGCCTGTTTCCGTGCTGTAATTGTTATGTATGTTATGTATGTGATGACCTGAAAGAAAGAGGTTATCATCTGGAGAACCCTGAGGGGTAAGTTTCTTCGGCAAAATACTGAAGTGGCTGATGGAGGTACATCAGTTGTGGATGTCCTGGAACAACAAGGCTCTCTCTGAAAACTGACAAGAACCTTCATGAGTGGTAACCTTTCAAGCACCAAAGCCTGGTGAACTTTATAAATGTTCAATTCTGTGCACTATATAAGAATTGCCTGCAACCAGTGAACTTGGAGGAGTGAGAAGTGAGATTGGATGTGAACCAAAGAACTTTTCTGAACTTACATACACATTACACACACGTGTGCTTAGAATTAGAAGGGGGTTAAGTTAGGTTAGCTAAGTCAAAAGTTTGATTCTATTTTCATGTTTAAAGGTAATTAAAAACAACTTTTGCTTATGTAACTATTTGTCCTGGTGAATGTCGATTGCTGCTGGGTTTTGGGGTCCTCTGGGCTCGTAACACTATCCGCTGCGCCACCACATCAATTAAAGTTTTTATCGTTATATAAAGCACAAAAGGGTTGGTCCCTTGGAGGATGAGAAGGCCGAATTGATAATTCGGTCGAGAGCAAATGGCCAAGGCTTTGAATTACTACTTTGTGTCGGTCTTCATGGTGGAGGACACATCGGACAGGCCAAGGACAGATGTGATGGGAGGTTAGGCCCCAGAAGGTAATAGCTATCACTAAAGAGGTGGTACTGAAGGTCTAAAGATGAATAAATCCCCCTGGTCCTTATGTGAACTGATTGAAATGGCAGAAGTTCTAGTTGAGGCTTTGGTGATAATTTACCAGAATTCTCTGGGCTCTGGCCCAAGTTCCCACAGATTGGAAGACAGCCACTATTCAATAAAGGATGTAGGCAGAAGGCCGTGAATGAGAGGCCAGTTAGTTTAACATCTGTGGACAGCAGGCACAGCGTGAACTCAGCAAAGGCAGGTCCTGTTTGACCAACATACTGGAGTTCTGTAAGGGCATCACGAGTGTGGTCAATAGAGGGGAACAGATGGACGTTGTTTACTTGGATTTCCAGGAAGCGTTCAATAAGGTGCTACATTAAGATTTATACAGAAGATAAGGAGTTGGGGGGGGGAGATGTATTAACGTGGGTAGAGGATTGGTTAACCAATAGACAGCAGAGAGTTGGGGTACAGGGGTGTTTTACTGGTTGGCAATCGGTGGTGAGTGGGGGTCGGTACTGGGCTGAGGTATATATTAACGATCTGGAAGAGGGTGCATCCACGTTCGCCAACAACACTAAATTGTGGGGGAAAGCAAATTGTGCAGAGTCTGCTGACAGATAGCAATAGGTTAAGTGGGTAGGGTTGGCTGACAATGAGGGTCGTCTGGGATGGTACTCGCTGGAAATTAGAAGAATGGGAGGGGAATCTTAAAAAAAAAGTTCCTTCATTATCATATAATACTACGTTTAGAATGAAACATACACAAAATTCTTTGACTGCCATAAGGAAGACAGAGAGTTGCCACTTTGTCCAGCGCCCCTCACAGAAATGAGGATCAAACTCACGGCCCCTGGTTTACGAGACCATGCTCTAACCACTGAGCTTACAGAAACATGAAATCATGAAAGTCGCAGATAAGCAGTGGTTCTCGACCTTTTTCTTTCCACTCACATCTAATTTTAAGCATTCCCTCTGCCATTGGCGCTCTGTGATTTGTAAGGGATGGGTTAAGGTGGGAAGAAAATGTTCAAAAACTAGGGTTTCATTGCTCCAAAGGAAATGGGCCAATGACCATTTTTCTCAAGCCAGTAACAATTGGGTCTGGAGCAGTGGCTCCCAACCTTCCCTTCCCACTCACATCCCACTTCGGTAAAGGAAAAGGTTGAGAACCAGTGAGATAGAGGTAGATAAGTTGTTTCCATTGGTGGGGCAGGGAGACCAGAACTAGGGGACATACGTTTAAGATCCAGAGTAGTCAATTCAGGAGGGTCGGATTTCCCCGGGGTGGTGGTGGTGGTGGTGGGGGGGGGGGGGTAGCCTGTGGAATTCGCTGAAGCAGTGGAGGGGACCTCAGAAAATGTATTTAAGACAAGGTCGGGAAGATCTCTATATCGTAGGGGAATTACTGGGAAAAGGCAGGATGGCGGAGATGAATTGAAGAGCGGAGCAGGTTTGATGGGCCAGATAGCCAACTCCTGCTCCTATTTCTTGTGTGGGGCCCCTGCATCCTGGACTGATTGTTCAGCATCCTGTTTGTATGCTGAACGGTCGGTCAACTGTTCCCTGCACGACACAAATTCGGAAGCGTTAGATCACAATTGCCAACACTCCCTTTTTGCCTCCAGGGCGATCCAACAGTGCGAGATTTTTATTTCCCTGAGTGGTTGGCCTGGTTCTTAGACACTTCCGGAATCAGATTAATGCCTCGAATGGAGGAGGTTGTTATCGTCCCAATCAATCTGCGGGGAAGTAGTCCGACAAACTCTGTCAGACCACAGCAGAGATTCAAAAGCCCAGAAAAAACCATGCTGGAGTCTCTCGACCAACAGGCAATGACCATCTACCACCAACCCCCTAACTATTCAAAAATCCTTCTCTCTCTTAAATATGTCTAATGGGGCGGCCTCCACCACTTCCTTGAGCATAGAATTCCAGATTCATCTTGGTCTGGTTGAAACAGTTCAAAGGTTGAAAAGGCATGGACAGAGTAGCAGGGTCAGTGTCACGGGAGGAGACATTCACTGGCCCTACCCTCCCATGAGTTATTGTGCCCCCTCCCCCAATTAGATGTGCTCTGACCCGGACCCTGCGGAGAAAGGTTATTCCCCGCGGTGGGAGAGTCTCGGACAAGAGGGTGCAACTTCAGGACTGAAGGGCATCCGCTCAGAACGGATGGATTTCCTCAGCCAGACAGCAGTGAACCTGTGGAATTTGTTGCCACAGGCATTTGTGGAGGCCGGGTCATTTAAGGCAGAAATGGAGAGGTCCCTGGTGAGCCAGGACATCAAAGGTTATGGGGAGAAGTGGGGCTGAGTTGGGAAAATGGGTCAGGTCATGATTCAAGAATAGGATGGACTCGATGGGCTGAATGGCTGGTTTCTGTTCCTAGGTCTTGTGGTCCCTTTTATGGTCACATAATAAGACATTGAAATGATTTACGAAGGGTCACCGTAGGCATTGCCCAACACCCCTAACAGTGGGAGAAAGGGAGTCTCTTCAGAGACACTGAGTGTGCGTGGATTCGCCTCCAGCGCACCACCCCCCCTCCCCCCCAACCGCACCGCACAGACTCCTCATCTCCATCCCTGGACCTGGAGGCTGCGCTCCAAGTTCTAGTCTCATCCGCCCAATGGAGACAGCCGCCTCCCTGCTTCCATCCCTTTCACAACTGTCACGGGAACCAGGGATCGGAGCCGGGATTTGAGAGGGCGCCAAGGGCAAGAGTGGCTCCCGAAGGGGCGTCGGGCGCTGAATGGCTTCCTGGTCGTGTCGGAGGTTTGGGGGACCCAGAGCTCGGGCAGCCGACGGATAGGACGAGAGCTTGGGCGGCCTCGGATTAGCGTGTGAGGCTAATCCACGGACGCTCAGTGAAGGGTATCTGCCTCTCTTTCTCTCTGACTGTAATGGAAGCTGCACAACACTAAAGGTAACTCTGGTCTGCATTTATGTCAGGCAGAAGATGATTTTCTGTAATATTACATGATCTGAACTATTACATGACAATAAAGAAATCATTAATCCAAAGGAATCATGAATTTTCTGTTTCCGTAGTGTGATAGAGTATATAGAAACATTTTTGGGAGATAAATTGGGAAAGGTTTGTTAGAGTAGGTCACATGCAAACACTTTAAATCAGACCCTAGACATAGCGGCTTCTCTCAGCTTTTGCAAGAGCTTTGAAGAGTGCTCAAGAAACTTCACTAATGGATTGTTGTTTACCAAAGGCAACAGATGAAAGAGTTTGTTGATGCTACATACTGTCTGGAAGGAGAACTTGCTGTTGTAAGAGGGTCATGTCATTTTGCATGCAGAGAGAGTCAAACAGTCTTTCTCTCTCAGTGTGTGTGAGAGAGAGAGAGAGAGAGTAGCAGAGATCACTTGTACAATATTGCAACCAGCAGA
This sequence comes from Narcine bancroftii, assembly GCF_036971445.1. Classification (NCBI taxonomy): domain Eukaryota; kingdom Metazoa; phylum Chordata; class Chondrichthyes; order Torpediniformes; family Narcinidae; genus Narcine; species Narcine bancroftii. Next base: position 189,362,958 of record NC_091470.1, read on the forward strand.
AGTAGCTGGGACTGGAACAGGACAAGCTGGCAAGAAGCCCCAGTTTGGAAGATGGCCTGGTCAAATCCCTTGTGGTTCATGCAAGAGGAGAGGACTAGCTGTCTAATGTTTCACATGGAATAAGTGAAACAGAAAGAAACTCTGTGGTGACCTGAAAGAAAGAGGTTATCATCTGGAGTACCCTGATGGGGCAAGTTCGTCAGCAAGACACTGAGATGACTAATGGAAGTACGTCAGTTGTGGATGTCCTGGAACAACTAATCTCTCTCTGAAAACCGACAAGAACCTTCCTGAGTGGTAACCATTTACCTTTCAAGCACCAAAGCCTGATGAACTTTATACATGTTAATTCTGTGCACAGTATAAGAATTGCCTGCAACCAGTGAACTTGGAGGAGTGAGAAGTGAGATTGGACTGTGAACCAAAGAACTTTTCTGAACTTACAAACACACATTACATACACGTGCGCTTAGAATTAGAAGGGAATTAAGTTAAAAGATAATTAAAAGCAAGGTTCGTTTAAGTAACCAGTTGTCTTGGTGAATATCTATTGCTGTTGAGTTTTGGAGTCCTCTGGGCTCATAACAATAGAATCCCCTCTCATTCTTCTGTACTACCCAGTCGTCTCAATCTCTCCTCATAGGTCAACCCCTCATCTCTGGAATCAGCCTGGTGACCCTCCTCCACACCGCCTCCAAAGCCAGTGCATCCCTCCTAATATAATGAGGCAGGAACTGCACACAGTTCTCCAAACATGGCTTCACCGGGACCTTGTACGGATGCAGCAGAACTTCCCTGCTCCTAAATTCCATCCCTCCGGCAATGACGGCTAACGTTCCATCTCCCTTCCTCATTACATGTCACACCTGCAAACCAACCTTCTGTGATTCATGCGGAGGCACTCCCAGGTCTGCCCGTCGCTTGGGCCTCTGGAGTCACCGAACGTGACTGGGATTGGTAACGATGGGTGCTCGGCAGCCTCCCCTGAGGAGGCATCGCTCACAACACCATAGGAGGCACCTGCCAACCGCAGCTGAGGAGGGCAAATGCTCCTTGGTCTTTCACATGATCTATTCAACCTCGCGCCTGGTGACCAGAAGATGCAGTGAGGGAAGTTGTTTTGTGAGCAGTCCATCTGGACATCTCACACTTGGTACAAGTGAGACAGAGTGCAGTGAGTTCCAGAGAGAGAGAGAGATCCAATGGTCACATCCCTAAACGCCCTTCTGAAAACTCTCTCCCTCTCCACAGGGCTTGTGTGATGAGCACCTCTCTCCAGAAACATGTCGTTGGCAACATTGCCATTCGAGGTACAGGAAATCTCAACCAAACAAACGCTGTCTACATTTTTTCTTGAAATTCTCTGTGGCAACTGCACCAAAAACAATCACGTTATTAGACCATAAGACTTAGGAGCAGAAATAGGCCATTCAGCCTATCGAGTCTGCCCTGCCATTTAATCATTTCCCCACTCAGCCCCACTGCCCACCCTTTTCCCCATCACCTTTGATGCCCTGGCTCATCAAGAACTGTTCAAGCTCTGCCTTTAAATACTGGTCTCCTCAACCTCCCGTGGCAACAAATTCCACTGATTCACCGCCCTCTGGTTGAAGAAATTCCTCCGCATCTTTGTGCTAACCGGACGCCCTTCAATCCTGAAGTTGTGCCCTCTTGTCCTGGACTCCCTCACCTTTCCACATCTATTCTGTCAACACCTTCCAACATGCATCAGTAAGATGAAGTCTCATTCTTTTAAATTCCAACGAGTCCAGGCCAAGAGCCATCAAACGCTCCTTTCATTCCTGGAATCACCCTCGTGAACCTCCTCTAAACCCTCCCCAACTTCAGCACATCCTTCCTTCAATGAGGAGCCCACAACACCCAAGTGAAGTCTCTCCAGTGCCATATAAACCCTCAACATCACATCCCTTCTCTTATATTCTATTCCCCTTCAAATAAATGCCAGCATCGCATTCGCCTTCTTAACCACCCACCCAATCTGCAAGTACACCTTCAGGCCGTCCCGCTCGAGGGGTCCCAGGTCCCTTTGCATCGGGGATTTTCAATTTTCTCCCCATTTAGAAAATAGTCTGCTCATCTATACTTTCCACCAGATTCCACAACCGTACATGCTCCGACCATGTATTTAATTTGTCTCTTCTCTGCCCGCCCCCCTCATCAGTCTATGTCATCTGCAGTCTCCCTGTCTCCTCAACAACCACCCTGCTCCTCCACCTCTCTTCATATCATCTGCAAACTTGGCCACACTCATTCATTCCATAATCCAAATAATTTATATACAACGTAGAATGAACCGGCTCCAACCGGCTCCACGAGCAACCGGCAGCCAACCAAAATGGGATCCCTGTATTCTGCCACTTTGCTTCCTGCCAATCACTTCCCCACCCAACCCCACCCCCCCACCCCCCCACCACTCTCTCCCACAGAACATCAGTGAAAACGTTTTAAATGACAACAGGCAGAGGTCATGCATTGTCCCAAAATGTTTGACATACAGTATATTCATTGTCTCTTGCCTTTCCCCCATCACTGCCCTGTGGGTGAATCATCCAGGCGTTTCAAGTGCTCGATTCATGTGCCCAGCCGGTGTGCAGAAGGTGAGTGACTGAATTGTTCAGCTCCCCGTCCTGTGTGGCTGAGAACCCTCCTGCCAGTGGATTGTGGGGAAGGAGGCTCAGCACGCCGTGCTGAGCTTGCCACTCTCCTCTTACCTGGCACGGAGGTTCTATATATAGAACACATAAAGGAGGCCGAGGTCAGAGTGGTCAGGTGTTTGACGCAGAGCAAATTCAACACACCCAGGTTATGCAATGCAGAGCATAGCGAACATGAAAGCTCCCCCTTCTGTCATCCTGTCAAATGTTTTAAAGTAGGCCAGATTCCTTTGATGAAGAGTGAAGCTCCCTCTGCACCGTCCCATCTCATTCTCCAGGCGTCAGAACCAAAGTGAAGCTCCCTCTGCACTGTCCCATCTCATTCTCTCAGGGTCAGACACAGAGTGAAACTCCTTCTACAATGTCCCATCACATTCTCCCAGGGTCAGACTCAGAGTGAAGCTCCCTCTGCACTGTCCCATCTCATTCTCCCGGGGTCAGTCACAGAATGAAGCTCTGTCCCGTCACATTCTCCCAGGGTCAGAACCAGAGTGAAACTCCCTCTGCACCGTCCCATCTAATTCTCCCAGGGTCAGACTCAGAGTGAAGCTTCCTCTGCACCATCCCATCTCATTCTCCCAGGGTCAGACTCAGAGTGAAGCTCCCTCTGCAACGTCCCATCACATTCTCCCAGGGTCAGACCCAGAGTGAAGCTCCCTCTGCACCATCCCATCTCATTCTCCCAGGGTCAGACTCAGAGTGAAGCTCCCTCTGCACCATCCCATCTCATTCTCCCAGGGTCAGACTCAGAGTGAAGCTCCCTCTGCAACGTCCCATCACATTCTCCCAGGGTCAGACCCAGAGTGAAGCTTCCTCTGCACCGTCCCATATCATTCTCCCAGGGTCAGACCCAGAGTGAAGCTTCCTCTGCACCATCCCATATCATTCTCCCAGGGTCAGACCCAGAGTGAAGCTTCCTCTGCACCATCCCATTTCATTCTCCCAGGGTCAGACCCAGAGTGAAACTCCCTCTGCACCATCCCATCACCTTCTCCCGGGGTCAGACTCAGATTGAAGCTCCCTCTGCAACGTCCCATCTTATTCTCCCAGGGTCAGACTCAGATTGAAGCTCCCTCTGCAACGTCCCATCACATTCTCCCAGGGTCAGACCCAGAGTGAAGCTTCCTCTGCACCATCCCATCTCATTCTCCCAGAGTCAGACCCAGAGTGAAGCTCCCTCTGCAACGTCCCATCTTATTCTCCCAGGGTCAGACTCAGAGTGAAGCTCCCTCTGCACCATCCCATCTCATTCTCCCAGGGTCAGACTCAGAGTGAAGCTCCCTCTGCAACGTCCCATCACATTCTCCCAGGGTCAGACCCAGAATGAAGCTTCCTCTGCACCGTCCCATCACATTCTCCCAGGGTCAGACCCAGAGTGAAGCTTCCTCTGCACCATCCCATCTCATTCTCCCAGAGTCAGACCCAGAGTGAAGCTCCCTCTGCAACGTCCCATCTTATTCTCCCAGGGTCAGACTCAGATTGAAGCTCCCTCTGCAACGTCCCATCACATTCTCCCAGGGTCAGACCCAGAGTGAAGCTTCCTCTGCACCATCCCATATCATTCTCCCAGGGTCAGACTCAGAGTGAAGCTTCCTCTGCACCATCCCATCTCATTCTCCCAGGGTCAGACTCAGAGTGAAGCTCCCTCTGCAACGTCCCATCTCATTCTCCCAGGGTCAGACTCAGAGTGAAGCTCCCTCTGCACCATCCCATCTCATTCTCCCAGGGTCAGACTCAGAGTGAAGCTCCCTCTGCAACGTCCCATCACATTCTCCCAGGGTCAGACCCAGAATGAAGCTTCCTCTGCACCGTCCCATATCATTCTCCCAGGGTCAGACCCAGAGTGAAGCTTCCTCTGCACCATCCCATTTCATTCTCCCAGGGTCAGACCCAGAGTGAAGCTTCCTCTGCACCATCCCATTTCATTCTCCCAGGGTCAGACCCAGAGTGAAACTCCCTCTGCACCATCCCATCACCTTCTCCCGGGGTCAGACTCAGATTGAAGCTCCCTCTGCAACGTCCCATCTTATTCTCCCAGGGTCAGACTCAGATTGAAGCTCCCTCTGCAACATCCCATCACATTCTCCCAGGGTCAGACCCAGAGTGAAGCTTCCTCTGCACCATCCCATCTCATTCTCCCAGAGTCAGACCCAGAGTGAAGCTCCCTCTGCAACGTCCCATCTTATTCTCCCAGGGTCAGACTCAGATTGAAGCTCCCTCTGCAACGTCCCATCACATTCTCCCAGGGTCAGACCCAGAGTGAAGCTTCCTCTGCACCATCCCATATCATTCTCCCAGGGTCAGACCCAGAGTGAAGCTCCCTCTGCACCATCCCATATCATTCTCCCAGGGTCAGACCCAGAGTGAAGCTCCCTCTGCAACGTCCCATCACATTCTCCCAGGGTCAGACCCAGAGTGAAGCTCCCTCTGCACCATCCCATATCATTCTCCCAGGGTCAGACCCAGAGTGAAGCTTCCTCTGCACCGTCCCATTTCATTCTCCCAGGGTCAGACCCAGAGTGAAACTCCCTCTGCACCATCCCATCACATTCTCCCGGGGTCAGACTCAGATTGAAGCTCCCTCTGCAACGTCCCATCTTATTCTCCCAGGGTCACACCCAGAGTGAAACTCCCTCTGCACCATCCCATCACCTTCTCCCGGGGTCAGACTCAGATTGAAGCTCCCTCTGCAACATCCCATCTTATTCTCCCAGGGTCAGACTCAGATTGAAGCTCCCTCTGCAACGTCCCATCACATTCTCCCAGGGTCAGACCCAGAGTGAAGCTTCCTCTGCACCATCCCATCTCATTCTCCCAGAGTCAGACCCAGAGTGAAGCTTCCTCTGCACCGTCCCATTTCATTCTCCCAGGGTCAGACCCAGAGTGAAACTCCCTCTGCACCATCCCATCACATTCTCCCGGGGTCAGACCCAGAGTGAAGCTCCTTCTGCACCATCCCATCTCATTCTCCTGTGGTTAGACACAGAGCGAAGCTCCCTTTGTACTGTCCCATCTCATTCTTTCAGGGTCAGACACAGAGTGAAACTCTTTCTACAATGTCCCATCATATTCTCCCAGGGTCAGACCCAGAGTGAAACTCCCTCTGCACCGTCCCATCTCATTCTCCCAGGGTCAGACCCAGAGTGACGCTCCCTCTGCACCATCCCATCTTATTCTCCCAGGGTCAGACCTAGAATGAAGCTCCATCTGCATCGTCCTATCTCATTCTCCCAGGGTCAGATCCAGAGTGAAACTCTCTCTGCACCATCCCATTTCATTCTCCTGTGGTTAGACGTAGAGTGAAGCTCCCTCTGCACTGTCCCATCTCATTCTCCCAGGGTCAGACACAGAGTGGCGCTCCCTCTACACTGTCCCATCACAAACTTGCAGGGCAGGGACAGCAGAGTCGAGAGAGAGAGAGAGAGAGAGAGAGAGAGAGAGTGTTGTAAAAGGAACTGACTGAGCAGCAGACAGTCTTCAGTGTCTGGGTCTTGTCCGCGGGGGGTGGGGGGGGGGGTCTGGAACTAGAGCTCTCTGATGGGAAATAGACAAGCTCTCAGAAGGGGAACATCACTACGGCAACAGGGAAACAAAGGCCTCCTCTGTCCTTGCAGGCCCGACACATCGTTTCACTGCTGAGTTGATGGAATCCTACTGGTGATCACGTGACCCTCCCAGTTGCCTGTCCAACGACTACGTGACCGGCGGGACATGATCAGGCAGGGCTCCCCTCGAAGCAGGAAGTGGATCAAGGCTGAACCAAGTACCTCAGAAGCTGGTAAAATGGGCTGCAAAATGGCAGATGGAATTTAATGTAGACAAGTGTGAGGTGCTGCATTTTGGATTGTCTATACACAGTAAACTATAGGGCACAGAGGTGCGATGGAACTGGGGGATCTGGGAATGAAGGTACAGAATTCCCTGGTGTCAGAGACAGATATGGTTGTAAAGAGAACTTCTGGCATATTGGCTTTCAAAAATCAAACTCTTGAGTACAGGAGTTGGGATGTTATGGTAAAGATGTATAAAACATTGGTGAGGCCAAATTTGGAGAATTGTGGGCAGTTTTGGTCACTGAACTACAGGAAAGAGATCAATAAGATTGAAAGAGAGCAGTGATTTACTGGGATATTGCCCGGACTTCAGGAACTGAGTTACAGGGAAAGTTTAAACAGGTTAGGGCTTTATTCCCTGGAGCACAGAAGAATGAGGGGAGATGTGATCAAGGTATTTAAAGTTAAAAGGGATCTAGATAAATACTGGTCGGCTTTTTCCACTGAGGTTGGGTGAGGTATAAACCAGAGGATGTGGGTTAAGGGTGAAGGGGTAAACGTTTAGGGGGAATATGAGGGGGAAATTTCTTCACCCTCAGATTGGTGGGAGTGTGGAACGAGCGGCCAGCTGAGATTATGAACGCGGCCTCACTTTAAACATTTAAGAACTATTTGGGTGGGTACATGGAATGGAGGGGTACGGAGGGGTACGGACTGGGTGCTGGGCGGTGAGACCTGGCGGGAAAAATTGGATCAGCACTGACTAGAAGGGCCAAAGGGCCTGCTTCTGTGCCGTAATGTCCTATGGTTCAATCGTCGCAAAGTCAGCGGGCTGAGGATTACGAGAGGGTGAGAGAGGACCCCCCTCCCTTCCCATCACGCAGGCCATGCCCCCTTCTCACTGCCACTATCGAGAAGGAGGTCCAGGAGCCTGAAGACCAGTGCCCAGCGGCACAAGGTTGGCTTCTTCCCCTCCGTCCTCAAATTCCAGAACGGACAACGACCCACAGACACTACGATTCATTTTTCCACTTTTTAAAAAAAATAGTGTATTTATGGTTTGTAATTTTCCACCTGCAAGGCTCAATACTGCTGCCGCAAAACGACAAATTTCGTGACATCTTCATGACAGTAAACCGGATTCTGACGTCTGTCTCTGACTGAGGCAGCTCCAATATCCCAAGGGGGCAGGAGGGGACAGAATCCTCCCTATCCTCCTCACCAAGACAATCGGTCAGGCTCACGGGGGAAGGTGACGGACTATTGTGGGCCGCAGGGAGTTTGTTGTTTACAAACAGAGGAAGTAACCTACCCAGTGTTTCCTGTTTACAGTCACGCTGCCCCAGGGGGGCAAGGTTACCTCTCTCTCTCCTGCCCTCTCAAACCTTTCAACGCCGCACTTTCATAAGCCTACCTGATTCTTCCCATTTTTTTTAGGTTGGCAGAAGTGGGAAACCCTTGGTGTCTGCGCAGAACACATGCCCTGGTTACAGTGACTTGTGCAAATGTCTGCACAACATACAGGTCTGTGTACAGCAACTGTACGGAGTAGCGTGTGCACCGAATGTATGCACAATGTTGACTCGAAGGGCTGCGGTCTCCTCCCACAACCAATGCTGTGGAGCTACACAGGCCATCCAGCGACCGTCCTCAGGTCTGCACACAATGCAGGTCTGCATTTAGTGATTCTCCTACATTAAAGTCTGCGCAATACAGGTCTGCATTTAGACACTGTCCGATATTAAAGCCCGCGCAATACAGGTCTGCATTTAGACACTGTTCTAAGAAAGTCTGCACAATACAGGTCTGCATTTACTGACTGGGTTGTATTAAAGTCTGCACAATACAGTTCTGTGTTTACTGACTGCACTGTGTTAAAGTCTGCAGAATACAGGTGTGCATTTAGTGACTGTGCTGTATTAAAGTCTGCGCATTATAGGTCTGCATTTCATGTAGAACCATAAAACATGACAGCACAAAACAAGGCCCTTTGGCCCTTCTAGCCTGGGCCAAATTCTGCCCAGTCCAACTGACCTGAACTCAGCCTCCACACCCCTCCCATCCGTGTGCTTGTCCAAATTTTTCTTAAATGTCAAAAATCAAGCCCGCCTTCACCGCTTCTCAGCTTTTTCCAACCCTGAGGGCCCCTCCCCTCCAACATTCTCTGTGGGTGCCTGCCTGATGTTAGCTGATACCTTGGCGAAGACCTCAGGCCCGGAACATTGATCATAAATCTTTACCCTCCCAATTTCAAGAGTGTTCGTGTGACCTGCTGAGTGTCTTCAGCATTTTAGTGTAAATGGACAAAATGAAGACTCTTAGATACGATCAAATGATATAAAATCATTCAGATTTCCTCTGCTTGGGACTCTCGTACTGAATCACTTGACGATTATGCCAACTTTGATGTTGGTTGGGAAGACATCCTGACCCAAGAGGTCAAGGTCATTGGGGAAACCAAATGAGTTTGGAGCTGAGGTCCAGGGTGCGCAAAGTGGCAGGGGAGGTTAAGCGCGTTCCTACAACAAGGCTGGTGGGACAGCACCAAGGATTGGGACCAGGGGTTCGAATCCCGTGCTATCTGTAAGGAGACTGTGCGTTCTCCCCGTGTCTGGGTGGAGGCTCCGGTTTCCTCCCACTGATCGAAACATACCGGGGATGTAGGTTAATGGGGTGGAAATTGAGCAGCATGGGCTCGTGGGCCGGAATGGCTCGTTACCATGCTCTATGTGTTTAAAATAAAAAATGTCGCATGGTCCCGACACCGAGCTGAGGGTCCCGGTTGCAGGGAGCTGACTGGACCAAAGTGGGCACAAGGAACAGGAGGCAGAACCAGCCTGTCAATGAGAATGCAGTTGCTCCACCTACCCGCCTGCTGACCCCCTCCCACCCCACAACCATTGAGAGATGGAGAAACCCGAGAGAGGGCTTCCCGATGGTAGCAGTGAGAAGGGGGCACGGCCTGGGTGATGGGAAGGGAGGGGGGTCCTCTCTCACCCTCTCGTAATCCTCAGCCCACTGACTTTGCGACGATTGAACTATAGGACATCACAGCACAGAAGCAGGCCCTTTGGCCCTTCTAGTCTGTGCTGATCCATTTTTTACCACCAGGTCCCACTGCCCAGCACCCAGTCCATAGCCCTCCGTTCTCCCCCCACCCACTCCCTTCTCAACCCCCCTCCACGGGGTGGGAGACCACGGCAGCAAGCAGCTTGCAAGATGAAGGACCTGCTCCAGGACTGCGAGCTGCTGGAAACCGGCCCGTGGAGACCCGGGTCTGTGATGGTGCCAAGGAGAGCAGGACTTCCTGATCACATTGGGGGTAGACTCAAAGTGTTTCCGGAGAAGCTCGGCAGGTCACACAGCAGAGGGCAAGCGACAGAACCAATGGGTTGGGCCCCAGCCCTTCAGGCCAAAAGCAGGCAGTGGTCAGAATAAGGTGGTGGGAGAAGGGGAAGTGTAACAGTGTATATAGATGTTTTTGGGAGATAAATTGGGAAAAGTTTGTTAGAGTAGGTTACATACAAACACTTTAAAACAGATCTTATTTAAAATACTGTAGCTCTGCCCCATGCTAGACTTACTGGCTCTACAGCTTTTGCAAGAGCTTTGAAGAGTGCTCAAGAGACTTCATTAATGGATTGTTGTTAAAAAAGGCAACAGATGAAAGAGCTTGTTGGAGCCACAGATTATCTGGAGGTGTTCTAAGAGGGTCATGTGGTTTTGCAAGCAGAGCGGGTCAAACGGGCTTTCTCTCAGAGAGAGAGAGAGAGAGAGAGAGAGAGAGAGAGAGAGAGAGAGAGAGAGAGAGACCCAGAGATCAGTTCTACAATGTTACAGCCAGTAACAGTAGCTGGGACTGGAACAGGACAAGCTGGCAAGCTTGTGGAAAACCCCATTTGGAAGACGGCCTGGTCAAAGCCCTTCTGGCTCATGCAAGAGAAGAGGACTGGCAGTATAATGTTTCATTTGGAATAAGTGAAACAAAAAGGTACTCTGTGGTGTCCTAAAAGAAAGAGATTATTAGCTGGAGAACCCTGAGGGGGCAAGTTTCATCAGCAAGACACCGAAGTGGCTGATGGAAATAAAATCAGTTGTGGGTGTCAGTGAATGATGAATCTCTCTCTGAAAACCAACAAGAACCTTCATGAGCAGAAACCATTTACCTTTCAAGCACCAAAGCCTGGTGAACTTTATAAATGTTCAATTCTGTGCACAGTATAAGAATTGCCTGCAACCAGTGAACTTGAAGGAATGAGAAGTGGGATTGGACTGTGAATCAAGGAACTTTTCTGAACTTACACACACATTACACACATGTGTGCTTAGAATTAGAAGGGGGTTAAGTTAGGTTAGTTAAGTTAAAGCGTGATCCTGTTTTCATGTTTAAAGGTAACTAAAAGCAACTTTTGTTTAAGTAATCATTTGTCTTGGTGAATATCGATTGCTGCTGGGTTTTGGGGTCCTCTGGGCTTGTAACAGAGGGGCACAGGCAGGAGATTGGGGGTGGTACGGGTGGAAGAGCAGAAAAGAACAAAGCTGAGAAGTGGTGAAGAGGTGGGGATAGCTCTCTGAATGGAGAGCCCGAGGGAAAGACGCAGAGAGACAGGGAAAGTGAGGGAGGGGCTTCATTGAATTAGGAGAAATCGAAGCAACATCCTGGAAAACTCTGTCCTCGGCCATCTCTGGCTTGGTCGCGGCGAACAGGAATTCTGCTGCCTCTGTCCATTGCACCTGTGTGAATGACAGTCAACCCTCATCCCAAAGTGGGACAGAAAACTAGCACAATCTGCCAAAATCACGGTGGGTGTCTGTATCGGGACCGGGGTTCGAATCTCACACTGCCCGTATGGAGTTGGTACGATCTCTTTGCATCTGCATGGGTTTTCCCCGGGGAAAACATACCGGGAGTGGAGGTTAATAAAGTGTACATTGGGCGGCACGGGCTCGTGGGACAAAGTGGCCTGTAACCCCGTTGGAGGTTCTACATTTTAAAAATTCAAATCAGATAAAGGAATATTACACAAAACCGCCATGATTCTGAAGTAAGGAAAGTCTCTCCGTCAGCGCAAGTTGCCCCCTTCCCGCCCCCCCTTGTGGTCAGAGAAGAAGCACAGTCCCTGGCTGTTCCCGGATTTGCAACCAACAGTCCAGCAGCCACATAGACTTCAGTCCCAGGGCATCAGCAGCACGAGCTCTGGATCGAAACCTCCAACACGGTCAGGAAGCCTTCAGTTCACGAACCCTCTCGCATCCCAGTTCCGATATCTGGTGCTGTTCAGCTGCTCTTCGGCCAGTCTCACTGTAACACCCCGTCCCACACTCTGTGACCCACTGGAACACCCTGCCCGCGCTCTATGTCTCACTGTAACACCCTGCCCCGCGCTCTGTGACCCACTGTAACACCCCGCCCCGCACTCTGTGACTCACTGTAACACCCCGCCCCGCGCTCTGTGACTCACTGTAACACCCTGCCCCACGCTCTGTGACCCACTGGAACAGCCTGCCCCGCGCTCTATGTCTCACTGTAACACCCTGCCCCGCGCTCTGTGACCCACTGTAACACCCCGGCCCGCGCTGTGACCCACTGTAACACCCTGCCCCGCACTCTGTGACTCACTGTAACATCCCGGCCCGCACTCTGTGACCCACTGTAACACCCCGGCCCGCGCTCTGTGACCCACTGGAACACCCCGCCCCGCACTCTGTGTCTCACTGTAACACCCCGCCCCGCACTCTGTGTCTCACTGTAACACCCCGCCCCACAGTCTGTGACCCACTGTAACACCCCGCCCCGCACTCTGTGTCTCACTGTAACACCCCGCCCCACAGTCTGTGACCCACTGTAACACCCTGGCCCGCGCTCTGTGACCCACTGGAACACCCCGCCCCGCACTCTGTGTCTCACTGTAACACCCCGCCCCGCACTCTGTGTCTCACTGTAACACCCCGCCCCACAGTCTGTGACCCACTGTAACACCCCGCCCCGCACTCTGTGTCTCACTGTAACACCCCGCCCCACAGTCTGTGACCCACTGTAACACCCCGCCCCGCGCTCTGTGACCCACTGTAACACCCCGGCCCGCGCTCTGTGACCCACTGGAACACCCCGCCCCGCACTCTGTGTCTCACTGTAACACCCCGCCCCACAGTCTGTGACCCACTGTAACACCCCGCCCTGCACTCTATCCATCTCTATCTCTACCTATTGTTATTTTATATCTTTTTATACTTACATGGGGTCATTACACCCTGCACTTTACGTGCATGCACCATGGTCCAAAAATAAATAGTTTCATCTGGTTGTGCACGCACAGTCAGATAATAAGTCTGAACTTCAACTTGAGAAAGTTTGTTTCTAAGCCAGTCTCAATTCACCAGTCATCTTGGTCTACAAGGAACTGCATTCGATGAGGAAGTGAGAACAAGGGAGAGTCTGTGGTCAAGGAGTGTTGGCAAACTGCTGCTGGTGCGCCCCATTCTCTGCACTGTCTGCAACAGAGCTGCTCAAATGGACTTCCTTGCAACGGCGGCCAATTAGGAGGCAGTAACAAGTCACCTGACATGAAGCAGAAGGTCAAAAAGATACAAGAACAAACAACGCAAGGAGACTCTTGTTTCTAAACTTCCCTGTGTCAGCTCGGAACAGTTGCACTGTTTGCAAAGAATTCGTACCAAGTGCATTCTGTCCTGGTTTAACCCTTTGGTTCAAGCCACGGGCTTGACTGTGTTTCGAGACATGTACACTAGATGCTGGGATCTATGCAGTGGCCAAGGTGCAGGCAAAGTTGGCTGCAGGTTCAGCATCTGTCTGCATTCACCACTGTGTTCGTGGGAGCGCGCTGTGTTCGTGAGAGTGCGCTGTGTTCGTGGGAGCGCGCTGTGTTCGTGGGAGCGCGCTGTGTTCGTGGGAGCGCGCTGTGTTCGTGGGAGCGCGCTGTGTTCGTGAGGCTGTGCTATGCATTGTTGCATCTGTAAATGAGTAGGAACTGCTTTTCCCAGAGGGCGGGAAATCTGTGGAATTTGCTGCCCGTTGAAGCTGTGGAGCCGACCTTAGTAAATATATTTAAGACAAGGTTGGACAGATTTTTACACCGTAGGGGAATGAAGGGGGAATGAAAAAGGCAGGAAGATGGAGATGAGCCCTTCATCAGATCAGCCATGATCTCATTAGCCTCTTTTCCACTGGCATCCCAATGAACTGGTCATGCGTGTCCCGGGATTGGAAGCCCTTTGTGCCGTTTCCATTGGGCCACCCTTCACTAGGACACTAATTGCTTTTCCACTGAACACACTCATCCCCGAGGATCGGAGTGTGCAACCTTCGACTGGAAACGGGCAACTTTCTGCTGTCCCTTTTCCACTGGCTTTGTCAGCGACCGCCGGGGATGTGAGCAGAGGGTAGAGGCGGTTAATCCCTAACGTGATATCACATCATCCGATGCTGGCGTTCAGTCGGTGTTCCTTTTCCACTGGGCCCTGTCCCAGTAAATTCCCCGCTAATTCCTGGGACAGGGGGCCAGTGGAAAAGTGGGTAAGGAATGGCAGGGCAGTTCCTGCTTCTATTCTTCTTTCTTTTTCAATCTTTTTATTAATGATATTATAGGTAAACAACACACGAGGAGAATAGGAGAACATCATCAAGAAGGGGGCAAATATCACTATATGATATAACATATTGTTTACACCACAATTAATGAACGTGTTCTCAAACTGAAAGCTTCACAAAAAAATTATTATATAAAACCCCACCTAATCTAAAAAAAAAGCAAAAGACCGGGCAGCCTTTCCTGAGAATTTATTAATAAAATGTAATTGTCGGGTCTTCACCAACAAAGAGAAAAGATTTAGTCCAGAAGGGAAAATAGTTCTATTAACTAAGTCATGTGGAAATAATTTATAAAAGGTCGCCAAGTCTCTTGGCGACATACCAAGTGTACAATCCCCAACTTCCTCTAAACTTAAACATGACGTAATTTGAGAGAGACACCGAGTCAAAAGTCAGTGGATGAGAATCTTTCCATTTAAATCAGATTGCTCTTCTAGCCGACAGTGCAGGAAAGGACACAGCCCGATGTGTGGAAGTGGGAACCCGTCCCAGTTCTGGAAATTTAATTCCAAAAAAGAGCGGTCAATGGGTTAGGTTGCAAACGGATGTCCAGTATTGCTGACAAAGTCTTACAAATATCTATCCCATCCACTTCTGTTTTTTATGATTACTTATTTGCATGAGAATGCAAATAATTAAGAAGGAAAAGAATATTTGTATTTTGTTGATAACCACAGGTTGAGGGGTGATCTCATAGAGGCGCACAAAATCCAGAGAGGAATAGTTCGGCTGAACGCAGTCTTTTGTCCTCAGGATAGAGTTTAAGGTGGGGGGGAGGGGGTTGGGGAAGATTTAACTACAGAGGGTGGTTGGTGTATGGAACAAGGGGAGGTGGTGATGCATTTTTGGAAGGGCAAACCAAGATGGGATGTCAACGGTGAATGGTCGGGCACTGAGGAGTGTGGTAGAACACAGGGATCTGGGAAAACAGTTACAAAATTCCCTGAAAGTGGCATCACGGGAGGGTAGAGAGCTTTTGGCATCTTGGCCTTCATAAATCAAAGTATTGAGTCCAGGAGTTGGGACGTTATGGTGAAGTTGTACATTGGTGAGGACAAATTTGGAGTATTGTGTGCAGTTTTGGTCACCGAACTGCAGGAAAGATACCAATAAGGTGGAAAGAGAGCAGAGATTTACTAGGATGTTGCCTGATTTACAGGGAAAGGTTAAACAGATTAGGACTTTATACCCTGGAACGTAGAAGGTTTAATCGAGATATTTAAAATTATGAGGGGGGGTAGACAGAGCAAATGTAGATCAGTTTTTTCGACTGAGGATAGGTGAGATACAAACCAGAGGACATGGGTGAAAGGGGAAAGGTTTAAGGGGAACCTCTTCACACAAAGAGTGGTGGGGGTATGGAACAACCTGCCAGCTGAAGTGGTGAATGCAGGCTCAATTTTTAATATTTAAGAGGAATTTGGACAGGTACACAGATGGGAGGGGTATGGACTGGGTGCAGGTCAGTAGGACGAGGCTGTAAAAATATGGTTGGGCACAGACTAGAAGGGCCAAAGGGGCCTGTTTCTGTGCTGTAATGTCGAGGCAGGTACTATTGCAACACTCAAGGAGCATTTGGATGGATAGGGGTTTGAGGTATGTGGGCCAAGCACAGGCAGGTGGGAGCAGTGTGAGTGGGGAATTTGGGGTGAAGGGCCTGTTTCCACGCTGTGTGACTCAGTGACATGGAGAAGATGAAGCCTCGACGTAGATGAACGGGAAAACCCACTGAGATTGTTGCGCGATGTGCAGACGTGCTGGCGGGACTCAGCAAGTCATGTAGCGTCCAGAGGTAAAGAGGCATAATCAGCATTTTAGGGGCCTGGGTCCTTGGTCAAGGGCAAATAAAAACCAGGCAGGTACTTGAAATAAAATGGTGGGGCAGGGGGGGAGGAAGGGGCAGGGGGAGGAGCACAGGCCAACATGTCATAGGTGGATGTGGGTGGGTGGGTAGAAGAGGAAAGAGCTGAGGTGATGAGGGGAGAGGGAGGTAGCTCTCTGAATAGAGATGGAAGGGAGTGGGGAGCCAGAGGAAGGGAGGCAGGAGAAGTAGATGTTAACACCGTCTGGTTGGAGAGTGTCCAGACAGACTAGAAGGCATTGTTCCTCTAATGTGCAGGTCACCGGGGTTTAGTAGAGCACGAAGCTGTGGACAGATGTGTCGGTGTAGGACTGGGTTGCAGAATCGAAACGTTTGGCCTCTGTTATTGCGGCGGACAGAGCTGAGGTGCTCAACGGAACGAACACCAGTCTGCATCCAGTCCCTTCGAAGTAGAGGAGATCATCATGGGAAGCACTGGGTGACCAGTCCTGGAGTGACCTGCTCACAGCTGTGATCTCCTGATCCAAGGTGGCAATGCGGCAACATGCCTCTGAATTGGTTGAGAGACTGGAAAAAAAATGGGGCCAAGCTCTCCTGACCTTAGAGAAATGGGCTGTTGGATTCATTCGGTTGGGTGGGGGGGAGGTGGGGGGGGGGGGGGGGGGCTGCTCGAACAGGGAGATACTGAGGTTCCCCTGAACCTCAGGGTAGGAGGCTGGCCACCTGAGCCTGACATGACCAGGCCATCAGACCCCAGGTCTCTCTCAGCTCCATAGAACCAAGGATTCCCACTGACAAGAGTGTGCAGGGTGACTGGGAGACAAGGGAAGCCGGGGTGATGCAAATTGGTCAGACCGAACCTGACTCCACCAAGAGCAGGGCTTAAACAGAGTGCAAGGAATCGTAGAGGACCCTTTGCATTCAGCGCACGGTACCTTTGACCCTCAACCACAAGGAAGGAGGTAGTGGAGCATCAAATTCAGGAGCGTCAGGCTGGGGAATGGGGTCATTCTGCACACTGTGAGATTGATGAACAGTGTCCTATAACCAAGCAAATCTTTCCTATGTACTGTATCTCTCTCTCTCTCTCTCTCTGTTATAGAGAGATCTATATAGAGAGAGAGAGAGATGTGCATATACATATATAGATATATACAGATTTTACAGAAATGTGCAGATATATGTATGTGTATATATACACACGTACAAATCAGGTCACTTGTCTGAGTGCCACTGGTACCCTGTAACCCAGTACTACCTGCTAAACCAACTCCCCCCACCTGCCTGGTGCAGAGGGTGGATAGACACCCAGCAGGATGATAAACTAGACCTGTCAAAGGCCAGGCGAACCCTCTCGTAGGGTCAGCGGCCATAAAGCAAACACCTGCTGTGAAGCACAGAAAGGGCATCCCTTGCATCGAAGTTTGGTCTGGCCCTTCACCACAACACAACCTCTCCCACCGGGCTGTCTTGGACCTCACCGTGCCGCTGGATCCAGGAGGGGATGTCGAGAGGGTGGGTCTGGACCTGTGCAACACCAGTCTCACCTTAAATCCATTCACGCACACTGTTCCTTTCTGAGGAGTGGGGGATCCTCATATCAAACCCCACAAACTGACTGAAAGGAACCATCATCCCATGGGATGGATACCCAGATGTGTGCATGCATGCGTGTGTGTATCTGTGTGCGTAGATAAGGTAAGATACAAAGGTAGAGATATAGAGATAGAGAGTGTTAGAGTGAGAGATATAGATGCATATCTACACACACATTTATATATATATATATATATATATATATATATATATATAAATATAGATGTGCATATCACTACTCACTGGGTGAAGCAGTTTCCTCCTCATCTCCATCCTAAATCTCCCTGCTCTTACATCCAATCCCTCTGCCAATGAAGGCCAACATCCCATTTGCTTTCCTGATGACCTCCAAACCAACCTTTTGCGATTCATGCACAAGCACTCCCAGGTCTCCCTGCATCACATGCTGATTTTCCTTTTCCATTTAAATACCTGCCTGAATTACTATTTTTCCTTCCAAAGTCCTATTTACCAACATCGTACTCCATCTGCCAGGCCCTGGCCCACGTATACAGACCCTGTATACAGCTACAAGATGTGCGTTTCCACTCAACTGTATTAAACAGTCAAAATTGAGTCTGGCACAGTGTGCGGGGGTTGTAAAATTCAACAGGGTGGAGAGGGTTTGAGTAGAAAGGAGTGGGGGTGCCAGGGAAAAATGGGTGATAGAGAGAGAGGAAAAGAGCAAGAGAAAGAGAGCTAATATGAGAGCGAGAGAAGGTGAGAGGGAGAAAAAGAGAGACCGAGAAAGTGAAAAAGTGAGAGCAGAGGGAGAGAAAGGGAGAGAGCGAGCGGGGGAGAGATAGAGAGAGGGGGAGAGATGGATAGAGAGAGAGAGAGTGAGAGGGGGAGAGGGGAAAGATAGAGAAGGGAGAGATAGGGGAGAGAGAGAAAGAGAGAGTGAGAGGGGAGAGATAGAGAGAGAAAGAGAGAGCAAGGGGGAGAGATAGAGAGAGGGGGAGAGATAGAGAGAAAGAGCGAGGGGGGAGAGATAGAGGGGGGAGAGAGGGGGAGAGATAAAGAGAGCGAGAGGGGGAGAGATAGAGAGGGGGGAGAGAGAGAGCGAGAGAGAAAGAGAGAGCGAGAGGGGGAGAGATAGAGTGAGAGGGAGAGAGAGAGAGAGTCTCGGGGTCCGTCTCGGGCACCGGGGAAACTTTCCAGAAGTGCAACGAAGCGGGGATGGTAGGTGGGGAGAGACCGGCCATGGTGGTCTGGCCGGCGCTGAGCGGGGAGAGGGGGTAGGAAAGGGGAGAGGGGCCGAACCGCCTGCTGACCCCTCTGCAAGGCCGGGGAGAGGGACTTACCAGCAGCGCCTCGGCGTCGGGGTCCCTGGCTCTGTAACTGCTGAGAACCACATTGTCCTGCCCTGAAAGTTCCACCTTCACTCCGTCCAGAATGTGGCGGACGGTCCTGGCGAGCATCCGCGTCCTCGGGGGACAATTCCTGGGCTCGCACGGCTGGAGAAGGCACCCTGTCCCCGGGAGGGATGGGGTGGACTCTCTCCCCCCACCTTGATCCGGAGCCCCAAGTCAACCCTGCCCGGGTCCCAGAGTCTCCATCGCGGCTATGGTCCGGCGAGGCATCAGCGCCGCTGCCCTCCGCGAAGTGGCTCCCAGGCCGCTGACAGGTCAAGTTCAAGGGGCATCCGCTCCGAGATACTGCTCGGTTCCGTCTCCGGGCTCGGCCGCCCCGCTCTCCGCTCGCCCGGGCGGCGCTGTACACAAGCGCTGCCTTTCGTAGGTTGAACGCATTGGCAGCAATGACTGGGGAGGAAACGCGGTTTATGCAAAGAGGAAGATAGAGGAGGAGGAGGGGGGGGGGGGGGGGTTGGAGGAGGGGGGGGGGTTGGAGGGGGGAGAGAGAGGAGAGGGAGAGAGTGAGAGGGAAAGAAAGGGGGAGAGAGAGATGGAGAGGGGAGGGGAGAGAGAGGGGGAGGGGAGAGAGAGGGGAGGGAGAGAGAGGGAGGGGAGAGAGGGGAGGGGAGAGAGAGGGGAGGGGAGAGAGAGGGGAGGGGAGAGAGAGGGGAGGGAGAGAGAGGGGAGGGGAGAGAGAGGGGAGGGGAGAGAGAGGGAGGGGGAGAGAGAGGGGAGGGGGAGAGAGAGGGGAGGGGAGAGAGAGGGGAGGGGAGAGAGAGGGGAGGGGAGAGAGAGGGGAGGGGAGAGAGAGGGGAGGGGAGAGAGAGGGGAGGGGAGAGAGAGGAGGAGAGGGGGGAGAGAGAGAGGGGAGGGGAGAGAGAGGGGAGGGGAGAGAGAGGGGAGGGGAGAGAGAGGGGAGGGGAGAGAGAGGGGAGGGGAGAGAGAGGGGAGGGGAGGGAGAGAGAGGGGAGGGGAGAGAGAGGGGAGAGGAGGGGAGAGAGAGGGGAGGGGAGAGAGGGGAGGGGAGAGAGGGGAGGGGAGAGAGGGGAGGGGAGAGAGAGGGGAGGGGAAGAGAGGGGAGGGGGAGAGAGGGGAGGGGGAGAGAGAGGGGAGGGGAAGAGGGGTGGGGGAAAAGAGGGGAGGGAAAGATGCTAGGGGGGAGAAAGAGGGGGGGAAAGAGGGGGGGGAAAGAGGGGAAGAGGGAAAGAGGGGGGGGAAAGAGGGAAGAGGGGAAGAGGGAAAGAGGGGAAGAGGGAAAGAGGGGGGGGAGAAAGAGGGGGGGGGAGAAAGAGGGGGGGGAGAGAGGGGAGGGGAAAGAGGGGAAGAGGAAAGAGAAGGGGAGAGAGATGAGAGGGAGTGGGAGAAGTGGGGGGGAGAGAGAGGGGGAACAAAGAGAGAGAAGTGAGGGGGAGGGGGGAGGGAGGGAGGGGAAAAAGAGAGAGAGGGGAAAAAGAGAGAGAGAGGGGGGAGGGAGGGGAAAAGAGAGAGAGGGGGGAGGAGGGAGGGGAAAAGAGAGAGAGGGAGGAGGGAGGGGAAAAAGAGAGAGAGGGGGGAGGGAGGGGAAAAAGAAGAGAGAGGGGGGAGGAGGGAGGGGAAAAAGAGAGAGAGGGAGGAGGGAGGGGAAAAAGAGAGAGAGGGGGGAGGGAGGGGAAAAAGAGAGAGAGGGGGGGAGGGAGGGAAAGAGAGAGAGAGGGGGAGGGGAAAGAGAGGGGGAGGGAAAGAGAGGGGGAGGGGAAAGAGAGGGGGAGGGGAAAGAGGGGGAGGGGAAAGAGAGGGGGAGGGGAAAGAGAGGGGGAGGGGAAAGAGAGGGGGAGGGGAAAGAGAGGGGGAGGGGAAAGAGAGGGGGGAGAGAGAGTGAGGAGGGGAAAGAGAGTGAGGGAGGGGAAAGAGAATGAGGGAGGGGAAGAGAGTGTGGGAGGGGAAAGAGAGTTGTGGGAGGGGAAGAGAGTGTGGGAGGGGAAAGAGAGTGTGGGAGGGGAAAGAGAGTGTGGGAGGGGAAAGAGAGTGTGGGAGGGGAAAGAGAGTGTGGGGAGGGGAGAGTGTTGGGGGAAGTGAGGGGGAAGTGGGGGGAAGTGAGGGGAAAGTGAGGGGGGAAGTGAGGGGAAAGTGAGGGGGAAGTGAGGGAGGGGAGAGAGTGTGGGGAAGTGAGGGAGGGGAGAGAGTGTGGGGAAGTGGGGGGGGAAGTGAGGGAGGGGGAAGTGAGGGAGGGGGGTGGGAAGTGAGGGAGGGGGGGGAAGTGAGGGAGGGGGGAAGTGAGGGAGGGGGAAGTGAGGAGGGGGGAAGTGAGGGAGGGGGGAAGTGAGGAGGGGGAAGTGAGGGAGGGGGGAAGTGAAGGGAGGGGGGAAGTGAGGGAGGGGGGAAGTGAGGGAGGGGGGAAGTGAGGGAGGGGGGGAAGTGAGGGAGGGGGGAAGTGAGGGAGGGGGGAAGTGAGGGAGGGGGGAAGTGAGGGAGGGCGGGAAGTGAGGGAGGGGGGGCAAAGTGAGGGAGGGGGAAGTGAGGGAGGGGGGGAAGTGAGGGAGGGGAGGGGAGAGAGTGTGGGGAAGTGAGGGAGGGGAGAGAGTGTGGGGGAAGTGAGGGAGGGGAGAGAGTGTGGGGGAAGTGAGGGAGGGGAGAGAGTGTGGGGGAAGTGAGGGAGGTGAGAGGGGAAATGAGAGGGGCGAGAGAGGGGGAACGAGAGGGAGGGGGACGAGAGGGAGGAGTGGGAAGAGAGAGTGAGGGGGAGTTGGGAGGAGAGGGTGTAAAGGGGTGGGAGGAAAAGGAGAGAGAGTATGGAGTGGGGTAAGAGAGAATGGAGAAGGGATAGAGAAGGGCTGAGAGATTGAGGAGAGATGAGGGGTGAGAGAGCGGTGGGGGGTGGGAAGAAGAGAGAGGGGTGACATTGGTTGTTTCTTAAAGGGCTCCGAGAATTATTCTGGACCCTTTTCAATAGGTGCCCAACTGTCAAGAGGGAGGTGTGGGAGCAAGGTTAGCGGAGCAGTTAGTACTACACCAGCGAGCTGGATTCGGATCCTCGTTGGCTGGAAGGAGTGTGTGCCTTCCCCCCCTCCCCCCCCCCCCCCCTCCCCCCCCTCCCCCCCCCCTCCCCCCCCTCCCCCCCCCCCCATCCCCCCCCCCCCTCCCCCCCCCTCCCCCCCCCCCCCTCCCCCCCCCTCCCCCCCCCCGGTATATTCTCCCCGCTTTTCCTCCCTCCCTCCGAAACGTACAGGGTTGTAGGTTAATTTGGGTGTAAGTGGCCAGAATTAATTTCTACCGAGCTGGAAATAATATTTTACATTAAAAAAAGGCTGGCAAATAATTTCTTCCTGTATCGAGTAAATTATTCCAAAATATTTATATGGTTACCTATGTCTACGTACGATCATTATGTCAAAACAATGGTGGAGAATCTCAGCAGGTCAAACCGTGTACAAAGGTAACGATACATAACCGATGAATCGGCCTTGAGTCCTCTGTCAAGGTGTGATGGGAAAATGTGGGAAGGCGCCCGAAGAAAGTAGTGGTGGGGAGGGGCAGGAGCAGAGCCCCTTAGCCAGGATGTAATAGATGGAGAAGGGAGGGAGGGAACACCGGCCACCGTAAATTGGAGGGGCAACACCGTCCGGCTTACTCTCCATCCAGGTGGCATTAACGTGGACCTCTCCGGTTTCTGCTGACCTGCTCTCCGTTCTTCCTCTCCATTCACAATCCATTTCCCCCGCCCACCCTTACCCACCTATTCCCGCCTGCCTGTAGGACCGCGCTCCTCCCTCTGGCCCTTCCCGCCCCCACCCTTTTGTCTGGGCGCCTGCCTACAGTTTGGTGATACAGGCAGCAGTGGTCCGCACAGCCCGTCTTCACCTGGCGCACAACACAGGACTGCTGGGGAAACTCAGCCGGTCACTTGGAAGTAAAGGGTCACCGACGTTTCGGACCCAGGGATCCTCGTCAGGTAGAGCAGGCAGACAGGAATAAAGTAAAAGGTAATGGGGTGAGAAGGAAGGAAGGGGCAGTGGGGGGGGGGGGTGGGGGGGGTGGGAGGAGCGCAGGTAGAAGTGGGTCGGGAGGGTCGGAGAAAAAGCTGAGACGTGATGGGACAAGAGGTGAATGGAGGGGGGCGAGAGAAGTGCACGGATGTCGGGCATCGAATCCGAGAAGCTGAAGGGCTTCCTGGTCGTGTCGTTGGTTCAGATCTGGAGGTGAATCCACGGACATTCGTTGCTTCTGAAGGGACTCTGCTTCTCTTTCTCTCGTACTCTAATGGGGCACCCGGCGACTCTTTACTTGCATTGGGGCGCCATGCAACTCTTTATTTGCATTGGGGCTCCAGACGACTCTTTACTTGGCATTGGGGCACCGGGCAACTCTTTATTTGCATTGGGGCGCCGGGCAACTCTTTATTTGCATTGGGGCTCTGGGCGACTCTTTACTTGCATTGGGGCAGGCAGCAGTTGAAATACGCCATGCATAAATTTTAATTTATTTAAACAGGGGTTCACGAGCCAGTGCTGCCCAATTTACACCCAATTGACCTACACCCCTTGGTACATTTTAAACGGTGGGAGGAAACCAGAGGCCTCCCCCCTCAGGGAAAACCCACGCAGATACGGGGAGATGTACAAACTCCTTACAGACAGTGCAGGATTCAAACCTTGGTCCCAATCGCTGGCGCTGTAACAGTATTGCGCCAACCATGCTGCCCCACGTTCCATTATTAATGCATTTTTACTAGGCGGTTAAGGGATGGCAACTACACGACCAGTAGTGCAGACAGAAAAAGAGACAGTATATATTCGAATAAACTCAGCAAGTCACGCAGCGTCCAGAGGAGGTAGCCAACATTTCGGGGGGCCTGGGGCCTTCATCAAAAGCAGGCAGAGACCTGAATAGAAAAGTGGGGGGCATGGGAAAGAGGAGGGAAGAAGGGCCGGGGGAGGAGCTCAGGCCAACAGGTAAGATGTCGCATTTGGGAGAGTAGAAGCTGATAGGGGAAGAAGGCAACTCAAGCACGGTGTCTGCAAACCTTCGTGTTTAACGGAGTTTGTGGGTTAATTGGGCAGCACGGGCTCGAGGGCCAGAAGGGCCTGTCACTGCATTGTGTCTCTGTAAACAAGACCAAGTTACAAGAGACCGTTCCCTGGACATAATCACCCCTCGACAGTGGTGGGAACATCTCCACGCTCAGAATCAGAATTTATTGTCTTGAACGTGTCACAAAATTCATTGTTTTGTGGCATCACAGGTGCAAAAATTGCTATAAATTACATTTTAAAAATAAATTAGTGCAAAAGAAAAGTGAGGTAGTGTCTGTGGTTCATCATCCATTCAGAAATCTGATGGCGGAGGGGAAGATGATTCTGTACCGTTGAGTGCTCGCCTTCAGGATCCTGTAACCGCCTTCCTGATGGGGTCAGTGTGAAGAGGGCACGGCCTGGGTGGTGAGGTGTCCTTGAGTAAAGAGGCACCGCCTCTTGTCGATGTCCTGAATGGAATTCCGGCCGAGTTCACAGCTCACTGTCGTCTTTTCCTGTGCATTGGCACCTCCGCACCAGACAGTGATGCAACTGGTTAGGACACTCTCCACGGTAGATCTATGGAAATTTGCCAGAGTCTTTAGCGGCCTATCAAACTCCCCATGAAGTAAAGCTGCTGGCAGACCTTCTTCAAGACTGCATCGACGTGGAGGCCCCAGGACAGATCTTCAGAGAACCTTGACGTTCTTTACCCTTTCCGCTGCTGGCCCCTCGATCAGGGCTGGTTCGTGTTCTCCCAATTTCCCCCTCCTGAAGTCCACCATCAGTTCCTTAGTTTTGCTCATGCTATGTGCAAGGACCACTCAACCTGCTGATCTATCTCACTCCTGCACGATTCCTCACTGCTGGCGACCACGGTGCCATCTGCAAATTTGATACGCGGCATTTGAATTGTGTCCAGTCATGGGCATAGAGAGAGTTGAGCAGTGGTCTTATCACATATCCTTGGGGTGCGCTTGTGTCGATATTCAGTGAGGGCCAGATGTTGCTCCCGAAAGGTTTTGAAGCTTGCTGACCAGTACCGAGGGGATGAAGGTGTTGAAAGCTGAGCTGTAGTCGACGAGAAGCAGCTTGGTCATGTCAAGATCGAACGATCCATCACGGATCAAAAATCATACACCAAATGAACAACCAAATGATGACTGAAGATTGTTTCCTCGCACATTAAATTCTCCAGAAAAATACAGATCGCACCTTCAGGTATATTATAGAGATGTATAAAAATAAATAATCCACTGCCCAGCATTGTGTCCCAATGGAAGTTCATCTGCCCTGTGTTGGGCATGGGGCATCGGAGGAAGGTGAGGGAGGGGCTCTGCTTCCCATGGGCTTCGCCATCCTCACCCAGGACCTGTAACAAAACAGCCAGAGTTCAGAAGGTCCTGCACAGTGCGGGGTCCCGACCGCCACCCCACAGGGAAGGATTTGGCGGCAACAGAGAGAGGGAAGAGGAGATTCACAGGGACGTTGGCTGGAACGGAGGGGTGCAGTGGTAAGATTGGTGAAACATGGAAGTCTGCAGATGCAGTGACTGTAGTAAAAACACAGTAAACGCTTGAGGAACTCAGCTGGTCTTGCAGCGTCCTCTGGATGTAAAGGTATTTGACCGATGGTTCGAGCCTGAGCCCTTCTTCGAGGTACAAGCAAAAATCAGGCAGGCGTCTGACACCTGTCCATGGTCTCATGCACTACCGCAAAATGGAGGTGGTCTTCCGCCTGGGCACCCCTCAACAGGACAGCATTAATGTAGACTTCTCTGGTTTCCGCTAGAGACCCACCCTCCATCTTCATTCCCCTGTCTCTCTCTTTCCTTTCCCCTGTGTCTCCTTTCACAGATCAATTGTCACCTCTCCTCTTATCACATCCAATTAACAACTTTTGTCTGTTGGTCTGGACTCCTCCCCATCCCATCCTTACCCTTTTTTCTTCTCTCTCCAGTCTTTATACAGATGCCTGCCTATATACCTTGAAGTTCCTCCAGCACCTACAGCATGATTTTACTTGTAATATAGGGTACAGCAGGATAACAGACCCTTCCAGCCCACACCATCCATATACACCCATGTGACCCATTTGCCTATTGACCCCCTGAATGTCTTTGGAAAGTGGGAGGAAACTGGCAGCACCCAGAGGAAATCCGCATAGGTCCCAGGGAAAACGCACAAAGTTCTGCAGGTAAAATCGAAGGTGGGCATCCGGTACGGCACACGATCATGTCTTGAAGAAACCCAGCAAGTCCCACCACATCTACGGGATTGTACCCTTGCTGAACATCAGGCAGAGGCCCGAATAAAAAGATGGGGCTGTTGGGGAGGGGAAGTGAAAGAGGAGGAGGGGAAGGGAACGATCGGTGGGGGGGGGGAGGGGCCAGAGGGCAGAGGATGGCTCGCAAGGAAGGGGGTAGGGAGTTGAGTTGAAGAAAGGGAGACAGAGGGATGAGGGAATGAAAGACTGGGGAAAGGGGAAGGGGGAGGGGTTAACGGACCTGCTATCTGGTTGGAGAGTACCCTGACAGGAAACAAGGAGTAACTGTGAGCTTGTAGATATCGACAAACCTACGCGGGGCAAAGAGAGGATCGAGCCCATCTTCCCACAGTCTAGAAATGCACGGCACATGTTTCAGGGGAGAAAATGAAAAGGGTTAGGTTTTCCACACCGAGGTGATGAATTAGCACATACCGACCGATAAGTGGTAATTCTGCCTCCCACGCAGGAAAATGTGATGTTATGTATGAATTTTTTTTAATTGAGGCATACAGCCCAGTAAAAGACCCTTTCGGCCTATAAGCCCATGCCACCCAATCTCTGGTACATTTTGGAAGGTGGGAGGAAACTAGAGCCCCCAGGGAGAGCATACAAACTCATGACAGGGAGCGTGGGATTCGAACCCAGGTCGCTGAGCATTGCAACAACGCTGCGCTAACTGTGTTAATCCGAATGCATGGAAAGGAGCTGCCAATTGAGGTGGCGGAATCACGTGCAGAGGCGAGGTTTAATCAACAGATGCTTGACTAGGAAAGGAGAAGTGAGGTTTGGGAGGGAACTGTACGATCCAAAGCTCTACAAAGCAGTACCTGCCTGTGTGCAGACCTCCAGCTCGGACCTGGGGACAGCCATGCGCAGACGCCTCCTTGTTCACGGCTGTTGGCTGGACCAACCTCTCGAAGGTTCGAACACCTGGCTGTTCAGACTGAAAGGGTAGAGGCAGTTTAGATTAACCCTGCAGGCTGTCACGGATGTACTCGGACACTAAATCCGAAAAAAAAATCTAATTCCATGGTTCTCCCCTTTATCCACGGTTTTCTGAAACCATGGTCCGTGTTCAGATCGACTGAGGCGATATCTCAGTGCCTGGGGTCAAGTAACCCTTTTGTTAAAAAATAATGTTATAATTGTTCTATTTTATTAATTTTACAATAATATTTTATCAAATATGACTGAAGAAAGTACTTTTTGGTCTTGTTCTTCACGTTCCTCTTTTTTGGGAGGATATCTTTAGTTCTCAGTGTGAATCTGATACCTCATCCTAGAATTGCCCTTTTTTTGGATCAACTGATTTGAATTTGGGTCACAACCCCACGTGGTTTCTGTTGCCTCCCTTATTGCTAGACGTTCAATACTGATGAGGTGGAAAAATGCTGGACCTCCTTCACAGAGTCAATGGCTCTCTGATACGGTGGCATGCCTAACTACAGGGGGGGAGGGGGGGGGAAAATCAGATGTTCTTCCACTCTTAACGATTTACATTTTCTGAGCTTATGGGGGTCCTTTTATTAACTAGTTTTGTAATTTGTAAGATCACTACCAATGCCCCCCTATCAGAGTTTGTGGTATCTTGTAATAGTAATAAAATTATATGTACTTGGACCAGATAACTTCAGGGGGAAGGGTGTATTGTATAACAGTTACTTTTTTTATAAATCTTTTTCAGTTAGCCATATGTAAGTGTTTACTACCATTCTGTTTGACTGCTATATTATTGAATTCATATATATAAGTTTTATTTTTTTAATATAATGGTCTTTTTGTTCTGCACAATTCCTTTTTATATACAGGTACACAATCCTTTATCTGGACATCTAAAATCTGGAAAGCTCCAAAAACCGGCAGTTTTTCCTGGTGCTGGTACAGCGGAGGGAGAGAGAGAGAGAGAGAGAGACAGCATCGTGACTAGGTTGGGTGGGGGGGGGGGGAGAGAGAGATGGCAGCGTGACTCGGGTTGGTGAGGGGGGAAAGAGATGCAGCGCGACTCGGGTGGGTGAGGGGGGAAGAGACACCAGCGCGACTCGGGTAGGTGGGGGAGAGAGAGAGACAGCAGCGCAACTCAGGCGGGGGGAGGAGAGAGAGACGGCAGCGCGACTCAGGCGGGCGGGGGAAGAGTGAAGGCAGCGCGACTCGGGAGGGGGGGGAGAAAGATGGCAGCGCAACTCAGGTGGATGGGGGGGGTGGAGAGACAGCGCGACTTGGGTGAGCGGGGGGAGAGAGACGGCAGCGTGACTCAGGCAGGGGGAGGAGAGAGATAGAGGGACGGCAGCGCGACTTGGGTGGGCGGTGGAGGGAGAGTGACGGCAGAGTGACTCAGGTGGGGGGGAATAGAGACGACAGCGTGACTCAGGCGGGGGGGAGGGGGAGAGAGAGGCGACAGCGCAACTCCGGCGGGCAGGGTGGAGAGAGATGGCAGCGCGACTGGAAAGGGGTGGATTCGGCAGCACAATTCGGGTGGCTTAAAACTGGGACAGCTGGGTATTGTCCTGAAATCCAGAAAAATCCCAAATTTGGAATACACTGTCCCCCAAGGGTTCCGGATAAGGGATTGTGTACCTGTATTACTTTTGATTAATGGCTTTTACCTTGGTACGATTTCTGTAAAATCCAATCAAAATATTGTAAAACAAAAGTTTTTTGTTGTTATTCTCTTTTTGGGCCTAATTTTTAAATTAAACTTTATCACGGGTGCGTACGTACAGGAACAAAAACATCGTATACATCAGCTTCATACTCTCCACGGTCTCAGTGGGTCTTGAAACATATCGCCCAGGGATGTGGGGGGTGGGGACTGCTGTATCTCCCAAACTCATCCCAATCATAACACTACAGCAAGAACAATCACACTGCTACATTACCAGCAAAAACCTCTGTCTCCCCCACTTCTGGCTATCCAACTGCAACTATCAAAAACTTGCAGCACAATCCAGGCCATTTGGCCGACAGAGTTGTGCTGAACATGTCCCTATCTGAGAAATGTCTGGGCTTTCCCATAGCCCTCTATTTTACTAAGCTACATATACCTCTCCAAAAGGCCCTATTGTATCCGCCCCCACTACCATTACCAGCAGCCCATTCCATGCCCCCACCACTCTCTGCATAAAAAGCTTGCCCCTGACATCTCCCCTGCACCTTAAACCCGTGTCCTCTGTGGCCACCATTTCAGCCCTGGGAAAAAGCCTTTAACTATCCACACGATCAATGCCTCTCATCATCGTAAACACCTCTCACCCTCCAAGGAGATAAGGCCAAGTTCATTCAACCCGAAGCCAGCTCCCTAATCCAGGCAACATCCTTGTAAACCTCTGCTGCACCCTTTCAACGGCTTCCACATCCTTCTGGTACTGAGGTGACCAGAACTGAGCACAAGACTCCAAGTGAGGTCTGACCAGGGTCCACATATCCACTTGGCTGGATTTTATCTTTCCATATTTAGTTTTTTTTTCAGTTGGCATCTTAATTTTAGTTAATTTGCGTAAATTAGACATATCTGAATAATAGGATAAATATAATTGTAATAGGGAATCTGAGCATATTCAGAATCAGAATTTGTTGTCATGAACAAGTCATGAAATTCGGTGTTAAAGTACAAAGCTGATTATCCAAAAATCAGATTCTCCGAAATCCTCAGATATCTGAAAAAAATCTAAAATTTCGGATAAACGAGGATATTCAAAATCCTCATTTATCCGAAAGTTTTTTGGAGCTGAATTGACCGGGGATCTCAGGCTCCCGGTGGCAGCGGGACCCTCAGGCCCCCGGGCAGGAGTGGGACCCTCGGGCAGAAGTGGGACCCTCGGGCAGAAGTGGGACCCTCGGGCAGAAGTGGGACCCTCGGGCAGAAGTGGGACCCTCAGGCCCCCGGGCAGGAGCAGGACCCTTGGGCTCCCAGGCAGATGGGACCTCGGTGGGCAGGTGTCGATGATCGGCAGTGACCAGCATACTTTAATGCTTAAAAAGCCTTCCCTTGTTGTTTGCTGTTATTTAAACACTGCCACAAGTGATTTGGTGTTGTTCTTTTCTCCTTGGAGTGACGGAAGATGAGGGGGTGACCTGCTAAAGGTGTACAAAGGCATTGATCGGAGGCTCCGCCTCCCCCCCCCCAACTGGGGCTGAAATGGCTAAGATGTGGGGGGCTTTTAAGGAGCTTGCAAGTGCGGGGGCGAGGAGGGGGAATACAAGAGGTTTTCACGCGGAGAGGGGTGGGTGCACGGAACACGGACAACGGTGGTGGAAGCAGGTACAATACAGTGTAAGTCCAAAATTCCGGACGCCATAAATCTGGACCACTTGAGAATCTGGACATTTTAAATACTCTCACACTTTTTAAATGTAGCAGGCTTTTGTGTAAGTGCCACAGAGACAACCAGTGACCACATTATTTTTTCCTTAAAACTGCTCCTTTTGATCAACGAAGCCTGCTGTATTTGCTCGTGAACATTTATCCTGTTCATTTCTTCTTTATTCCTCCTCAAATTTGAATTTTAAAAGTTCTGCCCGAGAATACAGACCGACCCAATGCACAAGCGATCCGGATTTTTGGACTTCCACTGGAGGATCTTTTAAGAGAGAGTTAGATTGGTATGTGGAGCTGTGAAAAATGCAGTGGGGAAATTCTACGGGAAAGTCCGCAGACGCTGGGATGGTAACGGAACACACAAGTGCTGGAGCAACCCAGCAGGTCACGCAGCGTCTCGAGGAAGTTTCAGTCCCGAGCCCTTGGTCAAGGTAAATTCGAGGCAGTTGCTATAATTTTTTTTTGGTTAAATTTAAAACGTTTAAACTTGGATGTACAAGCCTGTGCCGTCCAAATGCGCCAATTAACCTACGCACTCCGTCCGTTTATGGGGAGTGATGGTAGACCGAGGAAATTCACGCAGGTCACGGGGGGGGGGGGGGGGGGGGGATATATAAACTCCTTACGACAACAGGGGATATGAGCCCAGATTGCTGACACTGCAATCACCACACTGGGGTTCTTAGGGAAGATCGGCACAACACTGTGGGCTGAAAGGCCTGTACTGTGCTCCATATCAGCCATTCTCAACGGGGGCCGCAGCACTTCAAATATTTTCTATGTAGCCAGTAGAAGTACAGATGAAACAGGGTCAGGAGGGTTTAGTACATTTTTTTTTAAAAAAAAAAGGAATATATGTGTCGGCACAACATCGAGGGCCGAAGGGCCTGCAGTGCGCTGTAGTGTTCTATGAAACCAAAACTTGATGCTTCACAGGGAAGGGAGCCCATAAATGTGGGGCAGGGTCCTAAGGAGGCCGCAGCCAAATAAAAATAGGTTGAGAATGGCTGCTGGAGATTTCTATGTTCAATTAAACTCTCATTCTCATCTTCTGAAGGTGTAAGAAGAAGGGTTGGTTTACAAAGCTCCTAAAGTTAAACCCCAATAAAGGAATAATGTATTTAGCTAAATGTACCAGGAGAATCACACTCTCCCATGCTGCATTTTCCATTGGACAGAGGGGAGTGGGGAGAGAATGGGTCAGAGGCCAGGAACGCTGCGCCAACCACTTCAGGGTCAGCCTGCGGAGAAGGAGTTGACAGCAGAGGAGGGAAGAGAGTCACCGGAACTGACCCGACTGTCGGGAGGTGAGTGAAGCACCTCACTGCTTCTTCCCAAACGCAGGGAGCAGCACCAGCGGACTGGACTGAGTCTTCGTGTACCTGCGGATAGGGAGAACACCAAGTGCGGTCACACAGCATGGAAGCAGGCGGATTCTACGCTGATTTCCCTCCCCCTCCCCCACCCCCCCCCCCCCACCCCATTAACATTCAGCCCATGTTATTTTGCTCAGATTCCCATCAACTCCTCACTGAGTCAGGGCCACAAGATAATGTGACATTCAAACTTTGAAACCAAGGTTTCAAACTCTCAAACTCAGCTGCAAACAGCCACGCTCCATTGCA
Source organism: Narcine bancroftii (assembly GCF_036971445.1). Lineage (NCBI taxonomy): Eukaryota > Metazoa > Chordata > Chondrichthyes > Torpediniformes > Narcinidae > Narcine > Narcine bancroftii. Next base: position 189,394,984 of record NC_091470.1, read on the forward strand.
AACTGCCAAAGCAGGATTCAACTTTCAAATTTATTGTCAAAGTCCATATATGACATAACACGCAAGCCGAAGATTCTTTTTACTGTGGACCAGGCATTTCTATACTGGTAATTGTAAACTGCATTAAAAAGAAGAACTGTAAACAAACTGTGCAAATACGGATGTAGGATCTGTATAAACATAATGAGGAGTAATGAGACCTTAATGAATCTCTGAATGAACATGTTGTTGGAGTCTGATGGTGGAGGGGTAGTAGCTGTTTCTGATCCGATGCGAGTCTTGTAGCACCGACACCTCTTTCCTGATGGCAGCATCGAGAACAGATCATGTGCTGGGTGGTGTAGATCCTGATGTGGCTCTCCAATGGAAGCGTTCCATGTAGATTTTTACGACGACGGGGAAGGGTTTGCCTGCGATGTTCTGGGCTGTGTCCACTACCTTTTGCAGGGACACCAATACCTCTGAGTGAAAAGCTCTGCAAAAGGTGGTGGACACACAGCCCAGGACATCGCAGGCAAAGTCTTCCCCGCCACAGAGAACGCTGCCGTCGGAGAGCAGCAGCAATCATCAAAGACCCACACCACCTAGCCACACACTCGGTTCTCGCTGCTGACATCAGGAAAGGTATCGGTGCTACAATATTTGCTCCCCCTCCACCATCAGACGCCCCAACAACAAACTCCGGGTCATTTAAGGGCTCTTACTTTGCAGATTATTGAGTAGATTTTTTTTCTGTATTTGGACAGTGTGCTTACATCTTTCTTTAAATTTACATTTTTAATTTAAACATACAGCACGGTAACAGGCCATTTCGGCCCAATTTACACCCCATTAACCTACACCAGTACATTTCATTCGGTGGGAGGAAACCTGAGGCCCCAGGGAAAATCCACGCAGACATGGGGAGAACGTACAAACTCCTTGCAGACCGCGCGGGATCCGAACCCACATTCGGTCCCAATCACTGGTGCTGTAAAGGCGTTGCGCTAACCGCCAACCTGCTGCTCATCTGTATACATTTTTCTTCTAGAGCTGCTATTCTCTAAAACTTGTTTTGGTGATGGCCCCCTGCTCAAAGTTTATGAGAATCAGTCAAGTTTAGCTGGTTTCTTCTGTACTTCTCTCCTACCGATGACAGATTTCAGTCCACGTCCTCTTAAATATGCCGTGGCTCCTCCATGGACACCATTCAGAATGGCTGTTCTGTAGGGACAGTTTATAGTTACCAACAAGTAAATATTCTGCCTGGGGCACAGGAAAAAGAATCTCAGGGTTGTATGTGATGTCATGTATGTATTCTGACAATAAGTCTGAACTTTGCAACTTTTGGAAACTTTGCCAGCTTACACCCCACCCCTCACCAGCCTTTGACGCCCACCTCTGAGACACGATAACAGCCAGTCATGAACCCATAGAATTACAACACAGAACAGCAGGACATTCAGCACCTCTAGTCCGTGCCGACCATTTTCCCCCTCGTCCCATTGTCCATAACCTTCCAGCCCTCTCCCATCCACGTATCTAGCCAATTTATTCTTAAAATTCAAGATTGAACCCACATTCACACCAGGTGGCAGCCTGTTCCACCACTCTCTGTGTGAAGAACATTCCCCCTCATGTTTCCCCTAAACCTCTCCCCCTTCAATTTAAAACTATGACCTCTCGTATTTATCTCCCCCAATCTCAGTGGAAAAAGCAGCTCGCATCCACTCTGTCTATACCGCTTATAATCATGTATCAAATCTTCCCCTCATTTTTCTTCGCTCCAAGGAATAAAGTCCTAACCTGTTTAATCTTTCCCTGTAACTCAACTCCTGAAGACCCGGCAACATGCTAGTAAATCTTCTCTGCCCTCTTTCAATCTTAATGATATCCTGCCTGTACTCCAATGCGCAAAGCACAAGGGAACATGAAAGATCCCATGGAAGATTCCCTGCCCCTGTGGACGGATTGAAAACAGACAGACTGGATGTTGTTTGATGTTCATAAAGACAGTATTTGCAGTTTGGTTTGATATTTTCTGTTCACCCATGGAGCCTGGATGTTTCCTTTGTATGTTTCCAGGCATTCCACACCACTTAACCTCTCAGTGACACCACTTAACATCCCCTCAGAGCCGCCACCAACCCCCTCCCAGCGCTGCCGCTAACCCCCCTCAGTGCCACCACCAATACCCCCCCCCACTCAGCGCCGCCAGTGACAGCCCGACGACTCAGTCACACCACTGCCACAGAGCCACGTTCCTGCACCCCGGGGCCTCTCTGCTCTGCAGCACCTTCCATTTACTGCGTAAAGGAGGAGCAAGTTCTTACAAGTCCAGTAAAGCTCCAGCCATCTCCTCGTCGGTCCTGAGCCTCAAGCAGCCCTTCACAGAGTTCCAGCGGTTGATCTCCACTCCAATGTCCAGCAGCCCGGGCCAGTCACATTGGACGCTGCCGCCTCCTTTGGGGTCGTCGCCCGGAAGGGCGTGCCTCTTCAGCCCCCGCGTCTCCGCACCCTCCGCCTCACTCTCCCGCAGCATGGCTGCTTCGAGGCTGACGTCACTGGGAGAGGAGAGAGGATGGCGTCAGAGATGGGGGGTGGGGGCAAGGGCGGCAGAATCAAGGAGGCCCTGGCATTGATGAGGCCACCCAGCAAGGCAGCGCGATTCAACGAGAAAGTTGGCAGCATTTCGGGGATCAAGAGCAACACGCAAACCTGGTGGAGGAACCTGGCAGGTCACACAGTAGTTCTCAACCTTTTACGTTCCACCGTCCCAGTGGCATGCTTACCTTCGTCGGGAACAGTGCTGGCTGCCCTGATGTTAGCAATGCGATGTGCGGGGGGGGGGGGTAATATAGTGCGCATGCATGGGCGTATCGAGCGTCAGTGTACGGGCGATGGATTTTTTGTAAGCTGTGGTGAATCAGTGCTGTGGCACTACTAACAAACCATCTTTAAGTAATCCCTTACTCACCATTTGCCATGTGGTTAGTGGGGAGCTACGTGAGTGGGAAAGACATCGAGAACTACTGGTCTAGACAGGAAGTAAAGAGAATCAACATTTCGGGCCTGGGCCTGGTCTGATCAAGGACCCAGCTCGAACTGTGAGTTACCCTTCATTTCCTATGGACGGTGTGTGACCTGCTGAGTTTCTCAGTGAATTTGGTACAGATCAGATACCATTTATTGTCATGCAATAAAACAGAAAGGCAATATTACCCAAAACTGCCTTTAGTCTGCAGGCACCATGAGCATTGCCCCTTACATTCAAAGAGAAGCCAAAGAGAGTCCCTTCAGAGTCACTGAGCATCCGTGGATTCGACTCCCGCAGCCACAAGGACTCCCGTTCGAATCATTGTCAACTGACACCCAGGTCCAAACCCCACCTCCCCCCACCTCCCCCGACGTGATCGGGAAGCTTTCCTTGCCCACTGTGCCCTCTCCAATCCTGGTTCTGATGCCTGGTTCCCACGAGCCTGTCTCCAGCAGTCCGCAGCCTGCGTGGGTTCCTCGACTGCAAGTCCCCAATAGCCCACGGCTGTTGTGGGTCCCTTAGGTCCTGAGCCCTTCGCAGGACCACGGCCACCGTCCAGTAGTGGTGTCTCCTCTGCTTCTTTTTATCAACAGGAGGGGGTTAGGGGTGGGGGTGAGGAGTGTTCTCCTTGTTACTGGTGCCCTGCTTCCCCAGAGTCCGCGACCCCTCGTGTTCTTTGCCGAACGTAGGTACCGCCATCTTGGGCGCAGACCCTGTGGTCGCAGGATTTTAAATGAAAGATCATCGGCTCCTTTCACGGGCCGTTTAAACCTGTGAGGGCCAGTCAGACCAGTGGGTGGTGGGTTGCGTCTTGTCTCCGCTCCCCACTCCCCCCGCCCCCAGGTCCGCACCTGCGGCAACGCTGCAGTTACAGCTGGTCCGGCATTGAAAAGCAGGGAGATATCAGGACTTTATGAGATTGACAGTGCAGAATCAGACCCTTCAGCCCATCCTGCCTCTGCTGACCATTCTGTCTACTCAAGCCTCACCTTGCCTCTCCACTGAACAATGGAACCATACCTGCTGATTTAAACCAATCAAAATCATCCCCAACAGGACGATACCATTTCAAGGAGTGGAAGTAGATGGTGTAAACGGCAACAAATAAAATTAGTAGGATTAGTTAAATTCCCCCTTTCTGGGAACCACCACACATTGATGGCCCAAAAGGCCTCTTCCCAAGCTGTACCATGTGCTGCTGAGATTTCACCCATGACAGGACGGTGACCGGACCAGTGAAGGGCTCAGCGGCTGAGGAACCCACGCGAGCAGAGGGTGACCTGTACGGGCTGATGGAACCAGGTACCCGAGCCTTGGGCGCCGATCGTGTCGGAGGTTGGGATCTGGAGTCTGGGCTCAAGCAGGAGTTCGCACGACTATAGAGGCGGAACCGGCGATGCTCATGGCCACTCTGTTTGCCCTACGATAGACAGAAGTCGAAGCACATCATCCAATGCAGTTAGCGCAACGCTGTTATAGCGCCAGGGACCCAGGTCCAAATGTGGACCTTGTATATTTTCCCTGCGTCTGCATGGGTTTCCTCTGGTTCTCTCCCACCCTCCACAACATTGCTGGCGGGGGGGGGGGTTGTGTTGTAGGTTAATTGGTAGCATGGGTTCGTGGGCTGGTTACTGAGCTGTAAGTCTAAAATTTATGGAACATTTTTCATGTATTCTTATGTGACAATAAAAGGAATTTTGACCACCTGGGCTGTGGGATCACTCATTGACCCATAAACCATGGGAATAGGCCATTCAGCCCATCATCTTATGCTGACCAGCGAGTATCCATCCAGCACAAGGCTATGAGGTGTAGAACTCGGATCTGGCCTTTTGAGGCTGTTCAGCCATTCAAATCATGGCTGAGGGTTTTCCTCCCTCCCTGAGACCTTTGACACCCGCGGTGTGCAAGAAATTGTCAACCTCTGCTTTGTCCACCCAATCACCTGACCCTCCACAGCTATCTGTAGCAACGAATCCCACAGATCCACCCACCTCCCGCCTTAGCTGAAGAAATTTACAGGGCAGTGCCTGGCCATCTAGGCCTCAAGGTTCTTCCCCACACTGCTTCCACCGCGCTCTCCAGCTGGCACTCGCCACTCGATGGGTGAGAAAGATCGCCCTCAGAGCCCCTCTCAGGATATCTAATCCTCCAACCAATCGTTCCCATCCTGTAGGATGGAGCGTACAGATGGGGAGCAGTTTCTCTCGTTTCTGCAGACAGTATTAACATCGACGTCTCAGGTTTCCGCCAGGCCACTCCCCGCTCTCTCTCTCTATTCCCTATCCCTCCAGCTCTCCACCCCTTCCCTTTCCATTCAGAGCTATCCCCCCTCCCCCTGTATGTTGGTGTACCCTCCCTCTCTTAGCCACCTATTAACTCCTGCCTATGGGACTGTGCTCCTCCACTGGCCCTTCACCACTCCATTTTATTTGGATGCTTGCCCACATTTGGTCCATACCTCGATGATGGGCTCAAACCCAAAATGCTGGTTATGTACCTTTATCTTTGCTACATAAAGTGCACTGTTTGGCATGCGGAGTTTCTCCAGCATTGTATTTCGACTTTATCTACGGCCTGTAGTTTTTTCTGCCTCCGTTATGGGCAATTTCCTGCCATCCACTGTTTCTATGAGGCTCATAGCTTTACACACACTGGCGTCACTAGGGGGGCTGCGGACCACATCAGGTGACACCATCGGGGGGGAGGGGGGGGTGACACCCAAATGACTGTCTATAAAATTTTTGAGCTGTGTTTCAGCAGAAATTTATTATTTTTTATAAATTATCCATCGTTAGTTAGAACAACAAATACATTTTTCATCAGCCCCATGTATCAATACACCTACGAGGCTAAAATCTATACTCATTTATGTTTTGAACCTTCTAATGGGCTCCGGTCAAGGCCGTCGTTATTCCCCAATGGCAACGACGCTTTGAATCACGTGGTTCTGTCTGCGTGGAAAAACAAGCAAGCTCTGTTGTTTTTGTTGCTGCCAGGGTGTTTTTACAGTTGCTGCTTTTGTCAAATTTTCTGGGGTTTTAGCTACAACCTTGTGGGAATTAGTATTCGTGAACCGATATCAGTAATTTTTTTTAAAGAATGAAGTCATACAGGAAAGGAGAAAATCAAACAAGGTTCCGCTCCATTACTAATAATGTAATTCAAATGTAGAAAGATTTTGCAAAATAATTTTGTTGTTCGTATTCATATAATCTAAGAAACATTACATTTAAGCAATTTCTAACCATATTTATCACATATTATTCTATATTTTTACAGCTATATGTTTTTTAAATATTGCCCGAGACTGGAAGAAGCTGCAGAAGGTGGTGACCGCCGTTCAGAACAGCACGCAAACTTCCCTCCCCACACCACGGACTCTGTCCACATCGCCCGCTGGCCTGGGGCAGAGGGGGCCCGACACATTGAAGGACCCTTCACACCCCCGCCCATAAACGTTCTGTAAAACGCGAGAGTCCGCCGACACCACGATTGAACTAAAAACACAATGCTGAAGAAACTCAGCAGGTCAAACAGTGTTCAGTAAGTCCCCGAGTTAATAAAGTCTGATCTACTATTTTTTTTTTTAAGTTACGACAGTTCCAATCCACACTTTCAATTTCGAATTCCGACCTGCGGTACACTACTCTCTCGCAATGCTGGGTGAAGGCAGCGATTCGCTTACTCAACCACACTCGCATTCTCTGTAGTGATCTCGCGAACAAGTCCACTGTAAACAACCCATCTTGTCTACTAAACGCCCAAGTGTGTCTCCTCACCGTCCAGCAATTAATTTTAGTTGAATGCTTTAAACATTCTGCTCGCCCAGTGTGATTTCAGCTGTGGACATTAATGGGTTTTTTCAATGAAGAATTAAGCTATTCAACACTTAATTACAGAAAATGGTACGGTTTTCTTTTTCGAATTACATTGGTTTACCAGAACGTAACCCCCATTGTAAGTTGAGAAGCACCTGTAAATCATACAGCAAAAACAATGATATATAACCAATGTTTCGGGTTTGAACCCTTCATGAATAAGATGTAGGCAGGGGCCTGAACAAAATGGTGGGTGGGGTGGAGCGGCACAGTCCCATAGGCAGGAGGGAGGGAACAGCAGCAAACAGGGGAAGAGGAGATGGCTCTGTGAATGGAGGGAAGGAGGGTGGGAGAGCCGAAGGAAAGACAGAGAGATGGGGAAGGGAGGGAGAACGGAGAAGTCGATGTCATTGCCATTCAGACGGAATATTATGGGCTGCTCCTCCAATTTACGGGTAGCCTTGGTTTGGCAGTGCATTAGGCTGTGGGCAGGCACGTCAGCACGGGAGTGGGGCGCAGAATGGAAATGGCTGGCCACTGGGAAATCCCCGTCACTGATGCGGACAGAGCGAAGGGGCCCAGCGAATCGATCTCCCAGTCTGTGTCCAGTCTCTCCGATGTGGAAAAGTCTGCGGCATCAGATAACTCCCGCAGATTCCCAAGTGCGGCTTCACTTGGAAGGAGCGTTTGGGGCCCCGAAGATAATTCTGTTCGTATCCCCCCCCCATCGGGGAGACGGCGAGTACGAAAGCACCCACCAGTAGGCTTAAAGACAGTTTTTTCCCTGCAGGCATCAGGCTCCTGAATGAACCCCACCAGTGCTCTCAGGCTGCCCAGGCTGGGTGCTAACAGATCCTTTTCAATGCAATCCAACACTCTTTAAACTGTGCTCTTTACCCCACTGTATGAATGCTAGAGATGATAGGTTAGACTGCTTTCAGAAGAACCTTTCTCTCTGTACTAGGTATAATGTGACAAATCTGTTACACTACTGCCTGCATTTAGTTGTACAGTAATTACTGCACCAACAGCTGACCTAGTTGGCTTGCCTGGATAGCATGGAAAATAAAGGTTCTCACTGTATTCCAACAAATAAGCAATTCAATTGTCCTCCTCATATCTTCCGATGTCAATTGCTTTCAAAACACAGAAATGCTGGAGGAACTCCGCCGGTCTCACAGCATCCATGGGAGGTAGGACATTTTGGGCCTGAGGCCTTCCTCAAGGGACAAGAGAGAATTAAAGGCTGGGGAGAAAATTGGAGGGGGGAGGAGTCCAGACCAGCTGACAAAAGGTGTTAATTGGACATGATGAGAAAAGGTGAGAATTGGTTTGGGCTCTGAAAGGAGACAGGGAGAAAAGATGGAGAGATGTACATCGGGCACATATAACCGTACAACAATTACAGCATAGAAACAAGCCAATTTGGTCCTTCTAGTCCATGCCGAACACTTTCTCCCATCTATACTCAACCCATAACCCTCCATTTCTTTCCCGTCCACGTACATATCCAACTTCTCCTTAAATGCTAATATCGAGCCTGCCACTTCGCCTGGAAGCTCGTTCCACACACCCACCACTCTCCGAGTAAAGAAGGCCCCCCCCACCTCCCTTTTCCTCTCAACTTTTGCCCCCTAACTTTCAGCTCATGTTTGAATCTCCCCCTTTCTTAAAGGAAAAAGCCTCTCCACGTCCACTCTATACCCCTAATAATTTTAAATACCCTCAATCAAATCCCCTCTCGACCTTCTACGCTCCAAAGAATAAAGACCTAACCTTTTCCTATAACCTGGACCCTGTAACCCTGGCAACATTCTGATAAATCTTCTCCGCCCTCTCTCCAATTTGTTGATATCTTTCCTATACTTTGGCAACCAAAACTATGCACAATTCTCCAAGTTTGGCCTCACCTTACTTGATAAAGCGACCTCACATCTCCCCTTAGCCTTTCTAATTTCCTTAAGATTCTTTTTACATTCTTTATGTTCCTCTAACACCTCATTTACTTCATGCTGTTCTATACTTTTCATACACCTCTCTTTTTCTGAACCTTTTCAATAACCCTTGAAAACCAAGGCTCCCTAAAACTTTTCACCTTTCCTTTCATCCTAACAGGAACATACTGTCTCTGTACACTTAAAATTTCACCTTTGAAGGATCTCCATTTTCCTTCTACATCCTTCCCATAAAACAATTTATCCCAGCCCATACCTTCCAAATTCATTCTCATCTCCTCAAAATCTCAACTCTGGCTCCAGACCTGTCTTTCTCCACAATTATTTTGAAACCAGTAGTACCCAGAGTGCCCCCCAACACACACCTCCATAACCTGACCTATCTCATTTCTTAATGGCAGATCCAACACTGCCCCTTCTCTCGTCAGTACCTCTAAATACTGATGTAGAAAACAATCCTTCCCACATTTAACAGACTCCAAACCACTCAGCCCACTTCCAGTATGGGCGTCCCAGTCAATGTGTGGAAAGATAAAACCTCCCACAATCACAACCCGGTCGGTGGCGCTTGCAACAAATATCTGCTATTTCCTTACAAATGTGTTCCTCCATTTCCTTCTCCACATCAGGTGGTCTATAATATACCCCCATAAGTGTTACCATTTCTTTCACACTCCTCAATTCCACCCATAGTGCTTCTCCAGACGAGCCCTCTAATTTATCCTTCCAAAGCACCCCTGTAATACCCCCTCTAACAAGCAGTGGAAAACCTCCCCCTCTTGTTCCCCCTATTCTATCACACCTGAAGGAACAAAATCCTGGTATGCTTAGTTGCCTCCTGCAGCCACATTTCACTAATGGCTACCATATCATAATTCCAAGTACATACCCACACTTGCTCATCTACTTTTCCTACAATGCTCCTATCAGTGAAATAAATACATTTAAGAAAATCTCCTTCCTCTTGGTCTCCATTGATGACTAATGGTGCATGCAACGTCTGTCTTCAGTTTTATCCTTCTCCCCACATCTATTCTTTCACTCTGGTTCCCCTCCCCCTTCACACCCACCGGAGCCACACTAGCAAACCTACCTGAAAGAATATTTGTCCCTTTCCAGTTAAGATGTAAACTGTCCTGTCAGAACCATTCCCACCTTCCCTGGAATGCTGCCCAATTATACACAAATCTAAGGCCCTCCTTCCTGCACTGTGTTTTCAGCCACATGTTTAGCTGCATGTTTAGCTGCACGATCTTTCTATTTCTTACCTCACCTGCGCATGGAACTGCTAGCAATCCTGAGATTGCTATCCTGGAGGTCCTGTCCTTTGACCTCTCTCCCTAAGCTCACACTGCATGACCTCAACACCCTGCCTCCCCAAGTCATTGGTCCCACATGGACCCCGACATCTGGCTGTTCTCCCTCTCCTTTCCCCCCCCCCTCCTCAGTATACCATGGACCCTATCTGCACCAGGGAGGCAACATACCATACAAGATATTCAATCTCCTCCACAGAACCTTCTATCTGTACCCCTAACTATAGAATCCTCTATCATAATCCTGTGTTTCCACTTATCCCTTCCCTCATAAGGCTAGACAAAGGGCCATAGACCTGATCACTACAACTCGTCCCCAGTGTGTTGACCGACTTTTCCGGAATCCATTTGAAATCCCTCGCCCCATCTTCTCCCCCTGCCTCCTTTCCTCTTGCTGTCTCTCTCCCGCTTTTTCCCTCCATCTTTCAGAAATCCCATCCCTCTTGTCTCCTTTCACAGAGCCAAAAATCAATTCTCAGCTTTCCCCTTATCAGGTCCAATTAACACCTTTTGCCTGGTGGGCTGGACGACTCCCCCTCTCTCCCCCCAGCCTTTAAATCAGACGTCATTATGTCGGAGCACTCTCCAAGCCCGATGGCATTAACATCAACTTTTCCGGTTTATGCTAATCTGCTCTCCTCTTCCCCCTCCCCCCTTCCCTTCCCAGTTCTCCTCTCTATTCACCCATCATTCCTCCCCTTACTTGCTGCTGTTCCTTCCCTCTCTCGTCCACCTATCACCTCCTGCCTTTGTAACCACACCACCCCCCCCCCCCACCCCCACTCCTTAGTTCGGACACCTGCTAACATTTTTCCATACCTTGCTCTGGCCCGAAACATTGGTTATGTGTTTTGACCTTTGCTTGACCTGCTAAGTTTCTCCAGCTTTGTGTTTTTAATTCAGATGCTCATCTTTCTTCACTCGCCCCTCGAGGAAGGGCTCAGTCCCGAAACATCTTTACCTCCCATGGATACTGCAAGACCTGCAGGGGTTCTTCCAGCGTTTCGACGCCAATCACAGTGCACGCAGACTCTTGTGCTTCACGCTATGACGTTTGCCTGCCTGCCCTGGCCACCCACTGACGCTTTTGAGCCCTGCTACTAGCTGGACCTACCTACTCGGATGTGACAGGGTCACCGTGGTCCCAGAGAACACCGACTCTGTGGGTGATGGCAGACTGGACATCTCCTCCTGCTCTGTAAAAAAGATCAGGGCATCAAGAACATTTGGCTGTCCACAAGTTTAAGATCATGGGTTAATTGTCCGAAAGAGTGCAATGAATATATGTGCCAAAATTCTGACCTGCTGCAAACATACAGGTACTTCGTTGGAAGATTTTTTTTAAAAATCAAGACGTCCTCCTAGGAAAAACAATGGTGGCAGTGTCAGAGCTGCTGTTGGTGTGGACCCAGGAGAGCCGGGAGCAGAGACACTGCGCTGCTCTGCAGGGTTCAACTGCCCGGTATAAATGTCAGGAGCTCTGTACAGAAATTAAACAGCCAGTTGAAGGAGCTGATGGTGTTTTTAATTAAACTCTCTCAACCTTGAGGACTGTGTCCAGGATGGCAGCGGCCTTGAGGGGTTGCAGACTCTGGGGAGCAGGACACCAGAACAGGGGGAGAATAACACCCACATCGTTGAAGGAGGAGCAGAGGAGATGGCTCTACCGGACGGAGGCCACAGCGGCGGCCCAGCGAGGGGCTCATTGGCTGAAGGACCCACGCAGGCTGCAGGCAGTCAGCGACTTGTGGTCGAGGGACTCACAGAACCGGGATTCAAGAGGGCGCTGAGGGCTCCTGAAGGGGCCTTGCGCTGATCGTGTCAGAGGTTTGGATCTGGCGCTCAGATCGAATGGGAGCCAGTGCAGATGCAGAGACTGCCGGACCACGGACGGTCAGTGCCTCTGAATGGACCCTCTTTTGCTTCCCTTCCTCTCTTATTGTAAGGGACGCCAGGAAAAACTCATGGCACCAGAGGAAATTGTGTGTAATATTACACGACAATAAAAGAATTTTAAATTCTCCAAAAGATGTGGCATCATAAAGTTCAAAATTATTGTCAGAATACATACATGATGCACAACACCAAGATACCTTTTACTGTGCTCCAGGCAGAATTTCTAATTACCAGTAGCTGAAAACTGTACTCAAAGAAAGAATGAACTGTAAACAAACTGATTGTGAATGCAGATGTGTAAATACTCAGTAATAAATAATGTGCAAAACTAAGTTTCTGATTTAATCTGTTGTTTATTTAGGTCTAGAAAATATGAAACAGGAAGAGGGAATGATCTGTTCCTTTTATTGTCAAATTAAAAATGTGATCTACATGATCCACTTCAACTTCTGCCCACCGCAAGGCAAACAGAGAGTGGCCATGTCAGCTTCGCCTGGTGCCCCCGACCAATAGGAGAAAGAGAAACAAAAGGGAGTCCCTTCAGAGTCACTGAGTGTCTGTGGATTCACCTCCAGCACTCCCGCAGCCGCACGGACTCCCATTCGGTCCGAGCTCCAGATCCGGACCTTCGATACAATCAGCGCACAAGGCCCCTTTGCGAGCCTTCCTTGCTCTCAGCGCCATCTCGGCTCCCGGCTCCGATACCTGGTTCCCATGAGCCAGTCTCCAGCCACCTGCAGGACCCCCTCCCCCTACCGACCGCAAGTCGCCTACAGCCTGCGTGGGTCCCTCAGCCGCTGAGCCCCTCGCTAGTTCCCTTCTAGGTTCAGGAACAGTTTCTTTCCAACAGCTGTCAGGCTCTTGAATTCCCCCTCATTATACTGATCAGGGACTGCTCTAACACCTCAAAAGGACAGCCGACTATTTATTTTGCACTCGGATAACTGAAATTTTATTATCCATATATTTGTTCACTTTTAAATTTGATTTTTGGAGTCTTTTCTTTCAAGAAGAACCTGTTTATCTGCAGCAAGTAAGAATTTTGGTGCATACATATCTTGTACAATGTACGGTGGAAGTCCAAAAATCCTGCTGACCCGAGAATGCGGATTTTTTGAAAACTCTCAAGCGTTTTAAATTTAGTGGGCTTTGTGTGCGAGCAGCGTCGTCAGAGGAGCGGGAACAAATGACCGCAGTAGTCGTATCACAAGGAAATTCACTATTTTTCTTTTACAATACTCATCTTTAAACATAATTTCAAGCATTCCCGCTTCTTTTTTGCAGTGAAAATAATTGCTTACATTCTTGTCAAGTGTTGACTTAATTATTCTTCCACACTGCTCGTTTTAAAAAGTGAAGCGTATTTTATTTACTCGTACAAATGATCAAAATTGACCTGTTCATCTTTATGTCTCCTTTAATTAGAATTTTAAAAGTACTGCCCGAAAATACAGACTGTCCCAATTCCCGAGCAGTCCGGATTTTCGGACTTTTACTGTCTACGAGAATAAACATTACAATGAATGCATGGTACATGGAACATTACAGCACAGTACAAGCCCTTCAGCCCACGATGTTGTGCTGGTCTGTAATCCTATTCCACAACAATCTTACCCTTCCCTCCCTCACACCCATAACCCTCCATTTTTCTGACATCCTGTGCCTTTCTAAGAGTCTGTTGAATGGCCCTATTATTCCAGCCTCCACCACCCTGGCAGTCCATTCCAGGCACCCACCACTCTCAGTGTAAAATAAAACTTACCTCTGATGTCTTCTCTAAACTTTGCTCCCCTCACCTTGTACAAATGTCCTCTGGTGTTTGCTAGAGTCACCCTGGGAAAAAGGTGCTGGTAGCCTCTCATAATCTTGTAGACCTCAGATCTCATGATATTGTGCACCACTGTGAGATCTCCCCTCATCTTCCTGCATTCCAAGCCTGCTCAATCTCTCCCAAAAGTTCAGGCCCTCTAGCAACATCCATCTTCTCTGCACCCCCTCCAACTTGACGGCATCTTTCCTGTGGCACGGTGACCCAAACTGAACACAATACTCCAATCAGGGCCTCATCAGCGTCCTTAGCTGCAGCATGACGTCTCCCCGAAATTTTCTTCCCTTCACCTTGTATAGATGTCCTCTGGGGTTTGCTACTGTTGCCCCTGTCCACCCTATTTGAGGCCCTCACAATCTTACGTGTCTCTATTAAGCCCCCACTCTTTGTTCGTCCATCTCCATTCCCACACCAACTTGTCTATCCTCCGCTCTCAGGGCAAGGCCAAACACAAAGTATGAAACTTTGTTGTCTCCGTTCACTCAAACTTTAGGGCCACATGGTTGGCAATAGTGGTTAGCTTCATCCCTTTACAATGCCAGCGATCGGGACTGGGGTTGGAATCCTGTGCCATCTGTAAGGAATTTGTACGTTCTTCCCGTGTCTGCATGGAGGCTTTGGTTTCCTCCCACCGTTCAAAGCGTTCCAGGGGTGTAAATTGGGCGGCATGGACTCGTTGGCCGAAATGGCCTGTTACTGTGCTATATATCGAAATTGAAATGCCTGCGTCTGCCGGGAACGTGGTCCGACTGCTCAGACTCTTCTCCCTGTCCCAGGTGAGACAGCTCTGAGTGCATCAGCAGGCTAGAGCAGTCGTTTTTTTAGGCCAGGAAGGTTCAAACTAAACAGACGGGAAATAATATACAGTGGAATGAAAGGGTTATCAGACAATGAGCACTTGACGGCTCTTGGCCTGGATTTGATGGAATTTCAGAGAATGAGGGGGAATCTCATTGAAACATTTTGATTGTTGAAAGGCGCGAACAGAGTAGACGTAGAAAGATTTGTTTTCCCCGGTGGGAGAGTCTCAGACAAGAGGCCAACTTCAAGAATGAAGGGCATCCATTGATAACAGAAATGTGAAGGAATTTCTTTAGCCAGAGGGTGGTGAATCTGGAATTTGTTGCCACAAACGGTTGTGGAGGCCAGGTCATTGGGTGTATTTCTTTTTAAAAATTTTAATGTAGATATACAGCACGGTAACAATCGATTTCGGCCTTGAGTTCGTACCGCCCAATTACATCCAATTGACCTACAACCCCCCCCACCCCACATTTCGAACAGTGGGAGGAAACTGGACCCCCCCCCCCCCCGGGGAGAACGTACAAGTTCCTTACAGACAGCACGGGATTCAAACCCCAGTCCTGGTCACTGGCGCAGCAAAAGCGTTTCGCTAACCGTCACACAAACCATGCCGCCCCTTTAAAGCAAGGTTCTTGATTAGCCAGTGCATCAAGGGTGACAGGGAGAAGGCCAGACAGTGGGGAAAATGGATCAGCTCATGGCGGGGCAGACTCAATGGAACGAATGGCTTCTTCCTGCTCCCATGTCTAATGGTCTTATGATTAATTGCTCATCTCTTTTAAGGAACAGAGATACAGAGATAGATTCGAGGAGCTGATTGGCCACTCAGATTATTATACCTGCCCCAGCTAGTTAAACACATTCCAAGTCTGGATAATTCCACCACATTTGATTCATTTCGTTGGTCCAAATTCAACTCCTACCTTGTTTGATTGCATGACATGTTGAGACAACCCCTTCTCCGATACAAACTGCCACAATATCTCTGTTGGAAAAGCACCCTTTCTCCAGCCCTTTGGGAAGTCTAGAAAATACAAACCAGGGAGAGAGAATTTTCCGTTTCTTTTGTTGTCAAATTAAAAACGTAAAATGCATGATACTCTTCAACTTTTCCCCATCTTAAGGCAAAGTCGCCGTAGGCACTGCCTGGTGCCCCTAACAATAGGAGAAAAGAGAATCAAGAGAGTCCCTTCAGAATTCATCGATTCACCTCCAGCACTCCCGTGGCTGCACAGATTCCTGTTCAGATCATCTGCAACCTGAGTTCCAGATACAAACCTCCAACATGATCAGGAAGCCCTCAGCGTCCTCTTGAATCCCGGCTCTGATACCTGGTCCTCACGAGCCAGTCTCGCGTGGGTCCTTCGACTGCAAGTCGCCCACAGCCTGCATGGGTCCCTCAGCCCCGAGTCCCTCACTGGTTCGCCACTGTGGTCACCGTCCCTGTAGGGTCGTCCCCTCTGGTTTTCCTTTGCCACAGCAGGTGGGGGGGGGGGTGGTTGGTGGGGGTGTTCTTCCTGTTTCAGGTGCCTGCCACTCCCCCAGAGTTTGTAACCCCTCAGTGTCCACTGCCCAGTACAGGCACAGACCTCAATTGCAGGATTTAAAATGAAAACACCTTTGGCTCCTTTAACAGGCCGCTTAAAGCCTGTCTGGAGCCCGAGACGTCAAGACCAAACAGTAGGACCCTGCGGAGCAGTGCTGTGTCTCCGCTCACCCGGATCTGCACCAGTGGCAATTTTTTTGGCGTAGAATTAATGTCACAGCCCTTTTCCCACAGATGGCGTTCTCCATCACCTTACAGACTGAGATCTAGGCCCGTAACATGGGGATAGAGCAGTCATCTCTGGCAAGTATCACACCCATTTTAAATAAAAGATAACCATATATAATCATATAACAATTTACAGTACGGAAACAGGCCATATCGGCACTTAGAGTCCACACCGATTTACTCCACTAGTTCCACCTACCTACTCCTATGCCCATAACTCTCCAACCCCCTCACATCCATGTACTCATCCAACCTCCTCTTAAATGACAGAATTGACCCTGCCGCAACCACCTCTTCTGGAAGGTCATTCCACTCAGCCACCACTCTCTGATTGAAGAAGCATCCTCTTATATTACTCCTAAAGTTTTGCCCCCTAACTCTTAACTTATGACCCCTTGTACCAATCTCCCCTACCCTCAAGGGAAAGAGCCTATTCACATCTACTCTGTCCATTCCCTTCATAATTTTAAATACCTCTATCAAAGCCCCTCTCAACTTTCTGCGCTCCAATCTTTCTTTGTATTCTAGATACTGCAATCCAGGCAACATTTTAGTAAATCTTCTCTACACCCTCCCTACCTTATTGATATCCTTGCTATAATTTGGAGACCAGAACTGCACACAATATTCCAAACTTGGTCTCACCAATGCCTTGAACAGTCTCAACATCACCTCCCAGCTCCTATATTCTATGCTGATTTATAAAGGCCAGCATACCAAAAGGCTTCTTCACCACCCTCTCTACATGGGAATCTACCTTCAAGGAACACTGAACCGTTATTCCAATATCTCTCTCTGTTCCTCAGCATTCCTCAACGTCCTTCCCTTCACTGCATATGTCCTATTTTGGTTATTCTTCCCAAAATGAAGCTCTTCACACTTATCTACATTAAACTCCACCTGCCACCTTTCAGAATTCATCGATTTTCCAAACAGTCCAAATCCTTCTGTAGTCCATGTAAACCCTCCTCATTATCCACAACTCCCCCTATTTTTGTATGGTCCCCATATTTACTCACCCAATTTACCACCCCATCATTCAAATCATTAATATAAATGATGAACAACAAAGGACCCAACACCGATCCCTGAGGAATACTGCTCGTCACCGGCCTCCATCCTGACAGACAGTTCTCCACCATGACTCTCTGGTGCCTATCTTCCAGCCACCTCTGAACCCATCTGACTATCTCTATATTAATCCCTAGAGATTGAACCTTCTTCACTAACCTTCCATGCAGAACCTTATCAAAAGCCTTACTAAAATTCAAATAGACCACCATCAACTGCTCTACCTTTATCAACTTCTCTGGTCACCTCTTCAAAATAATTCAACAAGATTCATCAAGCATGACTTTCCCCTCACAAACCTTGGTTAAATATATTTTATATCAGAGTCTTTTCCCCGGGGGAGTGGAATCTAAGCCAACAAGTGCAATGCACAAGCATGCTGGGAAACTAAAGCAGGTCACACAGCATCCGGAGGAAGTAAAAGGAGGCCAACACGACAGGCCTGGGCCCTTTGTTGGGTATCCATGGCTTCTGTGAGACCTGCTGTGTTTTTCCACCACATTTACATATTGCACTCGACCCCGGATTCTTCAGGCCTTCTTGTTTAACACAAGAGGTTTAAGGTGAAAGATTTAAAAAGGGACCCGAGGGGAATATTTTTCCCCCTCGCACACCAAGGGGTGTGCAATGAGCTGCTGGAGGTGGGGGGGGGGGGGGGGAAAGAGGGGGAATTGTAATGTTCAAAAGGCATTGAGACTTGAGACAGGTTTGTGGAATGGAAAGGTTTTGAGGGAGATGGGTCAAAAGCAGGCATACAGGAGACCAGCTTGCGTGGGCCAATGGGCCTATTTCCACACTGTAACACTCCATCTTGGTGTGACGAAATGCTTTGAGAGGCTGGTCAAGGCCAGAATTAACACGTACCTCAGTAAAGATCTGGACACACTGCAATTAACTCGCCTATCGTCACAATCGCTCCACAGGAGATCCAATATTGCTGGCTCTCAGAAACAGCAATTCATACATATGGCTGCTTTTCAACGACTACAACTTGACCTTCAGTGCCATTGTTCCCTCAATGCTGTTCAAGAAGCTACAAACTCTAGGCCCCTGTACCACCCCACCCCCAGTCCTCAACCCCCCACCCCCACCCTCCCCACAACTGGATCCTTGACTTTCTCATCGATAAAGTCAATACGGATTGGAAACAACATCTCCTCCTCACTGATTATCAACACTGGCGCACCCCAAGGATACTTGTTTAGCCCACTGCTCTACTCATTATGCACCCACAATTGTGTGGCCAGGCTCCTTTCCCATGCCATCTACAAGTTTGCCAATGACACCACAGTTGTCTGCAGAATCACAAATGGCAATGAGGAGGTGTAGAGGAGGGACATAGTTCAGCTCGTTGAATGGGGTGACAACAATCCTGCATTCAACGTCACCAAAACCAAGGAGATCATTGCGAGCCTCAGGAGGAAGTCAGGAAAACACGATCCAGTCCTCATCAAAGGCTCAGTAGAGGGTCAAGATCTTCAAATTCCTGGGTGTGAACATCTCCATGGATCTGTTCTGGAGCCTCTATGTTGATGCAATCACAAAGAAGTCTCGCCAGTGGCTATTCTTTGTGAGGTAATTGAGGAGATTCGGTCTGTCACTGAAGACTCTTGAAAACCTCTACAGGTGGACCGTGGATAGCATTCTGGCTGGTTGTATTACTGCCTGGTGTGGAGGCGCCAAATCTCAGGACAAGAATAAACTCCAAAGGGCTTAACAGCCTGCGACATCACAGGCACCAGACTTCACTCCATTGAGGACGTCTACACGAGGTGAGTTGGCACCTTAAAAAAAGCAGCCTCGATCCTCAAAGACACCCACCACCCAGGCCACTATCAGGGAAAAGGTCCAGGAGCCTGAAGACGAGCACTCAGCGGCACAAGGACAGCTTCTTCCCCTCTGCCATCAGATTCCTGAATAAGCAGTGAACCAAAGACACTGCCTTACATTTCGTGCATAACTATTTTTAATTTTTATAGTAATGTTGTAAAATGGTTATAATACTAATGTTTGCACTGTGATGCTGCTACAAAACATTGAATTTCGTGACTTATCCATGACGATAAATTCTGATTCCTGGGACCTGGACGTTGTTAGTAAAGATTCCAGTTTTTCCAAAGAAAGTGTGAGAGTGGGGGAACAGGTCAGGTCACCGGCTCATCGTTGAGGGAGTCAATGGTGGTTTTTATTTGAGATCCCGCGACCGCGGGGCCTGCGCCCAAGATGGGGGCGCCTATTAATTGGCAGCAGTCACAAGAAGACTCCAGGGAACTGGAACAAGGACACCAAAAAATGGGTAGACCAACCCCCGCCTGAGAAGGAGAAGCAGAAGAGACAGCCCATGGGACTGTGACCATGGAGGTGGACCGGTGGCGACTCAAGGCTAGGAGCCCATGGAAGCAGCGGGCTGCTGTCGGGAGACTCGCGACGGCAGTGGATTGCTGGCGACTGGCTCGAACAAACCGGAGGGGAACCAGGTATGGGAATCGGGATGCGAGGAGGTACCGAGGGGTTCCTGACCGCGTCGGAGTATCGGATCTGGTGCTTGGGTCGCCGATAATTTGGACTGGACTCCGTGTAGCTACAGAGGATGCAGAAGGGCTGGAGGCAAAACTGTGGACACTCAGTGACTCTGGGGGTGGGGGGAACACTCTCTGACTGCAAGAGGCAACTAGGCAATTTCTGCTGGTGGCAAAGGCAGGCAAAAGAGAATTTCATGTTATAGGACCCTGAGGCAATCGATTGAATCTTGAATGTTTTTGGCACAGCTGATCCCTCATGGCTAATAAACCGTATTGGCATGTTTTAATACATATGATTGCATTCTACGAAGTAATGTACTTAGTTAAGATTTTATTCTATATTTTGAACTAGGTCACTAACCTTTTGTGCACTCATCAATTTCCTTTGTGCGCTGATTGCAAAAGGTGTGCGCGGGCACAGCTTAGAGGGGACAGGGGCAGCAGGATATGGAGGGAAGTTGGGGAGACCCCCTTCGGTTCGGAAAGTCCTGCCAAAGGTAGTGGACGCAGACCAGGACATCACAGGCAAAACCCTTCCCACCTTCGGGAACGTCTACAGTGAATGCTGCCATCGGAGAGCAGCAGTGATCATCAAGGGTCCACACCACCCAGCACCTGCTCTGTTCTTCCTGCTGCCGTCAGGAAAGGGGTAGAGGTGCCACAAGACCCACACCACCGGGTTTAAGGATGGCTGCTATCCCTCCACCATCAGACGCCTCAGCGACAAACTCAGAGGACTTTTACTTGGTATTGAATATTTATTTTCTGTCTTTCAGTTTGTTTAAATTTCTCTCTTTTGTTTTTGCATCTCTTTCTTGAGTAGTTTTTTTTTTGCCCTATCGATAAATAGAAATTCTGCCTGGCTTGCGAGAGAATCTGATGGCTATATGTGATGCCATGTCCTCACACAATAAATTTGAAACTTTGACCCAAGGATGAGGGGAAGAAATGTAAGGGACATCCAAGGGGAAGGTTTATCACACACAAGATGATGGTTCAGTTTAATTTTAACAGAAGGCTTTTCCAATCCATGACGCCCGTACCACGTCCACTCATCCCTTTCCACCAATCTCTTCCCTCACCACCCGATGGGGTCCCAGTCCTTCCAAGTGAAGCAACACATCTCTTGTGTGTCGGCAGGGGTCATCCGGTGCTCCCATTGTGGCTTTCTCTACATTAGAGGGACTGGGAAATACGCTTCACTGAGCACCTCGGCTCTGTCCGCATTTCCCAGTGGCCAGCCACTTCCACTCCCCATTCCCCATTACCATGGTGGCGTCTGTCTGTGGCCTCATGTACTGACACACTAAACCACACCCCCCCCCCCACGTAAATTGGAGGAGCAACACTTGATTTCCCGTTGGGTAACTCTTCAACCGGATGACATTGACGTCAACTTCCCCGATTTATGCTAGTTCTTCTTCCCCTCCCTTTGCCTTCTTTCCTCTAGCTCTCCACCCCTTCCCTTTCCATTCACAGAGCCATCCCTCCTCCCCCCGTTTGCTGGCGTTCCTCCCCTCTCTTATCCACCCATGGCCCAAGGGACCGGCCTCCTCCCCCTCTCCTTCACCATTTTGTTCTGGCGACATTTTGCTCATATCTTGATGAGGGGCTTCAGCCCGAAATGTTGGTTATGTATCTCTATCTTGGCACGGGCAGCACAGTTAGCACAACGCCTTTACAGCACCAGCGATCGGGACCGGGCCTGGGTTTGAATCTCACATTGGAAGGGGTTTGTGCGTTCTCCCCATGTCTGCGTGGACTTTCTCCGGGGGCTCCGATTCCTCCCACCCTTCAAAATTACTGAGGTGGATGTTAATGGGATGTAAATTGGACAGCACCAACTCGTGGGCCGAAATGGCCATTAATTAATTACGCTGTTTGACCTACTGAGTTTCTCCAGCATTGATTTTACTTCAAACGGAGTGTTTGCACACTTTCGTATTTTACTTCACCCAATATTTTTGAAGGGTGGGAGGAAACTGGAGCACCCAGAGGAAGCCCACGCAGGTCACGGGGAGAATGTACAAACTCCTTACAGATGGCACGGGATTCAAATCTGGTGCTGTGAAAGCCCATGATTTTACATGATGTTCTGCACTGCGTTTATCGCCTCCTACAGATTCTCCTGATCATGAGTAGAGCAGCTCCCGTCCCTTGCTGGGATGCACCCGGCGAATCTGCTCTTAATGGTGCCCCTGTCAAAGCTGTTTAAGGATCTGTGTGGGGGGGAAGCGGGGGGGAGACATGAAAAAGTCAGGCAATGCTACTCACCTCTTTGATCGGCCAATGGAGTCCGCCCCTTTGATCCTTGGAAGAGCTTCTTTGTCTCTCCAACCATCGCGCTCCAACCTGCGCTCTGCGCCCCCCGGCTCCCACTCCTCCTCCTCCTCCTGGCTGACAGACACCGGCACCCTTGACCTCCTGACCACGTCAACTGGAAACCTCGCCAGGCTCCCGGGCAGAGAGTCGGTGCCGCTGAAGAGCTCGCCATCTGTGTCCTCGAAGCTGCCGGCACTGTGACGGGAGAGGGCGGTCAGGCTTGGGAACGTGCGCCAAACACGTGCTTTGTGTGTACGGGAGAGAGACTGGAGAGAAAGCAGGAGGTGGACGGGGATGGGGTGATGGGGGGTGGATATTCAAGGGTACTCCTATCTCACTATGATTAGTGGTTGGTATGACACTACCAGCGACCCAGGTTCGAATCTGGCACTGTCTGTAAGGAGTTTGTACATTCTCCTCATGGCTGCGTGGGTTTCCACCAGGTTCTCAGGTTTCCCCCCACCCTTCAAAACGACTGAGGGTTGTAGATTAATTGGTCTATTTGGACTCGTAGGCCAGAAGTGTCTGTTACTGTGCTGTATGTCTAATTTTTTAAAAATCTATTGGAATACATTAATAATGATGAGCTAATGGCCTTACACATTGTACATTACATGTACGTACCAGAATTCTAATTTGCTGCAGTCGACAGGTTCTGCATTAAAAAAACACACCTACAATAGCACAGAACCACTGAACATTACAGCACAGAAACAAGCTCTTCAGCCCTTCTAGACTGTGCCGAACTATTATTCTGCCTTGGCCCACTGACCTGCACCCATACCTCTCCCATCCAAATTTTTCTTAAGTGTCCAAATTGAGCCCACATTCAGGTCATTCCACACTCCCACCACTCTCTGAGTGAAGACGTTCTCCCAAATGTTCCCCTTAAACCTTTCCCCTTTCACCCTTGGCCCATGTCCTCTGGTTTGTATTTCACCTACCCCCCCCCCACCCCGAAGTGGAAAAGCCTGCCTACATTTACTCTGTCTATCCTCCGCATAATTTTGTCCATCTATACACAGGTGATACATACAAAGTTAAGTACCAAATATTCAGCTTAACACAGAGTCTTCTACCCGGAGTCAGGGAATCGGTAAACAGAGGACACAAGTTTCAGATGAGGCAGGGAGAGATTTAACAGGAACCCGATGGCATAATTTTTTAAAAATTACAGAGGGTGATGGGTGTATGGAACGGGCTACTGGAGAAAGTGGTTGAGGCAGGTACTATTGCAATGTTTGAGAAAAAAATTGGACGGGTCCGTGGATAAGATGGGTTTAGAGGGATGTGGGGCCAGGGTGGGTGGGACATTTGGACTGGTCCGTGGATAGGATAGGTTTAGAGGATTGTGGGGCTAGGGTGAGTGGGACATTTAGATGGGTCCATGGATAGGATGGGTTTAGAGGGATGTGGGACCAAGGTGGGTGGGACATTTGGACGGGTCCGTGGATAAGATGGGTTTAGAAGGGATGTGAGGCCAGGGTGGGTGGGACATTTTGACAGGTCCGTGGATAGGTTGGGTTTAGAGGGATGTGGGGCCAGGGTGGGTGGGACATTTGGACTGGTCCGTGGATAGGATGGGTTTAGAGGATTGTGGGGCTAGGGTGAGTGGGACATTTAGATGGGTCCATGGATAGGATGGGTTTAGAGGGATGTGGGACCAAGGTGGGTGGGACATTTGGACTGGTCCGTGGATAGGATGGGTTTAGAGGGATGTGGGGCCAGTGTGGGTGGGACATTTGATCGGGTCCATGGATAGGTGGGGTTTAGAAGGATGTGGAGCCAGGGTGGGTGGGACATTTGGACG
Organism: Narcine bancroftii; assembly: GCF_036971445.1. Classification (NCBI taxonomy): domain Eukaryota; kingdom Metazoa; phylum Chordata; class Chondrichthyes; order Torpediniformes; family Narcinidae; genus Narcine; species Narcine bancroftii. The sequence continues at coordinate 189,419,119 of NC_091470.1, forward strand.
GGTCCGTGGATAGGATGGGTTTAGAGAGATGTGGGGCCAGTGTGGGTGGGACATTTGGATGGGTCCATGCATAGGATGGGTTTAGAAGGGATGTGGAGCCAGGGTGGGTGGGACATTTGGACTGGTCCGTGGATAGGATGGGTTTAGAGGGATGTGGGGCCAGTGTTGTTGGGACATTTGATCGGGTCCATGGATAGTTGGGGTTTAGAAGGATGTGGGGTCTGGGTGGGTGGGACATTTGGACGGGTCCGTGGATAGAATGGGTTTAGAGGGATGTGGGGCCAGTGTGGGTGGGACATTTTGACAGGTCCGTGGATAGGTTGGGTTTAGAGGGATGTGGGGCCAGGGTGGGTGGGACATTTGGACTGGTCCGTGGATAAGTTGGGTTTACAGGGATGTGGGGCTAGGGTGGGTGGGACATTTGGACTGGTCCTTGGATAGGATGGGTTTAGAGGGATGTGGGGCCAGTGTGGGTGGGATATTTGATCGGGTCCATGGATAGTTGGGGTTTAGAAGGATGTGGGGTCTGGGTGGGTGGGACATTTGGATGGGATAGGCTAGGGAAATGAGCCAAACGCAGGCAGGTGGGAGTAGCATGGGTGGGGCATTTTGGCCGGCGTGACGCAGGAGATTGTAAATGCTGGAACGGCCGGAGGAACTCAGCGGCCAGTGTGACACGGCTGCAGAACATGGACCACTGCAGCGGTGCCACCAGTGCAAAGTCAGCGAGGTAAGCGAGAGGAGCCTGCCAGGGAACTAGGGCAAAGCACAAGCATGCAGGAAGAACTCAGGCAGCATCCAGGGCTGCAGGAGGCAGTCGACGAATCTGGCTCACAGCTTGAAGGGTGCCGAAAATCGGGCAGGTGCCCTAATAAGGAGGTGGCGGGGGGGGGGGGGGAGAGGAAGGAGCACAGTTGATAGGCGGATATGGGTGTGAGGGGGAAGAAAAGGGAGCCCAGAGGTAATAGGGAGAATGGGGCAGAGGACGATGTTGCAGAGAACTTTCCAACACAGTACAGGCCCTTCAGCCCACAATGTGGAACTGACCAATGTAAAACTACTCCACAACAATCTAAAACCTCTTGCGTGTGTGAATGTGTTCCTCCCCCTATCCTAACCCCCTACCATTTCATTCAGGTGCTGTCCTACCTTGATGAAGGCCTCAAGTCCGAAACGTTGGTTCTGTATCTTTATCTTTGCTACATAAAGGACATTGTTTGACCTGCTGAGTTCAACCACACTGTCTGCAGATATTCATGTCTGACTCCACAACGGGGCTGCACGGTTAGCACCACACTGTTACAGCGACAGTGACCAGAGTTCGAATCCGATGCTGTCTGTAAGGAGTTTGTATGTTCTCCCCGTGTCTGCGTGGGTTTCCTCCTTGTAGGTTAATTGGGTGGCATGGGCTCATGGGTCGAAAGGGCCTGTTACCATGCTGTATGTCTAAAATTTAATGCAATAAAAACACAATCTAACCCGGCCCTTCGTCACACCCATAAACCCTTACATCCACGTGCCTGTCTAAGGGTCTCTTGTACCAGCCTCCACCACCACCCCTGACAATGCATTCCAGGCACCCACTACTCTCTGCTTAAAAATTTTCTCTCTGGCGTCTCCCCTAAACTTTCCTCCTCTCACCTTAAACCAATGTCTGCTGGTATTTGCGTCTCTCGCCCCAGGAAAAAGTCCTCCTTATCTCAGCCCCTCGCAATCTTATACACCTCTATTAAGTCACCTCTCATCTTTCATTGCTCCAAAGGGAAGCGCCCCCAGCTCTGCCAACCTTGCTTCATTTGTTCTCTGACAGGAGAAAGGAAGGGAAGGGGCTGCAGGATGGGATGATTTCTCCCCTGGATGTGTTGGTTGGATGGGTCTAAATCCTGGAAATCCCGCACTGTAGGGAAGGGACTCCCCTCGACTCAGAGGTGGCTCAGCTCCCCCCCCCCACCCCACAACTCCCCCACCAACCTTCTTGGGAAACCTCAGGAGTTTGCAGAGGCTTGGCATGACTTTGGAAACCCTGGCACATTTCTACAGCACAGAAAACATGCCATTCGGCCCCTCTAGTCTGTGCTGACCACTATTTCGCTAGTCCCGCTGACCTGCTCCCACTCCATAACCCTCCAGACCTCTCCCATCCATGTATCTATCCAATCTATTTTTAAAACTCAAGATCGAGCCTACATTCACATCATCAGGCAGCAGCTCATTCCACCCTCCCACCGCCCTCTGAGTGAAGAACTTCCCCCTAATGTTCCCCCTAGTCCTTTCTCCCTTCAACTTAAAACTATGTCCTTGTATTTATCTCCCACAATCACAAATTGTTTACTGTTCTTTATTCGTTTACATGTGTACATTGAGTACAGTTTTGTTTGTACTACCAATAATTGATAAAGGAATCTCAGGAGTGTAGGCGATGTCAAGTACGTACTCTGGCAATAAATCTGGAAAAAAAAAATGTGCAATACCTGCTGGGGTGCGACAGAGTCACAGTTGACTCGGAGTCTGCAGATGGAGAGACTGAGGGGAAGCTGTCCAAGTCAACTTGTTCTGGGAAGAACAGAGAACATAGAAATCAAGTCAAGTTTATTGTAATCTGATTGTACAGGTACAACCTGACAAAACTGTGTTCTCCAGTCCTCGGTGCAAAACACGCAGACGCACACCCAGACATAACACACATTCAGACAAACAGTACATGTGCAGAACAAGTATTTCATCTGTACAAATAAATAAATATTGCTTCATGAATTTGAGAGTCTCCTATGGTCAGTGTGAGCTGATCCTTTGGGTTTTCAACATACTCACTGCTCGTGAGAAGAAGCAGTTCCTCAGCCTGGTGGTGCTGGCTCTGATCCTCCTGGACCTCTTCCCCCAGAGGGAGCAGCTGGAAGACGCTGTGTGCTGGGTGGAAGGGGTCCACAATGATTTTGCCCGTTCTCTTCAGACAACGATCCCGGTAGATCACGTCGAAGAGTGGGGGTGAAGAAAACTCCAGAGATCTTCTCTGCCACTCATAATGACCTTTGGATTGATCGCTGATCTATTGCTCTGCAGCAACCGTACTGCACCGTGATGTGGCCAGCCGGGAAGTTCTCAATGGAGCTCGTGTGGAAGGTTGACGTGATAGTGCCCAGTGGCCTCGCCCGCTTCAGTCTTCCCAGGAAGTGCAGTCACTGTTGTGCCTTCCTGACAAGTGAAGCGATGTTCAGTGTCCACGATAGGCCACCAGATAAGTGAAGTCCAAGGAACTTTGTGCTCTCCCCCCTCTCCATTACCGATTTGTTGTTGTGCAGCAGATATTGGTTGTTCCCGATCCTCTCCTTCATCTTATCCACATTGAGACCCAGATCGAGAGATTTTCCACCTCGCCCTTGTGGTGCGACACATCGTTGTTATTGACTTGATGACGCTGTTGGATGCAGTCGTGGATCAGTAGCGTGAACAGGAGTGGGCTGAGCACATAGCCCGAAGGAAATCTACTGCACAGATGTGGCCCTTGGACCCACAGCATTGTGCTGACCCAACAACCTTCCCTAACAATTGTAGCATTGCGGTTGGTGCAATGGTGTCACAGCGCCAGCAACCCAGGTTTGAACCCGGCGCTGTCTGAAAGGAGTCTGTACGGGTTTCCTCCGGGTGCTCTAGTTTCCACCCTCATTCCAAAGGCAAACAGGGTGAGTAGGTTCATCGGTGTAATTGGGCGGCACGGGCTCATGGGCCAGAAGGGCCCGTTACTGCACTGCGTGTCTAAATTTTAAAAAATGTCTAGAATTTTCCTTGACTGAGGGCTCAGGCCTGAAACATTCTATCCTTTTGCTTCCGAGAGACGCTGTGTGACCTGCTGAGTTTCTCCATTACTTTCGTGTGATGCACGACAATCCCAGCTTCTGCAGACTTTCCCTTTCGACTGCCGACAATTTCCTCACTGCATCACCCCCCCTCCCCCCATTCTTCTCAGTTCCAAGCGCCCATCTAAGAGACCCTTGCAAGATCCTGCCTCCGCCACATTCTGGCCAAACAATGAGCAGACTGGGAGCAGAAACAGCACTTGCAGTGCCGAACTTCTCCATAGACGATTAGAGCAGAGACCATCCTGCCCTTGTAAGCCTGCTCCGGTGATTTCAGTACAAACCGCCCGAGCCACCACAAGCAAATAGTAGCAAGTTCACAGAACTTAAAACATTACAGGCCTTTTGACCCAATAATGCTGTGCCGACCATATATATTCCTGCCAAAAAAACTGAAGACTCCTAACCTCATCACCCTCGATTTGTCTTTCATCCACATGCCCAAGAGTCACCACCGGCATTCCAGACACCCACAATTCTCTGTGTAAAAACGCTTACCCCCCGATGTCTCCCCTAAACTTCCTCCCTTCACTTTCTACGCACATCCCTGGGTCTTTGCTACTCCCACTCTGGGAAAAGGGTGCTGTAGACCTCTGTTGAGTCACCTCTCATCCTTCTTCGTTCCACAGAGAAATGCCTTCGCTCTGCTAACCTTGCCTCACAAGACACATTTTCCAATCTAGGAAACATCCTGGTAAATCTCCTCTGCACCCTCTCCATAATCCTTCCTGTAACTGAAGGCAATATTCCGAGTTCAAACGGAAGGCCGCACATTTCCACGTCCCCGTTTTCTCAGATGTATTGTCTGAGTACGCCTGTAGAAATCTGCAAGTCTTAAGATTTGGCCCTTGTGGCCAAGAGGATTAGGGGGTATGGGGAGAAAGCAGAAACCGGGTACTGATCAGCCATGATCATAATGAATGGTGGTGTAGGCTTGAAGGGCCAAATGGCCTCCTCCTACACCTATTTTCTATGTTTCTATGTGGTGTACCGAATTTTCTCAAACTCCTCACACTGTAGCCACTGGCGAGCCTTGTTCAGGACTGCATCGCGATGAAAGCCCCAGGGCTGATCTTCAGAGATGTTGACACCCAGGAATGCATATTGGGCAAGACATCAAAGAGAACATCAAAGACATCTACCATCCTCACATCTAGCTCCTGGCTTCAATCCCCAACTCCAATGCTTCCTGAATGGAATTCTAGCCACGGGTGTGGGGCTAGAGGGTAGCTCATGTTCTGTTTAAAAAAGGCTCCAAAAATAATCCTGGAAATTATAGGCTTGTGAACCTGTCTAATTATTGTTCTTGGGGATCAGGTATTCAAGCGTTTGGAGAGGCAGAAACTGACATGGCTTTCTGTGTTTAGCCAGTTTTTGAGGTTTCCAGGAAAGTTGACAAAGGCAAGGCTGTGGATATTGTCTATGCTGACTTTAGTAAGGCCTTTGACAAGGTCCCACTTGGGAAGTTGGTCAGGAAGCTGTCCGTAAGGGGTTTGTGGGTGCTCCCCATGTCTGCGTGGGTTTTCTCCGGGGGCTCTGGTTTCCTCCCACCATTCAAAAAGGTACCAGAGGTTGTAGGTTAATGGGGTGTAATTTGGGCGGCATGGACACGTGGCCTGAAATGGACTGTTACCACAATATATGCCTAAATATAGAGAAATCCCCCATGGGTAATAAAAGCTGTAGTTTACAAATGCCACGTGCCCGGGACTTATTGCTTCTTGAATCCTTCGTCTGCCTCAAACATCCACCTCATAGATCTCCAGTCATTTTTTTGAATTCCAGCCAGTGGTCCCAAGCCACTCAATCTCTCCTGATACTAACTAACCCCCTCATCTCTGGTATTAACCTGGTGATCCTCCTCTGCACCGCCTCCAAACCCAGTCCCTCCTTTCTCAAGGAATAAAACACAAAAAGCACAAACGTCTTCAGACATTGTGATTGAAGTAAAAACCCGATGCTGGAGACTCAGCAGGTCAAATAGCGAACTTTATGGAGCAAAGATAAATATACATTACCATCATTTTGGGCTTCAGCCCTTCATTGACGTAGAATGTAGGCAGGCGCCCGAACAAAATGGTGGGAAGGCCAGGGGGAAGAGCACGGTCCCACAGATAATAGGTGGATAAGGGAGGGAGGGCACAGATTGGCTCTGTGAATGGAGAGGGAAGGGGGTGGGGAGCTGGAGAAAGGCAGGCAGAGGGATGAAATGTGGTCAGGTAATAGATGGATAGTCCATAGAATTCGTCGAGACAAGTGGAGAGAGCACCACTCAGTGCCATGCAGCTACCTCAGATCCTTGTGTGGGGGGCCAAACCGGCAAGGCAGGTACCAGAGCCGGAAGCCACGAGGCACAAGATGACAGCAGAGGCAAGGCAACATGGATATGGAGGGGAGTCTGAGTAAGTACATGGACGTAGAGCTTGAAAGCAGCAGGGATTTCAGATGAGATCCCTCCCTTGTCCACCTGTTACCTCCTGCCTGTGGGACAGTGCTCCTCTCACCCACCATTTTGTTCGGACGCCTGCCGACATTTTGCTCACACCTTGATGAAGGGCTCAAGTCCAAACATTGGTTATGCATCTTTATCTTTGCCTCGTAAAGTACATTCTTTGAACTGCTGAGCTTCTCCAGCACCAGTCTTTCTCAAATTATGTCAATACAAACCTGTGATGGCCTCGCAAGTGTTAGTTCCTCTATAATTACGACTGGTCCTCAGGAAAGCAAAGCTTGAACCAGGCTGAATCTTTTGATTTTCTACAAACCTACAGAATTCAAGAGAGCACGGTTAGTATGAGGCTATTACTGTCACCCATGACCCTGGTTCAGATCTGGCGCTGTCTGTAATGGGGCTTGTACATTCTCCCCATGTCTGTGTGGGTTTTCTCTGGGTGCTCCTGTTCCCTCCCCCATTCCAAAGACGTGCGGGCATCAGTATAGTGGTCACGCAGGTGGGCTGTGCTCGTTGGAATTTAGGAGAATTGGGGGGCGGGGATCTCAATGAAACATTTTGAATGTTGAAAGGCGTGAACAGAGTAGATGTAGAAAAGTTGTTTCTACATCTACATGGTGGGAGAGTCTCGGACAAGAGGCCACAACTTCAGGATCGAAGGGCATCCGCTTGTGGAGGGATTTCTTCAGCCAAAGGATGGTGAATCTGTGGACTTTGTTGCCATGGGCGGTTGGGGAGGCCGAGTCATTGGGTGTATTTAAGGCAGAGATTCTTGATTAGAGGAGGCCGGGTGATGGGGCTGAATTGGAAAATGGGTCAGCTCATGACTGAATGGTGGGGAAGACTCAATGGGCTGAATGGCCTATTTCTGCTCATATGTCTTATGGGTGTATTTGGGTGGCCCAGGCTCGTGGGTCAGAATGGCCTGTTACTGCACTGTCTCTAAATTACAAAACTTTAATAAAATCTGGGTTCTTAAAAACAGGTTTGAAAAAAAAAATTAGCAAGTAAAATAGAAAAAGTGCAAAGAAGTTCAAATGCTCAAAATAAAGGAAGAAAAAAGAGGGACTGAACTGACCAGAGAACTTGTTGCAATTATTATTGGTTAGAAATACCTTCAAGTTACATCATTAGTGGGGGCTTTCCTCCGGGGGCTCGTTTCCTCCCACCCTCCAAAATGTAGGGGGGGTGGGGTTATAGGTTAATTGGCGCATTTGTACAGCATGGGCTTGTGGACGGGAAGGGCCTGTTACCGTGATGTATTAAATAAATTAAGCTCAAGATTCCAGATTCCTTTATTGTCATGTAATGGTTCAGAACAAGTAATATTACACAAAATTGCCTTCTGCCTGCCATACGGCGGACAAACAGTCGCCCAGCGCCAGTAAGAGAAAAAGAGAAGCCAAGGAGAGTCCCTTCAGAGGCTCTGGGTGTCCATGGATTCGCCTCCAGCTCTCCCGCAGCCTCTCAGAACGCTGTTCGATCCGTCAGCGACCTGAGCTCTAGATCTTAGTCTCCACCATGGTCAGGAAGCCTTCAGCACCAGAGGCCATTCTTGCCCTCAGCGCCCCCTCGCATCCTGGTCTCCAGCTGCCCATGCGGGTCCCCCGACCGCAAACGTACCTTCCCCACTGAACTGATGTGTTCAAGCAACAGCTGGAGATCGGGTCAAAGGGAGCGCAGAAGGTAGGGCTTTCATCTGGCACCTTCTTCCCTGTACAATCACCAACCTCAAAGTAATAAATCTACCCCACTGCTCCCCTCTAAATTTCTCCCCTCCCAGTTTAAAACTGCGCATGCTCTCATTCTGGACTTGGAAGAGGGAATGCCTGTCCTATCTTCTCAAGCCCAAAACTTTGGTTATATATTAAATTTTAAGTTTAGACGCACAGCATGGTAACAGGACCTTCCGGTCCATGGGCCCGTGCCGCCCAATTACCCACAGCCCCTCATGTTTCTGACAGGTGGGAGGAAATCGATGCCCCCAGAAATCCACGCAGACACAGGGAGAGCGTACGAATTCCTTACAGGTAGCGCCGGGTTGCTGGCGCTGTAATAGCATTACGCTGTCTGCTACACTAACTGCCAACAGCTGCCCCCGTGAAGAGTTGAGGAGATTCAGTACGTTAACAAAAGCTTTAGCAAATTTTGACAGGTGGACCGTGGGGAGCATTCTGAATGGTTGCATCACTGTCTGGTATGGAGTGGCCAATGCTCAGGACAGGAAGAGGCTAGATGGGGTTGTGAACTCAGCCAGCACCATCACAGGCACCAATCTTCACTCCACCAAGAGGCAGTGTCTAAAGAACCCTCAAGGACCCTCACCACCCATGCCATGTGTGACGGATAATATCATATTTTATACTGTATATAGATGTGTTTTTGAAGGAGTTAGATTGTGGGACTAGTGTAGGTTACAAACACTTCACAAAACAGATCTCATTTAAAATGCCAGAGCTCTGCTCAAGCCAGACAGTCCAGGCTCCAGGTGCCTTGGCAAAAACTTTGAAGAGTGCCTATAGAGACTTCACAAGTCAGTGTTAATTGGACATGCGGTGGAGTAATGGATTATTGTTTTGGAAAGCAACAGATGAATGTCAGAAGGTCGGGACCGGTGCCGCAGTCTATTGAGTGCAGTTTGCTGTTCTAAGAAGGTCATGTGGTTTTGCAAGCAGAGAGAGGGACAAAACAGGCTTTCTCTAAGAGAGAGAGAACTGGTTTCTGCAGTCATGGCAAGCTGGCAGCTTGTATAAAACCCCATTTTGAAGGTGTGTTGTGGGTTCTGAGTTCAGCCTGTTGAAAACCCTTGGAAAACACTAGTAAATGGCCAGCTAGAGTGTTTCACCTGAAATAAGGGAAACTGAAAAGGAACTCTGTGATGACCTGCAGAAGAGGTTATCATTTGGAAGTCCCTGATGGGGCAAGTTTCTTTGGCAAGACACGGAAGTGGCTGATCGGAGGGAATCAGTTTGTGTGTGTCCAACGAGCCACGAATCTCTCTCTGAAACCCACGTGAACCTTCCTGAGCAGTGACCAATTACTTTTAAACACCAGAGCTTTGCTGAAAGTTAATTCTGTGCATAGTATAAGAATTGCCTGAAAAGGACTGTGAATCAAAGAACTTTTCTGAACTTATATACACATGATGTACACGTGTGCTTAGATTTACAAGGGGGTTAAATTAAGTTCATAGTAATAAGTTAAAGTTTGATCCTGTTTTTATGTTTAAATTAAAAACTACCTTTGTTTAAGTAACCATTTGTCTTGGTGAATTTCTATTGCTGCTGGGTTTTGGGGTCCTCTGGGCCCGTTACATGTGCTCTCTTCACTCTGCTACCATCAGGAAGGAGGTTACAGGACCCTAAAGACGAACACCCAAATGGTACAGAAACAGCTTCTTCCCCTCCACCATCAGATTTCTAAATGGACAATCAACCACAGACACTACCTCACTTTTGCACTAATTTATTTTTTAATTGTAATTTGCAGCAATATTTGCACTTGTGGCGCTGCCACAAACAAACGAATTTCATGACACGTTTATGACAATAAATTCTGATTCTGAGGCGTGGAGATCTTCCCACTGCTGGGGGAGTCTCGATCAAGGGGTGATCGTGTCAGGCAACAGTTTCTTGGAGTTTTTGGAGACAGAACACAGTGACAAGCCCTTCTGGCTCTCGAGCCCTTGGTGCCCAATTAAGACAATTAAAACCCAATTAAAATCCCAAGTAAGACATTAAAAGTCTGCAGACACCGTGGTTGAAGTAACAACACAAAGATGAAGAAAATGTCCTTTATATACCAAAGAGAAAGATATATAACCAACATTTCAGGCTCAAACTCTGCATCAAAGTATGGAAAAATGCCGGCAGGTGCCCAAACTAAATGGTACAGGGGAGGGGTAGGGGAGGAGCAAGGTCCTACAAGAGGTGGACAAGAGGCTGTGTCTTATGAAAGCAGCCCCCCTCTATCCTCAAGGGCCCCCACCACCCAGGCCATGCCCTCTTCACTCTGCTACCATCGGGAAGGAGGTTACAGGAGCCTGAAGACAAGCGCCCAGTGGGCCAGAATCAGCTTCTTCCCCTCCGCCATCAGGATTTCTGAAAGGACGATGAACCACAGACACCACATCCCTTTTCTCTTATTTTGCACTAACTTATTTATTTTAAAATTTAATTTATAGCAATATTTGCACCTGTAACACGTACACAAAACAACAAATTTCGTGGCACGTCCATGACAAGAAATTCTGAATCTGATCTTTGCCACCTACTGGACTCTGCAGGACCTGCAGAGCTTTTCTACAATTCTACATGTAGATACTCCCCGACTTATAACTGTAATTTGGACCAAAAGATCAGTCATATCCCAGAATGCACGCAAGTCGGAATTGCGTACATTTGTCAGAAAATATAAAGAAAAGATAAAATACGCGATTTACATTGTATTTGACAAACTATAACAGGGATTCAGGGCATGGAAGAGCCAAAATATGCATATTTACCTTGTTAGTCGGAGTCCTGGGGTCTGTAGGCTGGGTGCGGCCTCTTGATTCCCAGGTGTGCGCATAAGCGGTGGGTTGGCCTACTGGAGTTTGTTTGGCGCATGTGCACGAGTTATGCGCCCTAGCGATATTGAATTTGCGCCCTCAACTCACGCGCATGCGCCAACCGAATTCCAGTAGGCCAACCCACCGCGCATGAGCCAAGCAAAGACTCGTGCATTCGCACAGGAATCAAGTTGGCCGTGCCCAGCCCATAGACCCCAGGACACCAACTAACAAGGTAAATGTGCACATTTTGGCTCTTCCATGCCCTATAGCTTGGTTATCATTTGTCAAATACAACATCAACCATGTAAATTTTAGATTTTTCTTTTTATTAAGAAAACAATTTGCAGTCTTTATGTGTATAGGTCATAAGTCGCGGAGTGCCTGTACGGGCAGTCCTGGGTTACAAATGTCCGACACCAGTACTTAAGAATAAATTGTTCCCCAATTCACGCATGATGTTACCTTACAAATGCCCCTTCCAGTATGCAGGACATCGATGGAACGAGAGTAAGTGTTAACTTTTAATCATGATTTTTTTGTATATATTTTACTTTTCTATGCAATGAGTAACTGATGCTAAATAAGAACCATTCCAACTAACCTATGAACTTGGCTTAAAGACAGACTTAGGGACAGAACTTGTTCGTAACTTGGGGACTGCCTATATTTGCAACAACAATGTCTGCAGACTTTCTGGTTTCAGTCAATCTTTTCTGTCCTGAATTTAATTTGGAGATACAGAGGGAGATCAGGCCCACGGGCCCAAAAGGCCCAAGTAGCAAAAATATACATTGTACAACGTGGCAGACAATAAACCCATCTTCAACCCTGGGTGTCTTTGGAGGGTGGGAGGAAATCTGTGAAGGTCACCAGTTTGGGGGGGGGGGGGGGGGGGGCGGGGGAGAACGTACAAACTGCTTACAGACAGCGGCGGATTCGAATCGGGGCTGACGGCGGTGTAAAGGACGTGGCGCTAACCATGTTGAATGATTTTTCATGCCCCCTCACAGTTTCCTAAACCGTCAGAAGGTTCCTTCCTCAATCCCATCAGCTCCATCACCCCATCCTTCATCCTGGAGGAGTGCCAAGGCCCAGCTGCCAATTGGCTCACACATTGTCGGGACGGGCTAAATGCACATGGAGAGCATGCGGACTCTGCACGGGAATCAGGGGCCGGGATCAATCCAGGTGTCACGCTGCCCTGCCGTTCCCATGAAGGAACAGGGAGTTGTGGAGGAGGGCGACACAGGTCGTGGCGAGTCGAGCTCGCTAATTTCCGGTGGAGAATACCCGCCCCGCAGCCTCAGCCCACCCCTGCCCTTGGCAACAGACCATCCCCAGTGGTACCCAACCGCACACAAGCCCCTTTACGCCACACTATCGCTAAACACTATGCTGAGCTAACACTCTCTTACGCCGCTCTAATGCCTCCCCACTGCGCCGCACTAATGCTGAACCCCCACCCCCACCCCCCAGCGCTTATGACGCATTTTTCCCAAATTGTCATTGCACAACCTGCCTTACGTGCTGACCTGCCTGGACAGCACACACAACAGAGCCTCCCGCTGTATCTGTAGCGCAGGCGACAACACAACCCGATGACAGTGAACAGTACCTGCCTGAGCGTGACCTCCTGCCCTTGGGCCTCGATTCCTCGGGGCGTGCCTTCTTCCAAGCAGTCCGAGCGGCAAGTTTCCTGGCCTTGGCAATGGCTGCTGACGGGCAGCAGGGACCAGCGCAGTGGACAGCATCACCTGGGGGGGGGGGGGGGGGGGCGGGAACAAGGACAGGCAAACGGGAACCCGTCAACCCCCGTCTCGGAGTCGGGACGCTGCATCTCAATGGGAACTTCTTCCTAACCCTTGGTCAAGCCCTGGGGTTCTCCCTCCTGAGGGATGCGGCGGCTTGGGTCACGGGATGGGGGGTGGGGAGGGGTGGTGTTTAGAAAGAACCGCATCCCTGAAAGAGCAGGGAATGGAGGGCCATGGGGAACCGATGCAGGAGCTCGCATCCACTGCTGGCAGCCGACCTCAAGAAGGCAGCCGACCTCAAGAAGGCAGCCGACCTCAAGAAGGCAGCCGACCTCAAGAAGGCAGCCGACCTCAAGAAGGCAGCCGACCTCAAGAAGGCAGCCAACCTCAAGAAGGCAGCCGACCTCAAGAAGGACCCCCATCACCCAGTCACAACCTCTTCTCACTGCTACCTTCCAGCTGAAAGTGGCGTCACAGATAAACTAAATTTGAATTTAGATTTTTTAAAAACTTTTTAAAATTTCAACCTACAGCACAGTATCAGGCCCTTCCGGCCATCGACCCCGTGCCACTGAATTACGCCCAAGTGACCTAGAAGGTGGCATGGTTGGCATAGCAGTTAGCACAATGCCTTTAAGCGCCAGCGATCAGGACCGGGGTTCAAATCCCACTGTCTGTAAGGAGTTTGTAGGTTCTCCAGTTTCCTCCTACCGTACGAAATGTACCGAGGGTGTAGGTCAATTGGGCGGCACGAGCTCGTGGGCCAAAATGGCCTGTTACCATGCTGTATGACTAAATTTAAAATTTATAAATTAAACCCCGGTGCGTTTTAAACGGTGGGAGAAAACTGGAGCACTTGGAAGAAACCCACGCAACCAAGGGGAAAACGTACAAACTCCTCACAGACAGCAACAAATTCGTACCCTGGTCACTGGTGCTGTAACAGTGTTGCACTAATCACTGCACTAACCATTCTGCCCGGAAAACAGATAAGATTTTAAAGAGAGCTTTTGTCCTATTGACTTTCATGAATCGAAGTACTGAGCGCTGGTGTTGGGATGTTACGGTGATGTGATACCGTGAGCTGAAAGGGCTTATTACCATGATGTACATCTCAATCTCAAAATACTGAAGACCAGCACCTTCAGTTTCCTTCCACAGCTACAGGCTCTTGAACCTTTCCTTGTTACCCTGACAATGGACAACGAAGGTTTTTTTTGCTTCCTGGACACTTTTAGGTGTATTTTATGGACTTTGAGCTGCTGATCATGAATATCACCTTAAAATTTTCCAATCACGTACCGTTGTTTAGATATAACCCATTTTTGTGATTTCCTGTCATATTGTAAGTCTACTTCAAACAAAACCATATCGTTGAAAAATCATTTTCTGTGTTCGCACGTGAACTTCTTCCCCGCTGATCTTGGTGCTGTCAGAAACTGACATGCTGAAAGGATTCACCGGCACATTGCGACCGTGGAAAAGTGGTATCAGGGCAACTGGAATCCATCAGCGCCGGCCAACTATTATTGGACACTGACATGGGAGGCATCAGATGCCGAGTACAAACGAAAATAAGCAGCAACACGTTCTGAGGCCAGTTGAACTAACACAATGTGTCGGCGTCGTGATGCAATTAAACGCGCTAAATTCAATTAAGGTTAATTTAATGTTTCTCCAACTTCCTACGTGATCCAGCAAATCTGAAATTATCTTTGTGTTCAGTGTAAAATTGTCTCTCAAAATCCACAATTTTTTTTTGTCAGGAAGCAAACCTTCTGAAAAATTTTGTGTCCAGCGTAATCAGGGACTGCTCCAATACCGCAGAAAAACTCTGTGCAATTACAAAGTCACACACTGTTCTGTTCCAAGACAACGGTGAATATGTATTGTCTAGCTTTTGCATTTTTTAGTTTTTAAATTCCATTCTGTGTACCACTGTGGTAGAATTTTAAAGACGGAGCCCCTCTGTGGCTCATCATCGCAAGTAACTTCATTGTCAGGAGATGCTCGAGCCTTCCCTTGTACCAGACCTTGGTGAGGCCAAGTTTGCAGCAATGCGTGCAATTTTGGTCTCCTAACTATAGGAAAGATATCTGTAAGATTCAGAGTGTAGAGAGAAGATGGTGCCTGAGGAACTGAGTTACAGGGAAAAAAAGTTAAGCAGGTTTGGAGTTTATTCCCTGGGGTATAGAAGAGAGGCGATTTGATGAAGGTATTTAAAATTATGGGGGGTATGGACAGAGCAGTGGTCTTCAAACATTTTCTTTTCACTCACATACCACCTTAAGTAATCCCCATGCCATAGGTGCTGTGTGATTAGTAGGGGATTGCTTAAGGCGCTATGTGAATGGAAAGAAAAAGTTTGAAAACCACTGTTTTAATCGTCCCTCATTGACTCATGATATGCACGGTTTCAGATCGCCAAAGGAAACGGGGCAATGATAATTTTTCTCAAGCAAAATATTTCAGTAACAATTGGGTCCAGAGCAGGCTAAAGCAGTCTCTATCCTCAAGGACCTCCCCCCCCCCCCTCACCACCCAGGCCATGCCCTCATCATTCTGCTACCATCAGGAAGGAGGTTACAGGAGCCTGAAGATGAGTGCCTAGTGGTACAAAAAAACAGCTTCTTCCCCTCCGCCATCAGATTTCTGAACGGACAATAAACCCATGGATACTACCTCACTTTTTTTTTCCTCGATTTTGAACCATATTTATAAATATTGGACTTACGGAACTGAATTTTAAGCAATTTTGCATTTGCACTGTAGAATATGGCAGCACAGTTCGAGTACTGGCAACCCAGGTTCAAATCCCGTGCTGTCTGCACATCCTCTCCGTGTCTGCGTGGGTTTCCTCCGGGGGCTCCAGTTTCCTCCCACCCTCCAAATAGTCCAGGGTTTTAGTTTAATTTGGGTGGAATTAGGCAGCACTAAAATCGGCTTCTCCCATGCTGTGAATCTTTTTTAATTCAACGCGGCCGTAAAAGAACCGATATTGTGACGCACACTCATGACGATAAACCCAACTCTGATTCTGTGGGAGAATGGGGTTGAGAGGACAAAGTCATCGGCTGCGATTTGGGAGCAAACTCAAAGGGTTGGATGGATGGGCAACACTGAAAACTCAAAGAAATTCCAAACATTTTTCAGCCTGTGATGTCAGTTGGGCTCTGGAAAATTTTTTGGATAATTGGGGATTCCTGATATTTTCCGATATCCTCATTTATCCAAATTTATTTTTTTTGGAGGCAGTGACAGCATTTCGGCTTCAACATTTTTTGGATAAATGAGGATTTCGGATTTTTTTCCCCCTGGAATCCTCAATCATCCAGAAAAAAATTTTTTGGAGCCGAAAGGGTCACTTCTGGGTCCAAAAAAAATTTGGATAACTGAGGATTTTGGATAATCCCATTTCGGGTCATCGGAGTTCTACTGTATGCACCTGTGCCCCTGGGCCTCTCCGCGGCCCTACCATTCACCGTCCTACCGCCAAGCTCACCTTTCCTGCAGCCGGCATGCGTCTCCACTCCACCTTCAAACTCAGTCTGCCTCGGGCTGACCTGGCTCCTGTGGATCTTTACAAACCTGGAACGAAACGGCTCCAGTTAATTTATATTTCACACCTCAGAGTTCAGATTTATTGTCAGAGGACATAGACCACGTCACAGACAACAGCAGGATTCATTTTTCCTGAGGGTGCGTAAGAATCACTCTTATGGATATACGGTTAAAAGCCCTGGTATCCGGAATTCAAGCAATTGGAAACCTCAAGCAACCAGGAAAAAAAGGGGGAAAATAAATAAATAATAATCAATTAAAATAAATCAGATTTAAGTAAAAGTTTTAAATAGTAAATGCTCTCTGAAGTAACACAGAAACCTTTGAAGGTGGGAGCAAATATTCAGCCAGCAGAGTGCCTTGGTCGTGGTTTGCTCGCAGCAGCTGTTTGAATAAAGTTGCATTTTAATTAAATGGCATTGCCCAGGATGAAGACCTGGTTGATGTTGCTCGCCATTGGGGTGAGTCTCCTTATCCCTGCTTAGTAAAAATATTTATCAGTATATTATTAAGTATATTAATAAGGCATTATCTGAAAATTTGGGGGGGATTATGATGGTGGCATGGTTAGCACAACACTGTTATAGTGCCAGCGACCAGAGATTGAACATGTATTTAAAGTTGTAAGTTACGGGAATTATCTGATTAAAGTGCTTTACATAATTAAGGACGACAATACTGATTTTTTTTTAAGTGACTTTACATTTTGCACTGAATTTTGCCTTTTAAACAGGTTATTCTAAATGCAGGTGTATTAGTTAGGCATTGCAAGAGTGAGTCTCAAGCATCTGGAAAATACACTTATCCAGCATCCACAAATCCCCGAAGGTTTTACTGTATGGGATCATTCTGTGCTGTGAATGACATGCGCACACAGTGGACCGGAGAACTGCTGCTTCGTCATGTTGTACAAGTCCACGTTTATTAGCACCTGTACAACCCGACGAAAAAATACGCAAGGATAAAATTGTAAAAGTAAACCTTTGGTGAGGCTGGGAGCCAATATTCAGCCAGTGGAGGGACTTGGCCGGGCTTTCCTCGAAGCAGCTGTTTGAATAAAGTTGTGTGAAACAGCAAATGGCGTCACCCAGGATGAAGAGCTGGTTGATGCCGCTCGCTGTTGGGGTGACTTAAAGTTTTCAATGTTGTGTATTTTTTTTAACCTGTTCTTATTTATTTTAATTTTTTTCAACATTAAAAATATGGTCATATGGGCAGTGTAATGTTACACGAAATTTGTTTTTGCTTGCCCTAAGGCGGGGAGATTCACACTCAGCAGAAATTGCCTGAAGGGCCTCTCGTAGAGGGTCCCCTCAGTCACCGAGCGTCCGTGGACTTGACTCCAGTGGCCCTGCAGCCACACAGAGTCCAGTCCAAACCATCAGCAGCCCGAGCTCCAGATCCGAACCTCCAACGCGGTCATGAAGCTTTTAGCCCACTTCAACCAGTCTCCAGCAGGCCGCAGCCGACTGCAGCATCCAGCAGCCACGTGGGACCCTCGAGTCACCAACAGCCTCGCCGCCTGTGTGCTCTTCAGCCTCACTTCTCCGCTGCCATGGTCACCGCCCTGTGGGTCATCCCCATGTTTCACCTCTAAAGGGGGGGAAGGGGGGGGTTGGTCTCCCTGTTTTCTAGTGCCCTGCGCCAGTCCTCCACTCTCTCAGAGTCTGCAACCCCCTTGTGGCCACTGCTGACCATAGGCCATCTTAGGCCGAGACCCCAGGGTATTTTTAAAATAAACCACTATCAGCTTCTTTGACAGGCCGTTGCAAAGCCTCTACAAAGATTACAAGAGTCGGACTGAGAAATTAGACTCAGCGAGACTGCTGTCTCCCTGCTCATCATGGGTCCGCACCAATGCTGCCATTCTCCCCCATTTATTTATTTCCCAAATTATTTTGCCGGGTGCTTGAGGCTACCAACAGCTTGAATTCCAGATACTCAGGGTTTTTACTGTAATTACGTTGTTGGAAATTTGATAGAAGCTGTAATCAATACAAGCCCCTTTGTTACACAGAAAGTTAGAGCACTGGAGGGGGCAACCGTTCCCAGAACATGGCCAGTCACCTCAGACAAAGCGTGTTCCCGCTCGAATGCTTGACGGATCAAGACACAACCCGAAAGAAGGGCTACCAGCTCGCCCCACACACTCAACCGCCTGCCTCCTCAACCCGCGAATATCCAGTTTCACCAGGCCCAGCGACATCCCCACAAGGAGATCGCCCTAATTCCTGACCACCCCCACCACTCCGTGCAAGGCAGCCATAGATCAGGAGGGTGGGGGCTGAAGTGCAGCCAGAACATGAGGGACCAGCTCCTTCGGGTGGGCGAAGAAGGGCTGCACTCTCTCGCCCTCCACGCACAGGTTGGATGTTGCCTCCTCCCGGCCAAGGAAAGGATGGGCGACCGGCGTGTTGGTGAACCCATCTCAGAATGCTGTGGCAGGGGCACAGCTCAGTGTATTACTCTCCACCCCAGTTTCCCGATGGAAAGGGGGAGAACTCCTGTGGCACAGCACACTCCCACCCACTCACGTTCCCCTCCCCCACCTCCACTCTCACCCTCCCCCTCTGTCCACCTCTCCCATCCTCATCCACTCTCTCCACCTTTCCACCACCCCACCCCCAACCACTCTCCCCACCCCCTCCACCCCTCGCCATCCCTTCCGCTCCCCACCTCCCATCTACTTTCCCAATCCCTCCACAATGCACTCTCCCCACTTCCTCCACCCCTCGCTACCCCTTCTGCTCCCCACCTCCCATCTACTTTCCAACCCCCTCCACCATCCACTCACCCCATCTCCTCCACCCATCCCCATCGTCCACTCTCCGCAACCCGACCAATCCACTCCACACCTCTCCCCTTCACCCACCCCCATCCACTCTCCATCTCCTCCAACCCATCCCCAAACCACTCTCCCCATCCCTAACATCCACTCCACCCCATCCACTCTCCCCATTCTGCCTCCCCAACATCCTCCCCACCCCATCCCCAAACACCCATCTACTCTCCCCATTCCCCCTCCCAACATCCACTCCACCGCATCCCCAAACCCCCATCCACTTTGCCCATTCCCCCTCCCCAACATCCTCTCCACCCCATCCCCAAACCCTCTCAACCCCATCCCCAAATCCTCTCCACCCCCTCGCCAACATCCTCTCCATTCCATCCCCAAACCCCCATCCACTCTCCCCATTCACCCTCCCCAAACCCCCATCCACTCTCCCCATTCCCCCTCCCCAAACCCCCATCCACTCTCCCCATTCCCCCTCCCCAAACGCCATCCACTCTCCCCATTCCCCCTCCCCAACATCCTGTCCACCCCATCCCCAAACCCCAACCACTCTCCCCATTCCCCCTCCCCAACATCCTCTCCACCGCATTCCAAACCCCCATCCACTCTCCCCATTCCCCCTCCCCAAATCCCCATCCACTCTCCCCAAACCCCCATCCACTCTCCCCATTCCCCCTCCCCAAACCCCATCCACTCTCCCCATTCCCCCTCCCCAACATCCTATCCACCCCATTCAAAACCCCCATCCACTCTCCCCATTCCCCCTCCCCAAACCCCCATCCACTCGCCCCATTTCCCCTCCCCAAACCCCCATCCACTCTCCCCATTCCACCTCCCCAACAACCTCTTCACCCCATCCATAAACACCTATCCCACCTCCCCATTCCCTCTCCCAAACACGCTCCCCACGCCATTCCCAAACCCCCATCTACTTACCCCATTCCCCCTCCCAACATCCTCTCAATCCCATCCCCAAACCCCCATCCACACTCCCCATTCCCCCTCACCAACATCCTCTCCACCCCATCCCCAACATCCTCTCCACCCATCCCCAACATCCTCTCCACCCCATCCCCAAACCCCTCCACCCACCACCCCAAACCCACTCCCACCCCATCCACCAAACCCTCCACCCATCCCCAAAGCCAACCACTCTCCCCATTCCCCCTCCCAACATCCCTCCACCCCACCCCAAACCCCCTCCACTCTCCCCATTCCCCCAACCAACCACCTCCACTCTCCTGATTCCCCTCCCCAACCCACACTCCACCCATTCCCCTCCCCAACATCCTCTCCACCCCATCCCCAAACCCGCATCCACTCTCCCCATTCCCCCCTGCCCAACATCCTCTCCACTCCATCCCCAACATCCTCTCCACCCCATCCCCAAACCCTCTCCACCCTATCCCCAAACCCTCTCCACCCCATCCCAAAACCCTCTCCACCCCATCCCAAAACCCTCCCCATCCCATTCCCAAACCCTCTCCAACCCCTCCCCAAACCCCCATCCAACCTCCCCATTCCCCCTCCTAAACATCCTCCCCACCCCATCCACAAACCCCCATCTACTCTCCCCATTCCCCCTCCCAACATCCTCTCCATCCCATCCCCAAACCCCCATCCACTCTCCCCATTCCCCCTCCCCAACATCCTCTCCACCCCATCCCCAAACCCGCATCCACTCTCCCCATTCCCCCCTGCCCAACATCCTCTCCACTCCATCCCAAAACCCTCTCCACCCCATCCCAAAACCCTCCCCATCCCATTCCCAAACCCTCTCCAACCCCTCCCCAAACCCCCATCCAACCTCCCCATTCCCCCTCCTAAACATCCTCCCCACCCCATCCACAAACCCCCATCCACTCTCCCCATTCCCCGTCCCCAACATGCTATCCACCCCATCCCCAAACCCCATCCATTCTCCCCTTTCCCCCTCCCCAACATCCTGTCCACCCCATCCCCAAACCCCAACCACTCTCCCCATTCCCCCTCCCCAACATCCTCTCCACCCCATTCCAAACCCGCATCCACTCTCCCCATTCCTCCTCCCCAAACCCCCATCCTCTCTCCCCATTTCCAATACCCAAACCCTCTCCACCCCATCCCCAAACCCTCTCCACCCCATTCCCAAACCCTCTCCAGCCCCTCCCCAAACCCCCATCCACTCTCCCCATTCCCCCTCCCCAAACCCTCATCCACTCTTGCTATTCCCCCTCCCCAAACTCCCATTCACTCTTCCCATTCCCCCTCCCCAAACCCCCATCCACTCTCCACATTCCCCCTCCCCAAACCCCCATCCACTCTCCCCATTCTCACCTCCCCAAGCCCCCATCCACTCTCCCCATTCCCCTACCCAATCCCCATCCAATCTCTCCATTCCCCCTCCCCAAACCCCCAACCACTCTCCCCAATCCCACTAGCCAAACCACCATCCACTCTCCACCTGCCCCCTCCCCAAACCCCCATCCACTCTCCCCTTTCTCCCTCCCCAAATCCACATCCACCCTCCCCATGCCCCCTCCCCAAACCCACATCCACCCTCCCCATGCCCCCTCCCCAAACCCCCATCCTCTCTCCCCATTCCCCCTCCCCAACATCCTCTCCACCCCATCCCCAAACCCACATCCACTCTCCCCATTCCCCCTCCCCAACATCCTTTCCACCCCATCCCCAACATCCTCTCCACCCCATCCCCAAACCCTCTCCACCCCATCCCCAAACCCTCTCCACCCCATCCTCAAACCCTCTCCACCCCATCCCCAAACCCTCTCCACCCCATCCCCAAACCCTCTCCACACCATCCCCAACCCCATCCACTCTCCCCATTCATCGCCAACATCCTCTAGACCCCATCCCCAAACCCCAACCAATCTACCCATTCCCCCTCACCAACATCCTCACCACCCCACCCCAAACCCCCACCTACTCTACACATTCCCCCTCCCCAAACACCCATCCTCTCCCCATTCCCCCTCCCCAAACCCCCATCCACTCTCCCCATTCCCCCTCCCCAAACCCCCATCCACTCTCCCCACTCCCCCATCACCACCCCATATCTACTCTCTCCAATCACCACCCCATATCCACTCTCCCACCCCATATCCACTCTCCCACCCCATATCCACTCTCCCACCCCATATCCACTCTCCCACCCCATATCCACTCTCCCACTCTTCCCTTCCCCTCTCCCCCTCTCCTCCCTCTTCGCCATCCCCACCCCATTCACTCTCCCCTTCTCCACCCACTCTCCCCTCCTCATCCACTCTCCCACTCCCCCATTACCACCCCATATCCACTGTTCCCCATCCCCCCTCCCCTCCCCCTCCTCTCCCCTCTCCCCCAACCCCACCCCCATTCACTCTCCCCTTCCCACCCACTCTCCCACTCCCCCATTCACCATCTCCCATCTCCCATCCCCAGCCCATATCCACTCTTCCCCATCCCCATCCATTCTGCCACTCCCCAACCCTACCCCCATCTCCCCATCCCCACCCCATATCCACTCTTCCACATCCCTATATCCATTCTCCCACTCCCAACCCCACCCCCATCTCCCTCCTCCCCACACCATATCCACTCTTCCCCATCCTCATATCCATTCTCCCACTCCCCAACCTACCCCCATCTCCACCCTCCCCATCCCCATATCCATTCTCCCACTCCCCAACCCTACCCCCATCTCCCCCCCTCCCCATATCCTCTCTTCTCCATCGCCATATCCATTCTCCCACTCCCCAACCCCCATCTCCCTCCTCCCTCCCCATCCCCATATCCACTCTTCCCCATCCCCATATCCATTTTCCCACTCCCCAACCCTACCATCTCCTCCCTCCCCATCCCCATATCCACTCTTCCCCATCCCCATATCCATTCACCCCCTACCCCCATCTCCCCCCTTCCCATCCCCATATCCATTCTCCCACTCCCCAACCCTACCCCCATCTCCTCCCTCCCCATCCCCATATCCACTCTTCCCCATCCCCATATCCATTCTCCCACTCCCCAACCCTACCCCCATCTCCCCCTTCCCCACGCCATATCCTCTCCCCATCCCCACATCCATTCTCCCACTCCCAAACCCTACCCCCATCTCTCCCCTCCCCACCCCATATACACTCTTCCCCATCCCCATATCCATTCTCCCACTCCCCAACCTTACCCCCATCTCCCCCCCTCCCCACCCCATATCCACTCTTCCCCATCCCCATATCCATTCTCCCACTCCCCAATCCTACCCCCATCTCCTCCCTCCCCATCACCATATCCACTCTCCCCCTCCCCGCCCCTATCCACTCTCCCCCTCCCCGCCCCCATCCACTCTCCCCCTCCCCGCCCCCCTATCCACTCTCCTCCTCCCCTCCCCTCCTATCCCCACTCCCCCATCCCCACTCCCCCATCCCCACTCCCCCATCCCCACTCCCCCATCCCCACTCCCCCATCCCCACTCCCCCATCCCCACTCCCCCATCCCCACTCCCCCATCCCCACTCCCCCATCCCCACTCCCCCATCCCCACTCCCCCATCCCCACTCCCCCATCCCCACTCCCCCATCCCCACTCCCCCATCCCCACTCCCCCATCCCCACTCCCCCATCCCCACTCCCCCATCCCCACTCCCCCATCCCCACTCCCCCATCCCCACTCCCCCATCCCCACTCCCCCATCCCCACTCCCCCTCCCCATCCCCACCTCTTATCCACTCTTCCCTCCATCCCCACCTACCCATTCACTCTCCCCCTCCCCCCACTCTCCCTCTCCCCCTCCTCCTCCTCCTCCAGTCTCCCCCATCCCCAAGCTCACGCATCCAGGAGGGTCCGGGCCATCGCCTCGTCGTCCTGCAGCTTCAGCCGATTCTTCACGCGATTCCAGCGGTGGATCTGACCACCGACGTTCACCAGGCCGCCGCCCTCACCCCATTCCCAGTCCAAACCGTCCTCCGGCCCAGCAGACGCCATGCTTGTGACTGGCTGCTGCTGCCTCTGCCCGCATGGCCGCCGCCCTCAGGCCTCGGGGTTTTTTAAAAAAAAGCATCAACACAGGTTTGACGCCGTTGCCAGCACTAAACATGGATCAAATGGTCACATCCTGCGAAAACTGATGGCTCGCCTGCTTCAAAGATGGTGCAGCTGGGCAGTGCATTGCATTTGACTGAAATGAGGTTAACTTTTGGTCAAGTCCAAAGGGGACAAAGACAGAACATGGTAGGTGGAATATTGTGACAGATTATGTTATATTTTATATGATGAAGAGATATGTTTTTGGAAGACTATGGGGTTTTGGTTAGGTTACAAACACTTCAAGACACATCTCATGCAAGAGTTATGCCGACAAGTCTGCAAAGACAATAGATTCCTGTGCTGGAGATTTTCACAACGAGGTGCCAATGGAAGGGCCCATCTCAGGAAACTGACAAGGT
Organism: Narcine bancroftii; assembly: GCF_036971445.1. Classification (NCBI taxonomy): domain Eukaryota; kingdom Metazoa; phylum Chordata; class Chondrichthyes; order Torpediniformes; family Narcinidae; genus Narcine; species Narcine bancroftii. The sequence continues at coordinate 189,443,498 of NC_091470.1, forward strand.
CTCTCATGCATTGATTTTGGGAAGCAGCAGGCTGTTTTGGTGGAGTGTGCTATTGGAGGATCATGTGGTTTTGCAAGCAGAGAGGTTTTTCTCTAAAGCCCTTTCACAATCCCAGGAATCGAATGCCAATCGGCCTTTAAAGTGGCAAGCGTGAAAGCAAAGTCTGCTCAACGCCAACGTCAGATGGCGTCATCTCACGCCGGGGATTGACAGCCTCGACACCTAGTACAATCCCCGGCATCTGCAGAGTCCGACGTTGAGATCAGGCAAGCGTGAAATGGGCAATTGCATTGCAGGCCCTTCCCACTAAAGGCAAAACAGATCAAACGCCAGGGGTAAACCCTTATAAGTGTGAAAGCTCAGTGTCCCGGTTAGGAGTGGTTTAGTTTGAAAGGCCAAGCCTTTATTCATCATACCTGGTACACTGGTACACTGAACGGCCAATTTAATGGGATGCAAGTGTGAAAGGGGTTTAAGTGTGACTCAGAGAGAGAGAGAGAGAGTGCTGGTTTTCTGCAGTGGCTTTTGGAAGCTTGTTTGAAACCCCATTTTGAAGACAGGTTGTGAGTTCTGAGTTCAGCCTGTTCAAAGGCCTTGTGGTCTAAACAGGAGGAGAGAGGGCTGGCTGCATCATGTTTCACCTGATAAGGGAAGCAGTAAAGGAACTCTGAGGTGACCTGAAGGAAAGAGGTTATCATCTGGAAAACCCTGATGGGGCAAGTTTCTTCGGCAAGACACTGACGTATCTGATTGGAAGGAATCAGTTTGTGGGTATCCAACGAGCAATGTATCTCTGATAACCTTTCAGCTCTAGAGCCTGGTGAACTTTACAAATGTTAAATTCTGTGCACGATATAAGAATTGCCTGCAACTAGTGAACTTGGAGGAGTGAGAAGTGAGATTGGACTGTGAGCCAAAGAACTTTTCTGAACTTACACACACATGCGCTTAGAATTAGAAGGGGGAATAAGTTAAGTTGATAGTAATAATTTAAAGTTATAGAGCTCATCAAAAGAATCAAAGACTTGTTGATCCAAACCAAGGCTTTTATTAGCAAAAGACAGGAGCACTTCACAGGTGGCCGACCAGTCTGGAATGATCTGACCTGGCTAGGGACACAACCCTTTAAGGCCCAGACAGTAGGCGTGGCTAAGCTCTCAGCCAATCGCTGTAAGCACAGTCTAGATACTGTAACTATATACACTATATACATTGGTGATAGATCTGTACTATCACAAAAGTTTGATCCAGTTTTTATGTTTAAAGAAAATTAAAAGTAACTTTTGTTGAAGTAACCATTTGTCTTGGTGAATTTCTATTGCTGCTGGGTTTTGGGATCCTCTGGGCTTGTAACATGCCTTTTTCCTGTGTGTGTTGGAAGGTTGAGAATCTATGCTCCAGACCCAATTGTTACTGAAATATTTGGCTTGAGAAAAATGGTAATTGGCCCATTTCTCTTTGGAGCTCTGAAACATAACGAGTCAATGAGGGACATTTAAAACAGTGATTTTCAACCTTTTTCTTCCCATCCACATCCCACCTTAAGCAATCCCTTACTAATCGCAGAGCACCGATGACATAGGGAATATTTGAAGTGGGATGTGAATGGAAAGAAAAAGGTTAAGAACCACTGATTTAAGGACTCTTACGTTTGCATTTCACTGATTTTTTTCTCTCTCATTTCACCGTTTGTTTACATTTATTTACGTGTATGTTGAGTACATCTTTGTTGCACAACCAACAAGTGGGAATTCTGCCATTCCCGGGGCAAAAGAATCTCAGGGTTGTCTGTGATGTCATGTATGTACAATGACAATAAATCTGAAATCTATTTAAGAAAAAGTTGGACAGGCACATGGATAGGAGGGGTTTGGAGGTATATGAACTGGGTGCAGGTCAGTGGGATGGCAGAAAAATAGACTGGATGTGTAGTGGAGAGCGAGGAAGGCTTTTACAAAACTTGCAGAGGGATCTGGACCAGCTGCAAACATGTGCTGCAAAAAGATGAATGGAATTTAATGCAGACAAGTGTGAGGTGGTGCATTTTGAAAGGACAACCTTTGGTAGGACATACACGGTTAACGGTCGGGCACTGAGGAGTGCGATAGAACAGCGGAATCCGGGAATACAGACATATAACTCTCTGAAAGTGGCATAACAGGTGGGCAGGATTGTAAGGAGAGCGTTTGGCATATTGGCCTACATAAATCAAAGTACAGGAGTTGGGATGTTACGATGAAGTTGCATAAGAAATTGGTGAGGCTAAATTTGGTGTAGTATGTGCAGTTTTGTCTCCTAACTACAGGAAGGATATCAGTTAAGGGTCTATCTCATTGGCCTGGAGACTAGGTGGTGACCTGGTGGCAACTCAAGCCTCCGCGACGTCTCCTGGAGACTAACTGGGTCTCCGAAGAATCGTGGGAAATTCAAATGTTCAATTTTTTGGGAGACTTTTTCCGTGACGTCTCCATCAGTTATGGCAAAGTCCTGGAGACTAGTTTTGTCCACGACTGGGGAGATGTCTCTGCGACACGTCACCGCGACGTCTCCTCAATGTCGCCAAGACCTGCTGGAGACCAAGGAGACCGAGGAGACGTTGCGGCGACGTCTCCCCAGTTGTGGACAAAATTACGTGGATGGGAGGGGGGTGAGGAACTTGGACAGGTACATGGATGGGAGCGGGATTTGGAATTTGGACAGGTATGTGGATGGGAGGGGATGAGAAATTTGGACAGGTACGTGGAAGGGAGGGGATGAGGAATTTGGACAGGTATGTGGATGGGATGGGTATGAGGAATTTGGACAGGTACATGGATGGAGGGAGATGTGGAATTTGGATAAGTACGTGGATGGAAGGGGGGGTGAGGAACTTGGACAGGTACATGGATGGGAGTGGGATTTGGAATTTGGACAGGTATGTGGATGGGAGGGGATGAGGAATTTGGACAGGTACGTGGAAGGGGGAGATGTGGAATTTGTACAGATATGTGAATGGGAGGGGGATGGGGAATTTGGTCAGGTACATGCATGGGATGAGGAATCTTGTCAGGAATGAGGATGGGAGGGGATGAGAAATCTAGAGAGGTACGTGGATGGGAGGGAAATGAGGAATTTGGACAGGTACGTGGATGGGGGGGTGGTGGGGTACGGAGGTCAGTGGGACCCAGCAGAAACAAATGGATCAGCACAGACTAGAAGGGCAGAAGGGCCTGTTTTTGATCTGTAATGTTCAATGGTTTCTGATTGATGCACAGTATTTCATGTCTGTTGGAGGATGCACAAACTCAAGGGTGTTTTTCATGTTAAAGATTTGCTGGTGAAGGGTTTTTTTTAATGGTTGGCAGGTTGTTAAACTACAGGCGTTGCCCTGGAGACTACGGCTTCCGGTGTGGGTGTCTCTGCTTCCGGCCCCGCGGCTACGACGGCCGCAGCCTGTGGTTCCGGTGCGAGATGATCGCGGGCCGGGTCGTGCCGCGGGCCGGCCGCTCCTCTGCTGGATGAGGGCGGCGCTGGAACCGGAGGGTGCGGGCCGCGAGGCATCGGAGTCCCGCTCCCGACGCGGCCGCTGGAGGAAGGTCCTGTACGAGCGGCAGCCTTTCCCCGACAACTACGTGGACGGCAGCTTCCTGGAGGCGCTGCGGAAGAACAGTGGGTGGGGGAGGTGTGAAGGGGAGGGGGAGGTGAGGGGAGTGGGGGAGAGGTGAGGGGAGAATGGAGGAAGGGGAAGGAGGGTTGGGGAGTGGGTGGGATAGGGAAGGGGAGAGTGGAGGGACGGGAGGAAGGGACATGGGAGGGGAGGACGTGGAGGGTGGAGAAGGAAGGGTTGGTGAAAGGGGAACGGGTGGGAGGGTGTTGGGAGGGGGATGGAGATAGGGTGGGGAAGGGAGAGCAGGGAAGAGGTGGTGGGATGGAGGAAGGGAGGGGATGGGGTGGGGAAGTTGAAGTGGGGCAAGGTAGGGTGTGGGAGGGGGACGGGGTAAGCGGTGGGGGATGGGAAGGAGCAGAAGGGTGGGGAAGGACGTGTGGGGCAATGGAGGGGGAGTGGAAAGGGAGGGGGATGGGGTCAGCGGTGGGGGGAAGGGAAGGAACAGAATAGGGTGGCCAAGCAGGGGGAAGGGTAAGAGGGGATGGGAGGGGTGGGTGAAGATACAGAGGGGAAAGAATGGGATGGTGAGAGGGGATAGGAGGGGGTGGTGGGGTGTAGTGGAATGATTGGGGAGGGCGGTAGCTGGGATGGGGATGGAGGGATAATGGTACACGGAGGAGGAGGATGTGGGGAAGAGGTGAAGGGGGTCTGTCACGTGTGCCAAGATGCACAGAGTACATGATGTGAGGATGGGAGGGTCAAAAGATGGGATGGGGGTAGGGAGAGGGTGTGCAGGTGGGGAAGGGGGTTTGATGAGAGTGGGGGAGTGAGGAGCTGGGTGGAGAGGGAGATTGAGGAGGGGGAAGATTGGTATGTAATGATTGGGGAGCTGGGGAAGGAGGGTGAGGATAGGTGGTGGGGGTGAGGAGGGGAGAGGAGTGAGTAGAGGGGAGGGAATGAGGGTAAGGAGGGGGAGTGAACGGCCCAGCTATTCTGTGCCAAACTACACTGACCTGCAACCATTCCATAGCCCTCCATACCTCCTCCCATCCATGAACCTGTCCAAATTCTCATTCACATCTCTGTGTGAAGCAGCTCCCCTGCCCCCCCAAAACATCTCACCTTTCACCCTTTAACCCACACCCTCTAGTTCTTGACTAGAGGCCTCAGTGAGAATGCACTGACAGACTTCGGGAATCCAAGCTGTGCCCTTGAGCAGGAAGGCAGCAAAACGGCAAACCTGCCTTTTGAGGAACAAGAAGAGAGAGAGGGGACATTGGTGTGAGGAGAGAGGCCCAGAATCACCCTGCCCACCTGTTCCTGCATTCTGTGGCAGGAGAATCAATCTCCACCGCTACCCAGGGGATATGTTCCCGAAGCCACAAGTGAAACAAAAAGACAAGGGTAGTGCCAAGTGAGGCATTTTGAAATTTTCAGCGCAGCAAAGTCTGGAGAAATTCTGCAGGTCACATGTAGGGAGGTGACGATATAGAACCGATGTTCTGGGCCTGAGCCTTTCGTCAAGGGATGAGCAAATAAAAAGGTCGGGGGAAGGAGGAGACGAAGGGGCAGGAGGGGGAGCACCATTGGGCAAGAGGTCAGAGGGAGATGTGAGTGGGAGGAGAGAAGAGGAAAGAGCTGGGAAGTGATGGGGGAGGGTGGGGAGCTGAAGGGATATGTAAGAGAGAAAGACTCAAGGGAGGGAGCTAACGGAAACGAGGCAAGTCAATGTTAATGGCATCCGGCTGGAGGGGGCCCAGACAGAAGATGAGGTGGTGTTCCTCCGATTTGCGATCTGGCAGTACAAGACCGTAGACATGGCAGCGATGGAGAATTGAAATGGGTGGCCACTGGTTGATCCAGACTATTGTGGCGGGCAGAGCCAAGGTGCTGAATGAAGTGATCTCCCAGTCTGCGCTCAGTCTCCCCAAAGTAGAGGAGATCCCATAATGGGAGCTCCGGATGCTGTAGATGACCCCAGCAGTTTCACTTAGATATAATTTATATAATAAAATATTCACATGACAAGGTGCCACAGCAGTGGTGTTGGTGTAAATAGAAATGATTGTAACCACGTACAGTGATGGAAATGTATGAATTCAAAACTAAGGGTTGGTATACAGCTATTCCCTGACATAGAGTCCGAGTTCCATTCTGACCAACCGATCATATCTTGAAATGGACGTAAGTCGGATGTATGTTAGCATGGCATGTAATCCTCTCGCTCTCAGCCCCCACTCTGATCGCGCTCTACCAACAGCCTGCTCTCAGTCCCCACATTGATTTCACCGCTCTGCGTTCTACTGACACATTGCTATCAGTCCTTACACTGATCCCACTGGCCTGCGCTCTCCAGACAGCCCACTATCAGTCCTTACACTGATCCCACTGCCCTGCACTCTACCAACACCTTGCCCTCAGTCCTTACATTGATCCCACTGCTCTCCGCTGTACTGAAACCCTGCCCTCAGTCCCCATGCTGCCCCGCACTCTCATTTCTGTTCAAGTCCCCACATTGATCCCACTGGTTGTAACTCGGTGAGAGGCTGTATATACAGACATACTATATACATATACAAACACACATACATACAGTCTCTTATCCAGAATTCAAGTAACCGGCAGCCTCGAGCAACCAGAAAAAAAAATTATGGAAAATAAGCAGGTTTAAAAAAAAGGAAGTTTAAAATTGGCACGCCTCGCTGTTAGTTTGCCAATCATGTAACATGCAATCTAAAGCAACTGGAAATTCACTTATCCGGCATCTGTCAATCCCGAGAGGCACCAGATACCAGGGGTTTTACTGTACATTTTGACGCGCATCCATACAGGCTGACACAGACATACATTATATTTTGAGATTGGGCCTGACACAGGACCTGCTCTTGAAAGGAATTGACCATGTCTGGGCTTCGGAGATTGAAACTCAGATCGCAGGCCACGTGCTGACCAGACGCTGTGCTCTCTTGCAGGTTATGTGCGGCAGTACCGCTACTGGTCAGTCGTGCTTGAATCCAGTGTTGTCATCCAGCAGCTCTCCAGGTGAGCACACACTGGAGTGGGGGGGTGTGGTGGGGGAGAGCGGAATGGCAGGTGTGACTGGTGTGTGTGGGTGGCAGGGAGGATCACTCGGATATCGCTTCTCCACACCCCCACCCCATTGACAGAGCAGTAGATGGAGAAATGCCCACTGTAATATGTAAGCACATCAATAATGTAATCTCAACTGTTCAGGAATGGCGTAATTATTTTGATAGAAAATTAATTTTCAATGGCACTGTTTTTCTGGTTTAAAAACACCGTTTTTCTTGCACTCTAACTGGTTGCAAATGGCCGGGCTTAATATTGTTCGGCCAGTCACTCCCTCTGAATGTGCCCCACAACAAAGAGCCAGCCCCACTCTTCCCCTGCCGATTATCTCCCCTGTGCTTTCTCACAGTGTGTGTGTCTTTGTTGTGATCTGGTGGCACATGGACCAGACCCACCTCTCTCCTCACCAGCTCTTTGCTTGGGGACTCGCCCTCAACCTGCTCGGATACCTCCTGTTTGACCTCATCGACCTCGGGGAGCTGCGAACACTCAGCGGCCGCACACGTGAGTTGCCCCCAGAGATGCGGGCGGATTTCCGATGAACTGTTCCCTGCCACGTGTGCTGAGATGCAGTAAAACGGTTCTACTGTGGGCCCCGCACTCGAGCCCAGGCGATGTTTCAGTACTGCAGGGTGTAGTATAACAGTAAGTCACAGAGCGCAGTTAGCGCCCTGCTCACAAGGCAGCTTGAAAGGGTCGGACCCGGTCAGCGTCGTCCAACGTCAACCAGGTTCCTGCCCCAGCTCAGAGGTAGTCAGGGAACCCAGTTAAACTTACGCAAGATGCGCCCACTGGTGGCTTGAACAGCAAAATGGCTGACCCAGTTACTCTTGTGACGTCAGCACTTACACGCTGGGGTCACAAAGTAACCCCAGCTGAAAAATGTTTGTGGTGATTGGGGGTCGATGCCAGGACCTGGGGTGAATAAGGGTGGGGTGGGATGAGAGGTTGCTGCCACAAGGGAAGAAACGGGGAACACAATGGGGGGGGGAGAGGTTGGTGGGGTGGGTGGGTTTGCTATGATCAGCGGGGAGGGATTGCTGCCACGGAGGAGAGGGGTCGCTACCACGGGGAGAGAGAGTAGAGGGGTCGCTTGCCATAGGGTCAGAGGGGTTGGCTGCTGCGGGGGTGGGTGAGGGGGAAACGTGATTGACGGTGGGAGGGAGACTTTACAGCTGGTGGGGGGGACAACAAAGGAAACTAGTTTGCGTGACGCGTTATTTACCCGGGGGCGGGATCCCCCTTAAATTTTTATTTAAACAAGAAATAGACAAATATCTCATTAGTGAGAGCAACAAGGGATATAGGGGAAAGGCCAGCAACTGGAACTAGTGTAGAGCAGCTTATTGTAGATTTATGGAACAGAATCAATGGGCCTAATGGCCTGGTTCTGTTCCTTTGTCTTGTTGTGAAATCGCCGGGTTGGTGATTGACTGGGGCTATCCTCCCCTCAGCTTAAAATGTGCTGGAGGCACATTTGCCCCACTAATCACACGGGGTGGGGTGTTACGGGTGGTCACAAAGCGCGGGGTGGGGTGTTACGGGGGTCACAGAGCGCAGGGCGGGGTGTTATGGGGGGGTCACAGAGTGCGGAGCGGGGTGTTACGGGGGGAGTCACAGTGCGGGGTGGGGTATTACGGGGGACACAGAGCGTGGGGTGGGAGGGAGAGGGGAGATGGGTTGCGGGTTGACAGTGTCATCAGCTCGTCCCTAACCGGCCAGATGGAGCGGCCGTACATTCGTATGAGGCAGTGGAGCGCAGTGCTCCATCGACGATCCTTCCCCGAAAGGGATCGCAGTCGCTGCCTCGGAGCCGGCCACAGCTCATTCGTAGATTCAGTCTCCTGATGAGAATCTCTGCTCCACTCGGGCTTTTTCACTGGATGATAGGGCCTGCAGAGTCCAGGGTGCTCCTATTTCTTCCTTCTTTTGTTTTCACTGTTCACCAATCCCTGACTGGCCCATGTTTCACCCCCAATTCCGCCCCTCCTTGCAGTCAGTCTTGACAGGGCTTCGAACTGGAAAGTTAACTCTTCCCCCGCTGCTCCATTCATATAGCAGCCCTGTTCCTTGCTCCAGGCAAGGGGGGGGGGGGCAGTTGGAGAGGATGTGAGAGGGAGAATTGCAGGGTGCTCTGAAGATGAACCGAGTGACAAGGCGATCGGTCTGAGACGGGCGGCAAGGCTGGATTTGAGGTTTTGGTGAGGAGGTTGCAAGGAGCTGTGTGGGCAGCAGGAAACTCACACTCGCCGGTTCTCTGTCCTCAGGGTGGGCTGACCTGAAGAGCACAGTTGTCTTTGTCACATTCACCTACGGATTTTCACCGGTGCTCAAAACCCTGACGGAATCCATCAGCACCGACACCATCTACGCCATGTCTGTGAGTGACCAGTTCAGTGTAACTGACCCAGATGCAGATACTGCTGTATCTCTCTCGCTCCCCCCACCCCCCTCACCTACGCGCTACCCCAGTACCCGGTCCCCTCCCTGCTCTCCATCTCTGTTCATCAGACTCACAGCCTGTGGGAAGAAGCTGTTCCCCAGCCTGGCCGTCCTGATTTTGATGCTCCTGTTACCCTTGGATCCATGGCACAGAAAAGGCATTTCGGCCTTTCTAGTCTGTGCTGAACTCTTATTCTGCCTCTTCACCCTGACATATCCCCCAGACCATAACCTTCCATACTCCTCCCATCCATGGACCTGCCCAAATTTTTCTTAAATGTTAAATTTGAGCCCGCATTCACCACTCCAGCTTGTTCCACACCCCCACCCCTCACTGCGTGAAGAAGTTTCCCCCTTGTGTTCCTTTTAAATATTTTCCCTTTACTCATGTCCACTAGCTTTTTTCTTGCCTAACTTCTGAGATACTGTGTGCTTAAATGAGAGTCTCCTGTAATTCTTTGAGCCCTATTTGAGCACCCCTCCCAGTAAATGTGGTCAGTTGAGGAAAGGGAAACACCAGTGATCTTCCAGGCTGTTTTGGTGATCTTCTGTCTTGATGCTTTGCAGCAATCGTCCCACACAATGATGCAACCTTTTGCGGTTCGTCTGGACGTTCCCCCACCCCTCCCACCAATCCTGACCTTCCCTTGGTCCCTAACCTGCCCCCCCTCCATCGAGATGTTTACCTCTTTGATCTAGACGTTCCCTTGGCCCCTGCATGCCTAGACTCCTCGTACTCTTGCCCTCTGCCACAACATTCCCTTGGCCCGTTCCTGTCCAGAGGTTCCCTCACGCCTATCCCTTGGCCTAGATCAGTGTTTTTAAACATTTTCTTTCCATTTACATGCCACCTTAAGTAATCCCTTTGCTATCAGTGCTCTGTGATTAGTAAGGGATTACTTAAGGTGGGAAGAAAACATTTGAAGACCCCTGCTCTAGATGTTCTCTGTTCCATTTCCCCCCACCAAAAAAAATCTAGAAGTTCCCTTGACCTATTTCTCTCTATTTAGACGTTCCCTCAGTCCCTTCCCCGCACTCCCTTTGAGAGTTCAAGGTTCTTTTAATTGTCAAAGAGTGGCTGTGAGTAGTGCCCGGCGCCCTAACAATAGGAGAAAGAGAAACAAAAGCGAGACCCTTCAAAGTCCGTGGATTAATTTCACTGAAATTGTACAACTCCTCAGAAAATGAACGAGTCAAACGTTTATGAGGTTAGAAGTGGGACAGATAGTCTGGAAAAATCCAGCGCAAAAAAAGGTCCCAGGAATGCCGGATTTCTGGAGGTGGATATGGTTGAGTCTGACGAGTGTGTGCGTGTGCTCATTGAAGGGGTAATGACCAGCTCCCTTGTTCTCCAGGTCTTCATGTTGTTGGGACACCTAATATTCTTCGATTATGGAGCCCACGCAGCCATGTAAGTGCAGTAGGTCTGGACGGAGCGTCCGCGAAAGATTCCCACCGTTGATGAAGGTGGTATGGGATGAGCTTATTGTTATCGACTGTTCAGATCAGCCGTAACCTCCAGACGTTATCGAACAGATAGTGGGACAGATCGTGTTGTCGGATGACACTTTTTTAAAAAAAGTTTTTTATTTTTCACACTATAAACCACATTGATCAAGATACATACATTTTTCTTTTCAAATATATACAGTGTCGTTTTCCCCCCCATCTTCCCATCCCACCCTCCCTACCTCCCCTCCCATTCATTTAAAGTTCAGAATCTAAGATACATTAAACCCGTCAAACAATGTTGTCACTCAATAAAAATAAACAAGAAGTTCCACTGAGTCAATTCTTTTAATTTCCTTCTCCTTCTGTCATTTTAGGTGGTAGATGTCCCCGGTAGGTTTTCTCTATTGTGTTTCATGTATGGCTCCCATATTTGTTCAAATATTGTAATATTATTTCTTAAATTATATGTTATTTTTTTTAGTGGAATACATTTATTAATTTCTATATACCATTGTTGTATTCTCAAGTTATCTTCTAATTTCCAGGCTGACATAATACATTTTTTTGCTACAGCTAGGGCTATCCTAACAAATCTTTTTTGTGCACCATCCAAATCAAGTCCAAATTCTTTGTTTTTTATATTAATTAGGAGGAAGATCTCTGGGTTTTTTGGTATATTGCTTTTTGTGATTTTATTTAATATCTGGTTCAGATCTTCCCAAAATTTTTTCACTTTCTCACATGTCCAGATTGCATGAATTGTTGTTCCCATTTCCTTTTTACAGCAAAAACATCTGTCAGATACTGTTGGGTCCCATTTATTTAACTTTTGAGGTGTAATGTATAGCCTGTGTATCCAGTTATATTGTATCATAACGTAACCTCGTGTTTATTGTATTTCTCATAGTTCCAGAGCATAACTTCTCCCATGTTTCCTTCTTTATCTTTGTTTAAATCTTGTTCCCATTTTTGTTTAGTTTTACCATTTGTTTCCTCATTCTCCTTTTATTGCAGTTTAATATACATATTTGTTATAAATTTTTTGATTATCATTGTGTCTGTAATCACATATTCAAAATTACTTCCCTCTGGTAACCTCAGACTGCTTCCCAATATGTCCTTCAAGTAGGATTTCAGTTGGTAGTATGCCAACACTGTATCGTGAGTTATATTTATCCTTCATTTGTTCAAAGGATAATAATTTATTTCCCGAAAAGCAATTTTCTATTCTTCTGATCCCTTTTTTCTCCCATTCTCTGAAGGAAAGGTTATCTATTGTAAAAGGGATTAGCTGATTTTGCGTCAGTATTAGTTTTGGTAATTGGTAATTTGTTTTATTCCTTTCTACATGAATCTTCTTCCAAATATTGAGCAGATGATGTAATACTGGAGAATTCCTACGTTGTACCAATTTTTCATCCCATTTATATAATATATGTTCAGGTATCTTCTCCCCTATTTTATCTAGTTCTAATCTAGTCCACTCTGGCTTTTCCCTTGTTTGATAAAAATCTGATAGGTATCTTAATTGTGCGGCTCTATAATAATTTTTAAAGTTTGGCAGTTGTAAGCCTCCTTGTTTATACCATTCTGTTAATTTATCCAGTGCTATCCTCGGTTTCCCCTCTTTCCATAAAAATTTCCTTATTATTTTCTTTAACTCCTTGAAGAATTTCTCCGTCAAGTGTATTGGCAATGCCTGAAATAGGTGTTGTATCCTTGGGAAAATGCTCATTTTAATACAGTTTATCCTTCCTATTAGTGTTAGTGGTAAGTCTTTCCAATGCTCTAAGTCGTCCTGTAATTTTTTCATTAGTGGATAATAATTGAGTTTATATTGATGGCCAAGGTTTTTATTTATTTGTATACCTAGGTATTGTATTGCTTGCATTTGCCATCTGAATGGTGATTCTTTCTTAAATTTTGAGAGATCTGCATTATTCATTGGCATTGCTTCACTTTTATTTGCGTTGCTCTTGTAACCCGACACTTCTCCATATTCCTTCAATTTCTTATGTAATTCTCTTATTGATATTTATGGTTCTGTTAAGTATACTATAACGTCATCTGCAAATAAACTGATTTTATATTCCTTGTCTTTTATTTTTATCCCTTTTATTTTATTTTCTGTTCTTATCAATTCTGCTAGTGGTTCTATAGCTAACGCGAACAATAAGGGTGATGGTGGACATCCCTGCCTTGTTGGTCTGCTTAAGTTAAATTGCTTTGATATATATCCATTTACTGTCACTTTCGCCAATGGCCCCTTATATAATGCTTTAATCCAATTAATATATTTCTCTGGTAAACTGAATTTTTGTAATACTTTGAATAAATAATTCCATTCTACTCTGTCAAAGGCCTTCTCTGCTTCTAAAGCAACTGCTACTGTTGGAGCTTTATTCCCTTCTACTGCATGAATTAAGTTAATAAATTTACAAATATTGTCTGTTGTTCGACTTTTTTTAATAAATCCAGTTTGGTCTAGATTTACTATTTTTGGTACATAGTCGGCTAATCTGTTTGCTAATAGTTTAGCTATTATCTTATAATCTGTGTTAAGTAAAGATATTGGTCTATATGACGCTGGTGCGAGTGGATCTTTCCCTGTCTTTGGTATTACTGTAATTATTGCTGTTTTGCATGAATCTGGTAAGCTTTGTATTTTATCAATCTGGTTGATTACTTCCAGGAGGGGAGGAATTAATAAATCTTTAAATGTTTTATAGAATTCTATTGGGAATCCATCCTCTCCTGGTGTTTTATTATTTGGTTGTTTTTTTTTTATTATCTCTTGTATTTCTACTATTTCAAATGGTTCTGTTAATTTATTTTGTTCCTCTATTTGTAATTTTGGTAGTTCAGTTTTAGTTAAAAATTCGTCTATTTTGTCTTCTTTCCCTTCGTTTTCAGTTTGGTATAATTGTTCATAGAATTCTTTGAAGTTTTCATTAATCTCCGTTGGATTTTATGTGATTTGTTTGTCTTTTTTCCTTGATGCCAAAACCATTCTCTTAGTTTGTTCTGTCTTAAGCTGCCATGCTAGAATTTTGTGCGTTTTTTCTCCTAGTTCATAATATTTCTGTTTTGTCTTCATTATGTTCTTCTCCACCTTATATGTTTGTAATGTTTCATATTTTATTTTTTTATCTGCCAATTCTATTCTTTTAGTTGTGTCTTCCTTCATTGCTAATTCTTTCTCTATATTTGCTATTTCCCTTTCCAACTGCTCTGTTTCCTGATTGTAGTCCTTCTTCATCTTGGTTACATAACGTATTATTTGCCCTCTGATGAACGCTTTCATTGCGTCCCATAGTATAAACTTATCTTTCACTGATTCCGTATTTATTTCAAAGTACATTTTAATTTGTCTTTCAATGAATTCTCTAAAATCCTGCTTTTTAAGTAGCATGGAGTTTAATCTCCATCTATACATTCTTGGAGGGTTGGATGACACTTGAGGGATTCTTTAACAGCGCTGTGAGTGTGTGATGGGGCAGTGTAGAGGGAACTTCAGTGTGTATCTAACCATTGTCCCTGCCCTGGGAGTGTGTAATGGGACAGTGTAGAGGGAGTTTCACCCAGTATCTAATCATTGTCCCTGCCCTGGGAGTGTGTGACGGGACAGTGTGGAGGGAGCTTCACTCAACATCTAACCCACCCTGGGATTGCAGAAAGCTGGACCATCCTCTGTCTGGAGTCAGGGGAGGGAGCACAGCTGCTCCCCCTGCAGTCACAGAGGCACCCCGCTGGGTGGGTGTCAAAGTTCCATCTCTGTTCACCCAGAAGCCGAAACTACTGCCCGGTGAAGTCTTTGAGAAGACACTTGTGTAGGATAGGAAAGGTTCGGAGGGACATGGGCTGAATACCAGTATATGGGAGTAACGTGGTCAGCATGGGCAGGCGGTTCGGACAAAGTCCCGATCGGGCTGCAGAAACCTGACTGATTCTATTCTGTTTTGTCTTTGTCTGCTCTTTGTTCCACCCCGGTTCCTCTCGCTCCCTCCCCCCATTTTTCCTCCTTGACCCACTCCCCTTTCCCCTTCCTCTCTCTCTATCTCCTGTTCACTCGCTTGCATTCTCCCTCGTGTGTGCTCTCTCTCTCTCTCTCTCTCTCTCTCCCTCTCTCTCTCCCTCTCTCTCTCTCGTTGCCCCCTCCTCCCCATCCCCCACCATCACAGTGTGTCCAGCACCCTCTCACTGAACATGGCTATCTTTGCCTCAGTGTGCCTGGCCTCCCGGCTGCCCAGCTCCCTCCATGCCTTTGCCACGGTCACCCTGGCCATCCAGATCTTCGCCCTGTGGCCCATGTTCCAGAAGAAGCTCAAGGTACGACGGCTCTTTCCCCTCTCGGCCCAAGGTCTTTCCCTGTCAGGCCCCCCACCGCACTCCCTGGGGGAGAGGAGATGCGGTCATGGGGGGGGGGGGCGAGGAGGAGGGAGCCAATGGGGTCAGGAGAGAGGGGCTGGGGGAGGGATTGTGGGGCGGAGAGGGGAGAGAGGGAGGGGAGAAAGGGTCAAGGGGAGGGAGGGAGGGTGGTGAGGGGGATGGGGATAGGAAGGGGGGAGGGGAGGGTGGCGCAGGGATGGGTAGCATGGGGCTGGGCCAGCGGGGAGGTGGGGGTGGCTCAGGGATGTAGTGTGGGGTTGGGCCAAGGGGGCGAACTGGGGTCCATGCCCATCTACTGACCCCCACTCCCCATGTTCCAGGCCCACGCCCCCAGCTGCTCGCTGGCCGTGACTGTCCTGTCATCCGTCGCTGCCGCCCTGGGACTGCTCAGCGTCTCCCCTACGGCCACCGTGCTCTTCATTCTCCTGCTGCTCCTCGTCGCCTTCCTCTGCCCTCACTGCCTCGTCACCCTGCAGGCCTCCAAAGAGTAAGTCTGGTGGTGGGGGGTAGCACAAGGGCTCACGGAGGGAGGGAAGGTGGGTGGGGTGGGGGGGGTTTGCAGGGGGGAGGGGAGATCCTGGGAAAACACAGAAATGATGGAGGAAAACAGCTAGTCTCACATTGCCAACCAGAGGTAAAGGTATACACTATATATTCTTGCTTAATGGTTGAGTATTTTGGATCAATTTTCCGTGTGAAATGTGGAGGGGGTGGACTTTTACACGGGTCATACTTTTTAACCGCAGTAAGTGCTTGCATCATTCAAGGTATCAGGAGCTCAGATGGTCAGGACTGGGTGGTAAATCCAGGGTGTCAGGAGGTCTGGTGGGTGAGCAGACGAGGCGAGGGTCCGCGGTCGGTAGATTGGGAGCTCGATGGGAGGGGTCTGAAGCTCGATGGGCAGGCGACCAGAGCCAAAAGTGGGCGGTCAACTTTTACGCATCCGGAAAATTATCTTTGGACCAAAATAAGGGGTGGGTCGTCTATTTAATGGGATCAACTATTACATGAATATTTACAGTATAACAGAAGATTTAGGCTTGAATCTATCTTCAGGGTACATTGTGGACACTGTGAGACATGCTGAGTTCTTCCAGCATTTATGTCTTAACACTGCCATCACAGTGTCTGCAGACGTTGATGTTTTCCCAAGATCGGGGTGGCGGGGGGACAACTTACAGAAATTTCTACAAATGTAAGAGATGTGAAAAATGCATATGGTCTTATCCCCGGACAAGATTTAAGGCAAACGGGGCCTTGAAACATTACAGCACAGAAAACAGGCCATTCTGTCCTGTGCTGAATTACTATTCTGCCGAGTCCCACTGACCTGCCCCCAGTCCACCACCCTCCGAACCCCTCCCATTCATGTACCTATCCAAACTATTCTTAAATGTTAAAATTGAGCTCAAATTCACCACTTCAGCTGGCAGCTCGTTCCACACTCCCACCGCTCCCTTTGTGAAGAAGTTGCCTCTCATGTTCCCCCTAAACTTTTCCCCTTTCACCTGAACCCATGTCCTCTGGTTTGTATCTCACTTCCCCCCAGTGCAAAAATTCGATCTACATTTACTATCTCTCCCCCTCATAATGTTAAATACTTCCATCAAACCTCCCCTCATTCTTCTCCGCTCCAGGGAATAAAGTCTCAACCTGTTCAACCAGTTCTTGAAGTCACAACAACATCCTAGTAAATCTACTCTGCACTTTTTCTATCTTATTGATCTCTTTCCTGTAGTTCGGTGACCAAAACTGCACACAATGCTCCAAATTTGTCCTCACTAATGTCTTTTACAACTTTACCATAACATCCCAACTCCTGGACTCAATAATTTGATTTATGAAGGCCAATGTGACAAAAGCTCTTTACAACCCTGTCCACATGTGACGCCACTTTCTGGGAATGATATATCTGTATTCCCAGGTCCTTCTGTTCTACAACACTGCTCAGTGCCTGACTGTTCACCATGTACGTCCTTTCTTGGTTTGTCCTTCCAAACTTCACCACCTCATTCTCGACTGCATTAAATTAAAAAGGATCTGAGGGGCCATGTTGTGCGCACGATGGGTGGTGGCATGGAATGGGGATGTTGGAGATGGCATTTGGATAGGATTATGGATGGGAAAGGTTTGTAGGGATATCAGCCAAGCACAGGCAACTGGTACTAGCTCAGTCTGGATGAGTGGGGCTGAAGGGCTTGATGTTGGGCTGCAGAACTTCCCACTGCCCTTCCCTGTCCTGGAACCCCAGGCTACTCTGGGCTAAGAGCTGAAGTTCACAGCAGATACTCACTCTCTCTCTCCCTCCACCCCCCGCCTCCCCCCTCTCCCTCCACCCCCCTGCCTCCCCCTCCCACCTCTCCCTCCACCCCCCCGCCTCCCCCTCTCCCTCCACCCCCGCCTCCCCTCTCTCCCCCCGCCTCCCCCTCTCTCCCCCCGCCTCCCCCTCTCTCCCCCCGCCTCCCCCTCTCTCCCCCCGCCTCCCCCTCTCTCCCCCCGCCTCCCCCTCTCTCCCCCCGCCACCCCCTCTCTCCCCCCGCCACCCCCTCTCTCCCCCCGCCTCCCCCTCTCTCCCCCCGCCTCCCCCTCTCTCCCCCCGCCTCCCCCTCTCTCCCCCCGCCACCCCCTCTCTCCCCCCGCCTCCCCCTCTCTCCCCCCGCCTCCCCCTCTCTCCCCCGCCACCCCCTCTCTCCCCGCCTCTCCCCCGCCTCCCCTCTCACCTCCTTCCCACCCCCCTCTCTCTCCCTTTCTCTTCCTTTCCCAGCAACATCCATGGTCCTTGGGACGAGGCAGAAATCAAGGAAGATCTGTCCAGATTCCTGGGGTGATGGTGGATTGATGGGGGAGGAGGTGGGGGTGAACCAGGAAACTTGTTCCTCACTACCGCCGGGAGTACTGGGAGGTGGGCGGAGTAGGCGAGCGATGAATCGGACCCCACCCTCCCTCTCCCTCGTGAAGGAGCCCAGCACAGTCTCCTCTCCCCTCTGCCCCCCTCTCTTCCCACCCCACCCCAACCTCCTCCCAATACTCCACTCTCTGCCTCGCGCACTCCTGGTGCGTTGCGGAAGACGGGAGCAGCCAGCTCTCTGGGCACCATGAGTAACACCCTGTCTGTCTCCACCTCAACCACCCTTCCTCAGTGGGGAGTGAGCCCCTTCTCTCATCACTGGGAGCCGAGTTGGGCCTGTCCCTGCTACTCATGTCACTCAACCTTCCTGTCTTCCCAACCCTGGGTGGACACCAGAGACCCTCTTGAAGATGGCTGCACACTCACAGCGTAATGTAATAGTCACCCGTTTGCCCTCTCCTCCCACCCCCACACCCCCCTCCCATGGGAGTTCACACCTTGTGTGTACACAAACTCCCCTCCCGCAGACGCTGAAAGTTAAAACAGGCAGTGGTGGAAACACTCAGCAGGTCCATAAGCCTCCGCAGAGGCAGAGGGCAAGGTGCCATTTAAAATGGGGCGTTTAACCCGGCGTCTCTCCCACCAACCCCCCTCCCCCCCGCCCTAGCCCGACCTCCTGAGGATTCCCCGTTCCAGCACAGTGCAGAGGGGAGAGGTTGGGGGTGGGGGAATAAAAGGGCTAGCACAGACACGGCAGGATGAACGGCCAATGTGGACGCTCAGCGCCAGGCACCAGACAAGGAGCCAGTAGTCCCGCAATCAGTTCCAGGTGAACCCTCGGGGAATGTGTTGCTATTCATCGGACCCCTCCCTGGGGTAACTGAGGCCGCAGGAGTAAGGGGGTCAGAGTCCAAGGACCCCAAGAAAGCACTTTTTTAAAAAAAAAGGTTTTATAATTGTATCTGTAAATGTTTATTTTAAATTAATAATTTATAAAGTTTAATACTGCATTTAATATTTTTATCTCTATTTTTACTGAAATTCCACATCAAAAAAACTGCATAGGGATGCATTTAAAAGGGAAAAATGGAGAAGTACAGAATGTTCTCCACTCGGATCGTCCATGGTACCCACGTTCTTCATCCAGCATCGTTTATGGTAGCAGGGTTGAGGGATATGGGGAGAAGGAAGGAACGGGGAACTGACTGTGGATAATCAGCCATGATTACTGAATGGCGGTGCTGGCTCGAAGGGCCAAATATCTATTGTCTAATAGCAAAGCAGGTTCCACTGACCTGCTCCTATTTCTTGCGTTCATCTGACGGTCCAGGTCATAACCCGCTTTTTCGCGGCAGATCCTGGTCCCTCTGGCTCTCAGCCAATGAGGTGTTCCACGTCCCTCTGGCTCTCAGCCGATGAGGTGTTCCCTGTCCCTCCGGCTCTCAGCCGATGAGGTGGAGGGGGAGCAGCAGGCAGCTTGCCGCTCACACCAGATGAATGACAGCAGAGAGGTTCAGCCGGAGGAGCAGATATTCTTCCCGGGGATCGCTCCCTCGTCAATGAACTGGGTCAACATTGGGGCCATGTGCTAACTGGGAATGACATCCACGGTGTGGAGAGAACCATGATTTAGCTTGGAGTCTGGCTGTTCTCACCACATGAGGACAGTGTGAACTGGGAGAAGCCGAAAGCCTCAGCAAAGAAACACATAAATGGCAGCAGCCATTTAAAAAAAGGCTCCAAAAGTAACCCTGGAAATTAATGGTGAGTCTGACGTCAGTAGGAGGTAAATTATTGGAAGGTATTCTTGGGTATACAATTATTTGGATAGCCAGGGACTGATTAGGAAGTCAACGTGGCTTTGTGCGTGGTACATCATGTTTAACCAATCTTAGAGTATTTTGAGGCGGTTACCAGGAAAGTTGAAAAAAAGGCTGTGGATGTTGTCTACATGGATGTTAGTCGAGAAGGTTTAGATTAGTTCAAACTCTCTTTCCACTCACATCCCACTTTAAGTATTCCCTGTGCCATCGGTGCTCTGTGATTAGTAAGGGATTGCTTAAGGTGGGATGTGAGTGGGAAGTTTGATAACCACTTTTAATTGTCCCTCATTGACTCGTTATGTGCACGGTTTCAGGACTCCAAAGGAAATGGGCCAATGACAATTTTTCTCCAGCAAAATATTTCAGTAACAATTGGGTCTAGAGCAGTGGTTCTCAACCTGTTCCTCCCCACACACACACCACATTAAGGGATTTCTTAAGTGGTATGTGAGTGGAAAGAAGTTTGGAAACCACAGGTTCAGATGGTGATGTGGTGAACTGGATTTGATAATGGCTGGATGGGAGAAGCCAGAGAGTAGTGATGATTGCTTCTCAGACTGGAGGCCTGATGTGGTGGGCCTCAGGGATCAGCTCTGGGACCATTGTGGTATGTCATTTATATCAATGATTTGGTCAATTGGATCAGCAAGTTTGCAGATGGCACTATGATTGGAGGTGTTATGGACAGTAAAGGTTTTCAGTTTGCAGAGGGATTTGGACCAGCTGGAAAATGGCAGATGGTGATTAACGCAGACAAGTGTGCAGTTTTGCAATTTGGAAGGACAAACCAAGAGAGGACGTACACGGTAAATGGTCGGGCACTGAGGAGTGCGGTAGAACAGAGGGATCTGGGAATACAGATACATAATTCTCTGAAAGTGTCATCACATGTAGATAAGGCTGTAAAGAGCATATTGGACTTCATAAATCAAGGAATTGAGAACAAGAGTTGGGATGTTACGGTGAAGTTGTATAAGACATCAGTGAGGCCAAATCTGGAGCATTGTGTGCAGTTTTGGTCACCGAACGACAGGAAAGAGATCAGTAAGATAAAGAGTGCAGAGAGATTTACTAAGACGTTTCCCAGACTTCAGGACTGGTTAACCAGGTTGGGACTTTATTCCTTTGAACATAGAATCATGGATTTGATGGAGGAATTTAACATTATAAGGGGGAATAAACAGAATAAATGTAGATAAACTTTTTCCACTGAGGGTAGGTGAGATACAAACCAGAGGGTGAAAAGGGAAAGGTTTAGGGAGAACTTCTTCACACAGAGAGTGGTGGAAACGTGGAAGGAGCCACCAGCTGAAGCAGTGAATGCAGGCTCAATTTTAATTTTTAATAAGGAACATGGATTGGTGGGGTATTCAGATCAGGGGGAGGTCAGTGGGATTAGGGAGAATAATCGTTCAGTATGGACTAGAAGGGTCAAAGGGACCAGTTTCTGTGCTTTATTGTTCGATGAGGTCTCACCAGAGCCTTATAAAGACTCAACATCACATCCCTGCTCTTGTATTCTATTCCTCTTAAAATGAAAAGGATGGAGACACAAAGCCAAGGTGTTTTATGCTTGTTTATTGAGGTTATTTTGCACGGCTGCCGTCAGAACAATTACACGTGTGACAGCAAAATGGAAACCTCAGCCACTTGTAACCATGATTCAACTGCAGCTCCTGCTGTCGGTGCAAAGTTCACGACAAACCTCAAATACAAGGGGCAGGGCGAAGGGGTTGGTGGGGCTGCCGGCGTCTCAAGGTTAAATGTCCAGGGGCTTTGTCAGTGTTCCCTGGGTCGAGGACAGGAGGACCACCAGGGATAAAACCCCCACCCCGACCTTCTGGTCCACGCCCAAGTCTCCACAAACAGCTCGCTGTAATTGGTCCGCACCTCTCCGCCCACTCCTGCACTGGCGCTCAGCCAGTGCCTTGCTCCCCTCTCGTTACACCCACCCCCCCCCCCCACCCCAGGAAGTCCCGAGAGAAATCTCATTCCACTGATTAACGTGCCAGCAAAATTCTTTCTTAGCCCACCACATGCCACAAACCTCGTACGGAAACACCCCGATCTGTGCAGTCCTCCTCCGATCTCTTCCCCCCCCCCCAGATCAACAGGGCTCCAGAGGACTTGCCCACTTCTCCCTGCTTAGAACCCCCCCCCCGCCCCATCATCTTGACCTGCAAGATTCCCACTTCAATGTGGAAATGATTTGGTGTGGGTGAGGACAGGACCAGTTTCGTTCAGAGCTGGGAACTCAGATTGGAATAAAACGCAAAGTTTTTTTAAAAAAACGGTGGAGAGACTCGGCAGGTCAAACAGTGAGCTTTCTTCAGCAATGTTACAGAACCTACGTTTCGGGCCAGAGCCCTTCATTGACGTGTGAGCAAAACATAAGCAGCCTGAATGAAATGGAGGAGGTGGGGGCAAGGGGAGGAGCAGCTCTCACTTCTGGCTCATACCTTGAAGGCCTCATATGGGCCCTGATCTGTGCTGTATAGAGTTCGCTGTTTGACCTGCTGAGCATCCCCGCTGTTCGTTAATACATCGGATTGGACGAGAAGCTGCCAGGTTGCATTCAGCGAATGGTGCGCTGCCTGCAGGAAACCCGGGATTTCTGGATCTCACCAAGACTGGCAGTCTGTGCTCTCGGATGCCATCCAAAGGTTGGGCGGGGTGGGGGGGGGTGGATTCGGAGCTGCCGGGAAAACACAGGTGCCAGGGTCGGAGGGAGTGCGGATTGAACTTTCACCAAAGCCTGCGGTGAAAATTAAATCCCTTGGCCCACTGCGACTCAACACTTCACTGGGGTGAACTGTGAAGAAATAGGAACTCAACCCTCTTGTAGCTTTGCTTAGTGATAGTACTGCTTCAGGAATAAACCCACTCCGTTGTCAGTCAGGGTGGGGCGCAGGGAGATGGGGGAGAGACTGTTTGTGGAGTCACCACTGGACTTGTGACCTCGGCTCCACACCAACAACAGGGCGCTGACAGGTCTGCAGTCGGGAGCGGGGGCTCAGGGCGACATCCACCTCCCCACCCAGAATGCAGGCTGGCCTGACACTGGAGCCCAGGGCTCCTCAGCTGAGAGGAGGGTGGGGATGGGAGAATCAAAGTGTTTTTTGACATGGTCCTTATATTTGGCCTGGTCTTTCTCACGCATATGTAAGCATAATATAAAAACGCGCCCTCACACACAAAACAGGCATACACACAGCCAGAAAGATGCACTCGTAATATGGACAGGTGTGCGCACACACGCACAGAAAATGCACGTAGGCATACAGAGGTGATATGCAAACAGGCAGAGATGTAAATACGCATGTAGACAGATTGATGCATGTGTGCACAATTAAATAGAAGTGAACATTTGGAAACACACATGTACGTACACACGTCCATAAACGCGCAAAGCGTGAATACACAAAAACGCACACTCCCACAAACAGATAAACGCAGGCACGTCCATAAATGTGCGCAAGCGCATGATCAAGCAGGCGCACACAAACACATGGACATGCACAAGCGTGCCCGTTCACAAAG
The DNA here is from genome assembly GCF_036971445.1 of Narcine bancroftii. NCBI lineage: Eukaryota > Metazoa > Chordata > Chondrichthyes > Torpediniformes > Narcinidae > Narcine > Narcine bancroftii. The sequence goes on from NC_091470.1 coordinate 189,466,668, forward strand.
ACTCAGGAAGATGTGAATTTCAGAACTCATTCCCTAGCCACCCCACCTCTCACTCGTCCAGCCCCATCAACCAGCAACCCCAACACATTCTGTCTTTAAACGGAAGCCTTCTGGATGCTCACCCCCCCACCTCCTATCCGTGGCCAGACGCAGCTTGCAGAGGGGAGGGGAGGGGGGGGGGGGGTTCTACTCATACTCGGCGATGAGGACCATCATGAGGACCCCGACCAAGAGAGCGGCCACCTCGAGCAGCGACTGGCCTGGCTTGGAGTCATGGAGTAGCTCAGGGATGACAGACACGGTGGCGATGTAGATGAAGCCGCCGGCGGTAAAGGGCAGGATCCAGGATGTGGCCACTTCGCCAACCCCCTCAGCAAGCAGCGAGCAGGCCGTGCCAGCGAGCGCACCCAGTGCCGTCACCAGCTGCAGCAGCATTGCCTGTTGGCACCAGAGAGAGATGGTAAGGAGGAGAGGCTGAGGACAGCCCTGTGACCCTTCGCCCCCCCTCAAATACCCCACATACCAGTCCCACCATACAGGCCTCTGGAAGGCAGGGGATAATGCTCCCCAACACCCCCAAATCTGGAAGGCAATGGGGGGAGGGGGGGTCAGTGGAGGAGGGATGAACTGGAGGGGGTGACAAGGAGGGGGGCCAGTGGGGGAAAGGTGAACGGAAGGGATGTCAGTGGGGGAGGGGTGAATGGGGGGTGAGAAGGTTGTCCCATCCCCTTTCCCACGTACCTTGCGCTTGGTGCAGCCAGACTGCACAAGGATGGCGAAATCTCCCACCTCGTGGGGCACCTCGTGCAGGAGGATGGTGATGGTGGTGACGGCCCCTACCCCAGGGCCCAGCAGGAAGGAGGCCCCAATCGCCAGCCCATCGGTGAAGTTGTGGGTGAAGTCAGCTGCTAGATTCAGGTAGCCTGACACCTTGATGTCTGTGAGAAGGGAAAGAGAGAGAGGTGGGGCAGGGGGGGGGGGGGGAGAGGGGAGCGAGAAAGGGGGAGAGAGGAAGGGGGAGTGAGGGGAAGGGTGGAGGGGGAATGAGGGGAAGGGTGGAGGAAGGACGGGGTGGGGAGGAAAGGGGATTAGGGGTTTGAAGAGGGGCATGGGGAGGAGGGGGAAGGACAGGATGGGGAGTCAGGGGGAGGAGAAGGGGATGGAGAGGTTAGAAGGGGTTGAAGAGTGGCATGGGGAAGAGGAGGTGGAATGGGAGAGTAGGGGAGGTGGGAGGAAGGTAGAGGTTAGCGGACAGAGGCGTTGTGTCCAGGGTTGAGGGTGCGGGTGTTACCCCAGTGCCTTGGGTAGTATGCCCCGGAGCAGGGCACCTCTCCCCAGGTTCTGGGCTTTCCATCCCACCCACCCCTGCCTGTCCGTCCAGCACTGAAGCCCCATGAGTGGCCACAGGTCCCTCCTGGGGGATGCTGACCCAGAAAGTGGGATCGACTCTCCCCATGGGTGCAGGGGATGGTGAGGGACGACCATCGTCCCACAGGGATGGGTCCTTGGGATGGCTTTACCATCTGCTGGGGGGGAGGGGCACGCGAAGAAAAACATCTCTTCCCCACCCTCACTCACCACTGCTCTGTGTCCCTGTCTTGACGGTGGGGGGCTCAGGTTTCCTTCGCCGTGTGCTCCCTCTCGGCTCCCCATGCTTGTGATCTTTCTCCTCCTCCTCCTCCGATGAACTCTCTTTCTTCTTAACGGGTCCTGAGGGGGCGGACACGCACACACCTCAGTTGGGTTGGAAACTCCATGGGGGTTAGGGTCCTACTGGGAGACGCTGTAGAGAGAGCTTCACTCTGTGTCTGACCCTGTGGAGTGTGTGATGGGTCAGCACGGAGGGAACTTCACTCAGAGTCTGACCCCGTGGAATGTGTGACAGGACATTGTGGAGGGAGCTTCAATTTGTGTTTGTGCCTGATGGGTTGGGGCAGAGGGAACTTCCCTCTCTGTCTAACCCCAAGAGTGTGTATTGGGATAGCGTTGAGCTTCCTCCACACCATTCCATATTACACACACCTGGGGTTAGACACAGAGTGAAGCTCCCTCCACACTGTCCCATTACACACAACTGGGGTTATACCCAGGGTGAAGCCCCCATCGATGCCTCAACCTCCCCTCGATTACACTCCTCATTCCATCTGTGCTCCTCCTGAAATTAGAGTCTCAGTGGGAGATGAGCCACAACCAGCCCTTCTGCAGTCAGGGTGATTGGGGGGAGGTCAACGTTTATCGGAGTCTCAGCAAATTCCAGGCCCATCGAGGAGAAGGGTGTGGAAGTCCAGCAGATCAGGCAGCATCCATGGAGAAAAACGGTCAGCATTGGTCGAAGATACACAACCAACGTTTGGGGTCTGAGCAAAAAGCAGACAGGTGCCAGAATAAAACAGTGGGAAGTGGATCAGGGCAAGGAACACAGGGTCACAGGCAAGAGGTCTCAGGGGGATAAGGGCAGGAGAGATGGACAGTGAGAGAGGGAAGGGATATAAACCTGAATGAAGAGGGTTGCAGAGCTTGTGGGGGCAGAAAGAAAGGGGACAGAGGAATAGGAGAGGGGGAGAAAGAGAGAAACACACACACACACACTAGGGATAGGGAGGGAGAGAGACCAAGAGCAGAGGGATAGGGAGAGAGAGAGACAGAGGGATGGGGTGGAGAGAGAGGGAGAGGGAGAAAATGAGTGAGACCGAGGGATAGGGAATGAGAGAAATAGAGGGAGAGGGAAAGAGAGAGGCAGGGGTGGGACCTAATAGAAACCGGAGAAATCAATGTTAATGTCATCCGGTTGGAGGGTGCCCAGATAGAACATCAGGTGTTCCTCCTCCAATTTATAGGGTCTACGAGAGGCATAGACAGGGTGGACAGCCAGCGCCTGTTTCCCAGGGCAGAAGTAGCAAACACCAGAGGACGTCTGTACAAAGTGAAGGGAGGGAAATTGAGACTGGTTAAGTTTTGTTTTACACGCAGAGACTTGCGGGGTCTTGGAATGCCTCACAAGGGATGGTGGTGGAGGCTGGAACATTATGGGACTCGGAGACAGGCACATGGATGGAAGAAAAATCGAGGTGTGGAGGGTTGAGTCATTTTTTCCTGTCGGAATATATAGGTTGGTACAAACTGTGCTGTAGAGTTCTGTTTCAGGTACCGGATCTTGAAATCAGTCCACACTTTCTTCACCCGCCCATCGCTGCTGGTCACCGAAGGTTGTTCCACCCCTCCCCTTCTCCACAGATGCTTCCCGATGACCCCACCCCCCCACCCCAGAGTATCCCTGACGTTTATTTCAGGACTGCAGTGGCTGCAGGATTTTGCTTTCCAATCACCCTCCATGTGGTAATGGTGCGGCACCCCGGCCTCCTCCCTCCCTCCACCCTCCCCTCTGCCCTTCACTCCTCCCTTCCATACCTCACCCTCCACTTGTTAGTGAGGCTGAAATGTTCTAACACACCATGACTGTGGCTGTGGCTGCCCTTCATATGCCGGACAAACTTCTCCACGACCAGGAAGGCAACGATTCCGGTAAGGACCCAGAGGCCCACGGACATCACGTGGGAGTGGTGGTGGCCTGTGATTGAGCAGCAAACGGGTGAGGGGGGGAGGGTCAAAGTGAACATTTGAGTGATAGGTGGCACTAGCAGAAGTTGAAACGCTCGACATTTAATGGCGGGGAGGGAGGGACGTGGCTGGGGAAGAAAGAGGGAAGGGGCTGTGAGGAAGAGGGGGGTAGCGGGAAGGGAGGGAAAGGGGCAATGGGGGAAGGAGAGGGGGGAGGGTGGGGGTTGGGAATGGAGTCAGCAGGAGAAGAAGAGGAGGTCCGGGGTAGGGATGGGGCCAAGGAGGGAGTGGGGGAGGGAGGGAAGGAGCGTGTCGGAGGAGGGGGAAGCGGAGGGAGAGGAAGAGGGGGAGGGAGGCAGGGTGGTCCATAGAACACATGCATCGGGATAGCATCCCCCCCAGCCCACCCCTGCACTACCTCCATGCGAATGTCCGTGTCCGGTGACCAGCTCCTCAGGGTTTGTGTGAGTGGCATCGAGGCCCGAGGGGTGAGAATGAGGCTCTGTCAGCAGACAAGGCCACCAGTAAATCGGTTATCTGCCCCCTCCCCTCTCCTCTGAACCTACCTCCCCATCTTCCCTCTGAACTCCTCTTCCCCTCCCTCCAAACCCCTCACCCCTCTGAACTCCCCTTTCCCTTCCTCCAAACCTCTCTCCCCGTTTGAATCACTCGCCCCTTTGAACCCCTCCAAATCCCTAACCCTCCAAACCTCTCTCCCCCCTCTGAACTTCTCCCTGCTCCGAACCCCTCCTCTCTGAACCCTTATCCCCTCCGAACCCCTCTCCCGCACCTTCCACATTTCAACACCCCTCACTTTTCTTCCCCTCCCATCCCTCCCCACTCAGCCCTCACTCCCCATTCCCACTTCCCACTCACCCCTCCCAACCCAGTGCTTCCCATTCTCACCCCTACCCTCACCTCCGCCTCTCCTCCCACCCCTCACCTCACCCCATTCCTCCCTCCACCTCCCACCCTTACCCCCTCACCGCTCACCCATCTCGCCCCCCCTTCCTCAGGGAGGGGATGTGCCTCACCCAGTGCATGCGGAATGAGATGGAGAAAGGCATCGCCCAGTAGCCCTCCGGAGGCGAAGCTCAGCAGCACCTTGAGGAGGCTCTTGTGTTGGGAGGTGTTTGACTCGACGGGGATGAAAAGCAGGATGAGGAAGGGCACTGCACTGATCAGAAGGGTAGCTCCCACGGCCTGAGGGGGGTGGAGAGAGAGAAAGAAAACACCATCACTGCTAGTCTTACAGTCCCACCATTCACAGCCCCCGCCCTGCAGATCATTGGGTAGAGGCCTGGGACACGGGGCAGAGTGGACCTGGATAAGGCAGGGAGCAAAGACATAGGAGGGGTCAAGGGGAGGGGACGTGACATGGGAGGGGTCACGGGGAGGGAGAGGTGCACAGGAGGGGTCACGGGGAGGGGGAGGTGTCCAGAAGGGGTCACAGGGAGGGGGAGGTGTCCAGAAGGGGTCACAGGGAGGAGTTGGTGTTGGAGGGGGTAGGGTCCTGGAGGGGACACGGGGAGGGGTGGTGTCCAGGAGGGGTCCTGTTAGGGGTCGAAGCCCAGTGGGGAGAGCGGAACACTATTGTTCAGTGATACCCAGGAGCAAGGGCCTTTCTCTGGGGAAGTGGGGGGCACTCATTCTGGTGAGAACTCCCAAGGTCTGTCACCCCTTTTATACCTCACCAACAGTGCCTCTGGTAATGACATTGACCTCAATCATGGCAGCCCCAGGAGCCAGAGAGGTCCCCATGAGTTCCACAGGAATCGAGGAACGTGCTGGCCCTGTGAGGTCACTGGACACAGTGATGACACTGAACACGATGATGTCATGGAGAGGCTGTATTGTGATGTCACAGAGCATGGCAATATAAGGGGGGGGGGCGAGGCAGGCTGCTCTGTGAGGTCACGGATCCTTGTGATATTATAGGCAGGCAGTCTTGTGATGTCAGAGCACAGTGATGTCTCAGGGCACAGAGCCTGCTCTGTGATGTCACAGAGCACGGTGATGTAACAGGGAGACTGCTCTGTGATGTCAAAGGGATATTATAGCGTGTCTGGGGATAAAGGATGTTTAAATTGATGAACAAGGCAGGCGATGTTGCCAGAAATTAAAGTGCAGCTTGCCGGTTCTGCTTTCTCCAGGTAAGCAAACAATATTCTATCATTAATGGGATACCCATCTGGCTCAGAAGGCGAGTAGAGGCTGGGAGGAGGAAAGAGACCTGAGGGGGTACCTTCACGCAGAGTGAAGGGTGTGTGGAATGAACTGCCAGGGGGCAGGGACATGGATGGGTGAGGTTGGGAGGGATACGGGCTGAATGCATGCAAGTGGCAGATGGCTGGAGTTGCCAGGAGAATGGAGGCACAGCACTGCTGCGCAGGGTCCTACTGCCCAGTCCTGATAACAATGGCTGTGTACAGGCTTCAAACGCCCGGTTAAAGAAGCCAACAGTGTGTTTTTTTTTTAAATCCTATCTGTGCCCAAGGTTTCGGCACCTGTGTTGGGTTGGGCAGCAGAGCACGAGTAGCAGGCAGCTGGGGAGCAACGGACCAGTGCAGTGCAGTGCACCACCCCATTTAGAAGGAGAAACAGAGAAGACGACCATGCAGGACGCTGATCACAGCAGCGGTTGAAAGACCCACACAGGCTGCTGGTGACTGGCTCATGGGAGCCGGGCGTCGTAATTCGAGAGGGTGCTGAGGGCACGAATGGCCCTCAGGCGCTGAAGGCTTCCTGATCACGTTGGAGATTTGGATCTGGAGCTCGGGCGACCGATGGATTGTCTCCGTGCGGGTGCGGAGGCCACGGGAGCGCTGGAGGCTTCTATTTCTCCTATTGTTAGGGGCACAGGGCTATTCTTTACTTGCCTTACTGCAGACAAACAAAGTACATCAGGGTGCAATTGGTGATGAACGGGGTGTCACAGGGGTCAGTGCTGGACCTGCAACTGTTCACGATACACATAAATGATCTGGAAGAGGGGACGGGGACCATGCAGAAGGACTTGGGAGTGCTTGTGCATGAATCGCAAAAGGTTGGTTTGCAGGTGATCAGGAAGGGAAATGGAGCATTGGCCTTCATTGCTGGAGGGATTGAATTTAGGAGCAGGGAGCTCTTGCTGCAACTGTCCAAGGTCCTGGTGAGGCCACATCTGGAGTAAGACATACAATCTAGTCTCCTTACTTGAGGAAGGCCATACTGGCTTTGGAGACGGTGCAGAGGAGGTTCACCAGGTTGATTTCACCAGGTTGATTCCAGGCATGAGGGGGTTGGCCTATGAGGAGAGATTAATTTGTCTGGGACTGTACTCGCTGGAATAGAAGAATGAGAATCCCTTCTCATTTAGAAGAATGAGAAGGGATCTTGCAGAAACATCTAAAGTTATGAAAGGCGTAGATAGGATAGAGGTGGCATAGATAGGATTGGTGGGGGGTGGGGGGGTGGTGGACAGACCTGAACTAGGGGGATGTGGTCTCAAGATCCAGGGGAGTAGATTCAGGATGGAGATGAGGAGGAACTGCTTTTCTTGGGGTTGGGGGGAGGCTGTGGAATTCACTGCCCATTGAAGCAGTGGAGGGAACCTCAGTAACTATATTTAAGATAAGGTTGGGTAGATTTTTACACTGTAGGGGAGTTAAGGGATATGGGGAAAAGGCAGGTGGGTGGAGATGAGCCCATCATCAGATCAGCCATGATCACACTGAATGGCTGAGCAGGGCTCTACAGGCCAGGTGTTCTTGTGTTCTTACATCACATTTTTATGTACAGGTTGTACCTCTCATATCCAGCAACTCACGTGGACCGGCACGTTTGAATCTGCTGCTATTAGACAGCACAGGACTCGAACCCCAGTCCTGATTGCGGTAGATTTGACCTTTGCAGCGCCAGCAATCGGGACTGGGGTTCGAGTCCTGTGCTGTCTCTCAGGAGTTCTCGCGTTCCAATCGCTGGTGCTGTAAAGGCGTGGCGCTAACAGGTACACTGACCGCACTGCCCCAAGGTATTATTTCCTGTTTTAAGCTTTGTTCTACGTTTGATGTTTACATAGGGGATTCCCTTAGGGGCCAATTTCTGGCATTTTCTGAGGTACGGCAATGGCCAGGTCCCATCGTTGCCAGAGGTACAACATGACAAATAAAAGGAACCTTGACCCTAGAGAACTGGCAGCAATCTCAACTGGATAGGGTTGGAACAGCACCCTGAGCTGAGACAGATGGCACCAACCCTGTCTGAACCGGTGGGTGCCAGATGAGACGGGCATACAAAACACTGACCTGCGTCCACAGCTCCACTGGGTCGCTGGCGGCCTTCCTGCGAGTTGCCTCACCTGAGGCAGAGTCTGCCTTCCACCGGCTCTTGCCTTGCGAGTTCTCGAGGTGATCACTGGGATAAGAGTGGCCAGTAAGATCGTCTCCGTGGGAGTGCCCATGGTGATCGTGGGAGTGCCCATGGTGATCGTGGGAGTGCCCATGGGAGTGGCCATGACTCTCCACCACACGCAGGACCAGCCCACAGCACAACAGGCAGGAGAGGAAGAAGGCCAAGCCTCCATGCCGTTGCGCCATCAGGGGCACAGGCATCGTGCGGGTGAGAACAACACTGCAAGTGGAAAGAAACATTAGACACAGATAAACTGGAGGAATTCAGTACATCCCTGCAGGAGACAGAGATATGTCATGGATGTTCGAGCCTGAGCCATTCTTAAAGGGATGAGCAGAAGGCAGGCAGTGAAATGAGACAGGGAGGGGATAGCTCTCTGAATGAAGAGGGGAAGGGGTGTGAAGCTGGAGAGGGTTGGAGGGGAAGGGGAGGGGGGAAGGCCCTCATCACCCCCCTACCCTCATCCCCATTCCTTCAGTCCCATCCCCCCCCTACTCCCTGCCCTCCCCTCCCTCAGCCCACACACATACTGTGACAAGAGTAATGATTTGGGGAGATAAATTGGGGCAGAGTTTGTTAGTGTGGGTCACATACAAACCCTTGAAAACCGATCTTATTTGAAATACTGGAGCTCTGCTAATGCTCGACATATCAGCCTCACAGCCTCTGCAAGAGCTTTGGGGAGTGCCCAAGAGACTTCACTAATGGGCTGTCGTTTACAAAAAGACAACGGAGGAAAGAGCTTGTCGGAGCCACAGATTGTCTGGAGGTGTTGTAAGAGGGTCATGTGGTTTTGCAAGCAGAGAGAGTAAAACAGGCTTTCCGAGAGAGAGAGAGAGACACACACACACAGATCACTTCTTCAGTGTTACAGCCAGCAACAGCAGCTGGGACTGGAACAGGAGAAGCTGGAAAGCTTGTGGAAAACCCCATGTGGAAGACGGGTTGTGAGTTCTTCGTTCAGCCTGGTCAAAGCCTTGTGGATCATTGCATTAGACTGGCTGTCTAATGTTTCACTTGGAAGAAATGAAACAAGAAGGAACTTTGTGGTGAATTTCGTCAGCAAGATACTGAAGTAGCTGATTAAAAAGGAATCAGTTGTGGATGTCCAGCAAACAACAAATCTCTCCTTGAAAACCAACAAGAACCTTCCTAAGCGGTAACCATTTACCTTTCAAGCATCAAAGCCTGGTTAACTTTATAAACGTTCAATTGCCTGCAACCAGTGAACTTGGAGGAATGAGAAGTGAGATTGGATTGTGAACCAAAGAACTTTAATGAACATAGAATTAGAAGGGGATTAAGTTAGGTTAAGTAAGTCAATAGTCATGAGTTAAAATGTGATTCTATTTTCATATTTAAAAATAATTAAAAGCAACTTTTGTTTAAGTACCATTTGTCTCGGTGAATATCTAATGCTGCTAAGTTTTGGGGTCCTCTGGGCCCGTCACAATACACTCCCCCCCACAGCCCCACACCCTCTGCCTCCCTCAGCCACACATGCACACACCACTCCCTTCCTCGGCCCCCCCACCTCACCCTACCCTCTCCCCCTTCCTCGTCCCCCATCAGCTCCTCAAGCCCCCTCCCCTCACTCGGCCCCCATCAGCTCCTCAAGCCCCCTGCCACCATCAGCTCCTCAAGCCCCGGCCCCCAACAGCTCCTCAAGCCCCGGCCCCCAACAGCTCCTCAAGCCCCGGCCCCCAACAGCTCCTCAAGCCCCGGCCCCCAACAGCTCATCAAGCCCCCTCACCCCATCAGCTGCTCAGCCCCCTCCCCCCATCAGCTGCTCAGCCCCCTCCCCCCATCAGCTGCTCAGCCCCCTCCCCCCATCAGCTGCTCAGCCCCCTCCCCCCATCAGCTGCTCAGCCCCCTCCCCCCATCAGCTGCTCAGCCCCCTCCCCCCATCAGCTGCTCAGCCCCCTCCCCCCATCAGCTGCTCAGCCACCTCCCACCATCAGCTCCTCAAGCCCCCTCCCCATCAGCTCCTCAAGCCCCCTCCCCATCAGCTCAAGCCCCTCCCCCTCCCTCAGCCCCCAAGCCCCATCCCCCTCCCTCAGCCCCCAAGCCCCATCCCTCAGCCCCCATCAGCTCCCCAAGCCCCCTCCCCCTTGGCCCCCATCAGCTCCTCAAGCCCCCTTCCCCTCGGCCCCCATCAGCTCCTCAAGCCCCCTTCCCCTCGGCCCCCATCAGCTCCTCAAGCCCCCTTCCCCTCGGCCCCCATCAGCTCCTCAAGCCCCCTTCCCCTCGGCCCCCATCAGCTCCTCAAGCCCCCTTCCCCTCGGCCCCCATCAGCTCCTCAAGCCCCTTCCCCTCGGCCCCCATCAGCTCCTCAAGCCCCCTTCCCCTCCCTCAGCCCCTATCAGCTCAAACCCCCTTCCCCTCCCTCAGCCCCTATCAGCTCAAACCCCCTTCCCCTCCTTCGGCCCCCATCAGCTCCTCAAGCCCCCTTCCCCTCGGCTCCCATCAGCTCCTCAAGCCCCCTTCCCCTCCCTCGGCTCCCATGAGCTCCTCAAGCCCCCTTCCCCTCCCTCAGCCCCCATCAGCTCCTCAAGCCCCCTCCCTCGGCCCCCATCAGCTCCTCAAGCCCCCTCCCTTGGCCCCCATCAGCTCCACAAGCCCCCTCCCTCGGCCCCTATCAGCTCCTCAAGCCCCCTCCCCCTCCTTGGCCCCCATCAGCTCCTCAAGCCCCCTCCCCCTCCTTGGCCTCCATCAGCTCCTCAAGCCCCCTGCCCCCTTCCACAGCCCCTCCCTCTCCATCCTCAAGCCCCTCCCCCACTCCTTCCTCGGCCCCCATCAGCTCCTCAAGCCCCTCCCCCTCCTTCCTCGGCCTCCATCAGCTCCAAGCCCCCTCCCCCTCCCCCTCCTTCCTCGGCCCCCATCAGCTCAAGCCCCCTCCCCGCATCAGCTCCTCAAGCCCCCTCCCCGCATCAGCTCCTCAAGCCCCCTCCCCCTCCTTCCTCGGCCCCCATCAGCTCAAGCCCCCTCCCCCTCCTTCCTCGGCCCCCATCAGCTCCTCAAGCCCCCTCCCCCCATCAGCTCCTCAAGCCCCCTCCCCCTCCTTCCTCGGCCCCCATCAGCTCCTCAAGCCCCCTCCCCCTCCTTCCTCGGCCCCCATCAGCTCCTCAAGCCCCCTCCCCCTCCTTCCTCGGCCCCCATCAGCTCCTCAAGCCCCCTCCCCCTCCTTCCTCGGCCCCCATCAGCTCCTCAAGCCCCCTCCCCCTCCTTCCTCGGCCCCCATCAGCTCCTCAAGCCCCCTCCCCGCATCAGCTCCTCAAGCCCCCTCCCCGCATCAGCTCCTCAAGCCCCCTCCCCGGCCCCCATTAGCTCCTCAAGCCCCTCCCCCTCCTTCCTCGGCCCCCATCAGCTCCTCAAGCCCCCTCCCCCTCCTTCCTCGGCCCCCATCAGCTCCTCAAGCCCCCTCCCCCTCCTTCCTCGGCCCCCATCAGCTCCTCAAGCCCCCTCCCCCTCCTTCCTCGGCCCCCATCAGCTCCTCAAGCCCCCTCCCCCTCCTTCCTCGGCCCCCATCAGCTCCTCAAGCCCCCTCCCCCTCCTTCCTCGGCCCCCATCAGCTCCTCAAGCCCCCTCCCCGCATCAGCTCCTCAAGCCCCCTCCCCGCATCAGCTCCTCAAGCCCCCTCCCCGCATCAGCTCCTCAAGCCCCCTCCCCGGCCCCCATTAGCTCCTCAAGCCCCTTCCCCACCCTACTCACTCTCGGCCCTCATCAGTTTTTTAAGCCCCCTCCCCTCCACTCCCCACCCCACCCTACCCTACTCCTCCCTCTCCAACCCACCACCTCACCTGAGACAAACGTGGCACTGCAATCGCGGAGAGATGCCCGGGTGAGCCCAGATCTCACGAGATTCCGGCCCGGCGTGATGTAATATGGGCGGAACTCTGTTCTCCGTGACCTGCTGCCCCGCACCAAGATGGCCGCCACCGCAGATCCCGCAGGTAAAAGTGCGGCGCGGCCGGCCGCCCCGCATCAGCATGGCCGCCGACTAGAACCCGCCTCCTCAGCCCCTCGCAGCTCTTGCTCCGCACCAACGTGGACGCGCACCAGAAATTACCACAACAACATAGCCACCCTCCGTACACCGCCATTTCCGCCCCGCATTGGGCCTGCCTCGCAGCAAGGAGACTGCCATGACAGTGGAATGTCTTTACCCCTCAAAGACACCACTGACCTTCCCCTCTCCCCCCCCACACCTGGATCGTCCTGGCACCAAGAGCTCGGAGAAGGTGCGTGAAGGCCCAAAAAAGAAAACTCCCCACCAATCGTTCCCTACGTTCCCACCCCCGTGACCGCAGGAGACTGCCCACCTGCACCACACCTCCTCCCTCAGCTCCTTTTGGGGCCCCAAATGGTCCTACCAAGCGAAGAACCTCTTCACGTGAATCTGCAAAGGTCGTCTGCTGCATCCGCTGCTCCCGCTGTGGTCTCTTCTCCATTGGAGAGATGGGCGCGTGCTGGGAGATGGCTTCGTTGAGCACCTTGGCTCTGTCCGCTGCAGTGGGGCGGATCTCTCAGTGGCCGCCCACTTCAGTTCTCCATCCCATTCCTTTGCTGACCATCTGTCCATCGTCTCATGCACTGCCAGGCTGAGATACCCTGTAAATTGGGGGAACAACTCCTCATCTTCCAACTGCGCACCCTCCATTCGTTAAAATGAACTCCACCCACCCCTCCATCCCCTGTCTCCTTTCGCACAGGCTTGATACATTCCACCTAGACCCTTATATCCAATTAGCACCTTTTTGTTGGTCTGGATTCCTCCCCCATTGCTTGAATTCTGCAACTTTCTGATACATCCTGCTTCTGCCTTCTCTGACTCTTCCTTGAAGGCGGGCGCAGGCCCGAAACATCTGCAATATGCTGAAAAGCCCAGCCGAGCTCCTCCAGTGTGTTCACCAGCTGAAAAATGTCCCCAATTCCACAGGAGCAGAAATAGGCTGTTCACCCCATTGAGCCTGGCCCGTCATTTAAACATGAGTTCCCCTCCATCCCATAATCTTTGATGCCCCAGCTAATCAAGAACCTATCAGTAGTTCTTCATTAGCACTGATCGGCAAACGCCAAGACCTGGGACTCAACACCCCACTGTGTAATTGGATCCTGATTTCCTCACCTCCAGACCACAATCAGTGAGGATCGATGAGAACATCTCCACAATCTCCATCAGAACAGGAGTGCTGTGGGGCTGCTCTATTCGCTATAAACCTATGACTGTGTGACACCATCTATAAATTCGCTGATGATACCACATTCCTGGGTTGAATAAAGGAAGGGAGTGAGTCAACTTACAGGAGGGAGATTGAAAACTTGGCTGAATGGTGCACCAACAACAAACTTGTACTAAATGTCACTAACACCAAGGAACTTCAGGAAGGGAAGGTGTTACAATCCCACGATCATTGGGGGATCAGAGGTGGAGAAGGTGAGCAAATTTAAGTTCTTGGGAACCACTATCTTGGAGGATCACTAATGGCATCGTGAAGAATGCACGTTGGCACCTCAACTTCCTCAGGAGTTTGCGGGGGTTCAGTATGACACCAGAAACAATGGTAAATTTCTACAGAGGTGAGGTGGAAAGTGTGCTGGCCGGCTGTGTCATGGTCTGGTCCCTCCAAAAGCCCAGGACATCACAGGCAAAAACCTTCCCAGTATCGATAACATCTATGGGGAATGCTGCCATCGGAGAGCAAAAGCAATCATCAAGGACCCACATCACCCAGCACACACTCTGTTCTCGCTGCTGCCATCAGGAAAGAGGTATCGGTGCCACAAGACTCACACCCACCAGGTTCAGGAACAGCTGCTACCCCTCCACCATCAGACTCCTCAACAACAAACTCAATCAGGGACTCGTTTAAGGGCTCTTACACTTTTACACTTTATTGACTTTTGTTTATGTCTGTATTGAAGTCAGTTTACATTTCATTATTTGTTTACGTGAGTACATTGTGCACAGTCTTTTTTGCACTACTAAGAAGTGGTAATTCTGCCTCACTCACAGGAAAAAGAATCTCAGAGTTGTAAGTGTACTCTGGCAATAGATCTGAAATCTGAGTCAATCTCTGTCTTAAATAATCCCACTAACGTGGCCAATAAACCGACCTTGGTGCCTTGTCTTAAGAGGACTTAGATGTGAGATGGAAAAGTGGATCAGAGGGAAAGGAGGGAAGAGAGCCTCACGATTCGAGGAAGCTGGTTTTGGAGAGAGATGAGGAGGAACTGCTTCTCCCAGAGAGGAAAGTGGGTTTAGGACGGGGATGACAGACAGTGGAATCTGTGGAATTCTCTTAAGTTCAAGTTTTTTTTTGGCCTCCAGTTGCACGAGTACTATGCGACAGCGCTCTCCAGTCCTCGACATGAAACATACAGGCACACAACCAGTTGTAACGTACATACAGACAAACAATACACCTGCAGGACAAGTATTCATACATACAGATAAATACATTAATATTGTTTTGTTAAAAACAGTAAAACCCCTGTTATCCAGCATCTCTGGGGATTGGCAGATGCCCAAAAAGTGAATTGAAAACAAAGTCTCCTCCCCACTGATCATCAACACAAGTGCACCCCAACGATGCCTGCTTACCCCTCTGCCCTACTCACTCTACACCCATGACTGTGGGGCCAGGCACAATTCCAACGCCACCTACAGGTTTGCCGATGACACTACAGTCGTCGGCAGAATCACAAACAGAAATGAGGAAGTGTACAGGAGTGAGATAGATCAGCTCGATGAATGGTGCAATGACAACAACCTTGCGCTCAATGTTAGCAAAACCAAGGAGATGATTGTGGACTTCAGGAGGAAGTCAGGGGAACATGACCCAGTCCTCATCGAGGGCTTAGAAGTGGAGAGGGTCAAGAACTTCAAATTCCTGGGGGGGGGGGGGGTGTCAACATCTCCGAGGATCTGTCCTGGATCCTCCTTGTTGATGGAATCACGAAAAAGATTCACCAGTGGCTATACACTGTTAGGTGCTTGAAGAGATTCATTCTTTCTTTGGCTTGGCTTCGCGGATGAAGATTTATGGAGGGGTAATGTCTACGTCAGCTGCAGGCTCGTTTGTGGCTGACAAGTCTGATGCGGGACAGGCAGACACGGTTACAGCGGTTGCAAGGGAAAATTGGTTGGTTGGGGTTGGGTGTTGCATTTTTCCTCCTTTGTCTTTTGGCAGTGAGGTGAGCTCTGCGGTCTTCTTCAAAGGAGGTTGCCGCCCAGAGGAGTCACGTGATGGAGTAGTGGCCGGTCGGGGAACTCCAGCCCTCTCCATAAAAGTTTTTAAAAAAACAGAGAAAAAAACAAAGGCACAAACACAAAAACTAAAATAAAGTGAAAATAAAGGTGTGGAGAAAATGGCAGCGAAGAAAGAAAATCCAAAAGCAACAGGAAGAAGAAAAAAAGAAAAGACGGTGGAAGAAGAAGGTGAAGGCCTTACCTGTCCAAGGAGTTCCACTGTGGAGAGAGAAGCCCGCTCCCGCAGGTCAGTTGAAGCCCCGAGCTCGGGACTACAAAAATGGCTCACAGAGCCAAACAAAAGTGCGCAACTGCGCATGACAAAAAGAACACTGACGGGAGGAGGGACCAGCTGAGGAGTTGATCTCCACAGCTGAAATTGACAACCACAACAAAGCAGCAAGAGGAGAACATAGAAAATAATGAGAACAAAAAAGAAGAGAGTAAAAAGAAATCAAAGAAACAACAGATGACCAACCCAGAGGAAGAAGACCAACACCAAGACACTTCTAATAAAAATAAGAAGACCAAAAATACCCAACAAAATAAAACAAACAACCCAACAAGAAAACCAGAAGAGACAGAGGTAAAGGACACAGATCCTGGAGTGGACTCAGAAGAAGAAGAGGAAGAACACAGAGAAATGGAAGAAGAAGGGAAGGGCAAGTACATGGATATATTTTTTTTAAAGAATATATGGAATCAATAAAAGAATGGCAATCACAAGAATTCAGTGAAATAAAAAGAAGAGTAAAAAATACAGAAGAAAAAATGAATAGATTAGAGATGATCATGTCAGATATAGGAAAAAGAGTGGACAAGGTGGAAGAATGAGAAACAGCCGTAGAAATGGAAATAGAGGACAAAAAAGAAATTAGAAGAATCTGATAAAAAAAGTTAAAGAGGCACAAGAGCTGTTTGCTCAGAAGATAGATATAATGGAAAATTATAATAGAAGAAACAATATAAAGATAGTGGGCCTTAAGGAAGATGAAGAAGGCAAGAATATGAGAAAATTTATAAAAGAATGGATCTCCAGGGTCCTAGGAAGACCAGAATTACAGGAAGAAATGGAGATAGAAAGGGCACATAGAATATTAGCCCCTAAACCACAACCACAACAAAAACCAAGATCCATTCTAGTAAAATTCCTAAGATATACAACAAGAGAAAATATATTGGAGAAAGCAATGAGGAAAATAAGAGAAGACAAAAAAACCACTGGTATACAAAGGTCAAAAAAAATTTTTCTATCCAGATATAAGTTTTGAACTCCTGAAGAAGAGGAAGGAGTTTAATACAGCAAAAACGATCCTATGGAAAAAAGGTTATAAATTTATGCTAAAGTGCCCAGCGGTACTTAAAATAGTTATTCCAAGGCAGCAAAACAGACTATTCTTGGATCTGGAGGAAGCACGAAAATTTGCAGAACAACTACAAAACAGACAGAGAGATGAAGACGTAACGAGAACAACAATGACCACAAACTATATGTATGTATGTGTGTGTATATGTGCGTATGTATATTTAAAAAAATAGAGTATAGATAAGAACTAAGAAGGGAAAGTAAGGGAAGAAAGAAAGTAAGGAGGGAATTAAGAGAGTGACCTTTGTAATATATGAAGATTAAAATCTTTTCTGGGGGGGCTGGGTGGGGAAAAATTACAGTCACTGCGAAATCAGTTGACGCTTGTGAGTGATTTCACAAATCCAAATGGAGAGGGGAGATGTGGTTGCCCAACAAGGGACAAAGGGCAAGTCAGGAAGGGGAGGGGATAGTGGGGTTAAATGAATTTTAGATAGGAAAATAATGGAAATATATTATGTTTTAGAAATGTTGTCTTATAATGTGTTCAAAAAAAGAAAGCAGAAATGGATAAGGAAAGGTGATGATGAGAAAACGAAAAGGAAAGATAAACAAAGGATGAAATGGCTATGTTGAACTATATGACTTTAAATATTAATGGAATACATAACCAAATCAAAAGGAATAAACTGTTAAATTTACTGAAAAAAGAAAAAATTGATATAGCATTCATACAAGAGACACACTTAACTGAAGTGGAACACAAGAAATTAAAGAGAGATTGGATAGGACATGTAACAGCAGAATCATATAATTCAAAAGCTAGAGGAGTAGCTATATTAATCAGTAAAAATGTACCAATCAAAATAGAAGAGAAAATAATAGATCCAGCAGGGAGATATGTAATGATAAAATGTCAGATATATTCGGAGTTTTGGAATTTACTCAATGTATATTGACCTAATGAAGAAGATCAAAAATTTATGCAAGATATCTTTTTGAAGATAGCAGACACGCAAGGGAACATACTAATAGGAGGGGATTTCAATCTTAATTTGGTTTCAAACATGGATAAAACTGGAAAAAAAATTAATAGAAAGAACAAAGTAACCAAATTTATAATTAAATCGATGCAAGAAATGCAACTTTTGGATATATGGAAGAAACAACACCCAAAGGAAAAGGAATATTCATATTATTCGAGCAGACATAAATCATACTCAAGAATAGACCTATTCCTGTTATCAGCTCACATGCAAGAGAGAATTAGGAATACGGAATATAAAGCTAGACTATTATTGGACCACTCACCCCTGTTATTGACAATAGAGTTAGAGGACATCCCACCAAGAATGTATAGATGGAGATTAAACTCCATGCTACTTAAAAGGCAGGATTTTAGAGAATTCATTGAATGACAAATTAAAATGTACTTTGAAATAAATACGGAATCAGTGAAAGATAAGTTTATACTATGGGACGCAATGAAAGTTATGTAACTAAGATGAAGAAGGACTACAACCAGGAAACAGAACAGTTGGAAAGGGAAATAGTAAATATAGAAAAAGAATTAGCAATGAAGGAAGACACAACTAAAAGAAGAGAATTGGCAGATAAAAAAATAAAATATGAAACACTACAAACATATAAGGTGAAGAAGAACATAATGAAGACAAAACAGAAATATTATGAACTAGGGGAAAAAAACGCACAAAATTCTAGCGTGGCAGCTTAAGACAGAACAAACTAAGAGAATGGTATTGGCATTAAGGGAAAAAGACAAGCAAATCACATATAATCCAACAGAGATTAATGAAAACTTCAGAGAATTCTATGAACAACTATATCAAACTGAAAACGAAGGGAAAGAAGATAAAATAGATGAATTTTTAACTAAAATTGAACTACTGAAATTACAAACAGAGGAACAAAATAAATTAACAAAATCATTTGAAATAGAAGAAATACAGGAGATAATAAAAAAAACTACCAAACAATAAAACAACAGGAGAGGATGTATTCCCAATAGAATTCTATAAAACATTTAAAGATTTATTAATTCCTCCCCTTCTGGAAGTAATCAACCAGATTGATAAAACACAAAGCTTACCAGAGTCATGTTTTCTTTGGCTTGGCTTCGCGGACGAAGATTTATGGAGGGGGTAAAAGTCCACGTCAGCTGCAGGCTCGTTTGTGGCTGACAAGTCCGATGCGGGACAGGCAGACACGGTTGCAGCGGCTGCAGGGGAAAATTGGTTGGTTGGGGTTGGGTGTTGGGTTTTTCCTCCTTTGCCTTTTGTCAGTGAGGTGGGCTCTGCGGTCTTCTTCAAAGGAGGTTGCTGCCCGCCAAACTGTGAGGCGCCAAGATGCACGGTTTGAGGCGATATCAGCCCACTGGCGGTGGTCAATGTGGCAGGCACCAAGAGATTTCTTTAGGCAGTCCTTGTACCTTTTCTTTGGTGCACCTCTGTCACGGTGGCCAGTGGAGAGCCCGCCATATAACACGATCTTGGGAAGGCGATGGTCCTCCATTCTGGAGACGTGACCCATCCAGCGCAGCTGGATCTTCAGCAGCGTGGACTCAATGCTGTCGACCTCTGCCATCTCGAGTACTTCGACGTTAGGGATGAAAGCGCTCCAATGGATGTTGAGGATGGAGCGGAGACAATGCTGGTGGAAGCGTTCTAGGAGCCGTAGGTGATGCCGGTAGAGGACCCATGATTCGGAGGCGAACAGGAGTGTGGGTATGACAACGGCTCTGTATACCCTTATCTTTGTGAGGTTTTTCAGTTGGTTGTTTTTCCAGACTCTTTTGTGTAGTCTTCCAAAGGCGCTATTTGCCTTGGCGAGTCTGTTGTCTATCTCATTGTCGATCCTTGCATCTGATGAAATGGTGCAGCCGAGATAGGTAAACTGGTTGACCGTTTTGAGTTTTGTGTGCCCGATGGAGATGTGGGGGGGCTGGTAGTCATGGTGGGGAGCTGGCTGATGGAGGACCTCAGTTTTCTTCAGGCTGACTTCCAGGCCAAACATTTTGGCAGTTTCCGCAAAGCAGGACGTCAAGCGCTGAAGAGCTGGCTCTGAATGGGCAACTAAAGCGCATCGTCTGCAAAGAGTAGTTCACGGACAAGTTTCTCTTGTGTCTTGGTGTGAGCTTGCAGGCGCCTCAGATTGAAGAGACTGCCATCCGTGCGGTACCGGATGTAAACAGCGTCTTCATTGTTGGGGTCTTTCATGGCTTGGTTCAGCATCATGCTGAAGAAGATTGAAAAGAGGGTTGGTGCGAGAACACAGCCTTGCTTCACGCCATTGTTAATGGAGAAGGGTTCAGAGAGCTCATTGCTGTATCTGACCCGACCTTGTTGGTTTTCGTGCAGTTGGATAATCATGTTGAGGAACTTTGGGGGACATCCGATGCGCTCTAGTATTTGCCAAAGCCCTTTCCTGCTCACGGTGTCGAAGGCTTTGGTGAGGTCAACAAAGGTGATGTAGAGTCCTTTGTTTTGTTCTCTGCACTTTTTTTGGAGCTGTCTGAGGGCAAAGACCATGTCAGTAGTTCCTCTGTTTGCGCGAAAGCCGCACTGTGATTCTGGGAGAATATTCTCGGCGACACTAGGTATTATTCTATTTAGTAGAATCCTAGCGAAGATTTTGCCTGCAATGGAGAGCAACGTGATTCCCCTGTAGTTTGAGCAGTCTGATTTCTCGCCTTTGTTTTTGTACAGGGTGATGATGGTGGCATCACGAAGATCCTGAGGCAGTTTTCCTTGGTCCCAACAAAGCTTGAAAAACTCATGCAGTTTGGCATGCAGGGTTTTGCCGCCAGCCTTCCAGACCTCTGGGGGGATTCCATCCATACCTGCTGCTTTGCCACTTTTCAGTTGTTCGATTGCCTTATATGTCTCATCCAGGGTGAGAACCTCATCCAGCTCTAGCCTTAGGGGCTGTTGAGGGAGCTGGACCAGGGCGGAATCTTGGACTGAGCGGTTGGCACTGAAAAGAGATTGGAAGTGTTCTGACCATCGGTTGAGGATGGAAATCTTGTCGCTGAGGAGGACTTTGCCGTCTGAGCTGCGCAGCGGGCTTTGGACTTGGGGTGAGGGGCCGTACACAGCCTTTAGAGCCTCGTAGAAACCCCTGAAGTCGCCAATGTCCGCGCTGAGCTGGGTTCATTTGGCGAGGCTAGTCCACCACTCATTTTGGATCTCCCGGAGTTTGCGTTGAAGATGGCTGCATGGTTTCTTCTCTGGACAGGACGGCTTTGTAAGGTGGACCTGCCCCTCCACGTCCTCCCCCTCCACGTTCTCCCCCTCAAAAGATGCTCACAAACTCAAGCTAGCATGCTGGAACATCAGAACCATGCTAGACAAGGCTGACAGCCACCGACCTGAACGTCGGTCTGCCCTCATCGCACATGAACTCCTCAGACTTGACATCGACATAGCCGCTCTCAGTGAAGTCCGCCTGGCAGATGTAGGCAGCCTCCAAGAACGCGCCGCGGGCTACACACTCTACTGGTCTGGCAAGCCTTCGGATGAACGACGCCTATCTGGTGTAGGCTTCATGGTCAAGAGCTTCATTGCCTCCAAACTCGAAAACCTTCCGACAGGCCTCTCGGACCGAATCATGTCCATGCGACTCCCCCTTCAAAACAAGCGTCACATCACCCTCATCAGTGTCTATGCTCCAACCCTCCAGGCGGAACTAGCAGAAAAGGACAAGTTCTACACCGACCTGCGCAACCTCATCCAACGCACCCCTACAGCCGACAAGGTTGTCATCCTTGGCGACTTCAACGCTCGTGTTGGCAAAGACTCAGAAACCTGGCCAGGAATCCTGGGCAAGCATGGCGTCGGCAAGTGCAACGACAATGGGCACCTCCTGTTGAAGCTATGCGCAGAACAGCGGCTTGTCATTACAAACACCCTTTTTCAGCAGAGGGACAGCCTTAAGACCACCTGGATGCATCCCCGATCCAAACACTGGCACCTCCTGGACTACATCCTGGTGCGAGAAAGTGACAAACGAGATGTGCTCCACACCAGGGTCATGCCTAGCGCGGAATGCCACACTGACCACCGGCTGGTTCGCTGCAAGCTCAACCTTCACTTCAAGCCAAAGCCCAGGAACAATAAAGCCCCCAGAAAGAGGTTCAATGTTGGAAACCTGCAGTCAGACGAAGCGAGAGGAAACTTCCAGGCAAACCTCAAAGCAAAGCTCGACGATGCAACCCGCCTCACGGACCCGTCCCCTGAAACCCTCTGGGATCAGTTGAAGACTACCATGCTGCAATCCACTGAAGAGGTACTGGGCTTCTCCTCCAGGAAAAACAAGGACTGGTTTGACGAAAACAGCCAGGAAATCCAGGAGCTGCTGGCAAAGAAGCGAGCTGCCCACCAGAGTCATGTAAAACAGCAATAATTACAGTAATACCAAAGACAGGGAAAGATCCACTTACACCAGTGTCATATAGACCAATATCTTTACTTAACACAGATTATAAGTTAATATCTAAACTATTAGCAAACAGATTAGCCGACTATCTACCAAAAATAGTTAATCTAGACCAAACTGGATTTATTAAAAAAAGACGAACGAGACAATATCTGTAAATTTATTAACTTAATTCATGCAGTAGAAGGGAATAAAGCTCCAACAGTAGCAGTTGCTTTAGAAGCAGAGAAGGCCTTTGACAGAGTAGAATGGAATTATTTATTCAAAGTACTACAAAAAATTCAGCTTACAAGAGAAATATATTAATTGGATTAAAGCATTATATAAGGGGCCATTGGCGAAAGTGACGGTAAATGGATATATATCAAAACAATTTAACTTAAGCAGATCAACAAGGCAGGGATGCCCACTATCTCCTTTATTGTTCGCATTAGCCATAGAACCACTGGCAGAACTGATAAGAACAGAAAATAAAATAAAAGGGATAAAAATAAAAGACAAGGAATATAAAATCAGTCTATTTGCAGATGACGCTATAATATACTTAGCAGAATCAGAAATATCAATAAAAGAATTACATATGAAATTGAAGGAACATGCAGAAGTGTTGGGGTACAAGATTAACAGAAATAAAAGTGAAGCAATGCCAATGAATAATGCGGATTTCTCAAAATTTAAGAAAGAATCACCATTCAGATGGCAAACGCAAGCAATGCGATATCTAGGTATACAAATAAATAAAAACCTCGGCCATCTATATAAACTCAATTATTATCCACTTATGAAAAAATTACAGGACGACTTAGAGCATTGGAAAGATTTACCACTAACACTGATAGGAAGGATAAACTGTATTAAAATGAACATTTTCCCAAGGATACAATACCTATTTCAGACATTACCAATACGCTTAACAGAGAAATTTTTCAAGGATTTAGAGAAAATAATAAGGAAATTTTTATGGAAAGGGGGGAAACCAAGGATAGCACTAGATAAATTAACAGAATGGTATAAACAAGGAGGCTTACAACTACCAAACTTTAAAAATTATTATAGAGCCGCACAATTAAGATACCTATCAGATTTTTATCAAACAAGGTAAAAGCCGGATTGGACTAGATTAGAACTAGATAAAATAGGGGAGAAGATACCTGAACATATATTATATAAATGGAATGAAAAATTGGTACAACGTAGGAATTCTCTGGTATTGCATCATCTGCTCAACATTTGGAAGAAGATTCATGTAGAAAGGAATAAAACAAATTACCAACTACCAAAACTAATACTGACGCAAAATCAGCTAATCCCTTTTACAATAGATAACCTTTCATTTAGAGAATGGTAGAAAAAAGGGATCAAAAGAATAGAAAATTGTTTTTCGGGAAATAAACTATTATCCTTTGAACAATTGAAGGATAAATATAATATAACTTATGATACAATGTTGGCATACTACCAACTGAAATCCTACTTGAAGGACAAATTGGGAAACAGTCTGAGGTTACCAGAAGGAAGTAATTTTGAATATGTGATTACAGACACAATTATAATCAAAAAATTTATAACAAACATATATATTAAACTACAAGAAAAGGAGAATGAGGAAACAAATGGTAAAACCAAACAAAAATGGGAACAAGATCTAAGCATAAAGATAAAGAATGAAACATGGGAGAAGCTATGCTCCAGAACTATGAGAAATACAATAAACACGAGGTTACATATGATACAATATAACTGGATACACAGGCTATACATTACACCTCAAAAGTTAAATAAATGGGACCCAACAGTATCAGACAGATGTTTTTGCTGTAAAAAGGAAACGGGAACAACAATTCATGCAATTTTGACATGTGAGAAAGTGAAACATTTTTGGGAAGATCTAAACCAGATACTAAATAAAATCACAAAAAGCAATATACCAAAAAACCCAGAGATCTTCCTCCTAAGTAATATAAAAAACAAAGAATTTGGACTCGATTTGGATGGAGCACAAAGAAGATTTGTTAGGATAGCCCTAGCTGTAGCAAAAAAATGTATTATGTCAGCCTGGAAATTAGAAGATAACTTGAGAATACAACAATGGTATATAGAAATGAATAAATGTATTCGATTAGAAAAAATAACATATAATTTAAGAAATAACATTACAATATTTGAACAAATATGGGAGCCATACATGAAACACAATAGAGAAAACCTACTGTGGACATCTACCACCTAAAATGACAGAAGGAGAAGAGAATGAAAAGAATTGACTCAGTGGAATTTCTTGTTTATTTTTATTGAGTGACAACATTGTTTAACAGGTTTAATGTATCTTATATTCTGAACTTTAAATAAATGGGAGGGGAAGTGAGGGAGGGAGGGAGGGGAGGAGGGAAGGGGGGGAGAAAATGACACTGTATATATTTAAGAAGGAAAATGTATGTATCTTGATCAATACGGTTTATAGCGTGAAAAATTTTAAAAAAATTTTAAAAAGAGGTTGCTGCCCACCAAACTGTGAGGCGCCAAGATGCACAGTTTGAGGAGATATCAGCCCACTGGCAATGGTCAATGTGGCAGGCACCAAGAGCTTTCTTTAGGCAGTCCTTGTACCTCTTCTTTGGTGCACCTCTGTCTCGGTGGCCAGTGGAGAGCTCGCCATATAACACAATCTTGGGAAGGCGATGGTCCTCCATTCTGGAGACGTGACCTACCCAGCGCAGTTTGATCTTCATCAGCGTGGATTCAATGCTGTCGGCCTCTGCCATCTCAAGTACTTCGACGTTGGAGACTCCCGTAAACTTCTACAGGAGGACCGTGGAGAGCATTCTGCCTGGTTGCATCACTGCCTGGTATGGAGGCACCAACTCTCGGCAAGAATAAACTCCAGAGGGTCGTTAACTTGGCCTGCGACATCACAGGCACCAGATTTCACACCATCGAGGCGGTGTCTTAAAAAAGCAGCCTCTATCCTCAAAGACTCCCACCACCCAGGCCATGCCCTCTTCACTCTGCTGCCATCGGGGGAAAGGTTCAGGAGCCTGAAGACTAGCACTCAGCGGGACAAGAACGGCTTCTTCCCCGCAGCCATCAGATTCCCGAATGATCAATGAACCAAAGACACTGCCTAAATTTTCGTGTACTGTTATTTTTATTTATTTAAAGTAATGTAGTGAGATGGTTATAATATGAATGTTTGCTCTATGACACTACTGCAAAACCCCAAATTTCATGATTTGTTCAATAAATCCTGATTTAGATTCTGAGTTTGCACTTAAGAAGCAGCCAGCTTTATTCAGAGCTCGAACTTCCTTGCTGTCAGCTCCATAACTGGCTGCCAGTGCTGCAGCTAAAACTGTCCCCTGGGGCTTCTGACAGTGAGGAGTTCATTGTCCTGTCGCCCTGCAGGGGAAGCTGTACAATCTTCCTCGTCTCTCCGCACACAGCTGTTCGTTCAGTCAGCATAAATACGCACCACACTGACCCTGTGTTCGGGGAATGAGAGGACAGTGGAGAGGACTCCGATTATCTCCACAAGGTACCACCACCAATGCCTGGTCTTGTTGTCTCATCCTGCTTACAACACAGCGCAGAAGCAGGCCCATCGGCCCATCAGACCTGTGCCCACCTGTTTGCCTGCCTATCCCTCCAAACCTTTCCTATCCTGCCTCGAAACCTCTTGAATGTAACAATTCTCCCCCTTCTTCCATTTTCTTTGGCACATATACCCACCGCCCTGGGTGGGGGGGGGTGTGTGGACCACACCGGGTGACACCATCAGAAGGGGGGGGTGACACTAAAATATCAGTTTGCAGTGTTTCAGCAGAAATTTAAAAAATTTTATTTAAAAATATCCCTGTCATTACTTTTAACATTAGAAACATTTTTCAGAAGCCCAGTTTATATGTATCAATACACCTGCAAGGCTAAAACTCGATGCTCATTTACTTTTTGAACCTTCTAATGGGCTCTGGTCAGAGCCCCAATGACAGCGATGCTTCGAATCACGAGGTTTCGTCTGCCCGCAAAAACAAGCGCTGTTGTTTTTGTTGCTGCCGGGGATTTCACAGTCGCTGCTTTTGTCTAATTTTTTGGTGTTTTAGTGACGATCGTGTGGGAATTAGTACAGTATTTGTGAATATATTCAGGCCGTGTGTGTATATTGTAATTTAAAGGTGTAATTTTAATTTTGCTGGTTGTTTTTCCTGTCACCGTTATGTTCAGTGATCTACGGGAATACGATTTATGAGTCTTTCTTTGGCTTGGCTTCGCGGACGAAGATTTATGGAGGGGGTAAAAAGTCCACGTCAGCTGCAGGCTCGTTTGTGGCTGACCAGTCCGATGTGGGACAGGCAGACACGATTGCCTGATTTATGAGTATCGTTAGGACAAAAACCATTACTAAGGATTCTGTGTGGTCTGGGATGGGAGGAGGTCTATGTAGGGGGTGGGGAGACGCCATGAAATACTGCATTGGGTGACACCAACCCTCATGACGCCGTTGCACCCTCACATTCCAAATTTGTTGTCAGAATGACATCACATGTAACTCTCAGATTCCTTTATCCTGCTGGCATGGCAGAAAAAAAACTGACTCAATGTATACATGATATCCTTTGGCACCTGACACACATCATCACACTCCCCCTCCCCTCCAACACACACCCCTCCCCTCCATCAGACCCTCCCCTCCATCGGCCCCTCCCCTCCATCGGCCCCTCCCCTCCATTGGCCCCTCCCCTCCATCATCCCCTCTCTCCATCACACTCCTCTCCCCTCCAGCACACATCCCTCCCCACCATCACACACCCCCTCCCCTCCATCACACACCCCCTCCCCTCCAGCACACATCCCTCCCCACCATCACACACCCCCTCCCCTCCATCACATACCCCACCCTCAATCACATACCCCTCCCCTCCATCACACATCCCCTCCATCACACACCCCCTCCCCTCCCTCCATCACACACATCCTCCCCTCCATCACGCACCCCCTCTCCTCCATCGCACACCCCCACCCCCATCACACACCCCCACCCCATCACACACCCCCTCTCTTCCATCACACACCCCTCCCCTCCATTGACCCCTCCCCTCCATCACCCCCTCTCTCCATCACACTCCTCTCCCCTCCAGCACTCATCCCTCCCCACCATCACACACTCCCTCCCCACCATCACACACCCCCTCCTCTCCAGCACACATCCCTCCCCTCCAGCACACACCCCCTCCCCTCCATCACACACCCCGTCCTCAATCACACATCCCTCCCCTCCATCACACATCCCCTCCATCACACACCCCTCCCCTCCCTCCATCACACACATCCTCCCCTCCATCACCCACTCCCCTCCATTACACATCCCCCTCCCCTCCATCACACCCCATTGCCCATCCCCTCCCCTCTGTCACACACCCCCTCTCCTCCATCAAACACCTCCTCCCCTCCATGATAATCCCCCTCACCTCCTTCACCCCCCCTCACCTCCTTCACACCCCCTCCCCTCCATCACATACTCCCTCCCCTCCATCACACATCCCCACTCCCCTCTATCACACTCCCCTCCATCGAGTTTTGACTACACTTCCTGCTCCCTCAGAAATCCAGCCAAACCCCCTACCCTGGCCACTCTCCCTCCCTCCCCCCTCCTGTCGGGAAGAAGAATCACGAGTGTGAGATCATCCACACCAAGATTCAAGGACAGTTCCTTTCCCGCTGTTATCAGGCCCCTGAATGAGCCCCACACCCGTAAAATGATGTCAGAACCACAGAACACTACAGCATGGAAACAGGCCCTTTTGGCCCTTCTAGTCTGAGCCAAGCCTAGTCCTGCTGCCTAGTCCCACTGCCCTGCACCCATACCCCTCCCATCCATGTACCTGTCCAAATTCTTCCCAAATGTCAAATTTGAGCCCGTACTCACCAGCTCAGCTGGCAGCTCATTCCACGCTCCCACCACTTTCTGAATGAAGAAGTTCCCCCTAAACCTTTCCCCTTTCACCCTTAACCCATGTCCTCCAGTTTGTATCTCACCAACATTTACTCTAATGGATCCCTCATAATTTTAAATACCTCGACCAAATCTCCTCTCGTTCTTCTACGCTCCAGGCAATAAAGCCCTAACCGGTTTAACCTGTCCCTGTAACTCCCTTCCTGAGCTCCCATTATTCCTCTCCCACTGAGATCTCTGTATCTCTTCTGTCCTCCAATGTGCCTTGACTTGTGCAGTGTCTGAGAAAGGTCTCGAATGTCTGCTCGCTCATCACCCTCCATCTTTGGGATGTGCAAAAATTAGCATGAACTCCAATGGACGGGAGAATAACATCAGAGAACTGTAACTGGTGGGGGGGGGGGGGGGAAGGCTAGCAAGACGCCATCACAGCCAGTTTTTTCTCCCCGTGTCCGTGTGGGATTTCCTCCAGGTGCTCTGGTTTCCTCCATTTGGGTGCAATTGGGCAACATGGCTTTAAAGGGCCGGTGTCACCTTCTACCGTGTAGTCAATAATTGGTTGAAGGCTAGCATTGATGTGGTGGGCCGAACAGCCTGTTTCTCCACGGCTATTTTACACAGTGTCTCCCTGCTGCCTGCTCCTGAATTCTCGCCCTCCCTCCCCCCTGTTGTCACAGTCCTGGGTACACTTGGTACTGGGTACAGACATTATTTACCACTTCACACAAGTACCATTTAAACTGATCTTCAAGAGTCTGTGTGCACTGAACAAAGTATTTTCTCTTTTCTTCTTCTATTTTCTGATTCAGGGGAATGTGAAGGTCACTAACAGTGCCGGCCTTTGTAAGTGAGTTCCAGGGATTCTGGTTTGGCCACTATCAAGTCGTACCACGATATGAAACAGTTTTAACCCACCAAACTCATTTAATTATTCATGCAGTGGTACTGGTGGGGTTTCAGCTCAGGAATTTAAAAAAATATTATTTTCCACACGGTAGAAGCCAATTCCGGCCGTTGAAGTCTGTGCCATCCAATTGGGGGCTTGAATTACGGGGAGAACGTACAAACTCCTTACCCACAGCGATGGATTCGAACCCGGGCTGTCGAGGTGACGCATTGACTGTTTATAACGCAGTGGTCCCATAACTTTGACAGCTCTCGGCCTGTACCCGTTGGAATTTAGAAGAATTGGTGGGGGGGGGGGGGGGGTGGGAGGAATCTCATTGAAACATGTCGAATGTAAAAGGAGGAGTCACGTGATGGAGTAGTGGCCGGTCGGGGAACTCCAGCCCTCTCCAGAAAAGTAAAATAAAGACAGTGAAAAAACGAAGGCATAAACACAAAAACCAAAATAAAGTGAAAATAAAGGTGTGGAGAAAATGGCAGCGAAAAAAGAAAAGCCAAAAGCAACGGGAAGAAGAGAAGAAGAAAGGATGTCGGAAGAAGAAGGGGAAGGCCTTACCTGTCTGAGGAGGCCCGCCGCGGAGAGAGAAGCCCGCTCCCGCAGGTCAGTTGAAGCCCCGAACTCGGGACTACAAAAATGGCTCACGGAGCCAAGCAAAAGTACGCAACTGCGCATGCGCGACTCCTCGCGCATGCGCGATGCGCAAGACAAAAATAACACTGACGGGAGGGGGGACCAGCTGAGGAGTCGATCTCCACTGCCACAACAAAGCAGCAAGAGGAAAACACAGAAAATAACGAGAGCAAGAAAGAAGAGAGTGAAAAGAAATCAAAGAAACAACAGATGACCAACCCAGAGGAAGAAGACCAGCAGCAAGACACTTCTAGTAAAAATAAGAAGACCAAAAATACCCAACAAAATAAAACAAACAAACCAACAAGAAAACCAAAAGAGACAGAGGTAAAGGACACAGATCCTGGAGTGGACTCAGAAGAAGAGGAAGAACACAGAGAAATGGAAGATGAAGGGAAGGGCAAGACAATGGATATTTTTTTTTAAAGAATATATGGAATCAGTAAAAGAATGGCAGTCACAAGAATTCAGTGAAATAAAAAGAAGAGTAAAAAGTACAGAAGAAAAAATGAATAGATTAGAGATGATCATGTCAGATATAGGAAAAAGAGTGGACAAGGTGGAAGAACGAGAAACAGCCGTAGAAATGGAAGTAGAGGACTTAAAAAAGAAATTAGAAGAATCTGATAAAAAAGTTAAAGAGATACAAGAGCTGTTAGCTCAGAAGATAGATATAATGGAAAATTATAATAGAAGAAACAATATAAAGATAGTGGGCCTTAAGGAAGATGAAGAAGGTAAGAATATGAGAGAATTTATAAAAGAATGGATCCCCAGGGTCCTAGGAAGAACAGAACTACAGGAAGAAATGGAAATAGAAAGGGCACACAGAACATTAGCCCCTAAACCACAACTACAACAAAAACCAAGATCCATTCTAGTAAAATTCTTAAGATATACAACAAGAGAAAATATATTGGAGAAAGCAATGAGGAAAATAAGAGAAGACAAAAAACCACTGGAATACAAAGGTCAAAAAAAATTTTTATATCCAGATATAAGTTTTGAACTCCTGAAGAAGAGGAAGGAGTTTAATGCAGCAAAAACGATCCTATGGAAAAAAGGATATAAATTTATGCTAAAGTATCCAGCGGTACTTAAAATAGTTATTCCAGGGCAGCAAAACAGACTATTCTTGGATCCAGAGGACGCAAGAAAATTTGCAGAACAACTACAAAACAGACAGAGAGAGGAAGATATGTAACGAGAACAAAAATGACCACAAACTATATGTGTGTATGTATATATAAAAAAAATAGAATATAGGTAAGAACTAAGAAGGGAAAGAAAGGGAAGAAAGGAAGTTTGGGAGGAATTAAGAGAGTGACCTTTGTTGTATATGAAAAATTAAAATCTTTTCTGGGGGGGCTGGGTGGGGAAGAGTTACGGTCACTGCGAAATCAGTTCATGCTTGCGAGTGAATTTGCAAATCCAAATGGAGAGGGGAGATGTGGTTGCCCGACAAGGGATAAAGGGCAACTCAGGAAGGGGAGGGGATAGTGGGGTTAAAGAAATTTTAGATAGGAGAATAAGGGAAATATTTTCTGTTTTAGAAATGTCTTATAAAGTATTTAAAAAAAGAAAGCAGAAATGGATAAGAAGGAAAGGTGATGATGAGGAAATGGAAAGGAAAGATAAACAAAGTATGAAATGGCTATGTTGAACTATATCACTTTAAATATTAATGGAATACATAACCAAATCAAAAGGAAGAATCTGCTAAATTTACTGAAAAAAGAAAAAAATGATACAGCATTCGTACAAGAAACACACTTAACTGAAGTGGAGCACAAGAAATTAAAGAGAGATTGGATAGGACATGTAACAGCAGCGTCATATAATTCAAAAGCTAAAGGAGTAGCTATATTAATCAGTAAAAATGTACCAATTAAAATAGAAGAGGAAATAATAGATCCAGCAGGGAGATATGTAATGATAAAATGTCAGATATATTCGGAGTTTTGGAATTTACTCAATGTATATTCACCTAACGAAGAAGATCAAAAATTTATGCAAGATATTTTTTTGAAGATAGCAGATACGCAAGGGAACATACTAATAGGAGGGGATTTCAACCTTAATTTGGATTCAAACATGGATAAAACTGGGAAAAAAATTAACAGAAAGAACAAAGTAACCAAATTTATAATTAAATCGATGCAAGAAATGCAACTTTTGGATATATGGAGGAAACAACACCCAAAGGAAAAGGAATATTCATATTATTCGGGTAGACATAAAACATACTGTGATAGTACAGATCTATCACCAATGTACATAGTGTATATAGTTACTGTATCTAGACTGTGCTTACAGCGATTGGCTGAGAGCTAAGCCACACCTATTGTTTGGGCCTTAAAGGGTTGTGTCCCTAGCCAGGTTGGATCATTCCGGACTGGTCGGCCACCTGTGAAGAGCTCCGGTCTTTTGCTAATAAAAGCCTTGGTTTGGATCAACAAGTCTTTGGTTCTTTCGACGAGCTCTACAATTTTATTAGCAAAAAGAATTTTTTTTGAAAGGGATGGAGCGTTTAACTCGGCCAGAAAAACTTGATATCGACCCACAGTCAGCTACAGCCTTCAAAGCCTTTAAGTTCTGGCTGCTGAACTTTGAAAACTTCCTGAGATTCATTCAGGTAGAGGAGGATAACCAGCGTCTAACAGCATTGCTGTCTATGGTGTCCTTGAGAGTCTACGAGAACATCCAGGATGAGACCACTTACACCGCAGCCATAAAGGTACTGAAGGAACTGTATGATCAACCGGTGAACAGAGTTCATGCCCGGCTCATGCTTGCGTCGAGGAAGCAACAGCCCGGCGAGTCCAGCAGGGCATATTTACAAGTTTTAAAGGCATTGGGCAAGGACTGTAACTGTGTGGACAAAACTGCTGCCGAGATCACTAGCGACCTCGTCCGGGATGCCTATGTGGCCGGGCTCCGGTCGAACGAAGTGAGGCTGCGTTTGCTCGAGCAAGGGGTAGAAAAACTAGAGGACGTGGCCCGGATTGCAATCACAATGGAGGATGCAGCCTTAAAGTCCACCGAGCTCTCTAGGGACTGGACCCCTCGTTCTGATGTGAGTAGAGTGCCCTTCTACCCTACCCCTGACGGCCTGTCGGCTGCTGCTACCCTGCCCCGTGCGAACCCGAAATGTTATTTCTGCGGGAGGGACAAGCACAGCAGGTCCCAGTGCCCAGCAAGAAAAGCCAGGTGCCAGAAGTGCCTTAAAAACGGCCACTTTGCTGCAGTCTGTAGGTCTAAAATGGCCGCCGGCAAACACAGTGCCTCGTGTGAAGCTCAACCGCCACTATCCCATTCAAACTCTTCTTCCCCAGAGCTCTCGTCCAATGAGAGCGAGGGCTCCCCTGCACGGCAACGCCTGACGTCACGGAGACGCCGAACCCGGAAGGGGCAACCCACCGTCGCAACCATGGTGATGGCCTGCCTCTCGCCCCCGTGCGGAACACTTGACGCTACCGCCGCTGCTGCCGCCGCCACAGCCACCCCCGGGGCCGACGCTACCGCCTCTCGGTCTGCCATCGCCCCACTCCCGAAGCACCCGATCAACCCGCCCCCGTGCCCCGGGGCCAATCCTGCGGCCTTTCCACACTCCGGATTGCCCCGCCAGCACTCTTCGCAAACCTCACCCCTGGCTGGAAGCCTGTGGCCACCAAAAGTCGGCAATATAGTTACGACAACAGGCAATTCATTAGGAGTGAGGTGCGTAGATTGCTGGATGAGGGCATCATCGAACCCAGTTCAAGCCCCTGGAGAGCCCAGGTGGTGGTTGTCAAGAATGGGGAAAAACTACGGATGGTGGTCGACTATAGCCAGACCATTAACCGCTTCACACTCCTGGATGCGTACCCCCTGCCACGCATCACGGATGTGGTGAACCAGATCGCCCAGTACCACATTTTCTCCACTATTGACCTACGTTCGGCCTACCACCAGCTCCCGATCCGCTGCGAGGACCGACCATTCACGGCCTTTGAAGCGAATGGGCGGCTATATCAATTTCTCAGGGTACCATTCGGGGTCACAAATGGTGTCGCGGTCTTCCAGCGGGAAATGGACAGGATGGTGGACCAGAACGGGCTAACCGCTACCTTCCCGTATCTGGACAATATCACCATCTGCGGCCACGACATGCAGGACCATGACGCCAACCTAGACAAATTTCTTCAAACTGCCCGTCAGCTAAACCTGACTTACAATTTAGACAAGTGTGTTTTCCGGACCACACGACTCGCTATTCTAGGTTGTGTGGTGGAAAACGGGATAGTCATGCCAGATCCTGACCGCATGCGTCCCTTAATGGACTTACCCCCCCCACATACCCAGAAAGCTCTCAAACGCTGCCTGGGCCTTTTCTCGTATTACGCCCAATGGGTTCCAAACTACGCCGACAAGGCACGTCCTCTTATCAAGACCACCTCTTTTCCCCTCTCGACCGAAGCCACAGCGGCTTTCGATCGAATCAAATCTGACATCGCTGCTGCGACGCTGCACGCGATCGATGAGTCTGTCCCGTTTCAAGCCGAGAGCGATGCATCTGACTTCGCTCTGGCAGCCACCTTGAACCAGGCCGGTCGGCCTGTAGCCTTCTTCTCCAGAACCCTCCAGGGTCCGGAGAGTAGACACTCCTCGATCGAGAAGGAGGCCCAGGCCATAGTTGAAGCGGTACGTCGTTGGAGACATTACCTCGCTGGGAGGCGCTTTACACTGTTGACTGATCAACGCGCGGTCTCCTTCATGTTCAGCAACACCCAGCATGGTAAGATAAAAAACGACAAAATCGCCAGATGGAGAATCGAACTCTCCACCTTTAACTATGACATCCTGTACCGGCCTGGTAAGCTCAATGACCCGCCTGACGCGCTCTCCAGGGGGACGTGCGCCAGCATACAGATGGACAGACTACGGAAACTCCATGAGGCGCTCTGTCATCCAGGGGTCACTAGGTTTGCTCACTTTGTCAAGGCGCGCAACTTACCCTACACGGTTGAGGAGATCCGCTCCATGACCCGAGCCTGTTCGGTGTGCGCCGAATGCAAGCCCCACTTCTTCCGTCCGGATAACTCCCACGTTATCAAAGCCACCCGCCCCTTCGAGCGTCTTAGCGTAGACTTTAAGGGACCCCTACCGTCGACCAACCGTAATACCTACATCCTTACGGCTATCGACGAATACTCCCGCTTCCCATTCGCTGTGGCCTGCCCAGACACCACTGCTACCTCAGTGATACAGGCCCTTCACAGTATTTTCACCATCTTCGGGTACCCCAATTCCATCCACAGTGATAGGGGGTCCTCATTCATGAGTGCAGAGCTGCAACAGTACCTTCTGGAGTGTGGTATTGCTTCAAGCAGGACCACGAGCTATAACCCACGCGGTAATGGCCAGGTCGAGAGGGAGAATGCCACCATATGGAGAGCGGTTACACTGGCTCTCCGGTCTAAAGGTCTCCCCACCTCTCACTGGCAGGAGGTTCTCACTAGTGCCTTACACTCCATCCGCTCCCTCCTATGTACTGCAACAAATGCCACCCCCCACGAAAGGATGTTCCTTTTCCCGAGGAAATCCGAATCGGGAACCACTGTACCGGCATGGCTCACCGTCCCTGGCCCCGTCCTTTTGCGACGCCACGTCCGGCACTCAAAGAACGACCCCTTGGTCGACCGAGTGACTCTACTCCACGCGAACCCACATTACGCATACGTGGAGTTCCCAGACGGGCGGGAGGACACTGTTTCGGTGCGGGACCTAGCTCAGGACGCGGTAGACCCAGCAAACCCCCCAACTCCTTATGCTCCAGGCCCCGTGCCGCAACAGAAGGACCAACAGCACCCCAATGACTCGGGCCACCCTGCCGACAAAACGACTGGGGAATTGAGCGACGGAGCAGTCGCACCCGATGAGCCCGCTGGCGACACCACTCCAGCGACCCCAATCCCGGCACCACGGCGGTCACGCCGGATGGTCAGACCCCCTGACTGCTACAGTCCTTGACCTACCCCTTCCTTTTCATTCTCTCCCTCGTTTTTGTTTTTTTTTTCCCAGGGTCAATTCTCCAAGAAGGGGTGAATGTGATAGTACAGATCTATCACCAATGTACATAGTGTATATAGTTACTGTATCTAGACTGTGCTTACAGCGATTGGCTGAGAGCTAAGCCACACCTATTGTTTGGGCCTTAAAGGGTTGTGTCCCTAGCCAGGTCGGATCATTCCGGACTGGTCGGCCACCTGTGAAGAGCTCCGGTCTTTTGCTAATAAAAGCCTTGGTTTGGATCAACAAGTCTTTGGTTCTTTCGACGAGCTCTACACATACTCAAGAATAGACCTATTCCTGTTATCAGCTCGCATGCAAGACAGAGTTAGGAAAACAGAATATAAAGCTAGAATATTATCGGACCACTCACCCCTGATATTGACAATAGAGTTAGAGGACATCCCACCAAGAATGTATAGATGGAGATTAAACTCCATGCTACTTAAACGGCAGGATTTTAGAGAATTCATTGAATGACAAATTAAAATGTACTTTGAAATAAATACGGAATCAGTGAAAGATAAGTTTATACTATGGGACGCAATGAAAGCGTTCATCAGAGGGCAAATAATAAGTTATGTAACCAAGATGAAGAAGGACTACAATCAGGAAACAGAACAGTTGGAAAGGGAAATAGCAAATATAGAAAAAGAATTAGCAATGAAGGAAGACACAACTAAAAGAAGAGAATTGGCAGATAAAAAAAATAAAATATGAAACATTACAAACATATAAGGTGGAGAAGAACATAATGAAGACAAAACAGAAATATTATGAACTAGTAGAAAAAAACGCACAAAATTCTAGCGTGGCAGCTTAAGACAGAACAAACTAAGAGAATGGTATTGGCACTAAGGAAAAAAGACAAGCAAATCACATATAATCCAACAGAGATTAATGAAAACTTCAGAGAATTCTACGAACAATTATATCAAACTGAAAATGAAGGGAAAGAAGACAAAATAGATGAATTTTTAACTAAAATTGAACTACTGAAATTACAAACAGAGGAACAAAATAAATTAACAGAACCATTTGAAATAGTAGAAATACAAGAGATAATAAAAAAAACTACCAAATAATAAAACACCAGGAGAGGATGGATTCCCAATAGAATTCTGTAAAATATTTAAAGATTTATTAATTCCTCCCCTCCTGGAAGTAATCAACCAGATTGATAAAACACAAAGCTTACTAGATTCATGCAAAACAGCAATAATTACAGTAATACCAAAGACAGGGAAAGATCCACTCGCACCAGCGTCATATAGACCAATATCTTTACTTAACACAGATTATAAGATTATAAGATCTCCATCGGGCACACAAAACTCAAAACGGTCAACCAGTTTACCTATCTCGGCTGCACCATTTCATCAGATGCAAGGATCGACAATGAGATAGACAACAGACTCGCCAAGGCAAATAGCGCCTTTGGAAGACTACACAAAAGAGTCTGGAAAAACAACCAACTGAAAAACCTCACAAAGATAAGCGTATACAGAGCCGTTGTCATACCCACACTCCTGTTCAGCTCCGAATCATGGGTCCTCTACCGGCACCACCTACGGCTCCTAGAACGCTTCCACCAGCGTTGTCTCCGCTCCATCCTCAACATCCATTGGAGCGCTTACATCCCTAACGTCGAAGTACTCGAGATGGCAGAGGTCGACAGCATCGAGTCCACGCTGCTGAAGATCCAGCTGCGCTGGATGGGTCACGTCTCCAGAATGGAGGACCATCGCCTTCCCAAGATCGTGTTATATGGCGAGCTCTCCACTGGCCACCGTGACAGAGGTGCACCAAAGAAAAGGTACAAGGACTGCCTAAAGAAATCTGTTGGTGCCTGCCACATTGACCACCGCCAGTGGGCTGATATCGCCTCAAACCGTGCATCTTGGCGCCTCACAGTTTGGCGGGCAGCAACCTCCTTTGAAGAAGACCGCAGAGCCTACCTCACTGACAAAAGGCAAAGGAGGAAAAACCCAACACCCATCCCCAACCCACCAATTTTCCCCTGCAACCGCTGCAATCGTGTCTGCCTGTCCCGCATCGGACTTGTCAGCCACAAACGAGCCTGCAGCTGACGTGGACTTTTTACCCCCTCCATAAATCTTCGTCCGCGAAGCCAAGCCAAAGATAAGATAATAGCTAAACTATTAGCAAACAGATTAGCCGACTATATACCAAAAATAGTAAATCTAGACCAAACTGGATTTATTAAAAAAAGACGAACAACAGACAATATTTGTAAATATATTAACTTAATTCATGCAGTAGAAGGAAATAAAGCTCCAACAGTAGCGGTTGCTTTAGAAGCAGAGAAGGCCTTTGACAGAGTAGAATGGAATTATTTATTCAAAGTACTACAAAAATTCAGCTTACCAGAGAAATATATTAATTGGATCAAAGCATTATATAAGGGGCCATTGGCAAAAGTGACAGTAAATGGATATATATCAAAACAATTTAACTTAAGCAGATCAACAAGGCAGTGATACCCACTATCGCCCTTATTGTTCGCGTTAGCCATAGAACCACTGGCAGAACTGATAAGAACAGAAAATAAAATAAAAGGAATAAAAATAAAAGACAAGGAATATAAAATCAGTTTATTTGCAGATGACGTTATAGTATACTTAACAGAACCAGAAATATCAATAAAAGAATTACATAAGAAATTAAAGGAATATGGAGAAGTGTCGAGGTACAAGATTAACGCAAATAAAAGTGAAGCAATGCCAATGAATAATGCGGATTTCTCAAAATTTAAGAAAGAATCACCATTCAGATGACAAACGCAAGCAATGCGATATCTAGGTATACAAATAAATAAAAACCTCGGCCATCTATATAAACTCAATTATTATCCACTAATGAAAAAATTACAGGATGACTTAGAGCATTGGAAAGATTTACCACTAACACTGATTGGAAGGATAAACTGTATTAAAATGAACATTTTCCCAAGGATACAATACCTATTTCAGGCATTGCCAATACACTTGATGGAGAAATTCTTCAAGGAGTTGAAGAAAATAATAAGGAAATTTTTATGGAAAGGGGGGAAACCGAGGATAGCACTAGATAAATTAACAGAATGGTATAAACAAGGAGGCTTACAACTGCCAAACTTAAAAAATTATTATAGAGCCGCACAATTAAGATACCTATCAGATTTTTATCAAACAAGGGAAAAGCCAGATTGGTCTAGATTAGAACTAGATAAAATAGGGGAGAAGATACCTGAACATATATTATATAAATGGGATGAAAAATTGGTACAACGTAGGAATTCTCCAGTATTACATCATCTGCTCAATATTTGGAAGAAGATTCATGTAGAAAGGAATAAAACAAATTACCAACTACCAAAACTAATACTGACGCAAAATCAGCTAATCCCTTTTACAATAGATAACCTTTCCTTTAGAGAATGGGAGAAAAAAGGGATCAAAAGAACAGAAAATTGCTTTTCGGGAAATAAATTATTATCCTTTGAACAAATGAAGGATGAATATAACTCACGATACAGTGTTGGCATACTACCAACTGAAATCCTACTTGAAGGACAAATTGGGAAGCAGTCTGAGGTTACCAGAGGGAAGTAATTTTGAATATGTGATTACAGACTCAATGATAATCAAAAAATTTATAACAAACATGTATATTAAACTACAAGAAAAGGAGATTGAGGAAACAAATGGTAAAACTAAACAAAAATGGGAACAAGATCTAAACATAAAGATAAAGAAGGAAACATGGGAGAAGTTATGCTCAGGAACTATGTGAAATACAATAAATATGAGGTTACGTATGATACAATATAACTGGATACGCAGGCTATATATTACACCTCAAAAGTTAAATAAATGGGACCCAACAGTAACTGAGTGACAACATTGTTTGAGGGGTTTAATGTATCTTATTTTCTGAACTTTAAATAAATGGGAGGGGAGGTAGGGAGGGAGGGAGGGAGGGGAGGAGGGAAGTGGGGGGAGGAGAAAACGATACTGTATATATTCAAGAAGGAAAATGTATGTATCTTGATCAATATGGTTTATAGTGTGAAAAATAAAAAATTTAAAAAAAAAGAAACATGTCGAATGTAGACAGAGTAGATGTGGAACGGTTGCTCCCCCCGTGGTGGGAGAGGGTGTGACTTCAGGATTGAAAGGCATCCACTCAGAATGGAGAAGCGGAGGAATTTCTTCAGCCGGAGGGCAGTGAACCAGTGGAATTTGTGGCCATGGGCGGTCGTGGAAGCTGGGCCGTTGGGTGTATTTAAGGGAGGGTTTGATTAGCCAGGGCATCAAAGGTGATGGGGAGAAGGCTGGGGGGTGGAGCTGAGTGGGGAAATGGATCCCCTTTTGGACAACTCCACACCAAAATGTTTTCCCTTTCCACCACCAGTCTCCCTTTAACATTTTGTTTAAATCAGACGTACAGCACACTAAACAGGGCTTTCCGGTCCACGAGCCCGTGTGGCCCAACTATGCCCAGTTAACCAATGAGCCCCCTGTACATTTTTGGAGGGTGGGAGGAAACCAGGGCACCCGGAGGAAACCCACACAGACATGGGAGGACATACAAACTGCTTACAGACCACATGGGCTTCAGACCCCGGTCGCTGACCGTAACGATTGAACAGGAAAGCCTGCAGACGCTGTGATTGCACAATGTTCTGGACGAACTGAGCAGGACAATGGGAAGGGAAGGATGACCAACGTTTCGGGCCTGGGGCCTGGGCCTGGTGAGATACAAACCAGAGGTCATGGATTAAGGGTGAAAGGGGAAAGGTTTAGGGGGAACTTTAAGGGATGAGCATTAAGCCTGAATATAAAGACGGGGGGCAGGAGGGGAGATGGCTTCTTACCTGTTAGCCTGTAATCTCTCCCTTTCTCCTCTCCTTATTCTCCACACAATGGCGGAGCAGGACAGGAACCCCCGCCCCCCACCCCCCCAGCCCTGGATTGTGCACCTGTGAAATGTCAAGATGGGGTCCAGAAGCGCTGATTGAAATGGATTAAATCTGCTTTTTTGTCTGGTCAGCATCTGTGAGGAAAGGGAAGCAGTTATCGTTTCGGTGTTCAAACCCAGCAGGCCACACAATATTCATAGGAAGCAAAGGGAAACTAACGTTTCAGGCCTGGGCCCTTCGTCAAGGGATGGGGCAGGGGCCTGAATAAAAAGGGGGGGGAAGGATATATTTAAAATCATGAGAGGTCTAGACCAGGGGTCTCAACCTTTCTCTTTCTACTCACATTCTTGCACCATCGGTGCTCTGTGAAGGGTATGGGATTGCTTAAGTTGGGATGTGAGTGGGAAGAAAAAGTTTGATTGTACCCGATTGACTCGGTTTCAGAGCTCCAAAGAAAATGGACCAATGACGATTTTTCTCAAGCAAAATATTTCAGTAACGATTGGGTCTGGAGCAGTGATTCTCAACCTTCCCTTCCCACTCACATCCTACCTTAAGCAATCCCTTACTAATCACAGAGCACCGATGGCATAGGGATTGCTTAAAGTGGGATGTGAGTGGAAAGAAAAAGGTTGAGAACCATTGAATAGGCAGTGAGGTCTTAAAAAAGCAACAATCCTCAAAGACCCCCCCACCAGCACCCAGGCCGCAGCCTCTTCACTCTCCTACCACCGGAGAAAAAGGTCCAGGAGCCAAAAGACGAGCACTCAGCGGCACAAGGATAGCTTCTTCCCCGCCACCATCAGATTCCTGAATGATCAGTGAACTTTTCATGCACTGTTATTTACATTTTTTTATAGTAATGTTGTGAGCTGGTTATAATATGAATGTTTGCACGGTAACACTGCTGCAAAACAACAAATTTCATGACTTGTTCGTGATAATAAATCATGATTCTGAATAGATGTAGGTCAGTTTTATCCTCTGAGGGTCAGTAAGATACAAACCGGAGGACCTGGGTTAAAGATGAAAGGGGAAAGGTTTAGGGGAAACCCCCTCCTCTTCACACAGAGTGATAGGAGCGTGGAGCAAGCTGCCAGCTGAGGTGGTGAGTGCAGGCTCAATTTGGACTTTTAAGAAGAATTTGGACAGGTAGATGGATGGGAAGGTTGTGGAAGGCTATGGTCAGAGTGCAGACCAGTGGGACTGTGGTGCGCTGAGGTAGCAGCAAGCACCAACTTGAAAGACTGTCCAACAGGCTTTATTCCACCAGTTCAAGCCTTGGTGGCTCCCCGTCTGACTGGCTCAGGAGGGGCCGGCTCAGGTCTATATTTGGGTCGGCTGTGTACTGACCTGACAATAACCACATCTGCAGTGCAATACTCTATGAGGTATTGTCTCTGCAAGACGAACCTGGAAGGCTAGACTGTAGCTCTGGACTGCTTTATATACAAGGTCACCGGGATGACCCCTGGTGGCCTAGTAGTGTAATTACATAATCACCACAGGCTGATTGACAGCCAGCCAGGTGTAGTTAGCCCCTCAGGTGGTCTTCCTGGAGGTGCAGAGATTGCCCCCCCCTGCAATCGGCTGGGGGTCGTATCACCACAGGAATGAGGTATTATGATTCAGCACGGACTGGAAGGGCCGAGGGGCCTGTTTCTGAGCTGTATTCTTCTGTGGTTCTAAGTGGGGGGGGGGAGAGGGAGAGGAACACAGGCTAACAGGTAAGAGGTCATATGAGTGAGAGGGGAGAAGAGAAAAATGCTGAGGTGGTGGGGGAAGGAGGTAGCTCTGTGAATGGAGAAAGGGGTGGGGTGCTGGGGGAGAGAGAAGAACAGGGAATAAGAGTGAGGTGGGCGAGGGGGGTGTTTAATGGAAACTGGAGAAGTCGCTGTTTACACCGTCCAGTTGGAGGGAGGTCAGACAGACGACAAGGTGCTGTTCCTCCAATGTGCAGCTGGTCTCAGTCTGGCAGGGCATGGGACCACGGAAGGGAAGGAGTGGGACGGGGAATTGAAATGCCTCATCAGTGTAAATTGAAGACAAAAACTGTTGAACAATAAAGTCTAGCAGATGCTGGTGTCATGCAACACACAACAGCTCTGGAGAAACTCAGCAGGCCACGCAGCTTCCACAGGAAGAAACAAGCAACCAGTGTTTGGGGCCAGGCCCTCTGTACATTGTAGGTAAAACGGGGACGCCCGAGTGAAAAGGTGGGGGGGGAAGAGGCAGGAGGAGAGGAGGGAGGAAGGGGTAGGGGGAGGAGCACAGGCCAACAGGTACGAGGAGGATGCAGGTGGGAGGGTAGAAGTGACGGGGAGGGGGAGAAGGTAGCTCTCTAGTAGGAGAAGAAGGTAGCTCTCTAGTAGGAGAAGGGGGCGAGGAGAGAGAAAGAGACCCTGGGGAGGAGTTTCACGGAAAATGGAGATGGTGTCTGGTTGGAGGGCGCCCAGACGGAAAATAAGGTGTTTCTCTAACTTGCGGGTGGCCTCGGTTTGGCAGGGCCTGGAAGGACATGTTGGTGTGGGAATGGGAAGGGGAATTGAGATGGTTGGCCACTGGGACATCCCCATCAGAAGGTTCCCTTCCCTCCTCCCCACACCCACCGTGATTATAGTTGGATAGATTTTTACATGTGGTGGGAGTGAATCTGTGGATTTTGCTGCCCTTTGAAGCAGAGGAGGTGACCTCAGTAAAATGATTTAAGACCAGGTTGGGTAGATTTCTACATCGTGGAGGACTGAAGGGCTATGGGAAAAAGGCAGGTGGGTGGAGATGAGCCCATTGTCGGATCAGCCATGATCTCATTGATTGACGGAGCAGGCTCGATGGGCAGGACGGTTGAATCCTGCTCCTATTTTCTTATGTTCCAATCAGGTGACCCCCCCCCCCCCTTTCCCTTGCTGTGGACGGTATACCTTCCAACCAAGACCACCACAGTTGAGCGAGATCCTTCACCGAAGAGCAGAGGGTTGGTGCATCCGTCCGAGAGACATTGGGGAGGAAGGCGAATGGAATGATGTCAATAATTTCGAGAAGAGCAGGGATGTGATGTTGAGTCTTTATGAGGCACTGGACAGACCTCACTTGGAGCATTGTGAGCAGTTTGGGGCTCCATCTCTAAGGGCAGATGTTTTGGTACAGGGGAGGGTCCGGAGGAGGTTTACAAGGATGATACTGTGGAGTGAACGGGTTTTCATATGAGGAACATTTGGAGGCCAGGGGATCGCACTCACTGGAGTTTAGAAGAACGAGGGAGGGGGCCTCATCAAAACCCATCAAACACTGAAAGGCCCGGGTGGAGCAGATGCGGGGAGGACGTTTCCCGTGGTGGGATGTAATCTGGGACCAGAGGGGACAGAATATAAAAATGTCCCGTCAGAACGGAGACAAGGAGAAACATCTTTACTCAGACGGTGGTGAAATCGGTGGAATTTGTTGCCGCCGACGGCTGTGGAGGCCAAGTCGTTGGGGATATTTAAGGCAGAGAGAGATCTGTTCTGTTTTTGAATATTTTATTTAAATTCCACACATATTAATCCAAATACAGAATATACCATGTAATTTTAATACATCTTTTATAAGTATAATCCCATGTCCCTCCTACCCCTTCCCCCAAATAATAAGCCCCAAAAAGAAAGAAAAGAAACAAAAAGGTAGAAAAGTAAGAAATAAATGCTGTCCACACCAAGCAAGTAAACCA
Source organism: Narcine bancroftii (assembly GCF_036971445.1). NCBI lineage: Eukaryota > Metazoa > Chordata > Chondrichthyes > Torpediniformes > Narcinidae > Narcine > Narcine bancroftii. Next base: position 189,510,795 of record NC_091470.1, read on the forward strand.
GTAGCTGCCGTTTATTCAAACCGTGCGCGTTCCTTCTTGGGGCGGGGTGACAGGCTCACAGGAGTGATGTCATAATGCTGCTGGGAGGCCTGGCCATTCCCCTGGCAACGCGCTCCTGCAGCCTAGAACTTCTGCGCGGTGGGGGGTGAATGAAGACCCTGTGCCCTGCCGCGCTGGCCATTCGCTACGGTGATTCGGCCCGTTGTGTGTGGGGTTGACCCGTCCCGCTACAAAAATAGTAAAAAGAAAAGTAGGAAAATAAAGATAGAATACACCTGGTTATTAAAATTTCCATAATTTCATAAACTTTGACATTTTAATCATATATAAATTAATTAACCCCCAAGTAGCTGATAAGGTTCTAGGGAATAGCTTTTATAAATTAATATCTATAATTTGTAAGTATGGACATCAAATTTTCAAGAGGAATCATATGTTTCTTAAACTATATGTTGCAGCGGCCCGCGATCCGAGTCGTGACCCAGTCACGAGATGGCCGGTGATCGCAGGGATCAATGGCTGTCACCCTGCAAAGCGGAAACCAGCGGGCAACGGCGGGAACACAGGAGCCTGACGCTGCAATGACGTCACTCCCATCATCAGCTGCAGGGATTGAGTATAAACGAACCGGGGAGTGCAATAAATCAAGTCTTTGAACTTAACTCAAGTGTGTGTGTTTTGCGCACGCTACAATGTAATCTTAAAAATAGAAATAAAAATCTCCCTCCCTCCCTCCCCTAAAGTATCAAGAAGAGAGGAGTAAAAAAACAGTTTGGAGAATCCCAAAAAGAAAATATAAATCTCAACACAAATAATAATGCAGTTAAGGGTGACCAACAGGACGGCCTTTCAGAGAGTCTCTCACACCTTCAAACCAACAAACTGTCAATAAGGCTCCATATTTTCAAGAAAAATATGATGTTTATTATGTTATTTTCTCAAGTGGAATATATGAACGCAATTCAGCGTGCCACTTCTCCATCCCCAAATCCATATCCGATTTCCAAGTAATGGCTGTGCACTTCTTAGAAACAGCTAAAGCCAGTCGTAAAAATTCAATTTGATACATGGTTAATTGTAATTTTGGACTAGCCACTTTAATATTGCTCAACAACAGTGGCGTCACATTCTGAGGGAGTTTAACCTGTTACAGGCCCAGAGGACCCCAAAACCCAGCAACAATAGATATTCACCAAGACAAATGGTTACTTCAACAAAAGTTGCTTCTAATTATCTTTAAACATGAAAACAGAATCACACTTTAACATGACTATTGACTTAACCCCCTTCTAATTCTAAGCGCACGTGCGTGTAATGTATGTGTAAGTTCAGAAAAGTTCTTTGATTCACAGTCCAATCTTACTTCTTATTCCTCCAAGTTCACTGGTTGCAGGTGCCTCAGATCATCCAACGCACCCCTACAGCCGACAAGGTTGTCATCCTTGGCAACTTCAACGCTCGCGTCGGCAAAGACTCAGAAACCTGGCCAGGAATCCTTGGCAAGCATGGTGTCGGCAAGTGCAATGACAAAGGGCGCCTTCTGTTGGAACTCTGCGCAGAACAGCAGTTTGTCATTACTAACACCCTTTTTCAGCAGAGAGACAGCCTAAAGACTACCTGGATGCATCCCCGATCCAAACACTGGCACCTCCTGGACTACGCTCTGGTGCAAGGAAGAGACAAATGAGATGTGCTCCCCACTAGGGTCATGCCCAGCGCGGAATGCCACACTGACCACCGGCTTGTTCGCTGCAAGCTCAACCTTCATTTCAAGCCAAAGATCAAGAAAAGTGGAGCCCCCAGAAAGAGGTTCAATGTTGGAAACTTGCAGTCAGATGAAGTGAGAGGAAGCTTCCAGGCAAACCTCCAAGCAAAGCTCGAGATGCAAACTGCCTCACGGACACTTCTCCTGAAACCCTCTGGGATCAGCTGAAAACGGCCATACTGCAATCCACTGAAGAGGTACTGGGCTTCTCCTCCAGGAAAAACAAGTACTGGTTTGACAAAAACAACCAGGAAATCCAGGAGCTGCTGGCAAAGAAGCGATCTGCCCACCAGGCTCACCTTGCAAAGTCTTCCTGGCCAGAGAAAAAATTAGCCTTCCATCTCGCATGCAGCCATCTTCAGCGCAAACTCCGGGAGATCCAAAATGAGTGGTGGACTAGCCTCGCCAAACGAACCCAGCTTAGCGCCGACATTGGCGACTTCAGGGGTTTTAATGAGACATTAAAGGCTGTGTACGGCCCCTCACCCCAAGTCCAAAGCCCTCTGTGCAGCTCAGACGGCAAAGTCCTCCTCAGCGACAAGATCTCCATCCTCAATCAATGGTCAGAACACTTCCAATCTCTTTTCAGTGCCAACCACTCAGTCCAAGAATCCGCCCTGCTCCAGCTCCCTCAATAGCCCTTGAGTCTAGAGCTGGATGAGGTCCTTACCCGGGAAGAGACAGATAAGGCAATTGAACAACTGAAAAGTGGAAAAGCAGCAGCTATGGATGGAATCCCCCCCCCCCCCCCCCAGAGGTCTGGAAGGCTGGCGGCAAAACTTTGCATGCCAAACTGCATGAGTTTTTCATGCTCTGCTGGGACCAAGGAAAGCTGCCTCAGGACCTTTGTGATGCCATCATCATCATCACCCTGTACAAAAACAAAGGCGAGAAATCAGACTGCTCAAACTACAGGGGAATCACGCTGCTCTCCATTGCAGGCAAAATCTTCGCTAGGATTCTCCTTAATAGACTAATACCTAGTGTCGCCGAAAATGTCCTCCCAGAATCATAGTGCGGCTTTTGCGCAAACAGAGGAACTACTGACATGGTCTTTGCCCTCAGACAGCTCCAAGAAAAGTGCAGAGAACAAAACAAAGGACTCTACATCACCTTTGTTGACCTCACCAAAGCCTTCGACACCGTGAGCAGGAAAGGTCTTTGGCAAATACTAGAGCGCCTCGGATGCCCCCCCCCCAAAGTTCCTCAACATGGTTATCCAACTGCACGAAAACCAACAAGGTCGGGTCAGATACAGCAATGAGCTCTCCGAACCCTTCTCCATTGACAATGGCGTGAAGCAAGTCTGCATCCTCGCACCAACCCTCTTTACTATCTTCTTCAGCATGATGCTGAAACAAGCCATGAAAGACCTCAACAATGAAGACGCTGTTTACATCCGGTACCGCACGGATGGCAGTCTCTTCAATCTGAGGCACCTGCAAGCTCACACCAAGACACAAGAGCCACTTGTCCGTGAACTACTCTTTGCAGATGATGCCGCTTTAGTTGCCCATTCAGAGCCAGCTCTCCAGTTCATGACGTCTTGTTTTGCGGAAACTGCCAAAATGTTTGGCCTGGAAGTCAGCCTGAAGAAAACTGAGGTCCTCCATCAGCCAGCTCCCCACCTTGACTACCAGCCACCCCCTCCCCCCCCCACATCTCCATCGGGCACACAGAACTCAAAACGGTCAACCAGTTTAGCTACCTCGGCTGCACCATTTAATCTGATGCAAGGATCGACAACGAGATAGACAACAGACTCACCAAAGCAAATTGCGCCTTTGGAAGACTACACAAAAGAGTCTGGAAAAACAACCACTTGAAGAAACACACAAAGATCAGCGTGTACAGAACCGTTGTCATACCCACGCTCCTGTTCAGCTCCGAATCATGGGTCCTCTACCGGCATCACCTACGGCTCCTAGAACGCTTCCATCAGTGCTGTCTCCACTCCATCCTCAACATTCATTGGAATGACTTCATCACCAACATCGAAGTACTCGAGCTGGCAGAGTCCGCAAGCATCGAATCCACGCTGCTGAAGACCCAACTGTGCTGGGTGGGTCACGTCTCCAGAATGGAGGACCATCGCCTTCCCAAGATCGTGTTATATGGGGAGCTTTCTACTGGCCACCGAGACAGAGGTGCACCAAAAAGAGGTACAAGGACTGCTTAAAGAAATCTCTTGGTGCCTGCCACATTGACCACCTCCAGTGGGCTAATATCGTCTCCAACCATGCATCTTGGCACCTCACAGTTTGGTGGGCAGCAACCTCCTTTGAAGAAGACCGCAGAGCCCACCTCACTGACAAAAGACAAAGGAGGAAAAACCCAACACCCAACCCCAACCAACCAATTTTCCCTTGCAACCGCTGCAACTGTGCCTGCCTGTCCCGCATTGGACTTGTCAGTCACCAACGAGCCTGCAGCAGACGTGGACATACCCCTCCATAAATCTTTGTCCACGAAGCCAAGCAAAAGAAGTTCAGAAAAGTTCTTTGATTCACAGTCCAATCTCACTTCTCATTCCTCCAAGTTCACTGGTTGCAGGCAATTCTTAAACTGTGCACAGAATTTAACATTTATGAATCTTCACCAGGCTTTGGTGCTTGAAAGGTAAATGGTTACTGCTTAGGAAGGTTCCTGTCGGTTTTCAGAGAGAGATTTGTTGCTCGCTGGACACCAACAACTGATTCCTTCTGATCAGCCACTTCAGTGTCTTGCTGAAGAAACTTGCCCCATCAGGGTTTTCCAGTTGATAACCTCTTTCTTTCAGATCACCACAAAGTTCCTTTTTGTTTTCCTTATTTCAAGTGAAACATTATGCAGCCAGACATCTCCTCATGTATGGACCACAAGAGTATTGACCGAGATGAACTAAGAACTCACAACCATTTTCAAAATGGGGTTTCCACAAGCTTTCCAGCTTGTCCTGTTCCAGTCCTAGCTGCTGCTGCTGAACTGTAGAACTGAATTCTCTCTCTCTCTCTCTCTCTCTCTCTCTCTCTCTCTCACACACACACACACACACACACACACACACACACACACACACACACACACACACACACACACACACACACACACACACACAGAGAAAACCACATGGCCCTCTTAGAACAGCCAACTGCACTCAGACAGACTGCGGTTCCAGACCTTATCTTCCAAGTTCGTTCATCTGTTGCTTTCCAAAGCAGTAATCCATTACTCCACTCCAATTAATGCCTACTTGTGAAGTCCTTATAGGCATCCTTCAAAGTTTTTGCAAAGAAACCTGGAGCCTGGACTGTCTGGCTTGAGCAGAGCTCTGGCATTTTAAATGAGATCTGTTTTGAAGTGTTTGTATCTGTTTGTGTCCTAAACTAAAAGCCCCACACAATTTATCTCCTTTAAACATATTTAAACAATATAAAATATAATATAATCTGTCACAAACCCTTAATATTTTCTCCAAAACATTTTTTAAAATCTCTAAACAAAAGGTTTTACCCAGGAACACTGCCAAGTAGAATGGAAACAATGACCAACTTCCTGATCATATCTAAAACATAAATCTGATAATGCTGGGTTCCATTTTTCTAATTTTTGAGGAGTTAAATATAATTATTGTAGAAAATTATATTGAACCAGTCTATACCTAACATTAAAAAAGCATAGGATCTTGAGGGAGTTTAACTCCCGTAACCCGTTCTAAAAATGTTCCTCGTTCCATTCAGAATGGTCGTAATTTTGAGCATGACCATGTGGAGTATAAAAAAAGTACCTGCCTCTGGAAACACGGATCTGATAAATCTGATCTCCGTCTATGCAGTTTCTGTGAGGTGAGATACAGCAGATATAAGAAATTATACTGTAGTAATCTGCATCTTACATGTATTGTAACATGTTCCAGATCAGGAAGAGAATCAAGGGTTATGGGGAGAAGGCAGGAGAATGGGGTTCAAAAGGAGGGTAAACCAGCCATGATGGGATAGCAGAGTGTATTAGATGGGTCAAATGGCCTAATTCTGGTCTTATGGTCTTATTTGATATTGAATTCATGACTGAATTCACTCTTAGATTCACTCCTGCATTCACATCGGAATTCACAATTACGTTCACTTTTCAGTTCACTATTGTCCTCACAATTGGATTCACACTTGCATTCAATATCGAATTTACTATTGGGTTCACTTTTGTATTCACTGTTGGATTCGTCATTGAGTTCACAATCACGTCACGACTGATTTCAATTGCATTTGCTATTGGAATCAGTATGGGGTTCACTGATTCACCATTGAATCCACATTTGGATTCACCACTGAATTCACCATCACATTGACTGTTAAAATCACTATTGGATTCAGAATTGAATTCACGGACGGATTCACTACTGAGTTCACAATTGCAGATTCACAATCAATGACTCCCATACATTTTCGTTCTGAGCTGCACATAGCCACGTTCACTCCAGCTTCTGCCTCTGTCAGGTCACCGCTTCCCCCCCCCCCACCTACCCCTCCACCCCTCGACACTCTCCCCACCCCCTTTACCCAACCTAGCATTTTGCAAGAGGATAAAAATCCACCCTCAGCTCCACTTCTCTCTGTCTGCGCACTCCCTAGTGTCACACACACACAGACTCTCTCTCTCTCTCTCACCCCTCCTTTTTTTTTGCTGAAGCAATTTCTTCAGTTGAGGTGATTTGCTCTTTCCTTAGACAGCCTGCTTGTGTAGAGGCCTCCAGAGGAACAATACTCCTGCAATCCGTAGCCCCAATCCCACACTGGCCACTGAGAGCTGAAAGGAAACCTCTTCAAGGCTCTCCTGCTGTGACAGGAGGCTCAAAGCCCTTTCCCTTTGTCCCCTTGTCGCTTCATCCTTGAGATTCAAAAAAGGGAAGGTGGATCGCGGGGAGGGGTGAGCTGAGCCTGCCCTATCAGCCAACGGTCTGAGCAATGAGCTCCTCACCAACTAAACTTTCCCCTTCCCATTAAAAAAAACCCCTAAAAATTCCCGCAGACAAAAGTTCCTGTTTACCAACATCCAATTAACAGAATAAAAGGGAGGGGTGATTCTGCGGCATTGTCCCATCCTTAAACTCTTTCAGTTTTATTATTTCTTAATATACACCTCTTATAGATCTTACTTTTGCACTTTATTGATTTTTTTCGCTCTCTCTGTATTGCACAGATGGTTTGTTTACATGTCTTTATTTGTTTCTATCTGTATGTTGAGTACAGGCAGATTATGAACGTAATCCTTTCCTAGGCCTGTCTTTAAATCAAATTTGTATTTAAATCAGAACAGGGACACATGGTTCTATGTATCGTCTGTTAGTTAAATGTCTGTCTTAGTGTATCGTAGATATTTTACCTTTCTATGCATGTGGAGGCAATTTCTTGAAGTCAGCTTCAAGGACGTTTGTACAGGACTTTTCTTCTTCCTGTCATAAAGGGGCCTTGTAGCAGCTGAGGCCCTCGGAAACTGTGCGGTAAACTTTGGTGAACTTCTCTGTACTGGGATGGGGGCAGGGTCTTTCACCTGCTCCCTTTAAAATTGTTCCGATCGTTGGCCGACTAGCCCAACGCTTTCCCAAAATCCAGCGGCGTTTGGCCTTCTTCTGATCACTTTATTGGTTCCACTTTATTTTCAACCACGATCACTTCCCTTTCATTCGCTGCAACACCAGTCCTTGCATTGGATTCTCGGTTACAAGGGTAAATAAAATTTAAGCCAAATATGAAGTCGCACACTCAACGCCACATAAGCGGCAACGTGATCCAACGTCAAATGGTGGGTGGCGCTCTCCTTCCGTGAGCCGTCACACCGCTGAAGCCATGCGTAGCCCCTTTGTAAGTGCAAGTTGTCTGTAAGTTGGATGTTCGTAACCCTGGGGACTGGCGTAAGGCGTGGGAAAACGGGGAGAAAGCCAAGTCACCTTTATTTATTGTACATGGTAAAGACGAGACAGCGTTTTGAGAAGGAGAAGCAGAGGGGACGACCCATGGGGTGGTGATCACTGCGGTGGACCGGAGAGGGGCTCGGCGGCCAAAGAACTCACAGGCTGTGGCTTATTTGAGGCGAGGAACCCTCGTCGGGTGACTCACGCTGGGCTGCAGGCGGGCTGCTGGGGACTGACTCGAGGCTGGTGGAAGGGGGTACCAGGCGTTGGAACCGGGTCGTGAGAGGGTGCTGAGGGCTGCCTGGTCATAACGGAGGTTTGGATGTGGAGCTCGGGTCAGTGGTGGGTTTGGACTGAAGTGTGCGTGGCCGCAGAGGCAAATGCACGGACACAGGGACCCTGCAGGGGGTGGGAGGGGGAACGACATACACTCACTTTTACTTTTCTGTAAGGGGCGCCGGGCAATATTTGCTGATAGTGAATGTTCATCTGCCTTACAGTAGACTAAAGGAAATTTCATGTAATGCCACATTTTCTGTTTTATTACATGACAATAAAATCATCTTAAATCTTGAAAATGGGAAGTTGGTCTTAAATGCCAGAGGGATTTAGGAGTAGGGGGATTCTGCTGCAACTGTAAAAGGTCCCGGTGAGGCCACACCTGGAGAACTGCCTGCAGATCTGGTCTCCCTACTGGAACCAGTGCAGAGGAGGTTCATCAGGGTGATTCTAGAAATGGAGGTCATCTATGAGGTGAGAGTAAGTAGGTTCAGGGTAGTAGATCTAAGGCAGAGATAAGACCACTAGACATAGGAGTAGAAATAGGCCATTCGGCCCATTGACTTCCCCATTCAATCATGACCTGATCTGTTTTCTGACTCAGCCCCACTGCCTGGCCTTCTCACCATGACCTTTGCCGCCCTGGCTCATCGAGATCCTACCGATCTCTGCCTTAAATACACCCAAAGACCCGGCCTCCACGACCGCCTGTGTCAACACATTCCACCGGTTCACCGCCCTCTGGCTGAAGAAGAAATTCTTCCACTGTGAAGGGGAGGGCATTGAGGAATGCTGAGGAACAAGGGATCTTGGAATAACGGTTTAGCCTTCCTTGAAGGTGGATTCCCATGTAGATAGGGTGGTGAAGAAGGCTTTTGGTATGCTGGCCTTTATAAATCATAGCATAGAATATAGAAGCTAAGAGGTGATATTAAGACCGTTCAAGGCATTGGTGAGGCCAAGTTTGAAATATTGTGTGCAGTTCTGGTCCCCAAATTATAGGAAGGATATAAATAAGTTTGAGAGGCTGCAAAAAAGGTTTACAAAAATGTTGCTTGGATTGCAGTATCTTGAATACAGAGAAAGATTGAGTACACTTGGTCTTTATTCATTGGAATGTAGAAGGTTGAGAGGGGATTTGATAGAGGTATTTAAAATTATGAAGGGAATAGATAGAGTAGATGGGAATAGGCTCTTTCCCGAGGATAGGTGAGATTGGAACGAGGGGTCATAAGTTAAGGGTTAGGGGGCAAAACTTTAGGAGTAATATAAGAGGATGCTTCTTCACTCAGAGAGTGGTGGTTGAGTGGAATGACCTTCCGGAAGAGGTAGTTGCGGCAGGGTCAATTCTGTCATTTAAGAGCAGGTTAGATGAGTTCATGGATGTGAGGTTGGCGGGTTATGGGCAAGGGAGTGGGTAGGTGGAACTAGTGGAGTTTCACATAAATCGGTGCGGACTAGAAGGGCCGATATGGCCTGTTTCTACTCTGTAAATTGTGATATGGTTATATCTCTGTTCTAAGCAGGCACCCATCAATCCTGAAGTTGTGCCCTCTTGTCCAAGACTCTTCCACCGTGGGGAAACAACTATCTACTCTGTTCACGCCTTTCAACATTCAAAATGTTTCAGTGAGATTCCCACACCTCATTCTCCTATGTGAGCGCAGACCGAAGGTCGTCAAACGCTCCTCATAAGATAATCCTTTCATCCTTGTGAACCTCCTCTGAACTCTCTCTAATATCAGCACATCCTTTCTTCAGACAAATCCAGAACTGCTCACAGTACCACACATGGGTTCACCAGTACCTTATAAAGCCTCAGCAATGCACCCCTGCTCCTGTATTCTATTCCTCTTGAAATGAACTAGGAACTGCTTCTCACACAGACAAGTGCAATTAGTACACAGTATATTAAATATATTTAAGACAGATTTTTGCATCGTCAGGGAATTAAGGAGATGGGGAAAAGTGGGGCTGGGTTGATGGTCAGATAAGCCATGCCCTTGTTGAATGGCTCGGTGTGCTGGATAGACCACTCCTGCTCCTGGTTCTTTATTCATTTCTCTCCACGGATGCTGTCTGGCCTGCTGACTCTCTCCAGCTCATCATTGTTCAACGGGGGCGAGAGCCAATGAAAGGTGTTAGATCGGGAAGGTTAACCATTTCTCTCTCCCCACCACCACCCCGCAGCCGTTGCCCGGCCTACTCAGTGTTCGCGGCATTTTCTGACGGTGAACTTTGCTGCCTCGCTCTCCGTCTCGATGCTTCTGCTCTGCAGGGAAGGAGTTTCTGACACCATGAATTCTTGTGCAATTCACTAAAACGGACATGGTCAATCATTTAAAAACACAAGTGGTCGAAAATCATACCGATTTATTAAGTTCAGTGCTAGAATGAGCTCTCTCTCTCTCTCTCTCTCTCTCTCCCTCTCTCTCCCTCTCTCTCCCTCTCTCTCCCTCTCTCTCTCCCTCTCTCTCTCCCTCTCTCTCTCCCTCTCTCTCTCCCTCTCTCTCTCCCTCTCTCTCTCCCTCTCTCTCTCTCCTTCTCTCTCTCCCTTTCTCTCTTCCCTTTTTCCCTCTATCTCCTTTCACAGAGCCAAAATCAATTCTCACCTTTCCTCTCTCCTGTATCGGTTTTCAGCTGCTCCCATCGAGGAAGAGATACAGGAGTATCAGAGCCAGCACTGCCAGGCTGGGGTCTGCTTCTTCCCGTGGGCAGTGAGAGCACTGAACGACCAAAGGAACTGCTCACACTGACCGTCCGAGATTCCCATATTCGTGAAGCAATATTCATGAAACAATATTTATTTATTTGTGTGTGTGTGTGTGTGTGTGTGTGTGTGTGTGTGTGTGTGTGTGTGTGTGTATTATGCACATGCACCGTTTCTCTGTATGTGTGTTATGTCTGGCTATGTGTCTGTGTGTCTTGCACCGAGGACCGGAGAATGCTGTTTCGTCAGTACAATCAGATGAACTTGACTTAACATATTCAATGAACACCCTTTGTCTGTTGGTCTGCCTCCCTCTCCCATCCTTGCCTTTTTTCCCCCCCACCCTTTAACATAGCCGTCTATCTCTTTTATTTGCTTGTACCTTGAAGAAGGGCTCAGGTCTGAAACGTCAATTATATATCTTCACCTCCCATGGACGCTGTGAGACCGGCTGCGTGTTTTGGCTACAATCACAGTATCTGCAGACTTCTGTGTTTCCCTCTTCAGATGAAGGTTCACCTTTTGAAAGAAAATGTACTTTAGAGGGATGCAGTGGTTGAGACAAAGGGGGTGGTCACAGTTGCTTTGGGTGGGGGAAGAGGCACTGGGAGCAAAGGTGATGTTATTGCGGAGCTGTTGAAAGCCCGCACTCTGCCTTAGGCCATGCTTGGAATATTGCATTCAGTTCTGGTTGCCTCATTACAGGAAGGATGTGGAAGCTCTAGAGAGAGGGCAGAGGAGATTCACCAGGATGTCGCATGGATCGGAGGAAGGTGTCTTATGAGGCAAGGTTAGCAGCACTGGGACCTTTCTCTTTGGAGTGAAGAAGAATCAAAGGTGACATAACAGAGGTCTGTAAGATTATGAGAGGCTTGGAGAGAATGTAGAACAGTACAGGCCCTTTGGCCCTCGATGTTGTGCTGACCCATATATTGTTACGAGTCCAGAGGACCCCAAATCCCAGCAGAAATAGATATGCACCATGGCAGTAAATTCTGTTTTCCAGTCAAAGCTGCTACTGTGTGTTATTACATTTGTTGCCTTTTGCAAATAACACTCCATCGTGAGTCTGAGTTCTCCTGCAAAAATTCTGTTTTAAAGTGTTTGTGTGTGACCTGCTCCAACAAACCTTTCCCAATTTTTCTCCCAAACACCTCTATATACTCTGTCACAATTTTCCTTAAAAAAGTACTAAATCCTTCCTACCCCGTAACCCACTATTTTTTCTTTCATCCATGGGCCCTATGAGTTCTGAAATGCCCCCTGATGTTTCAGCCTCCACCACCAGGCCCTGACAAGGCATTTCAGGCCCCCGCAACTCTCTGTGTAAAAAATCTATCCCTGACATCTCCCTTAAACCTTCCTGCCTTCACTTTGTTTGGTGTTTGCTATTCCTTCCTCGGGAAAAAGGCACTGGCTGCCCACCCTTCTATGCCTTGCATAATCTTGTCGACCTCTATTGAGTCACCTCTCATCCTTCTACGCTCCAAAGTGAAAAGGGCCAGCTCTGCTAACCTTGCCTCACAAGACTTATTTTCCAATTCAGTTAACATCCTAGTAAATCTCCTCTGCCCCCTCTCGATAGCTTTCACATCCTTCCTATAATGAGGTGTCCAGAACTGGACACAATACTCCGTGTAGTCTTTCCAGAGATTTATAGAATTGCAATGTGACTCCTGAACTCAATCCCCCATTAATGAATCCCAGCATCCCACAGCCTTAACTATCCTATCAACCTGTGCAGTGACCTTGAGGGATGTCTGGATTTGTACCCCAAGGTCCCTCTGTTCATCCACACTGTTGAGTAACAGACCATTAACCCAGAACTCAGTCTTCTGGTTTGATCTTCCAAAATGCAGCACTTCACACTTATCCAGATTGAACGTCATTCTGCCGCTTTTCTGTATCTGCACCCTGTTCTCTTGTAACCTTTGCCAACCTTCAGCTCCATCCACAACTCCTCCAACCTTCATGTCATCTGCAAACTCACTGACCCGCTTCTTCATCGAGGTCATTTTGTAAGGATTACAAAAAGCCAGGGTTCCAGAACAGATCCCTATGGAACTCCACTAGTCACTGACCTCCAGGCTGAATACTACTCCCTGCTATCTACATGCAAGCTAATTCTTTTTTATCCACACACCCAAGGTTCTGTGGATCCCGTGACTCACGACTTTCTGGATGAGTCTCTTGTCAAATGCCTTACTAAAATCCATGTGGTCCATATCCACTGCCCGACCCTCATCAATTTCTTTTGTTACCGCCTCAAAAAACTCAATTAGGCTCGTGAGGCATGACTACCCTTCACAAAGCCATGCTGGCTCTCCTCAAGTCGACTTTTTTTTCTCCAAATTCTCATAGATTCTATCCTTAAGAATCCTCTCCAATAGTTTCCACATCACTGATGTAAGACTCACTATAATTTCCAGGATTCTCCTGATTACCTTTTTTTAAATAGGGGGACCACATTTGCCGTTCTTCAATCCTCCGGCACCTCCCCTGTGGCTAAAGAGGATTCAAACATCATGGCCCCTTCACTTCCTACAGCAGCCTGGGGTACATCGCAAATGGCCCAGGAGATTTATGTTTTTAAGAAGATCCGTCACTTCCTCTTCCTTTATCTCAAACATTGTCCAGCACACAAGCCTGTTCTATTCTGCCCTCAACCTGATCCAGGTCCTTTTGTCTTGTGAATACTAAAGCAAAGTATTCATTTAGGACCTCCCCAACCTCCTCCACCTCCAGGCACATGTTGCCTCCTTTATCCTTTAGCAACCTCACCTTCATTCTGGTCATCAACGGGTAGACAGCCAGCACCTATTTTCTGGGGCCAGAGTAGCAAATAAAGTTAAAGTTCAGCTTTATCATCAGAGGACATTTGAAACATCACTTACAACCTTGAGATTCCTTTCCCTGTGGGCCAGGCAGAATTACCACTTATTGGTAGTGCAAACAACTGTACTCAATGTACACATGGAAACAAATAAAGAAATGTAAACAAACTGACTGCAATTCAGAGAGAAAAATATCAATAAAGTGTAAAAGTGAGAGCCCTTAAATGGGTCCCTGATTGAGTTTGTTGTTGAGGGGTCTGATGATGGAGGGGGAGCAGCTGTTCCTGAACCTGATGGGTGTGGTTCTCAGGGCACCTTGGCCTCTTCCATGATGGCAGCAGCGAGAATAGAGCGTGTGCTGGGTGACGTGGGTCCTTGATGATCACTGCTGCTCTCCAATGGCAGCGTTCCCTGTAGATGTTCTCGGTGATGAAACCCCAAAGGTCATTGTATAAAGTGAAGGGAGGAAAGTGTAGGGGAGATGTCAGCGGTGTTTGTTTTTTAAACATAGAGAGTTGTGGGTGCCTGGAATGCCTTGATAGGGGTGGTGGTGGTGGAGGCAGGTACAATGGGGACATTTAAAAGGCTATTAGACAGGCACAAAGATGGAAGGAAAAGTAGAGGGCTATGGGTGTGAGTGAAGGAAGTGTTAGATTGTTGAGCAGGTTTAAATGGGTCGGCCCATCATCATGGGCTGAAGGGCCTGTTCTGCATGGCAATGTTCAATGGTCTGCGACCACCTTCCTGGACCATCTTTGCCACCAAGAATGAATCAACCTGCAAGTATCAAAGTACTCTCTCCCCCTCTCTATCTCCCCTCTCTCACTCTCTCTCTCTCTCCCCTCTCTTTCTTCCCCTCCCCTTTCCTCTCTCCCCTCTCTCTTTTTCTCTCTCCTCTCTCTCACTCCCTTCTTTCTCTCTCCTCTCTCTCTCTCCCCCCCCTTTCTTATTCTCTCTCACCCTCTTTCCTTTCCCTCTCTCATTCCCTTTCTCCTCCCCCTCTCTCTCTCCCCTCTCTCCTTCCCCCCCCCCCTCTCTCTCCCCCTCTCTCCTTCCCCCTCCCCCCCCTCTCTCTCTCCCCCTCTCTCCTTCCCCCCCTCTCTCCCCCTCTCTCCTTCCCCCTCCCCCCCCTCTCTCTCTCCCCCTCTCTCCTTCCCCCCCCCTCTCTCCCCCTCTCCCTCTCTCACTTCAGACTGGCTGGCCCATTTCTCCTCCTTTGTATTTCGGTTGCCAGGAGACATTGAAGTCTTGCTGCAACTATTTCCCCGATAAATTAATGGGAAGGGAGGGTGGGGGGTTGGGGAGCGGGACGGTGTAAGGACAAGAGCGACAGGCGGAGCCGAAGGAGAGAGTCGGATATTGTCCCGGGCTGCCGTGGGAAGGGAGGGGGGCTTTCTCTCTCCTCTGGACTCCAGGAGAGGTTCTACCTTGTGTCAGGATCTGCCCGTGAGTTGAAGCGCACTCGCCGGGTCACCCTTTTCAATCCACAAAGCGGTCTTTGCTGCTGGGACACAACGAGATTCTTGTTGATGCTCCTGCCTTCGCCAAGCCCCTTGTACCAAGCGTTCGGGGCACAAGCGTTATCAGAGATCCCTTTCAGAAGGTGTTTCCGTCGGAGGGGCCGCAGTGGGAGGAAGGTTTAAATAGTGAGGTCGCCCCCTCCTCCTCCCCTCACAGGTCAGCGAGCGGGGGCGCCGGACTCCTTCACCCCCTCCCTCCGTCCATCAGCCCACGGTTGAAGTGGCCCGGAGAGGATGGAGGGGGAGAGGGTGCGCACGGAACAGCAGCGCGGGGTCGGGCGGCCGGGGAACAGCAGGGCGGGTCGGGCGGGCGGGGACGGGCGGGGAACAGCAGCGCGGAGGAGGTGACAGTTCGAGAATAACCCGCAGTCGCGGCTCATATCGGCGTCGCGTCTCTCCTTCTCTCGGCCCGAACCGCGTCGCCACCGAGTTCCTGAAGTTGGATTTTTTTTCTCTTCGCTGAGTTACATTTACTTTCTCTCGAATTTGTGTTCTTTTGTGTGCGTGAGAGAGAAAGTGTCGAGAAAGCGAGAGTGTGTGAGTGTGGGCGCGCGTGTGTGTGTGTGTGTGGGTGAGTGTGGGTGTGAGTGAGTGTGGGTGTGAGTGAGTGTGGGTGTGAGGGGGTGTGTGAGTGAGGGGGTGTGTGAGTGAGGGGGTGTGTGTGGGTGTGTGTGAGTGGGTGGGTGTGAGTGGGTGTGTGTGTGAGTGTGTGTCTGTATGCGTGTGAGTGGGTGTGTGTGGGTCTGTGTGTATGTGTGTGAGAGGGTGTGTGCGAGAGAGAGAGAGAGTGTGTGTGTGTGTATATATAATCTCTGAGATTCCCTGATCCTCTTTCCGGGATCCTAGCTCCTGATTGTCCAAACGCAATTCTTGTGTCAGTTCTGAAACATCCCAAGAATTGTGTCTGAACATCGGGAGTTGGGGCTCCAAATCTTCGCCAGGAGAAGCACGAAAGTCTGCGGACACCGTGGTTGAAGTGAAAAACACCAGGCGGGAGCAGGTAATGCATACACACCCCGTTTCGGCCTTTATGGCCGGGACGGGCCGGTTAACTCACACGAGACCCACTCAGAGCCCTGCAGGGTGCAGGAACCGCTTCTGTCCAAACCAACCCCGTGACACAACTCAGGGACTGTCCCAACATCACAAAAGGACCGTCTGCACCGCTCGTCGCTTGTGCGAGGCTAACGGGGAACATGTAAGATCTTTTCCAATGATCATCTCTTGTTAAATTTAATTTCATGTACACTATTTTTTTTGTAAATACCTGTTGGCTGCAGCAAGTGAGAATCTCGGTGGATGTGCCCTGTACCATGTATATGACAATAAACGTTACCAGTAGCATTGGTAATATACAAGGTGGATTTCATCTCTTTAAATTAATTTATATTTTGAATGTAACAGGCTAATCGGCCCACGAGCCCTCGCTGGGATGAAACCCAAGCCAACCCGCGCAGACACGGGGGGAGAGCGTGCGAACTCCTCACGGACAGCGCCGGATTCCCACCTACAACTGCCCTCTTTGACTTTGGACGGCTCGGGTACTTCTCAAAAGACACCCTATTCTCACCTATTATTTGAAATCGTACACCCGCTCCCCCCTCCACAGATTGTCCTCTCTCTCCACCACTTGCTAAACTCCTTCCCCCCCACCCCTGCCTCTTTCCCACCTCCCTCGCCCCCCATTCTGACCCATTCAAATAGACCCCTTTCCCAACACACCCGTCATTAATTTTCAAACCTGCCGGAGGCTTTCAACGACCGCAGAACTATCACCCCGATCGGCAGGGTCCAGAACCGGAACCATAATAAACATTGCAGGACTTCTGCCTGAACACAGATATTAGCCCCGCTTTCTGCGTCCCATGTGCTCTCCTTCCCCTCTCTCTGACGCCGGGCTGAGGACTCGCTTTGCCAGTTTTGTTTAACACTGGCTATCCCGAGCCAACTTGCAGGTTCCCCGACGATGCGCCGCTCCCGCCACCCCAGGAATGATAATAGTGGAGGGCAGGGAGGACTGCAGGCAGCATCCCATAGTGGCCCATGTTCTCTCCAGTCACTCCCTCCTCTCCCGCACGGAAGATACAAGTTCGAGATAACCGGATTCATAGACAGTTAACAGTCTCCTGAACGAACTTTACGTCAGTAAACGTTATCAGTCTCTTGAACCAGCTCCACACCAGTAAACATTATCAGTCTCCTGACTGAACCTCACTCCAGTAAATGTTATCAGTCTTGGAACGGTCAAGGCGCGATGTACCGCATCCGGCACCACCACCCCAGAGGGCATAGCGGACTGCAGGCAGCATCCTACACTGGCCCTCTCCAGCCACCCTCCTCTCCCACACGAAAGATACAATGAGATTCCTCTGTTATCCGTCTCTTGAATGAACCTCACCAGTAAACGATAACAGTCAGTAAACGTTAACCGTCTCTTGAATGAACCTCACCAAGAAATGATAACAGTCAGTAAACTTTATCCATCTCTTGAATGAATCTCACTGGTAAACGATAACAGTCAGTAAACATTATTCTCTCTTGACTGAACCTCACATCAGCAAACGTTATCAGTCACTTTAGCCAACTCCACACCAGTAAACGTTATTAGTCTCTTGAAGGAACCTCACATTAGTGAATGTGATTGGTCTCCTGAGGGATCATCATTACAGTAAGTGTTGTTAGATTCCTAAACTCCCTTCTCTTTCTTCACCTATGGGAGAGCTACCCTCTCTCCTTATCACTTCTCAGCGTCATTCTGTACACGTTAAACAGAAAAGTCTGCGGATGCTGGGCTCAAGTCTTACACACAAATCGGTTGGAGCAACCATGGGAAGTGAAATGTAGCCAATGGTTCAGGCCCGGGCCCAGAACACCGTCTGCCCTTTAGTCCCTATGGAAGCTGTGTGACCTGCTGACTTTCTCCAGCAGCTTTATCGATTCTTCCTCTCCTCCCACCTGTATGCACCGACGACCTCATCCTCTTCTCCTCACCCCCCCCCCCACCATTTATCTTTTTATTCGGGCGTCTGCTTGATTTTCCATGTCCCAAACGACGGGTGCTGGGTCAAAATGTCGACAACCCTTTCTTGCCTATGGATGCCGCGTGACCTGCTGACTTTCTACAACACGTTTGTGCTCTACACTCAACCCCAGCATCTGCAGACATTTTTGTTTACTCTAAAGAAGTTTGGCACGTCCCCCCAGCCCTCAATTTTTTCAACGTGGGGGGGGGGGGTGGGGGGAGACTCTCGAGAGCAGGTTCATTGGATGCATCCCAGCGCGGAATGGGAGCTGCTCTGTTCAGAATCAGAAAATGCCGCAGGAGGGAGTGAACGCAGCTCAGAGCATCTCACCAACATCCATCCGTAGGCTTACTACCCCTTTGGCTCTCTCTGAAAGGCAGCCAACATAATGAAGCACTTAACATCGGAAAAGCTAAGGAATGGGTGGTGGACTTCAGGAGGGGGACACTAGAAGGCGAACCAGTCCTCATCAAGTGGTCAGCAGTGGAGAGGGTAAGAAACTTCAAATCCCTGGGTGTCAACATCACTGAAGACCCATCCTGGGGAGTCTTCATGTCGAAGCAGTCAGGAAGAAGGCTCACCAGCGGCTATACTTTGTGAGGAGTTTGAGGAGATTTGGTCTGTTGCCGAAGACTCTCGCAAATTTCGACAGGTGAACCTCGGAGAGGATTCTGACAGGTTGCATTACTGTCCGGTACGGAGGTGTCAATGCACAGAAATGAAACTCGAAACTGTGATTGCAGTAAAAACACACAGGAACACTGGAGGAACTCAGCCGGTGTCTCAGCGGCTGTAAGAAGTGGAGATATATTACTGACGTTTTGGGTCTGAGCCCTTCCTCAAGGTGTAAGTAAAAAAATGGGCAGGCTGTGGGGGGGGGGGGGGGGGGGGGGGGGGGGGAGAGGAAGAGGGGAAGAATGGGGGGAGGGGGAAGTCCAGACCAAAAGCCAAAAGGTGTTAATTGGATCTGATAAGAGGAGAGGTGAGAATTTTGGCTCTGTGAAAGGAGACAGATGGAAAAGGGGAGAGAGAGAGACCCAGATAAAGAAGACGAGGGAAAGAAGGGGGAGGGGGGTTAATGGAAACTGGTGAAGTCGAGGTTAGTATCATCTGGTTGAAAGGTGCCCAGATGAGGGTGTTGTCCTCCAAGGTCATGAAAAGACTACAGAGTGTTGTGAACTCGGCCAGAGCCATCACGGACACCAGTCTTCACTCCAGTGGGGTCGTCCATGAGAGGTGGTGTCCAAAGAAAGCGGCCTCTATCCTCAAGGACCCCCACCACCCAGGCCGTGCCCTCTTCACTCTGCTACCATCGGGAAGGAGGTGCAGGAGCCTGAAGACGAGCACCCAGCGGCACAAGGACGGCTTTTCCCCCTCGGCCACCAGATTCCTGAATGGACAATGGACACTACATCACTAGTTATTTACAGTTTTAAATCTTGTTTTTACAGAATTGTAATTTTGCACCTTATTCTTACTGCTGCTGCAAAGCAACACATTTATGACAATAAAACTGATTTCGATCCGACCCCTGACTCACTCTCTTCACCCTCCTCCTGTTGGGGAGGTGGTTCAAGAGCATGCATCAGGCACCCGAGTGAACCCCACACAGCTGTCCCATTGCTTGATACCAATTGATCTTTACACGCTGACGCGCACAAGTTGTGCTTTAAAATTAAAATGTCAGTTTCAAACTTAGACGTACAGCACGGTAACAGGCCATCTCAGCCCGCGAGTCCGTGACACCCGATTGCCCCCTATTACCCCGGAACCCCCATTAGGTTTTGAAGGGCGAGAGGAAACTGGAGCACCCGGGGAAAATGCATGCAGACACGGGGAGAACGTGTACACTCCTGACTGGCACTGTAATAGCGTTGATCTGACCGTGTTTACAGGGGCCTAAGGACGAGCACTCAGCAGCACAAGGACGGCTTCTTCCCCACTGCCATCAGATTCCCGAATAATGAATGAATCAGACACTGCCTGACTTTTCATGTACTGTTATTGGTTTTTTAAAAATATATAGTAATGTTGTAAGATGGTTATAATATGTATGTTTGCTCTATGAGGCTGCGTCAAAACACCAAATTTTGTGACTTGTTCTGATTCTGTCCTGCTGCATGGTTGCTGGAGTTCAATCGATGAACTGCTGGCAACATAACTCTTCTCACTGCACCAGGTATATTGTGATAATCATGAAGAAGGCTCGCCAGCGACTACACGAGTTTGAGGAGATGTGGTTGATCAGCAAAGAGAAAATTCTACAGGTGTACCGTGCTTTATGAACAATATAGACCAGTCTTTCCCTTTTACGGAGCTCTTTGTATCGAGTCCTTCCCCTTCTTCCCTCCACAAACACACCCGCCATCCTCCCTCCCATCCCAAATTAACAAATACATTAAAACAACAAAACAGAAAAGATTGGGGGGGGGGGGGGGGTTGGTTTAACGACTGGGCTTCAAAGTTATTTCCTCAATCTTGGCGTTTCAGGACTCGTGTGTTCCTTTTGTAGAAAGGCGTTGGGAAGGTTAATCACACTCGCGTTCCAATGCACCACAGGTCTGGCTCCCATGGCTCGACGAACGTAGCATGCTTCCTCCTCAGATTGGAGATGATTTTCTCCAGGGAAATGCAGCTCTGCATCTCTGTGCACCATCGGGCGGTGTTCAGCTGGGAGCCAGATTTCCAGGTAACCGCTGTTCATCTCTAGGCCAGCGCCAGGGCAACTTTTATAAATTGAATTTGGTATTTGGACAGTTTCAGACTCGTGCCCATGATATCCCCCAAAAGCACCAACACTGGGGGTCCTGTGGATATTCCACCCCTGTAATTTTCTCCCTAGTTCCACCCAAAAGGGTTTCACCTTGGTGGAGAGCCAGGTTGAATCGACAAAGGTTCCTGTCTCCACGCCACATCTCAAGCACAATTCTCTCAGACTTTAAAGGTAAAGGTTCCATTATTGTCATGTAATACTACATTTAGAATGTAAAATACATGAAATTCTACCATAAAGAAGGCAGAAAGTTACTACTTTATCCAATAACCCCTCATAGGAATGAGACCCCAGCGAGGATTGAACTCACAACCCCTGGTTTACAAGACCAGTGCCCTGAGGCATAGCTGGTGCAGTAAATTAAATTGCACCAGCCTCTATCTAGCATTAATGACTGCTGTCACAAATCGGACCAGTGCCACTCCTGGATGGTCGTTCCCAAATCTGACACCCCACTTTTGGCTCGATTTATGGAGGCCCATATTCGGGGTCTCATATTTTAAACAGGAGGTACGTAGCAGAAATGAATCTGCGTGTGATCCCCTTTCGAATTATAGCCTCCATATCCCTGCACTTCGGCAGGGCCACAGATGGGTCTCAACTGCCCCTCAAAAAAGATATTAATCGAAGCTAGCCAAAGAAGATCCTATTGGACAGGTCAAATTTATTTTTTAAGTTGCTCGAATGCCTCCAGCTGTCCCCTCTCATAACAGTCCCTGATACACCTGATCTCTTTCTGGTGCCAGGTCATAGGTGACTTATTCTGGGTTAGGGGTGTTTTGGGGGGAATTAACCCAATAATCTGGTTTATCTTTTGCCATGTTTGAAATGATATCATTTAATATGGAGTTGCATGGTCATTAGTCTTCACTCCATTAAGGACAAGAATGCAGCCTCTATCCTCAAGGACCCCCACCACCCAGGCTCTGCTACCATCAGGGAAGGAGGTTCAGGAACCTGAAGACAAGAACCCAGCGGCACGAGGACCAGCTTCTTCCCCTTTGCACATCGGAA
The DNA here is from genome assembly GCF_036971445.1 of Narcine bancroftii. NCBI lineage: Eukaryota > Metazoa > Chordata > Chondrichthyes > Torpediniformes > Narcinidae > Narcine > Narcine bancroftii. Next base: position 189,532,600 of record NC_091470.1, read on the forward strand.
TGGACAATGAACCACAGACGTCGCCTCATTTTCCCCACATTCATGGTGAAACACAGTTTATAAAAATATTTGCCAAAGAACTCCAATGAATTTGGTGCCATGTTTTCATGACGATAAATCTAATTCTGTAATTGATGGCATATTTGGAACGACGTTTGCTGCCATAGACTCATGTTCAGAAACAGAACTTATCGTTGAGAGCATGCCATGAATTTCGTTGTTTTGTGGCCACGTCACAGTGCAAGCTTTTCTATAAACCACATTTCAAAATAAAAAAGAAATAGTGCAAGGAAGAGACCCCAAATGAGGCAGCGTCTGTGTCCATTCCGGAATCTGATGGCAGCGGCGAAGAAGCTGCTCTTGTGCTGCTGGGTGCTTGTCCTCAGGCTCCTGGATCTTTTTTTTGATGGTGGCATGGCCGGGTGGTGGGGGTCCTTGAGGATAGAGGCTGCTTTCTTAAGACCCCGCTTCTTGTAGACGTCCTGAATGGTATGAAGTTGCAGGCCAAGTGAACACCTCTCGGAAGTTTTTTCCCCCGTCCTGAGCACTGGCACCTCTGAACTAGTCAATATGTCAATAAATGTGGATTCAGGTAATACATTTGAACGAGGACTGGAGTTTTTAATTGAATGGCTGAATGCCAATCAACCATATTCCTGAAACTCACATGTGCATTAATCGCTTGAACTCTGGAAGTTGATCCGAGATGGAACAGGGAGAATTCCTTGTGACTGCCATAGTAACGTGTCCAAACTGAGGCTGTGGGGAAGTGCATTCATTGGAATTGTCTAAGGCTTCTTAAGCAGTTCTTCGGGGTTGAGGATGATGTATTCATTCAGGGAGAGCAAGACCTGGTCTCATTTCCATGACAAAGCCCCTCTGGGGTTTAAACTGCTTTCCGCTGTCTGTGAAGTCGGTGGGGGGGGGGGGGGGGGGTGGGGGGGGGTGGGAGAGAGATTCCAATGAAAATGAGGTGAGAGTCTACAGGAAAAGTCCCTTAACTAGAGCTTTCTAACTTTTGGAAGAACATTGGAGCCACTCAGAGTGGGAAATAGGCCTTTCAGCCCATCATGAATGTGCCATTCAACCACATATTTACACTGATTCCATTTCAATCTCTTTCCACTTGCATGAACCCCCACCTCCCCACCCCCTGATTCTACCTCGAGGTGGGGTGGCAACTTAGAGCAGGCAATTAACACCGGACAACAAAGATTTTGCTTCCTGAACAATTTTGGGTATATTTTATGGATTTGGGGCGATCCTTCGGTCCCAATTATGGACACAAGTCGGGGACTACCTGTTCTTTCAACAGCATCACAAGGCCCCCAAATTATCCAGGAGCCATGAGATTAGATTGGGTTTCATTTCACCTGTCATTGAGGCGTTGAGGTTTGCAACATAGGTATAGGCCCATGCTCACTTGTCCATGCTCTCCCAATGCAGGCAGGTGGGATGTAACAATGGAGAATTTTTCCAACAGGTCGGACAGGACAAAGGTCGGTCTCCAGGTCTGGAGGGTCCCCTGACCACCCACACAGTTTTGTTCAGCTTCATTGTCAGAGAACACACACAACATCACTTATAACCCCGAGATCTATTTTAAATTTCTACTGATTGATAACTGTGCACTGTACTTGAGAGATATACACAAGAGAGAAAATGAAGAAATTTAAACAAACTGACTGCATAATGCATTATTCAGTCATAAATAATGTGCAAATTAAGAGCCCTTAAATGAGTCTCCGATTGAGTTTGTTGTTCAGGGGTCTGATGGTGGAAGCAGGTCAAAAGTCAGCACCCCCTGTCAGTCAATGTCAGATCCACTCACAGGTAAAGACGCCTTCCGATTGGTCCTCCTCTCCACCTAAAGTCACATGGGCCTACCTGGGCCGTTCCACTAGGCGGCTGCAGGATTAAAAAAAACCAGCACACATTTCAAGTCAAGTTGATTGTCATTTGATTGCACAAGTACAACCCGGACCTCGGTGCAAAACACGCCGTCACACAAACAGACACCACACACATGCAGATGAACAATACATATGCTGGACACCGTGTGAATAAATAAATAAATATTGTTTCGTAAATATGAGAGTCCATGCAGTCGAAGGACATTGTGAAGGACTCCACACCACCCCCCCCCCCCTCAGGCAAACTGTTCTCCAGTCCAGATTGGGCAACAGTTTTTGTCCGTCCCCACACCCCCCCCCCCCCACCCCCCCAGCCCCCCAGCCACCAAGGCCTTCAGACTCCTGAATTCCATGAACAGGTATGAATAGTGAACCGTGGACTGTTACTGTTCACGTCTTAATATTTCAATGTGTTTAATTTCTATTCTAACTTATTTATGTAAATATGCTCCGTGGTCCTGGAGAAACACTATCTCGTCTTTACTGCTGTGCGGGCAGGGTATGAACGATAAGTGAAGGTCACTTGACTTAACTCGTCTCGGATGGTCAGTGTGAGCAGTTCCTTTGGTCGTTCAGCATTCTCACTGCCCGTGGGAGAAGCGGTTCCTCAGCCTGGTGCTGCCGGCAGGCGGGGCCAGCCTTCCAGGTTGCCCACCTGCAGGTACAGTGGTTGCCCACTGCAGGAGGCTGGTAAGAGTGCGTCCAGTGTAGGGGTTGCATCACTCCATCCATGGCACCTCAGTGTGGTATGGCAACTGCCTCATATCAGACTGTGGAGCACTTCAGCAGGTGGTGAAAACTGCCCAATGGATTATCGGCATCCAATTGCCCACCATCGAGAGCATCGATCAGGAGTGCTGTCTGGGTCAGGCGAAGGGCATCATCATCTTACCCTAACGATGGACATTTTATTCTTCTTCCTCTGCTCTCAAACCAGCAGGGTGAAGAGCTTTACTCCCCCCAAGACTGTGACCCTGCTGAACCTTGAATCCCAGCGCTGAGCTCACACTGTACTTATAGAATTGGTTTCTTGCTGAATGCGCTTGATTTTATTGGCACCTAGTTATTTGTATACAGCGCCCGTGTTTTAACTTCTGGTTAGATGCTCATTGTATTTCATTGGCTTCGTATTTTACTGGCACAATTACAATTAAATTAAATCTAATCTAAAAACAAATGTGGGATGAGAGGTGGAGAGGGTGAGCAAATTTAAATGGGTCCTTTCCTGGACCCAACACATTAATATCATTGTAAAGAATGCATGCCAGTACCTTGACTTCCTCAGGAGTTTGCGGAGGTTTGATAATGATGTCGGAAACCTTGGAAAACATCTACAGGTGTGTAGATGACCGGTTGCATCACAGTCAGCCACCTCCCCACCCCACCCCTCCCCACCCCTCCCCACTGCTCAGCCTTCTCCCCAAGACCTGGCTAATCAAGAACCTACCAATCTCTGCCTTAAATATACCCAATGACTTGGCCTCTGGCAACAAATTCCACAGATTCACCACCCTCTGGCTAAAGAAATTCCTTCCACATCTCTGTTCTAAGTGGACGCCCTTTAATCTTGAAATTGTGCCGTCTTGACAGGAGGGAAATAGATCAGCTGGTTGAGCGGTGTCACAACACCGACCTTGCACTCAACGTTAGCAAAACCAAGGAGCTGATTGCGGACTTCAGGAGGAAGTCAGGAGAATACGGGCCAGTCCTTATCGAGGGGGTCAAACCAACCTTTTTGAGATCCATGCACAGGCACATCCAAATCCTTCGCACGGCCACATGCTCCAATCGCTTGCCATTTAAATAATAATCACATCTTCCAAAGTGGATAACCTCACATTTACCAAATTGTATTCCATCTGCCAGACCAGTGGCTTTCAAATTGCCCCCTAGATTCACATTCCACCTTAAGCCACAGGTGCTTGGTGATTGGAAAGGTGGAATGTGAGCCTGGGGGGCCAGTTTGAAAACCACTGCTCTGGACCCAATAGTTACTGAAATATTTTGCTTGAAAAAAATTGTCATTGCCCCATATCCTTTGGAGTTATTAAACCATGAACATAACAAGTCAATTAGATACGATTAAAATAGTGGGTTTCATACTTTTTCTTTCCACCCACATCCCACTTTAAGCAATCCCTTACTAATCGCAGAGAACTAATATCCTAAATATGTCTGATGTCGGAAGCTAAGCAGGCTCAGGCCTGGTCAGTACTGGGAAGGGAGATCGCCAGTGCTGTTGGGCATTGGATGAAGTGGTGAATCTCTGTCTGCCTCACAGTAGACAAAAGTCAAGGAATTTCATGTATGCTGTGACAGAGTATACAGATATGTTTTTGGGAGATAAATTGGGAAAAGTTTGTTGGAGTAGGTCACATACAAGTGCTTTAAAACAGATCATTTGAAATACTGGAGTATTTCAATGCTAGACATGTTGGGGCCTCAGAGTCTTTGCAAGAGCTTTGGAGAGTGCCCAAGAGACTTCACTAATGGATTGTTGTTTACAAAAAGGTAACAGATGAAAGAACTTGTTGGAGCCGCATATTGCCTGGAGCTGTTCTAAGAGAGTCATATGGTTTGGCAAGCAGAGAGAGTCAAACACGCTTTATCTCTCAGAGAGAGAGAGACACACACACACACACTCAGAGAGATAACTTCTTCAGTGTTACAGCCAGCAACAGCAGCTGGGACTGGAACAGGACAAGCTGGAAAGCTTATGGAAAACCCCATTTGGAAGATGGGTTGTGAGTGCTTAGTTCAGCCTGGTCAAAGCCTTGTGGATCATACAAGAGGAAAGGACTGGCTGTCTAATGTTTCACGGAATAAGGAAAACAAAAAGGCACTCTGTGGTGACTTGAAAGAAAGAGGTTATAATCTGGAAAACCCTGAGGGGGCAAGTTCCATCAGCAAGGTACTGGAGTGGCTGATTAAAAAGGACTCAGTTGTGGATGTCCTGGAACAACAAATCTCTCTCTGAAAACTGGCATGAACTTTCCTGAGAGGTAACCATTTACCTTTCCAGCACCAAAGCCTGGTGAACTTTATATGTGTTAAATTCTGTGCACAGTATATGAATTGCCTGCAACCAGTGAACTTGGAGGAATGAGAAGTGACTGTGAACCAAATAACTTTTCTGAACTTACACACACATTACACGCATGTGCACTTAGAATTAGAAGGGGATTAAGTTAGGGTAAGTAAGTCAATAGTGATAAGTTAAAGTGTAATTCTGTTTTCATGTTTAAAGATAATTAAAAATAACTTCTGTTTAAGTCACCATTTGTCGTGGTGAATATCTATTGCTGCTGGGTTTTGGGGTCCTCTGGGCTTGTAACAATGTTACCTTCTAAATGTAATATTATATGACAATAATGGAACTTTTACCTTTACTTATTGCGTTAAGGAGGAATGTGAGTTGGGGGGGGGCAGTTTGTAAACCACTGTGCCCACTCACTTAACCTATCTATATCTCTCTGAAGACTCTCCACAGTTTGCTTTTCTGCTCGATTTAGTGTCATCAGCAAACTTGGTTACTCTACACACAATTCCCTCTTCCAGATCGTTAATATACAACGTGAACAGTTGCAGGCCCAGCGCCGACCTCTGCAGGACCCCACTCACCACCAAATGCCAACCAGAAAAAGCACCCCTGTATCCCAACTCTTTACTTTCTATTGATTAACCAATTCCTCTATCCATGCTCATACATCACCCCCAGCTCCATGCATCCTTATCTTATATATAAGCCTTTTATGTGGCACCTTATCAAACGCCTTCTGGAAATCTAAGTAAACAATGTCAACCTGCTCCCCTCTATCTACTGCACTCGATTTCTCCTCAGAGAATTCCAGTAAGTTTGTCAAACAAGGCCTACCTCTGCCAAATCCATGGTATATCTGCCCAATGGCTCCAAGTCATTCCAGATGCCTCACTATTTCGTCTTTAATGAAAGCTTCAGGCATTTCCCCGACTACAGATATTAAACCAACTGACCAATAGCAGCTTAATGTAAAAGGTGTTAAGCATTGTTACCAAATCCAGTTTCTGTATCTTTGAATGCAGAAGGTCGTGCAGTCAAATGGGACAGAAACAGGCCATTCAGCCCACCTTCTCCCTGCTGACCCCGAAGCACCACCCGCACTAAGCCTACTTTACCATCAGTTTGGTCTGTAGCCTTCTAAGCATGGGCTATTCTGTTCAGTTTCTATGGAAACAAAAAGGTTAGGCAGGAGGAAAATTCTCGAAAATCTCTTTGGAGTCAGGGTAAAAATAGTAAAGAATGGAAGAAGGTTTATTTTAAAATCCTGCGCCTGTAGGACCAAGATGGCTGTGCCTATGTATGGCACCAGAAAGCGGGGAGACCACCCCGTGTTTGAGAAGCAGAGGATGGTGACTATGGCAGCAGACCAGCAAGTGGCTCTGAGGTTGAAGAACGTACGGACTGACGGAGACCCAAGGTGTGGAACCCACGCAGACCTGCAGGCTACTGGCGCCAGCAGTCAAAGGACCCGCACCCAGCTAACTGCTGGAGAGTGGTACCAGGTATAGGAACGGGAATGCAAGAGAGTGGCGGGGGCACCGAAGGCTCCCCGACCGCGCCAGAGGTTTGGATCTGCAGCTGGGTGATTGCTGGACTCAAGGTCATGTGGCTGCTTGAGTGCTAGAGTTGAATCCATGTGACACTTGAGGGGGGTGGGGGATGGAATCTCATTTGCTTTTCTTTCTGTAAGGGGCACTGGGCATTTTGTCCTGGTGGTGAATCTTTATCTGCCTTACAGTAGACTGAAGGAAATTTCATGTAAAATCACATTTTGTTTTATTACCTGAAAATAAAATAATCTTGAAGATCAGAGTAAGAGGAGTTCATAAAATCCGGGCTGGAAGTAAAGCGAGAAGAGACAACAAATTGGGAGTTTAACCTAATCTCAGAACATCAGCCTAGATGTTGTGCCAACCTACATAAACCTACTCCATGACATTCCAAAATTTCTCTCCCTCCCACCCATACCCCTCTGTTTTTCTGGCATCCACGTGCCCATCCCAGAGTCTTTTAAATGTCCTGACTGTTCCAGCTTCTACCACCACCCATGGCAATGGATTCCAGGCACCCACCACTCTTTGTGTAAAAATACTTAGCCCTGACGTCACCCCTCCCTTCACTTTAAACAGATGTCCTCTGGCATTTGCTACTGTTGCCTGAAGGAAAAGGTGCTGTTGAAACCCTCATAATTGCATACCCCTTCATTAGGCCACCTCTCAACCTTCATGGCTCCAAAGAGAAAAGTCAAATTTGATGATAGGACATGGGATCATCTTGAGGATGTATTTTAAATCTGGATTGGGAGAGGAATTCTTTCACAGGTTGGACTTGCTGAAGGATCTATGGTTTTCCTTCATGGTTTAGTCTTCAGGACATACCATGCCCTCCATAATGTTTGGGACAAAGACACTTTGCCCCTGTGGCTCCACAGTTTTAAATTTGTAATCAAACAGAGAACAAGGGTATTTAAGGCCAGCGATTGAGATCTTTACAAGAAGTCCAGGTACGACCTGGGGAAGGCCATCTCCGAAGCAAAGTGGTAATACCGGAGGAAGCTAGAGACAGAGACGGAGATGTGCCAGCTATGGCAGGGAGTGCAGGTCATTACAGTGAAGGCGGACACTCTAGATGGCTGTGATGCTTCACTACCCAATGACCTGAACACCTTCTATGCGCACTTTGAGAAGAACCAAACAGTGTCGACTAGAATCCATGAAAAGGCTGAGGACCCTGTGATACCTGTCAATGAGGACAGTGTCAGAACATCCTCTAAGAGGGTGAACCCTCGCAATGCCCTAGTGGCGTTCCTGGCAGGGTACTGAAAATCTGCACCAACCAACTAGCCGGAGTGTTCACGGATATTTTCAACCTCTCATTGTGGCAGTCAGAGGTCCCCACCTCCTTCAAAAGAGCATTAATCATCCTGGTGCCCAAGGAGAGTCGTGTGGGCTGCCTAAACGACCCCCCAGTAACACTAACTTCTACTGTGTTGAGATGCTTTGAGAGGATGGTCATGGCCAGAATTAACACATACCTCAGTAAAATCTGGACCTGCTGCAATTTGCCTATCGTCACAATCGCCCCACAGAAGATGCAGCATCGCTGGATCTCCACTCAGCTCTGGATCACCTCGAAAACGGTCATTCATACTTATGGCTGCTCTTCATCGACTACAGCTCGGCCTTCAATACCATTATTTCCTCAGTGCTGTTCAAGAAGCTACAAACTCCAGGCCTCTGTACCCTCCTCTGCAACTAGATCCTTAACTTTCTCAATGGAAGACCACAGACAGTATGAATTGGAAACAATGTCTCCCCCTCACTGATTATCAACACAGACGCACCCCAAGGATGCATGCTTAGCCCACTGTTCTACTCATTATACACCCATGACTGTGTGGCCAGGCACAAGCTGATGACACTACAGTCGTCGGCAGAATCACAAGCAGAAATGAGGAAGTGTACAGGAGGGAGATAGATCAGCTTGATGAATGGTGCAATGACAACAACCTTGGGCTCAATGTCAGCAAAACCAAAGAGATGATTGTGGGCTTCAGGAGGAAGTCATGGGAACATGACCCAGTCCTCATCGAGGGCTTAGAAGTGGAGAGGGTCAAGAACATCCAATTCCTGGATGTCAACATCCGTCCTGGAGCCTCCATGTCGATGGAATCATGAAGGCTCACCAGCGGCTATATTTTGTGAGGTGCGTGAGGAGATTCGGTTTGTCACCGAAAAATTTCATTAACTTCTACAGCATTCTGGCCAGTTGCATCACTGCCTAAGATGGAGGCGCCAACTCTCAGGTCAAGAGAGTTAACGCGGCCTGCGACATCACAGGGCACCAGACTTCACTCCATTGAGGACGTCGACATGAGGCGGTGTCTTAAAAAAGCCGCCTCTATCCTCAGAGACCCCACCACCGCCCAGGCCATCCTTTTCACTCTGCCACCATCAGGAAGGAGGTACAGGAACCTGAAGATGAGTGCTCAGCGGCGCAAGGACAGCTTCTTCCCCTCTGCCGTCAGATTCCCGAATGATGAATGAACCAAAGACACTGCCTGGCTTTTCGTGCACGATTATTTATATTTTATTTTTCATAGTAATGTTGTAAGATAGTTAGAATATGAATGTTTGCTCTAAGATTCTGCTGCAAAACACCAAATTTCATGACTTGTTCATAACAGTAAATCCTGATTCTGAAACAATTCATACGTGATAAAAGTGAACATTCCAGATTTTATTCAAGGTTATTTGTAAACATTTTGGGTTGACCATGTAGGAATTACAGCACTTTTATACATAGTCCCCTCTTTTCAGGGCATCATAATGTCGGGACATTTGCCTTCACAGGTGTTTGTGAGTACTCAGGTATGTTTAATTGCTTCATTGCTGCAGGTATAAGAGAGCTGGGCTTGCTTCTAAGTTCTGATCACCTTTGAAGTCTGCAGTTTGCATTTTCAACAGAGTTGCTCCAATGTTAGTCAAAGAAGTCACTATGAGGCCAAAAAACAGGAATAAGATAGAAAGAGACATCGCCCAAACCTTAGGATGACAAAATCAAGTGATCTGAACATCATTAGGAAGAAAAGGTGAGCTCAGTAATCGCAAAGGGACGGTAGGCAAAGGAAGGCCTCCACTGCTGACAGAAGAATTCTCATTGGAATGAAGAAAATCCCCAAATGTATGTCTGACAGATCAGAAACACTCTTTAGGAGGCAGGTGTGGTCCTGTCAATGACCACAGTTGTGACAGAGTATACAGATATGTTGGGAGTTAAATTGGGAAAGGTTTGTTGGAGTAGGTCACATACAAGTGCTTTAAAACAGATCTTATTTGAAATACTGGAGCTCTGCTAATGCTAGAAATGTCAGGGCCTCAGAGTCTTTGCAAGAGCTTTGAAGAGTGCTCAAAAGACTTCACTAATGGATTGTTGTCTACAAAGGCAACAGATGAAAGATCTTGCTGGAGCCGCAGATTGTCTGGAAGAGAACTTGCTGTTCTAAGAGTGTCACGAGGTTTTGCAAGCAGAGAGAGGGAAACAGGTTTTCTCTCAGAGAGAGAGAGAGAGAGAGAGAGAGAGAGAGAGAGAGAGAGAGAGAGAGAGAGAGAGAGAGAGAGGGGGATTACTTGTACAGCCAGCAGGAGTGGCTGGGACTGGAACAAGACAAGCTGGCAAACTTGTGGAAAGCCTTTTGGAAGACAGCCTGGACAAAGCAGGTTCATGCAAAAGGAGAGGACTGGCTGTCTAATGTTTCACTTGGAATAAGGAAATCAAAAAGGAACTCCGTGATGACCTGAAAGAAAGAGGTTATCATCTGGAGAACCTTGAAGGGGGAAAGTTTCATCAGCAAGACACTGAAGTGGCTGATGGAAGTACATCAGTTTGATGCCCTGAAACAACAAAAATCTCTCTCAAAACCAACAAGAACCTTCCTGAGTGGTAACCATTTACCCTTCAAGCACCAAAGACTGGTGAACTTCATAAATGTTCAATTCTGTGCACAGTATAAGAATTGTCTGCAACCAGTGAACTTGGAGGAATGAAAAGTGAAATTGGACTGTGAACCAAAGAACTTTTTTTGAACTTACACACACATTACACACATGTGCGCTTAGAATTAGAAGGGGGTTGAGTTAAGTTAAGTAAGTCAATAGTGATAAGTTAAAATTTGATTCTATTTTCATATTTAAAGATAATTAAAAGCAACTTTTGTTTAAGTAACCATTTGTCTTTGTGAATATCTATCTATTGCTGCTGGGTTTTGGGGTCCTCTGGGCTCATAACACAGTCCACAGAAGACTTCATGAACAGAAATACAGAGGCTACACTGCAAGATGCCAACCACTAGTTCACCACAGAAACAGGATGGCCAGATCACAGTTTGCCAAGAAGTATTTAAAAGAGCCTGCAGAATTCTGGAAGAAGGACTTGTGGACAGATGAGACCAGAGTGATGGTAAGAGCAAAGTGTGGAGGTGTAAAGGAACTACCAAGATCCAAAGTTTACCACCTCATCTGTGGCGGTGAGAGGGTAGTGTGAATAAAAACGCTCATGACTGGAAGGAGAACACACACTTTTATTAGCTTATAATTGAGGGTAGGGTCTCACTGTGGTCTTCAGAAGGGCTCAGGGTTTAGGCAGGAAACCAGGGTTATATATGGGTAGATGGGGGCAGAGCCAGCCATCAGTATAACCCACCACCAGAGAATCTCAGTGCGGAGAGTTATGGTGAACCACTGCTGCATATATAATTGTCGGTCAGGCCAATTGTATCACAAGCTCCTGTATAAAAGTGACTGTACCCCAGCCCCTTCTCAGTGCTGGACAGTCGAACTGTATGGATGTACTTTTGTTCTTAAGAGAATAAAAGCCTATTGGTTTCTCAACAACAGTCTTTCGAGTAATTGATGGGGCATCTATTTTATTCACTTAAAGTTTTTTTTTATACAAAGGAGCAGATCCTAAAGCCAGAAAAGCTGGAGATCCACCGTCAATCTCGTTTAAAGCATTCCTGCAGGCTTCTTCCACCATCGTGCAAACAGAGGATGATAAACTGCAAGTACTGAACTCTCTGGTGTACTCCATGATCAGGGATGCCACACCGTACCATGAAGCCATGGACATACTTAAAAAACAGCATCTGCATAAGATCCATGTTGTCCATTTGCTCATGACTCGCAAACAACGGCCCAGTGAGTCCAACTCTGGATATCTTCGAGCCCTGCGAGCTCTTGGCAGGGCCTGTGGATGCAAGGCCGTGTCCACAGCAGAGAATACAGAGAACCTGATCCAGAACATCTACATCACGGGGATCAGGTTGAACTACATCCAACAAAGACTCTTGGAGCAAGGGGAACTCAGTCTGTGGAGAGCAGGTAAGCAGGAGGTGGCTCTCTTGAATGTGGTGGCCTACTCGACCAACAACGCGGCCGCCTCGTGGTTGCCCCGGGCGCCACCATCTGCCTCCCCCTTGCTCCACTAACAACTCAACCACGGCAGCAGTGCTCCATGACTAGGTCCGTCTCTCTCAGCCGGCTCCGGTAATGACCTGACCACAGCCGGGAGCACCCAAAATGCTACTTCTGTGGCCTGGGCAAGCATCAGAGGAAATGCTGCCCAGAAAAGGATCCAACATGCTCCAGCTGTGGGAAGAAGGGCCCCTACGCCAAGGTGCTCAAGTCAAAATCTCTTCCCAGCAGGGCCGCTTCCTGGGACACTGCCGTCGCCCGGGGCCAGCCGAGCCATGCGTGATCTGTGGGGGCCGCCATCTTCGGGATCCAGCACCGCGTGCAGGCCCTGGGAGCCGCCATCTTGGACACCGCCATCTTCCACAACAGCGATGTGCAGTGACCCAAAACTGGTCTCCAGCAGACTCGACCAGGACATCCCACATCAACTCGCCAGATTGATGGTGGATATCCAGGTAAACAGCCATGTGACCAGTTTTAAGACAGCGCCTCACTGTGTTTCAAATCACTCACCAAGCACGAACTGTGGGCTCTCCACACTTAAAATTACCCCCCCCCCCACATTGTTATTTGCCAACCTCACCCCCGACTGTAAACCTGTTGGCACTAAAAGTAGACGGTACAGTGCTGAGGTCAGGGCCTCAACTGGGCAGAGATACAGCGTTTACTCAAGGAGGGGATTATTTAGCCCAGCACCATCCCTTGGTAGTGCGGAATGGGGTAAAGAACAGGATGGTCTTCGACTACAGTCAGACCATCAACAGATTTGCCCAATTGGATGCATCGCTGACATTGTCAACCAAATTGCCCAGAATCAGGTTTTTTCAACTATTAACCTGAAGTTGACATATCACCAGCTTCCTATCCGCCCAGGGAACCGCCAGTATATGGCGTTCGATGCAGATGGCTGCCTCTACCACTTCCTGCGGATCCCCTTTGATGTCACGAACGGCCACTCAGTCTTCCAGTGGGACACAGACAGCATGGCGGATCAGTACATGTTGTGGGCCACTTTCCCGTTCCTTGATAATGTCATCATCTGCAGCCACGACCTGTAGGACCATGATGCCAAACTCCAGAAATTGCTTGAAAGAGCCGAGCTCCTTAACCTGACGTATAATAAGGCCAACTGTGTGTTCTGCACAACCCATCTGGCCATCCTTGGCTGTATCGTGGAGAATGGCGTCATTGGCCCGGACCAAGACCGTATGCGGCTGCTCCTTGAGCTTCCCCTTCCGCACAGCCTCAAGGCCCTGAAGAGGTGCCTTGGTTATTTTCCTATTATGCTCATTCGGTCCCCAATTATGTGGACAAGGCCTGCCCCCTCATCAAATTTACATCCTTCCCCCTGGTGGCAGTGGCTCGTGCAGCTTTCAATCGCATTAAGATAGATGCGTGCTGTGGACGAATCTACCCAATTCCAGATGGAAAGCAGTGTGTCAGACTTTGCTCTGGCAGCCACTCTTAACCAGGCAGGCATTTTTTTCATGTACCCCGCAGGGGTCAGAGATTGAACATTGTGAGGAGCCCTAAGTCTGACCCACTGTCGGAAGGGTCCACCTCCTCCATGCCGCCCCCAACATGCCAACGTGACAAACCACAACAGACACAAAGACACCGTTTCTGTCGGGGGATCCCTCAGGGGCCCTAGAGACCACTGTTGAACACCCCATACACCTGTGCACCTGACCCCCTGGTACCCTGCCTCTACCTCAAGGGAGGACAAACCGGGCTCATCCCACGAGATGAGGAAGTACAGGCACCTGAGAGTGTTCAGGGACCCACTGCAGCCACAACTGGTGCTAGAGCTGGTACCAGACCACCTAAAAACACTGAATTTGTGACTCTTTTTAAAAATAAGAGGTGAATGTGGCAAACCACTGTTGTTGTATACAATCGTCTGGTCAGGTACACCTATTGGCAGATTGCACCACCCCCCCCCACCCCCCCCCACCCCCCCCACCCCCCCCCACCACCCCCACAGGCTCCTGTATAAAGGTGACTGTTCCACAACCCCCTCCTCAGTGCAGTACAGTCGAGCAGTACGGATGTGCCTTTGTTCTTAAGTGAATAAAAGCCTTTTAGTTTCTCAGCAACAGTCTTTCGAGTCTTTCAGGGGTGTTGCGGCCCGGGCACGTGCGGCCCGGGCACGTGCGGCCCGGGCACGTGCGGCCCGGGCACGTGCGGCCCGGGCACGTGCGGCCCGGGCACGTGCGGCCCGGGCACGTGCGGCCCGGGCACGTGCGGCCCGGGCACGTGCGGCCCGGGCACGTGCGGCCCGGGCACGTGCGGCCCGGGCACGTGCGGCCCGGGCACGTGCGGCCCGGGCACGTGCGGCCCGGGCACGTGCGGCCCGGGCACGTGCGGCCCGGGCACGTGCGGCCCGGGCACGTGCGGCCCGGGCACGTGCGGCCCGGGCACGTGCGGCCCGGGCACGTGCGGCCCGGGCACGTGCGGCCCGGGCATGTGCGGCCCGGGCATGTGCGGCCCGGGCATGTGCGGCCCGGGCATGTGCGGCCCGGGCATGTGCGGCCCGGGCATGTGCGGCCCGGGCATGTGCGGCCCGGGCATGTGCGGCCCGGGCATGTGCGGCCCGGGCATGTGCGGCCCGGGCATGTGCGGCCCGGGCATGTGCGGCCCGGGCATGTGCGGCCCGGGCATGTGCGGCCCGGGCATGTGCGGCCCGGGCATGTGCGGCCCGGGCATGTGCGGCCCGGGCATGTGCGGCCCGGGCATGTGCGGCCCGGGCATGTGCGGCCCGGGCATGTGCGGCCCGGGCATGTGCGGCCCGGGCATGTGCGGCCCGGGCATGTGCGGCCCCCACAGGTACTGCCACACTTATTTTCATTGATAATGCTACTGATGACAGTTGCAAAATGAATTCTGATGTGGATAGAAACATCTTATCTACTCAAGTTCAGGCAAATGCCTCCAAACTCATTGGTCAGCACTTCGTCCTACTGCAAGACAACAAACCCAAACACACTGCTAAAGCAACAAAGAAGTTTTTCAAAGCTCAAAACTGGAAAATTCTTGACTGGCCTAAGTCAGTCACCCGACCCAAATCCAATTGAACATGCCTCCGTAAGCTGAAGAGGAAACTTAAGGG
This sequence comes from Narcine bancroftii, assembly GCF_036971445.1. Classification (NCBI taxonomy): domain Eukaryota; kingdom Metazoa; phylum Chordata; class Chondrichthyes; order Torpediniformes; family Narcinidae; genus Narcine; species Narcine bancroftii. Next base: position 189,547,633 of record NC_091470.1, read on the forward strand.
GACAAGCAGGAGGTGAAGGAGGCTGCAGCAGAGGCCTGGCAAGAGCATCACCAGAGGAGCTACTCATCACCTGGTGATGTCGATGAATCACAGACGGCAAGCTGTCATTGCATGCAAGGGCTTGGATCTGAGCTCCGGTTGCTGAGGAATCGGGCAGGAGCTTATTCGGCAGCAGACCCTGGAGGCGATTCCACAGACACTCGGTGTCTCTGAGGGGGCTCTCTTTTCCTTCCCTTTCTCTTGTGAGGGGCGCCAGGAAACACTTCGACTCTTTGCTTTACGGCAGGCAATTTTGTGTAATATTACATGATCTGTACTATTACATGACCATAAAGGAATCTTGAATATGCATCAAAGTGTACTACACATGACTAATATACATACCATTGCAATGTCCCAAATATTACGATGCCCTGAAATGAGGGGACCAAAGTGCTATAATTTCTACATGGTCAAACTAAAATATTTACAAATAACCTTGAATAAAATCAGGAATGTTCAGTTTAATACATTTGATTACAAATTTAACTTACAGGGGCACATAAAGGAAAAAAAAGTGTCTTTGTCCCAAACATTATGGAGGGCAGTGTAGACATAGGGACATAAACCAGGCAGGTGCTTCGAAAGGAACAAAGCGATTGGAAGTGTTTCACCCTCCTTAGTGTCCTGAAAGGAACTTTGGTCGGGCAAAGTCAAATAAGTGTGAAGCAGAAGGCGTTGAGAGTGTCCAAATAAAAGACATGGACACTCGCCTTAAGAGCTTTTCCCCTGTGAAAATTTCTATCTATTAAAGCATGGCCATTTTGATGCACAATGCGAATGAGGGAGCAGCAAGGAGCTGGTAAATGTTTTTGCTTTTGGTCAGTGACCTTTCCCTCTCTGAGCCACAATGAAACAGCTGCTGCCTTTTGGACTTCAGACTGAGTAGGTGGCTGCCCTGATTCCACGCCCAGCCGCCACTCTACCTCTTGCCCTGCCTGTCTCTGAGCGATTAATCAAGCTGATCGATCGCGCCACTGGGAAGTTCGCCTCGCAGCTTCTGAAGCAAGCGGCAGGGTGGCGGGACTTTGGAGGGGTGCAGGGATCATGCAACACCTCAGGCTGTGAACAACTCCCTTTGGGGGATTATCCTGGGAGTCGTACTTTCGTCCCGACTTGCCCAGGCTGTCCAAAATGACCCATTGGCCTGCCTTTGGCCCATACCAGAATTTATTATCATGAGCACGTCACAAAGATCGTTGTCTTGTGGCAGCAGCACAGGTTCAAAATTGCTGGAAACTACATTTTGTTTTGAAATTTTAATTTTAATTTTTCAAAACATAGTATCACTTTTGAAAACACAGTAATTTTTAACGTTTGCCCATTCTTAGTGCAAATCGCTTCTGAATTTCAGATAGAATGTCAATCCCCTCCCATGCCCCCAAACATCAAAACAACTAAAGAGGTAGAAAATAGTAAAGAAAAATCCAGCGTCCTGCCAGCCTTTCTGATTGACTTCCACTCTTTGACGTGCTTCACTGCTGCTGTCTCTACATGTTTTATCAGATTTTTCGACCTGTGAGCTGTCATTATAACTGGGCATTAAGGTGCTCCAGATAAGGTTGCCATATTTTGGCATATCTCTTAAATGATATGTCATCTTCTCCATGGGCACGCAGTTGTGCATCTCTGTGGACCATCGAGTGATGAGTGGGGGGAGGGGGTGATTGCAGTGCATTTGAGACTGACAGGTCAATATCTACAAACTTAATTTGGAATTTTGTTAATTTTCTGCCCACGTCCTCCAAGTTTCCCAATCAGTGCAACTCCGGGTCCAACGGTGTAAATCACATTTTTAAATATTAAATAAATTGGTGCTAAAGAAGAGAGAAAGTGAGGCAGCGTCTGTGGGTCGTTGTCCGTCTGGAAATCTGAAGGTGGAGGGGGAAGAAGCTGTTTTGATGCCGCTGGGTGTTTGTCTTCAGGCTCCTGTACCCAGGGCCGGTGCCAGACTATTTTGCGCCCCAGGTGAGGCCCCCCTCCAAAAGTTGGCAACTTTGATTTTGAAAAATCTATTTTGTCGAAAAAAATGAGAAGTGCAGAACTTAAAACTGCTGAATTTATTTTAAATTGTAAGAATAAGTCAAACATCGACCTTTGATTATCTCTCTCAAATGCGTCAGAAAATATTTTGGCGCACAGATCATTTTGTGCACCCCGCCAAAGGGCACTTGGTAGAATGCACACGCCCGCCAAGGGCAAAACATTAAAACCTTTTACTTCACATGCCTTTAAGTCGATAACCTTCCAGTGTCCATTTTGTTCAACAAGAATGATGCAGTTTGAAAATACCCCTTTGGTCCTTCAAGTTTGCTCTGACTTTCCTGTAACCGTTTTTTTTTTAATATAAACACATCTATGCTATTCCCCTGCCCCCCCCCCCCCCCAGATTCTACAACTCACTTACACACGACAGCAATGGCCAGTAATCTACCTCCCCACATATTTGACATTCGACAGGAAATTGAAGTACCCAGAGGAAACTTGCATGGTGACAGGGAGAAGGGGCAAATTGCACTCAGATAGGGCCAGGGTTCAGGGCAGAAGCCCGATCGCTGGAGTGGTGAGGTAGTTGCTCTATTCATGACACCACGGTGAGACAACATCAACTCTACCAATAATAAAGTTGATCAGATGTCTCTTTAAGAATTGCCTGGAAGGAGAGTATCTCCATATTATACACCAACTGTGAGAACTTGCAATATATTGATAGAGAACCTTGAGCAAAATGTAACTATTTACATGGCTTTACACACAGAAATTCAGGAATACTTTTCTGTCTTTTGAAGTTCTCATGTTTTATGAAACTTTGACAACCAGGATAAACAAAATCATTAATATAACAACAAAAAAAAATAGCATGGAGTAATTGCTGAGTTGATTTCTTTTAAGAATTTGCAGATTTTTATTTCTCATCGAGGAATATTGATAATTGCTTTTAGAAACCAACTAGTACCTGTCCTGAGCTCCTGACGCCCGACTCCGAACCCTCCCCATGGCAGTGGGCCTACAGTAACACACTGGAGCTCCCGATGTTGACACCGAACCCTCCCCTCACCGGAGGTCTAGATGCTGACTCTGAACCCTCTCCTTGGCCTACCCACTGTTCAGGGCAACTGGAATCCATCGATGCTGGCCGACATTTTGTTGGGACACTGAGACGAGGGGCATTAGATGCTGAGTACAAACGAAAATCACCGGCAAAACACTTTGAGGTCAGTTGAACTAACACAATATGTCAGCATCATTATGCACTTAAACATGCTACATTCAATAAAAGTTACTACATGATACAGCAAATCTGAAATTATCTTTTTGCTCACCTTGAATTTGTTGATCATAATTCCCAATTGTTTTTCAGGAAGCAAACCTTTTGAAAAAATTTGATGCCCAGTTTAATTAGAGCAAAGCTGTGTTATGAGCATTAGTGCAGAATTTATTGCCATATACGTAACTACAATGTTGAAAATGGGGTGGCATGGTCAGTTGTTATGCTTGGGAAGACAATTTTGATGGGTCCAAAGAGCAATGAATCGGAAGACAGGCTGATTATAACAGTAATCAGAGGGAAATTGCAACAGGAATAATACATATACACGTCCAGGATTGCATTGAACACAACTACCCAATGCTCACAACCTCTTGTGGAAAATTAGCTTTACAGGCAAGGAATACAATACCTGCCACCCTTTGATGGAGTGTAGGCATGCCTCTTAACTAAATTAAGAAAGGTAATCGGTACGTATGGAACACTACAGCTCTCCACCTTTTGTCAGGGCATGCCTTACCAATGGTTCTCCAGTGTTGCCCACGGTTTGCCACCTGGAGTGGAGCTGGGCTTGGTGTCTCGGGAAGAAGAGGCAGACGGCCTACACATGGTGGGCTTTATAATGCCATCGGCTGGAGAGTCCAGCCCAGGTGATTGAAGGGACCAATGGTCGGGTGTGCACTAATCTGTGGGCGGAGCCTGACCTTGATTGACAGGTGAGGTGAATTTTGACTGAGTAGCAGCCAGTTGAGTATTACATTAGTGCAATGCAATTACAGGGCCAGGGACCTGGCTTTGAATCTGCTACTACTTGTAATGAGTTTGTACATTCTCCCCATGACCTGTGGGTTTCCTCTGGGTGCTCTGAATTCCTCCTATGTTCCAAAAACACATTGGGTTAATTGGTCACATTGGTGTGTTTGGGCGGCACAGGCTTATGGGTCAGATGGGCCTGTTACCGCACTGGATCTCTTAATTAAAATTGAAACGCTTTGGAATCTTTACCTACTCATGTACACAAGATACACCGAAAACAGTGTGCATTAACTGACCACAATGATCCGTGGGTCAGGAAATGAGATATTAACTGGCACAATTGGCGTAGCGGTCAGCGCAATGCTGTTACAACGCCAGCGATCGGGACCACTGTCTGTAAGGAGTTTGTACATTCTCCTTGTGTCTGTGTGGGTTTTCCCCAGGGGCATCGGTTTCCTCCCACCATCCAAAATGTACCAGGGGTTGTGGTTAATTGGGCGGCGCAGACTCGTGGGCCGAAATGGCCTGTTACCGTGCTATATGTCTAATTAAATAAAATTTATTTTTTATTAAAAAAGGATGGACAAACAAGAACGCCTGCAGACGTAAAACACAAAACTCTACAAGGGGCAGTTAATGCACCCTGTTTTCGGTGTATCATGTTTACATGAGTAGATAAAGATTCCAAAGCGTTTCAATTTTAATTTAGAGATCCAATGACTCAAGAAAGCAGCCTCCCCCCTTAAGGGTTAAAACACGAAAGTCTGCAGACACAGTGATTGAAATAAAAACACACCGCTGGAGAAACTCAGCAGGTCAAACAGCGTACTTTATAAGGCAAAGATTAAGATACAAAACCAATGTTTCGGGCCTGGGCCCTTCATCAAGGCTTCATGAAGGGCTTGGCGAACCAAGTCTTAATGAAGAGCTCAAGCCCAAAACGTTGGTTCTGTATCTTTATCTTTGCCACATAAAGTGGCTGTTTGACCTGCTAAATTTCTCCAGCGGTGTGTCTTCACTCAGAACATTTGCAGATGCTGGTGTCTAAAAGCAGTGGAGAAACTCAGCAGGTCATGCAGCACCCATAGGAAGTAAAAGGCAGTCGGCGTTTTGGGTCCGAGCTCTTCCTCACAGCCTGCACAAAGTGTGCACTCTTGCGGAAGGGTTAGATGCTTGATTGACTCCTCTGCCCTTTCAGATGGGAGTTCCTGGGAGTGGATGGGAGGTCAGTTTTACATCTCTGCTGTCAAGTGACCCGTGTAAAGCCCTGGATACAACCCTGGCCTATGGATTTTTTGTTTTTGATCTTCGCTCTTGCTCCTGGATGCAAGGATTGAGGATGATGAATGATCATTCTGGCCCCTGCACATCTGCCATGGACACACTGTGTTTGATCTGCCCCTTCCACCACACCGCAGTTTTGTTTGGGCACCTTGAACCCTTAAAATACGGTGATTTCAAGGCATACGAGCCCCTTGTGGACATGCGCCAAGTTCAAGTCTACATCGATTGTCATGTGTGTTGATGTACAGTGAAAAGGTTTGTTTTGTGGGTTATCCAGCAAGCAGTAAAATCCCCGGTGTCCAGAATTCAAGCAACTGGCATAACTAAAATCAAGAAATAAATACATAAAGTTAAATGAAGTTGTAGCAGTTGTTACTGCTGGAGAGATTACGCTCATAGAAGAGACACACACTACGGTAGGGAATTCAACACTGGTTTATTGTGCTGGCAGCTTATAAAGGGCTCAGGAGCCTATCTCTGATGTTATAATGCCGCCCGACTGATGGCATTACAATCCGCTTCCTGGGATTGGTTGTTTTGTGCCATCCAGGAAGTGGCCAATCAATGAGCCCCTCTCATCCCCGGGTGCGGCTACTTCCCTAGCTCCACCCGATTGGTTGCCGCTGGCCAGCCCAAGGGAGTGGGGTGCTACACCCTTGCGCTGCTGAGTCGGGCACCGACTTCGAAGAGCTGTAGCCCGTCTCGGCCGGGGGTGTAGGCCGCCGGCTCCCCGTGTTGGGTTGCCGCCTCAGGCATGGCGCGTTCGGCAGCCCGCTACAAAGTTTTACATTGTAAGAGTAAACACACAACCCCATGGTGAAGATGGGAGCAAACATTCAGCCAGCGGAGTGCCCAATAGCTACCTGCAGCTATTGTGGAAAACTCGGCCACTTTGCTAAAACGTGTAAGGTGAAAAGTTGCCAAGCTGCCTGTCTCCCCTCTGGTGAGCCTTGCTGTACTAACATTGGCTGTACATTATCTCTACTGTTAAGGACACTCCCCTTGGATATAACTGTATTTGCATCTATTGTTTTTCATTATCGTACAATGAGTTTCTGCCAATAAAAGCCATGATTATTGTTTGACCACATCGTCTTTGTCTACTTCATCAACTGGCACTTCACAGCCCCCCTCCCCGCTGTCCCTGCCCTAACGTCCCGTGCTGACAGGAGCCAGAGTGCGCTCTGAGGAGCCTCTCCTGCAGCTGTCCCTTTCAGGTGGGCAGCGCAGCACTTTCAGGGCTGCCACCTGAATGGCCATTCCACAGGTCTGTATCAGCTTCTGCAGGCCCATTCTTGGCGGAGAATGCACCTGAAAGCGGCTTATAAAAGCAGAGCTGGGGTATAGGTGACATAGGAATAAGGCGGGGGGGGGGGTGGGGGTGGAGAGAGAGAGAGAGAGAGAGAGAGGGTGCTAGAGGAAAGGAGACTAAGGTGGGGGGATAGTGTCTAATGGAAACCAGAGAAGACGATGTAATGCCGTCCAATTGGAGGGGGCCCAGACGGAAGATTGAGGTGTTGCTCTTCCAATTTATTGGGGATCTCAGTCTGGTGGTGCATGAGACAGACACATCGGCAAGGGAATGGGACAGGGAATTGAAAGGAGTGGCCTCTGGGAGATCCATGCTATTGCAGCAGACAGAGGTGCTCAATGAAGTGATCTCCCAGACTGCAGCCAGTTTCTCTGATGTAGAGAAGACCATAGTGGGAGCCCCGGATCCAGTAGATGACCCCTGCTGATTCACATGAATTCACTTGGAAGGACTGTTTGAGGCCCCAAATGGTGGTGAGGACACGTGGAGCATCTCCTGCGGTCACAGGGGTAGGTGCCGATGGTAGAATTGGTGGAGAGGGAGGAATGAATGAGGGTGTGATGGAGGGGAATATGTGTTTGACATTGGGATCATGTAGTAGGTAGTGAAAATGGCGGAGGATCATATGTTGGACGCGGAGACTTGTGGGGTGGTAGATGACAAAATCAGATATATTGTTCATACATGAACATACAAGCCTGAGATTCCTTTTTCCTGCAGGCACGGCAGAATTATCACTAATTGGTAGTGCATAAAATAAACTGTACATAGCATAAACATGTAAACAAACAACAAACTGTAAACAGATAACAAATGTAAACACACTGACTATGCAATACAGAGAGAACAAAATCAATAAATGCACAAGTCAGAGCCCTTAATGAGTCTCTGATTGAGTTTGTCGTTGAGAAGTCTGATGGTGAAGGGGGAGCAGCTGTTCCTGAACCTGGTGGGTGCAAGTCTTGTGGCACTGATACCTCTTTCCTGATGGATGCTGTGAGAACAGAGCGTGTGCTGGGGTGGTGTGGGTCTTATGATCGCTGCTGCTCTCCCACAGCAGCATTCTCTGCAGATGTGCTCAATAGAGGGGAGGGTTTTGCCTGTGATGTCCTGGATTGCATCCACTACCTTTTGGAGGGTTTTACACTGAGGGGTATTGGTGTCCCTGTACCAGACCGTGATGTAGCTGGTCAGCACACTTTCACCACACATCTGTAGAAATTTGCCAGGGTTTCTGATGTTATGCCAAATGTCCACAAACTCCTGAGGAAGTAAAGGCAGTGACATACTTTTTTTAATGATGCCATTGGTGTGTTGGGTCAAGGAGAAATCATTTGAGATAGTGACTCCCGAGAACTTAAATTTGCTCACCCTCTCCACCTCTGATCCCCCAATGATCACTGGATTGAAAACCTCTGGCTTTCCTTTCCCGACAAGTCAACAATCAGCTCCTTAGTTTTGGTGATATTGTGTGCAAGGTGCATCATTCAGCCAAGTTTTTAATCTCCATCCTGTACGCTGACTCATCCCCTTCCTTTATACAACCCACTGCCGAGGTATCGTCGGCAAATTTGAAGATGGAGTTATTGTAGGACCGAACCACACAGTCATAGGTGTAAGGTGAGTAGAGCAGGGGGCTAAGAATGCAGCCCTGTGGTCCTCCAGTACTGATGGAGATTGTGGAGGTGTTCTTACCAATCTTCACTGATTGTGGTCTGGAGGTGAGGAAATCCAATTACATAGCAGGGTGTTAATTCCCAGGTCTTGGAGTCTGCTGATCAGTTTTGAGGGGATGATGCTGTTAAATGCCGAACTATAGTTGATAAAGAGTATCTTTATGCATCTTTGCTGACCAGGTGTTCCAGGGCTTTGTGTAGAGCCAGTGCGATGGCATCTGTTACTACAATAGGCGAAATGGAATGTATCCATGTCACCGCTCAGACAGGAGCTGATCTGCTTCAACACCAGCATTTCAAAACACTTCATCACTGTTGATGTAAGTGGTACTGGTTGATAGTCATTAAGGCAGGTCACTACCCTCTTCTTGGGCACGTGGAGCATCTCCTGCGGTCACGGGGGTATGTGCCGATGGTAGAATTGGTGGGAAGGGAGGAATGAATGAATGATTGACGCCTTGATTGAGGTTAAGGGGAATCCTGCTTTTTTTTAACCTGTGGGGGTGGAGAGGATGGGTGAGGGCAGATGTGCAGGTGATGGAGGATATGTGGGTGAGGGTGGAGTTGATGGTGGTTGAAGGGAAGCCACTGTATTTGAAGAAGGAGGCTATCTCTGATGATCTGGCTTGGAAGGGCTCGTCCTGGGAGTAGATGCGATGAGACGGAGGAATTGAGAGAAGGGAATGGAATCCTTACAGGGGACGGGGTGGGAAGAGATGTGGTCAAGGTCGCTGTGGGAGTGGGTGGGCTTGAAGTAGATGTCTGTCTAGAGTTTGTCTCCCAAGATCGAGGAAAGGGAGGGTGTTGCTCGAGAAAGACCGTGAATTTGAGGTCAGGGTGGAAGTGAATAAAGATAACGAGCTCATCATTGGTGCCTGAGGCAGTCCCAAAGTAGTGATCGATATAGAGAGGCTGCAGAGGAGAGGACACAGGCCCCTTAACTCTTCCTCTGCGGCCTCTCCAAAGCTTTCACATCCTTCCTGTAATGACGAACCGGAACTGAACACAATATTCAAGTTCAAGTTTAATATCATCCGAATGCACAACCCGATGAAACCGTGTTCTCCGGTCTTCGGTGCAAAATACGCAGACGCACAATGAGAAACCATATACATACAGACAAGCAATACATATGCAGGACAAATATGCATTTCTGAAAATAAATGAATAAATATTGTTTAGTAAATATTAGTGTCCCAGGTGGTCAGTATGAGCAGTTCCTCTGGTCGTTCAGCATTCTCACTGCCTGCAGGAAGATGCTTTTCCTCACCCTGGCAGTTCAAGCTCTGATGCTCCTGTATCTCCTTCCCAGTGGAAGCAGCTGAAAGATGCTGTGTGCAGGGTGGAAGGGGTCCTCATCAAATTTTGCACGCCCTTATCAGACAATGATCCCAGTTGATCACACTGATTGAGTGGGGGGGAGGGAGAGGGAGACTCCAGTGATCCTCTCCGCCACTCTTATGGCCCTGTGGATTGACCTCCATTCCGATGCTGTACAGCAGGGGTGCCCATTTTTACATGGCCCAGGGTGAATTTTACAAGTGGTTATGGCCCATTAGAACATTGTCTCTAACTATAAATTGCACTGCACTTCTTAGTTTCACCACTAGATTCTGCTGCCATTTTGAACAACTACTAGACCAACTGATGCAACGTTTTTCATCGATGAATACGTCTACTTCAGTTTAAAAAAAAGGCATTTACCTCAGTTTAAAAAAAAACTTACATCAGTTGATTAAACATGGGCGGAACCGAAAAGATAGAAACTAGCAAGGGAGTGCTGAAAATTTCAGACAGTGGGAAAATGAATATTTTTCACAGAAGTCAAAGGGAAGGGTGCTTGTTTGATTTGCAAGGAATCTGTTAACTTTAATAGCCTATCTACAAATTTACTCATTGCTTCATAATCATTAAAGGTGGGCATTTGGGCCATGAACTGTATTCACTGAGGAATTTTGGAGACGGCCTTGCCCCTTTCTTGATCTTTTCTCCTGTTCTTATTTTGCACCCAGATTTTTAAAAATTTTGTACTGCCTTTTAACTCTATAACCATTTATAGCACAGAGACAGGCCAGTTCGGCCCTACTAGTCCATGCTGAACATCTTCTCCCACCTAGTCCCACTGACTCCCATTTGTCCCATAAACCTCCACACCTCTCCCGTCTATATACCTATCCAACTTTTCCTTGAATATTAACATCGATCTTGCTCCTACTTCCTCTGCTGGAAGTTCATTCCACACCCCCACCACCCTCTGCGTGAAAAAAATTCCCCCTTACGTTTCCCCTAAAGTTCTCCCCTTTTACTCTCAATCCATGCCCTCTTGTTTGAATCTCCCCAACTCTCAATGGAAAAAAAGTCCATCCATATTGACTCTCACTTTTCCCCTTATAATTTCTATCAAATCACCCCTCAATCTTCGACACTCCAGGGAATAAAGTCCCAGCCTGCTCAAATGGAAGTTTTAAAGAGTTTTATTGCATTAAATTAAATTTAAGAGCAGCAGGTACAGAAATGTCCACTGTAACATGTGAGCATATTAATAAACTACTGTAATGTCAACACTTAAACCATTCAGTAGTTAATTTGATAGAAAATTAATTTTTGATGGCACAGGGGATTTCTGGTCTAAAAACAATTTTTCTTACAGTGTAACTGGTTGAAAACTGCCAGGCTTAATATTGCTTGGACTGTGACTCCTTATATTTTTCTCTATGTGGCCCACAATCAAAAAAGCCTGGGTGGTGGGGGTCCTTGAGGATAGAGGCTGCTCTCTTAAAGCACTGCCTCCTGTAGATATCCTTAATGCTGCTGTCCATAAAGGCGCTGGACTAGTTCACACATATCTGTAGTCTTTTCCTGCCCTGTGCATTGGCATCTCCTTGCCAGGCACTGATGCAACCAGTCCCAATGTTCTCCACATTACAATTGTATCACACTGTGATGCAGTAGGGCAAGTGTGGCTTTAGCAGAGTTTTACAGAGATGCACATTATCTCATGGCTAAGGTGTACCTGTGTAGTTGTGGGAATACTACTGCCTCTGCAGCATGTAACGGCAGCGTTGCCGCTGGTGCGGACCCATGGAGAGCAGGGAGCGGAGACATAGGACTCCCGTGGGGTCCAACTGCTGCCAGTTCTGTGCAGGCTTTAAATGGCCTGTTAAAGGAAATGATGGTGATTTTATTGAAAATCCCACAACTGCGGAATCTGTGCCCAAGATGGCAGCATGTACAATTGGCAGCAGACTCTGGAGAAGCAGGTGACTGGCACAGGACTGCAGAAAATGGTAAGACCACTACCCCATTTGAGAAGAAGCAGAGGAGATGACCCACCAGACGGTGACATGGTGGCGGACCAGCGGGAGAGGGGAGCTCTGCGCCTGAGGAACACACGGGTGGTGGGTTGTTGGCGACTTGAGGCAAGGAACCCACGCAGGCTGTGGCTGCTCAAGTCCGTAGTGGCGGGACCCAGGCTGCTGGAGACTGCAGTCAAGAGACTTACGCCAGGCTGCAGGAGACTGGCCGAAGGGGGTACCAGGTGTCGAAACCGGGAACGCGAGAGGGTGCCGGGGATGGGGGGCGCAATGAGGGCTTCCTGGTTGCATCAGAGGTTCCGATCTGGAGCTTAGACTGCTGATAGTTTTGACTGGACTCTGCGTGGCAGCCGGAGGTGAGTCCACGGACCCTCTTTGGCATCTCTTTCCCTGACTGTGAAGGACGCTGGGCAATTTCTGCCGACAGCGGCATGGTTGGCGCAGTCGGGACCAGGGTTCGAACCCTGCGCTGTCTGTAAGGAGTTTGCATGCTCTCCCTGTGTCTGTGTGGGTTGTCTCCGGGGGTTCCCACCGTCCAAAATGTACCGGGGGGGGGGGGGGTGTAGACTAATTGGGTGTAAATGGGTGGCGTGGACTCATGGGCCGAAATGGCCTGTTCCTGCACTGTATGTCTAAATTTAAATTGGTGAACCTGTCTGCCTTATGGCAGACTAAAGGGGAATTGGTGTAATATTGCATTGTTTTTATTGCAGGATAACAAATTGAATCTTGAATACTTTTCTGTTAGTTTTAAGTTGCCAGTGAATAGTTAATAAACCTTTTTTCCCCAACAGTGAACGTTATTTCCCAAAGATGGACAGACCAATATAGGTCACTGCACAAGAAAGGATACCTGTCAATGAAGGCTCTACGGTCACGTGACACCAGGGACCGGAAACGGAAGTGACGTTGGTGAGGCGAATGGTTTGTGGTTGTGGCTGTGCTGGATGCGAGGTAAAAAAATGTAATGGCGAAATAAAGGCGATAAGGAGAGCGAGGTGAGGAGAGTCTGGGGGTTGCGGGGTGACGGGGGGAGTTGGGGCGGCGAGCGGCGGAGTTAGCAGCCGGTCGAGGCCCTGGGGGCAAGCGAACCGCTGGGCGACGAGCGGCTGCCGGCCGTTGGGGGGAGGGCGCCTGCGCAATGCGGCCGGCTGCCGGGCAGAACGCCTGCGCAGTGCGGGCGTCGGTGCCGGCAACGGGGAGGCGGCCGACACAGCGCGTGCGCGGACCCAGTGGCCGGGTCTCTGGGTCCGGGGTGGAGGTGAAGGGAAGGGGAATAACAGCGGGGAGTGGAGGGGGAAAAGGGCCGGGGCATCAGAGGGAACGAACACTGCAGGAGGGGAATTAATTCGCCATCCATCTACCTTGCCACAATGTTGTAGTTCCACTTCCAAACCTGGGCAAACGGCACTTTAGCATCTTGTATATTTCAATTAAATAAACTCTCATTTATCAAAACACCAGTGAGATTGGGCTTATTTGCAACTCTGGTAAGATCACACTTAGAGTATTGTGTTCAGTTCTGGTCACCTCATTGTAGGAAGGATGTGGAAGCTCTGGTGAGGGTGCAGAGGAGATTTACCGGGATGTTGCCTAGTTTGGAAGACAAGTCTTGTGAGGCAAGGTTAGCAGAGGTGGGACTTTTCTCTTTGGAGCATAGAAGGATGAGAGGAGAGTTGATAGAGGTCCACAAGATTATGAGAGGCATAGATAGGGTGGACGGCCAGTGTCTGTTTCCCAGGGTAGGAATAGCAAACACCAGAGATCATCTGTACAAAGTGAAAGGAGGAAAGTTGAGGGGAGTATCAGGGGTAGGCTTTTTTTCTACACAGAGGGTTGTGCGTTCCTGGAATGTATTGCCAGGGATGGTGGTGGAGGCTGAAACATTTAGGAGATTCTTTGACAGGCACATGAATGAAAGACAAATAGAGGTTTATGAGGTATGGAGGGTTTAGTACTTCCTTTTGGTAGGAATATATAGGTTAGAAGGGTGTGTACTGTGTTCTAATTTAATCCCCTGCCCCATTCTCATGCCAACATTTCTGTCCATGGTTCTCATACATTGCAAAACTGCAACGTAACTTGGAGGAACACCTAATATTCTGTATGGGCGCTTTCCCACCGGATGGCATTAACCTCGATTTCTCCAGGTTTCGTTAGCCTTCCTCTCTCTGGTCTCCCTCTCTCCCTGTCCTGATGTCAGAATCAGAATTTATTGTCAAGAACATGTCACAAAATTCATTGATTTGTGGCAGCATCATAGGGTAAACATTTGTATCAACCATCTTGCCAGATAAATAATTATAAAGGTGGTAAAAGTTCCATTATTGTCACATAATACTACGTAACATACATAAAATTCTTTAACTTACCACAACCTCAGCATCTGCAGCCAAAATCAATTCTCATCTTTCCTCTTAACGTATCCAATTAACGCTTTTTGGCTGTTGGTCTGGACTCCTCCCCCACCCCTCCCATTCTTACCCCTTAATCCAGTGGTTTTCAAATTTTCTCTTTCCACTCACCTTAAGTATTCCCTATGTCAAAGGTGCTCTGTGATTAGTAAGGGATTATTTTAAGTGGTATGTGAGTGGAAAGAAAAGGTTTGAAAACCACTGTTTCATTGCCCCTCATTGACTCGTTATGTGCACAGTTTCACAACTCCAAAGGAGATGGGCCAATGACAATATTTCTCAAACAAAATATTTCAATAACAGTTGGGTCGAGAGCAGTGATTCGCAACCTTCCCTTCCCACCTTAAGTAATCCCTTACTAATCACGCCTGCGTGCTTTTTGCCCGCACCTTGAAGAAGGGCTCAAGCCTGAAACGTCCTTACTTCTCATAGACGCTGCGAGACCGGCTGAGTTCCTCCAGCATTTACTGTGTGTTTTTATCATGATTACTGCATCCCCACAGGGTAAAGCAAAAGTATTTGCTAATATTTTTATCTGTTTATGTCCATGTCAGTGTGCAGGTTCAATAACAAGAATGGAGTGAAAGCTCTCCATAATATATGTTAAAGTCACTGGTCTGTTAGTTATACAACTGGATGTGAACATACATTGAATAAAAGGGATGGGGGAGGCAAAGCTGAAGCATTTTTACTATCAGAATTTAAGCCACAAAATTTGTTGTTTTGCAGCAGTGTTACAGGTGCAAAATTGCTATAAATTACATTTTAATAATAAATTAGTGCAAAAGAAGAGAGAGAGAGGTAGTGTCTGTGGGCCATTGAAAATTCAGAAATCTGATGGCGGAAGGGAAGAAGCTGTTTTTGTATCATTGCTTGTACACCTTAAGGCTCCTGTACTTCCTTCCTGATGTGTGAGGAAGGCATGGCCTGAGTCCTTGAGGAGAGAGGCTGCTCTCTTGAGACACCACCTCTTGTAGTGCCTTTGATGGCACTGGCCAGGTTCACAACTCTCTGTCGCCTTTCCCTGTCCTGTACATTGGCATCTCCATGC
Organism: Narcine bancroftii; assembly: GCF_036971445.1. NCBI lineage: Eukaryota > Metazoa > Chordata > Chondrichthyes > Torpediniformes > Narcinidae > Narcine > Narcine bancroftii. Next base: position 189,562,747 of record NC_091470.1, read on the forward strand.
CAGACAGTGATGCAACCCAGTCAGGGAACTCTCCATGGTAAGCCTGTAGAAATTGGCAAGAGTCCTTGCCAATCTCCTCAAGTCGATGCAATCATGATGGAGGCCTCAGGACAGATCTCTGGAGACGTTGGCACGCAGGATTTTGAAGTTCGTAACCCTCTCCACTGCTGACCCCTCAATGGGGACTGGTTTGTGTTTTCCTGATTTCCCCCTCTCGAAGTCCACCATCAGTTCCTTAGTTTTGCTGACGTTGAGTACAAGGTTGTTGTTGTGACACCACTCAACCAGCTGATCCATCTCCCTCCTGTATGTTTCCTCACTGCTCTCTGATTCTGCCAACAATCGTTAGCAACTACGTAGATGGTGTTTGAATTGTGCCGAGGTGTGGAGCGAGTAGAGCAGTGGCCTAAGTACACATCTGTGAGGTGCATTGGTATTGAGTGTCAGTGAGGAGGAGGTGGTTAAATAATGTTGGTGTATTATACTTAGTAACTGTCATAGGATTAAAAAAAAGTCACTAAAGGTACACAGTCCTTTATCCGGAACCCTTGGGGGACAGTGTGTTCTGAATTTTGGATCAGCTGCCCCAGATTTAAGCCCACCTGAATTGTGCCGCCGTATCCACCCCCTCCCAAGTCACGCTGCCGACTCTCTCCCCCCGCCCGCCCGAGTGGCGCTGCCATCTCCCTCTCTCCTCACCCCGCACACCCAAGTCGCGCTGCCATCTCTCTCCCTCCCCACCCACCCGAGTCGTGCTGCTATCTCTCTCTCTCTCTCTCTCTCTCTCTCTCTCTCTCCCCTCTGCTGTACCAGCACCAGGAAAAAAGATGCCGGAATTTGGAACTTTCCAGATTTTAGATGTCCGATAAAGGATTGTGTACCTGAACAAGAGTAAGGATTGGTAGTTAGAATCCAGCCAGCATAGATGAAATGAAGTGTTGTGACTGGGCTGAATTTGCAAACTGGTAATTCCTAACATTTTTGGTCAAAATTGGCCACTATCATGTCAACCAGGAACTCTGTTGCAAGCGTACTGGCTGACTGTATCACAGCGTGATATGGCTGCTGCAGAGAAATAGATCGCAGGTCAATCCACAGGACCATAAGAGCAGCAGAGAGTCCTCCTCTCCCCACCCACCATCATCGATGTGATCAATTGGGATCTTTGTCTGAAGTGCGCACAAAAGTCATTGAGGGCCCCTTCCACCCTGCACACGGCATCTTCCAGATGCTCCTGTCGGGGAAGAGATCCAGGAGGATCAGAGCCAGCGCCACCAGGCTGAGGAATGGCTTCTTCCCCCAGGCAGTGAGAGCGCTGAATGACCAAAGGAACTGCTCACACTGACCATCTGACTTTCTCATGTTTGTGAAACAATATTTATTTGTATTTGTATATACTAGTCCACATTATGTATTGTTTGTCTGGATGTTTTGAACCGAGGACTGGAGAACACTGTTTTGTCGAGTTGTACTTGTATAATTGGATGATTATAAATTTGACTTGGCAATGTTTGCTGTTGCCACTGATAAATCCGGAATCACCAATCTTTTATGGTGGTTTTGTTCCTATTTATAGGATGACGTGGACTTTGTCCAATTTCTGTCATTTTAAGCATAAAGATTTACATTTTTAAAAGCTATTTAGATGTACAGCTCAGTAACAGGCCCTTCTGGCCCACGAGCCCATGCTGCCCAATTATCCTACAACTCTTGTATGCTTTGAACGGTGGGAGGAACCCACGCATAACTCGGGGAGAAAATGCAAACACCTCACAGGCAGCGCAGGATTTGAAATCAGGCCACTAACACTGAAACAGCATTGCAATAACCACTATGCTTAACCGTGCTGCCCTAATGTGTCAAGAGTTTACTTGCACTTTTCTCCTTGTGATAATGTGTTTAAAGTGCCCGCCTTTTTTGGGAGAGATTGTGTTTTATTACCCATAAAATGTTAGTAATGGCAGCTGAGGGGAGCAAAACTCTGCGCTTACCCATGGGGTCCAGTTGCCCAGTCTGACTGCTGTTGGCTCCATACATGCTTTAAACGGCCTGTTGAAGGAGCTGAAGGTGGTTTATTTTAAAATTCCACAACCGCGGGGTCAGGCCCAAGATGGCGCCATCTATGATCGGCAGTGGCTGCGAGGGGTTACGGACTGGGGAAGCGGAGGACCGGCGCCGGGCATCAGAAAACAGGGAGACCACCCCCCCCCCCCCCACCCCCCCGCGTTTGGGAAGGAGAAGCAGAGGAGATTGACCCTACAGGAAAATAACCTTGGTGGCTGACCAGTGAGGGGATCTGAGGATGAAGAACTTACAAGAGGCAGGCTGTTGGTTTGTTTGAGGCGAGGTACCCACGAAGGGTGCAGGCAACGTGGGTCAAAGGACTCATAGCCAACTGTGGACTGCAGGAGTCTGGCTTGAGACTGGCGGAAGGGGTACCAGTTATCAGAACTGGGATGTGGGAGTGTGCTGGAGACTTTCAGATCGTGTCTGAAGTTTGCATCTGGAGCTCGGGTTGGAATGAAGGCTGTGTTAGTGCTGGAGGGGACTCTTTTGCTTTTTAATTTGTCATTAAGGAGCACTGGGCAATTTTTGCTGATAGAACATGGAACAAAACAGTACTCTCTGGGTGTTATATAAAAAAAAAAATCTGATGTCTCCCCTAAACTTCCCTCCCTTCACCTTGCACAGATCTCCTGTGGTGTTTGCTGATCCTCTCTAGGAAACAGGTGCTGGCTGTCCACCCTATCTATGCCTCTCATAATCTTGTAAACCTCTATCAAGTCTCCTCTCATCCTTCTACACTCCCAAGAGAAAAGTCCCAGCTCTGCTAACCTTCCCCTCATAAGACTTGTTTCCCAGTCTAGACAACATCCTGGTCAATCTCTTCTGTACCTTCTCCATAATGAACTTTTGTCCGCCTTATGGTGGACTAAAGGAAATTTTGTATAATATCATATTTTCTGTTTTTTTTACATGACAATAAAATAATCTTGAATAGTGCACTTAGAATTTTGGTGCAAAAACAGGGGTGTGGAGCTGAGTTGCAGCTGATCTGGGAGGAATATCGATTAAGTAACTTGGCAGGAGTGGGGGATTTGGGGGACAGGGAGGAAAAAGTGTAAGGATACAGGTAAGGAAACATATTTCACTCCAGATTGTTGGAAAGGGTATTGTCAGTTGGAAGTAAAGGCCTTGAATGAAATAATATGTGTGCTTAAAATGCTCTTGGTTGAGGATCTGGCCATGGGTGCAGCTTCTGGTATTGATGAGCAATAAATATTACTGAGATTCAGTCGCAGGTGCAGAGAGATGGGAATTTAGAATGGACTTTAAGGAAATCACAGTGGGAAAGGCATTTCAAAAGGTAGAATAATACAGTAAAAGCCCTGGTATCCGAAATTCAAGCAACTGGTTAAAAAAAACTAATAAGAATAAAATAGTTTCAAATTGTAAAAGTAAATGTTCTCGTGAGCAATAGAAACCTTTGGTGAAGATGGGGAGCAAATATTCGGCCAGCGGAGTGACTTGGGTCGCGCTTTGCTCGTAGCAGCTGTTTGAATAAAGTTGTGTGAAACAGCAAATGGTGTCGCCCAAGGATGAAGAGCTGGTTGATGCTGCTCGCTTAAAGTGACTCCTTATCCCTGCTTAGCAAGAGTTGCCCTGTTCAGAGGCTTGGGTTGGGGGGGGGGGGGAGTTAATTATCTATAATGTTATTGTTCATCTTTAGGGCGACTCAGTGGAGGGGGAGGAATCTGCGGTGATTAACTGTTTTCAAAGAATGTGATGAAAATAAAGTAAAATGTTTTTAGGTTGAGATATTTATGTGTGAAGTTTGTTCAGTGTATGTACAGTATAGAAGTTCTGAGTTTTGTCTTTTAAACTGTTTACTCTTAATGTGAGTGCATTAAACATTGGAAGTGTAACTCTCAAGCAACCAGAAAATACACTTATCCGGCATCTAGCAATCCTATTGATACTGAATTCCGGGCGTTTTACTATATTGAGATGTTACAATCTTCAGGGTCATTGGAAAGATGGAACTGCCATAGTCAACAATATGAGAGTTCAAGGTTCCATTTATTTTCACATAATAATATATAAAAATGTAATATACATGATATACTTCAATGTTTACCTGCTATAAGGCAAAGAGTCGCTGTGACCATTGTCTGGAGCCACCTACACTAGGAGAAAGAAAAGCAAAAGAGAGTCCCTTCAGAGACACTGAGTGTCCGTGGATTCACCTCCTGCAGCCTCTGCAGCCGCACAGACTCCTGTTCAATCCATCATCCACTCGAGCTCCAGATCCAAACCTCCAATACAATCAGCGCCCCAGACCCTAAGGGAGCCCTTCTTACCCTCAGCACAGTCTCGAATCCTGGTTCTGATGCATAGTTCCTGCAGCCTATCTGGGACCATCAGCTGCAGAGCCCCTTGCCGGTCCACTGCCCGTGGTCACCTTCCCTGCAAGGTTGTCTCCCATGCTTCTTCTCAATGGGCGGGGGGGGGGGGCGTGTGTTCTCCCCATTTCAGATTCAGATTTATTGTCAATGTACATACATGACATCACATACAACACTGAGATTCTTTTTCCTGTGGGCTGCTTATTGGTAATGCAAAAATCTGCACTCGGGGAAAGATACATTTACAGAAGAAAGAAATGCAAACAAACTGACTGCAACACAGAAAATAAATACTCAATAATAAATAACGTGCAAAGTAAGAGTCCTGGAATGAGCCTCTTGATGGAGTCTGATGTTTAGGAGTCTGACAGTGGAGAGCTAGCAACTGTTCCACTGCCTGGTGGTATGGTGCCCTCGCCAGTCCGCTTCTCCCCCAGAGTCTGCAGTTCCGCATGGTCTTGCTGCTTAGCAGTCATCTTGGCCACGGACCTCTGTGGCTGCAGGATGTTTTTTTAAAAAAAGCACCCGCTTGTTGGTCTCTTTGCTTCCCTCTGTCTGTATTTAATGCAGTGACCAATCGGTGTTTAACTGTTTGCCAATAAAATGAGTGCATCTGAAAATGATTAAAAAGGCGCAAAGGGAATAAGCAACATTATTGGATTTTTGTGAGATAGGGCGGCATAATAACGCTGTTACAGCGCCAGCAATTGGGACTGGGATTTGAATCCCACTCTGGCTGTAAGGAGTTTGTACATTCTCCCTGTGTCTGCGTGAGTTTACTCCCACCCTTCAAAAGGACCATATTGGGGGTTGTAGGTCAATTGGGCATAATTGGGAGGCACTAGCTCATGGGCTGAAAAGTCCTGTTACTGTGTTGCATGTCTAAATTTAAAATTTAATTTGAGAGATGTATAAAAGCTGAAAGCAGAATTAGTGCAAGGATTGCCGTTGGATCCTGCATTTTCAATTGAACCTATTATTGTCATCGTTCATCACTGGTTCTCAAGCAAGACCATGGGCATCTGTTTGTTGACTGGCTTGAAAGAAACATTTTAAGTAGGGAATACAAAAGCAGAAAGGAGGAACAGAATGAGCGGTGCCTTTGCAGGGGCAAGCAGAAGGAAACACATTTTGTGTACGTGTCAATAAATCCTGAATCTTAGTGTGAAGAGAAAGTAGACAAAAAATACCCTAATTTTAAAAGAGCCTCTTCAGTCATTAAAGTAGAGAGGTACAAATATTCTGGCGTTAATGAATCTGGGCATTGTGTAAAGTGGGGGTGGGGGGGGGTGTTGATAAAGAAAAGTCATTTTTGTAGGAAGCATCCTGAAATCAGGAAGAATAATTGATTTGAACACACATGCAGAGGACAATTAGTTACAACCTGATCTGTGCAAGGGAGGGTGGAGTGGGGGGGGGGGGGAAGAAAATGAGAAGGACTGAGATGTGTGTCTTGCAGTCCAATTAAAAGCAGGGTCCTGGAGATTTCACATTGTGACAGCTACTGCAGTATTACATGTGGTCTTGGCCTGTCTGAAGCAAGATCACCACCATTCAAGTTGCGGTGCAGAGCTTAAGCCTGGTAAATGTTTAATAACTTCTGCTGCATGTCCTAAGAACCTTTACAATTAAATTTTTGGGTACACAAGATCATCTCGTCACTCTTTTGTGTGCTGTTACATGTGCTTAAAAGCTCAGCAGTTTCTCATGACGAATTTCAATAGACTTTAGTCTGCATCTTTCAGAAAGGCTGAATTTTTGTCTTGAAGCGTTTTCTCAAAGTGATAGCTTCACTTTGATCTTCAGAGAAAGTGTCGACACACAGGAGACGACAGATGCTGGAATCTGAAGCTCAACACAATCGCCTTCGATAAAGGGTTTCGGCTTGAAGCGTCGCCCGCGCTCTTTCTCCCACTGACGCTGCTTGACCCGCTGGGTTCCTCCAGCGAATTGTATTTGGCTTCAAAGGAAGTGTATTGGTCAACTGTTGCAGAACAGCATGATGCTTGTGGGTGCCAAGGGGCGATATGGAGAAAGTGATGGGACACTGTGATCTGATGAGGTCAGGGGGAAAAAAATCAAGGTGGATGTGCAAAAATTTTGAACTGAAGCTATTTCTGAGCATTACAAAGATGTGCTTGTGGTGACATAAAGGAGCTCCTTGTAAATTAAACTGTTAGAAGATTTATATTCTTTTATCCTTATAAATTCCTGTAGGAACACTTCCGCCATGTCATTTTAATATACTTCTCATTTCCAAGAGTAGACTTTAATGCGTGCCTATTTACAGAATTATCCTCAATGGGACAGCACAATTTGTGTAAAGGTTAACACAACAATATTTCTGCACAAACGACCAGGGTTCAAATCCTGCGCTGTCTAAAAGTAGTTGGTGCATTCTCCCATGTCTGCGTGGGTTTCCTCTGGGTGCTGTGATTTAAATTTAGACATAACATGCCATTTTGGCCCATGGATCCGTCCCACCCAATTTACATCCAATTAACCTACACCCACCCCCCCACCCCCCCCATACGTTTTGAACAGTGGGAGGAAACTGGAACCCCTGGGGAAAACCCATGCAGACACAGGAAGAATGTACAAACTCCTTGCAGACAGCGTGGGATTTGAACTCCGGTCCCAATCGCTGGCACTGTAAAGGCATTGCGCTAACCACTACGCCATGCGTTTCCCCATCTGTATGGGATTGTAGGTTAATTGGGCGAGATGAGCTTGTGGGTAGAGAGGGCCTGTCATTGTGCTGTATGTCTAAATTTAAAACATTTTAAATTTGTATATTGATGCTTGAATAATACCAATATTGTTCACATTACCTTTAATTTTAAGAAAATTGCTACTCAGAATTTCAAAATCCAATGTTAAATATCAAACTTGGTTCCTTTCAGTTTATTTTCCCCCTCCCACCCCTCCACCATCCTAACTCTGGTTTCCTAAGGGCCAGACAGAATCAGTGGAATTGTGTTGGAAGTGACCAAGAGCGAGAGATGGATCCAGTTTAGCTAGCTACACTCATCCAAGCATCTACTTCCATGGCAGGGATCAGAATTGACAGAGACTGGGGAACTGAAAGATCTCTGCATCTTTGTCCAGAATCAAGAAAATGCCCTTATTTGCACATTGTCAGTAAGAGAAGGGATTTTCGTATCTCCCTTGTGTTCCCGGATAATTTTTATATCCCATATGATGATGTGCTTTTGTTCAAAATAAATGGCAGCGGTGCAGGTGTGGACACGCAGAGAGCAAGGAGAGAAGATGCAGCGCTTCTCCGCAGGGTTCTACTGCCCAGTCCAATTCCTGATAGCTCTGCATAGGCTTTAAACAGCCTGTTAAAAGAGTCAGCTGTGGTTTATTTTAAAATCCTACTACCAAGTTGTCTGCATCTGTGTTCGGCAGTGGCCTCAAGATGTTGCAGACTGTGGAAGCAAAGGCCACCATAAAACAGGGAGACCACCCCCCTCCCCACCATTTGAGGAGAAGCAGTGGTGACGAACCTACAGGACAATGATCACAGCAGCGGACTAGCGAGGGGCTCTGCGGCTGAATAACATGCAGGCAACGAGCTGCTGGTGACTTGCATTTGGGGCAACCACACAGGGCGTGGGCTGCTGGGATTTGAGAGGGTGCTGAGGGCAAGAAAGGCTCCTGAATGGCCTTGGGTGCTGAAGGTTTCTTGATTGCGTCGGATGTTCGGTTCTGGAGCTCAGGTGGCCAATGGATTGAACAGGTTGCAGAGGCTGTGGGAGCGCTGGAGGTGAATCTTTGGACATTGTCTTTTGCTGCTCTTTCACTCGTACTGTGAGGGGTGCTGGGCAACTTCTGCTGGTGGCGAACCTTTTTCTGTCTTGAAGCAAACTAGTTGGAATTTTTGTGTTCTGTCCACCTGTCAAAAAAGTTTCTGCTCTATTGCAGGCTATTTAATTCATAAGATTTGTGTTCCTGAGGGCTGTCCATAAACCAGTTTATTTTTGAGAATCTGAATCAGAATTTATTGACATGAACAGGTGACCAAAATTCGTTGATTTGCAACATCATTACAGGTCCAAAAATTGCTATAAATTATATTTTAAAAAAGTTAGTGAAAAAGTGAGACAGATACTGTGGTTCATTGTCCGTGGAAAAATCTGATGGCAGGGGGGAAGAAGTTGTTTGTGTACTGTTGGGTGTATGTTTTCAGGCTCCTATCCAAACCAGTCCTCATCAAGGGGTAAGTAGTGGATCATTTCTGAAGATCTGTCCTGGGGCCTCCATGACATAAAGGCTCGCCGGTGGCTACACTTCATGAGGAGTTTGACGAGATTCGGTATGTCACCAAAGACTCTTGCAACTTTCGACAGGTGTACCCCGTGGAGAGTGTTCTGACTGGTTGCATCGCTGTCTGGTATGGAGGTGCCAATGTCCACAGGACAAGAAAAAAAATACAGAGTTGAGAACTCACCCAGCACTATCATGGGCACAAGTCTCCACTCCACCAAGGACATCTACAAGAGGCGGTGTCTTAAGAAAGCAGCCTCTATCACCAAGGGCCCCCACCACTCTGCTACCATCAGAAAGGAGGTACAGCACAAAAACAGCTGCTTCCCCTCCACCATCAGATTTCTGAATGGACAATGAAGCACAGGCACTAATTTGTTTTCTCTTTTGCACTAATTTATTTTTAATATTATTAAAAACAACCAACTGAAAAACTTCACAAGGATTAGCGTATACAGAGCCGTTGTCATACCCACACTCCTGTTCGGCTCCGAATCATGGGTCCTCTACCGGCATCACCTACGGCTCCTAGAACGCTTCCACCAGCGTTGTCTCCGCTCCATCCTCAACATTCATTGGAGCGACTTCATCCCTAACATCGAAGTACTCGAGATGGTAGAGGCGGACAGCATCGAATCCACGCTGCTGAAGATCCAACTGCGCTGGGTAGGTCACTTCTCCAGAATGGAGGACCATCGCCTTCCCAAGATCATGTTATATGGAGAACTCTCCACTGGCCACCGTGACAGAGGTGCACCAAAGAAGAGGTACAAGGACTGCCTAAAGAAATCTCTTGGTGCCTGCCACATTGACCACCGCCAGTGGGCTGATATCGCCTCAAACTGTGCATCTTGGCGCCTCACAGTTCGGCGGGCAGCAACCTCCTTTGAAGAAGACCACAGAGCCCACCTCACTGACAAAAGACAAAGGAGGAAAAACCCAACACCCAACCCCAACCAACCAATTTTCCCCTGCAATCGCTGCAACCGTGTCTGCCTGTCCTGCATCGGACTTGTCAGCCACAAACGAGCCTGCAACTGACGTGGACATTTACCCCTCCATAAATCTTCGTCCGCGAAGCCAAGCCAAAGAAGATATATATATTCACTATAATGTTGCCACAAAACAACAAATTTTGTGACATACATGTCCATGACAATAAATTCTGATTCCTGTATGGTAGCAGTGAGAAGAGGGCATGGCCTGGGTGGTGAAGATCCTTGATGAGTTGTAGATGTCATGGATGGAGTGAAGACTAATGCCCGTCTTGGCACTGGCCGAGTTCACAGGGCCTTTTCCTTACTGTGCATTGGCAGAAATGAAGAATTACTCTATTGTAGAAAATAAGGGAGCAACCAAAGTAACAAGAGAGGTTCATCACTTGCAGTCACCAGATAAAGTCATGAACGAGCTCGGGAAGAGGCCATGAAATTCCTACATTCCTTTTCAATCAAGCTGCAGTTTTAACACTGGGGTGTTTGCCTGAACAAACTTTTTGGCATAAATTATTCAATGCTATTTTGATAAATCGACAACAAATATTCATGATCAAATAGGATTGATAGGTTGGTTTTCACAGAGATATTTGTTTCTACATATTTTGTGTTCCATAGCGACGTAGGAATGTAATGTTGAGACTCTATAGGGCATTGGTGAGTCCTCACTTGGCCCCCGTTGAGGATGGCTGTTTTGGAGCACAAAATGAAAATGGCTGTCCGGACAATGACTGGGGCCAGGGTCCTAAACTGCGGGCCACATCCAGTCTGCATTGTGATAGTACGGAACAGGCCCTTCAACCCATATCATCCATGCTGGTCAAGTTGGCATTCTGGGTTAGACTCATTTGCCTGTATTTGATCTATGCTCTTTTTTTTAAAAAAAATGAAAAAATTTTGATATACAGCGTGGCTACAGGCCATTCTCGCTAGGCAAACCATCCTATTAAACTCTTCCTGTCCATATCTCTGTCCAAATGGCTCTGGACGCTGTAATAGTAAAAGATAAAGTATTTCTGCAGAAATTAACTGCTAACATAGGCGACCCACGAGTTACTGGGTGGGGGGGGGTGGGTGGTGGTGGTGGGCGTTGATTGTGTCCCTAGAGGAAAGACTGTGTCAAGATACCTACCCATACATAAAGGAACATGTTGAAAAAATTAATTTTGGCTTTATTTATGTACATTTGTTCATGCAAATTCTGTGAGAGTGAAACATCCCATATCTCAAGTTTTTGGGCAGGGATTTGAGAATTTTGTAAAAGCGAATTTCCTTTACCTTAACGTCTGTATTGTGGGGATCCTTTGTATTTTATTCATAGTTTGCAGTTTTTTTTTAAGTGCTTCTCACTTATTCTGTTTATTTTTGCTAACAAGGTCAGAACGGCATGCAGAAGTCCTCGTTTCTTCAACTAAAATAAAACCTACCCACATTCATGATGGTAACACCAGTGAATACTCAGAATCCCAGTAAGACCTGGGAGCTCAGCCTCTATGAGCTACACCGGACTCCACAGGTGAGTAAAACCACGCAGCTCAGCCTCTACGAACTGCACAGGACCCCCCAGGTACGTGTGGAAAGAACAGAATATCCCTCTTGAGAATATCTTGCATGGTTGCATGAAAAATGTTCGAGTTCATTTATTTAATGCGTGTACAATCTGAAATTTTAAATTGAATACTACTGCATTTATATATATATATGTGTAAAAAAAAAAGTGAAGAATGTTACCAAAAACAGCTGATCAGTGATGCTCAATTCATTTGGAATTTTGTTTTTTGCAAACATGAATCATTTTTATGGTATGGTTACTGTAGCAGTTAGCACGACGCAATTACAGTGCCGGAGACCCGATTCGAATCCAGCACTGCCCGTTAGGAGTTTGAACGTTCTCCCCATGTCTTCGTGGGTTTCCTCCAGATGCCCTGATTTCTTCCCACCCTTCAAAATGTACAGGAGTTAGAACCATAGAAAACAGTTCCTTTGGACTTCTAGTCTTTGCCCAACTATTATTCTGTCTCATCCCACTGGCCCGCATCCAGTCCATAGCCCTCCATGGGGTGGCATGGTTGGCGTAGCATTTAGCACAACGCCTTTATAGCGCCAGTGATCGGGACCGGGGTTCAAATCCTGTGCTGTCTGTAAGGAGTTCGCCCCAAGTCTGTGTGGCTTTTCCCTGGGGCCTCCGGTTTCCTCCCACTGTTTTGAAATGTACTGGGGGTGGTGGTTAATTGGGCAGCACGGGCTCATGGTCCAAAATGGACTGTTACCCTGATGTATGTCTAAATTTAAAATACCCCTCCCATCCATGTACCTGTCCAAATTCTTCTTCAATGTTCAAATTAAGCCCACGTTCACTACTTTAGCTGGCAGCTCATTCCACACTCCTACCGCTCTGTGTGAATAATTTCCCCCTATACTTTTACCCTTAACCTTTGTCCTTTGATTTGTTTAAGTTTAAAAACTAACACCCTTAACCATGCCCTCTAGTTCTCGTCTCACCCAGCCTCAGTGGAAAAGCCTATTTTCATTTACTCTACATCCCTCATCTTTTTGTACATTGATTTGATCCATCCTAACCTCGGTGGAAAAAGCTGACTTGCATTGACTCTCTACACCAGAGGTGGCCAACCTTTTAATTTTACATTTTTAATTTAGATATACAGCACAGTTACAGGCCATTTTGGCCTATGAGTCCGTGGCGCCCAATTAACCTGCACTCCTGGTACGTACACGTGGCCTGAAATGGCCTGTTACTGTGCTGAATGTCTAAATTCAAGATTAAAAATTAAAAGGTTGGCTACCCCTGCTCTACACTCATCATAATTTTGTATACCTCATTCAAAACTTCCCTCATTCTTCCATGCTCCAGGGAATAAAATCTGTAATTGTTATGTTATGTTACATGTTGTAGGTTAACTGGGCTATTTGGATGGCATGGGCTCATGGGTCAGCAGGGCCTGTTACCGTGTTGTACGTCTAAAATTTTTTTAAAAATTGAAAATGTTTCTTTTCAATTTTCACTTTTTTGTTTCACCCTATTTTGTTTTTCCTGATTGGCTCCATGCTGTTATTTGAGAAAAAGAGTTAAGGCAGTTCTAATCTTTTTAGCTGCAGTTGGCTGGACTGCAAGGTGTGCCAGAGTATCCAGACTTGACTTAGCCTCTAGTCCCAGCTAGCCAAACAACTTGGTTGAGAGTATGTATTTCGCAGCTGAATCACCATTCTGAATTGTGTCCCATGGAACACAGCAGCACAGAACCAGGCCTTTCAGCCCATCTAGTCTGTGCTGACCTATTATTCTGCCTCATTCCAATGACTTGCACCCAGGCCAAAGCCATCCCTACCCCTCCCATCCATGTACGAATCTAAAAATTTTTTCTTGAATGTCAAAATTGAGCCTGTGTTCGTCTTCAGCTGGCAGCTCATCCCACTCTCTCGCCACCCTTTCCGTAAAGCAGTTGCCCCTAATGTTCCCTTTCAACGACTCATGTACCCCAGTGCGGCGAGGTTAGTGCAAGACTGTTAACAGCACCAGCAATCGGGGGTGTCTGTAAGAAGGTTGTACGTTCTCCCTGTGTCTGCGTGGGTTTTCAAACCATTTATTATTTTGAGATTAAAGTGTAATGCAGTTAATTTTGTACATCATTATTTCAGCACCTGTTAATGAGAAATTGTAATTTGAGGAATGAAAGCTGTGCAGCTGATATTTGAATGTACTCATGCTCTGAAACTTAGCTCATTAGAATGTTGCACAAAAATAAACCGGCGTATCTGATTATGCTTGTGACGACAGTGGAAGGTAGCAGTTGGCATGACCTTACGGTAGCATCAGTGACCCGGCGCTGTCTGTAAGGAGTTTGGAGGTTACTTAGGGTGACCTGGTTTCTTCCCACCCTTCAAAATGTACGGGAGTTGTAGATTAACTGTTGTGAAGTCAGATGTTTTAACAGAGTCTTGATAGGCGCTGGTGACCAGGTCCGGACCTGGCGCTGTCCGTAATGAGTTTCTACTTTCTTCCTGTGCCTGTGTGGGTTTCCCCCGGCTGCTCCGGTTTCCTCCAGCCCTCCAAAAACAGATGGGCTCAGAAGGTTAATTTGGGTGGAATTGGGCAGCTCGTGTTTAAATGGCTTCGATTGTGCTGTGAATGAAATTTAAAAATAAAATTAAGGCTGGAGGCAGCCAGGCTTTTGATCTGGCAATTGCTTCCAAAAGAATCATAGAATTATACAGCGCTGGTCCATCAGCTATGATTAGCTCTCTAAAACAGCTGAACAATCAGCTAACCTGCCTCTCTCCCCGTGCCCCTGTAAATTTCAAGTTGGAATTTCCCTTTGAAAAGTTAAGATGAATCTACAATCACACCATGATTTTCTAGCAGTGAAAACCCAGTCGTTTTTTTTTTTCACCTTGTCAAAAATAAATCTGTCCTACACGAAGCTGGACACCCCCACTCTCTAATCTAATGTCACCACGTTATCGCATTAATACTTTTCTGTTGTACCTGCCAAGTTTACTCAAAGTCTGGTGCATAGTTTAACTGAGCTCTGATCGGTGATTTATGAAGCCATCACTTCTTGCTTTGGTACTTCACAAGCATCTTTTTTTAAATTTTATCCAAGTTGTGTGACTGAGGGCTTCACCAGAAGAGAACTTTTATTCACATCCATGCAGGCCAGTAGGGCTGCGCTCTATAGACACTCTTTGTTAATCTTGTTTTTGTTCTGTGATCCTTATAAAATTTGGGTCAGATCAAATTCTTGACCAGAAATGATCTGTAACATTTAAATTGTTACTTGAAGAATCAAAGTGTGCATGCTTCATGCAAAGAGGTGCTAATTATTTTACAGATAAAGATGATATTAACTTCATTCAAAAGCGTTAATGATTTGCTCCAGGTATCTTTTGAGATACAGTAAAACCCCTGGTATCCGGCACTACGGGGATTGATAGATATCGGATAAGTGGGTTTTCCGATTGCTTGAGGCTCATTCTTACAATGCCTAACTAATACACCTGCATTAATAATAAAGTTTAAAAGACATGATTACATAAAAAGAATTTTACTTAATTTTCAGTCACAATCTTTGAAAACATTTAACCATCAGTACATCTCTATAGAGCTGCCCGAAAGACGAACAATATTATTATAGATAATTAACCTACCCCCACCCCCAAAAGTTTACAGATAAAGCCTCAAGCAACTCTTGCTAAGCCAGGGTAAAGGAGACACTTTAAGAGAGTCACCCCACCGGCGAGCGGCATCAACCAGCTCTTCATCCTGGGTGATGCCATTGCTGTTTCACACAAAGAGCAAAGTCGCTGAATATTTGCTCTCATCTTCACCAAAAATTTGTGTTACTACAGAACATTTACTTTTAGAATTTTAAACTTTTATTTCAATTTTCATTTTTAAAAATGTATTTATTTTCCTTTTATTTTTGCCGGTTCCTTGAGATTGGCGGTTGCTTGAATTCCGGATAACAGGGGTTTTACTGTACACTTTTGTCGTATCTAGGGATGGAAGTGTGATTTCCACTGTGGATCTGTGGACAATCATTAAATGTGACCTGTGAGTTTATTTGCAGGGCGTTCCATGTCAAGATTTTTCTTGCTCCCTACCTCTTTAGTAAACTGGGCGGTGCAGGGCCACGCTATTACCCGGGTTTGAATATGATGCTGTCTGGAAGGAGCTTATACATTCTCACTGTGTTTTGTGTGTTCCTATCCTCTAAAAACGTACAGGATTTGGTAGGTTAATTGGGTGACACTGGTTTCAATGGCCGGAATCCAGTGGTGTAGTGCTAATTTTTTACGTACAAGACCTCACCAAAAATGGCAACAAGGAGGTGCCTGGAGCGGTGCTCCTGTAGCACTCCACCCCTGCCAGAATCGGCTTCTACCGTGTTGTTAATAAATTTAAATTTAAAGCATAAGCAGCAGGTCAAACTGGGAATTTATCCAGGATGAGAAAGTGTTCGTAATGTGCAAGAGGGGTTCAGTTCACCTGGCAGTTGGGGAGTGGCTGAACAAGAATGAAGGAGGGGCAAGAACAAAACGGAATTGGGTAAAAGAGCACATAACAGTCAGGGCAACCCGGTTCCCCATGACCCCTGTTCAAATCCAGCGGTGTCTGTAAGAAGTCTGCACTTTTTCCCCGTGTCTGCATGGGTTTCCTCGGGGCGCTCCAGTGTCCTCCCACTCTTCAAAAACTTACAGGGGCTGTAGGTTAATTGGGGTATTTGGGAGGCATGGCCCATGTGCCAAAAGGGTTTGTTCCTGTGCTATGTGTCTAAAATTTAAACAAAAACATGCAATAAGTGCATCCTAAACAAAATTAACGAGAAAGCACCATGAATTGTCACATTTAGAACAGAACAGGCCCTTCGGCCCACGATGTTATATAAACCTCCTCAACAATCTAATCCTTCCTTACCTCACACCCATTAACCTTTTATTTTTTCTCTTTCATCCATGTGCGTGTCCAAGAGTCTTGTAAATATCCCTCTTGTACCAGCCTCCACCAGCACCCCTGGCAATGCCAGGCACCCACAACTCTCTGTTTAGAAAAAAAACTTATCCCTGACATCTTCCCTAAACTTTCCTCCCCTCACCTTGTACATATTTGCATTGTTGTCCTAGGAAAAAGGCACTGGCTGTCTACCTTATCTATGTCTCTTTTAATCTTGTAATCCTCTATTAAGTCACCTCTCATCCTTCTTTGTTTCAAAGAGAAAAGCCCTAGTTCTGTCAACATTGCCTTATAAGATCCAGGCAACATCCTGGCCAATCTCTTCTGCACCCACTCCAAAGCTTCCACATCCTTCCTGTAATGAGTTGACCAGAACTGAACACAATACTCCAAGTCAAGGTCGATTATTTTTATTGTCATGTAATAAAACAATAAATGGGAAAGTGCGCGAAATTACCTTCAGTTTATCGTAAGGCAGACAAAGATTCACTATTAGCAAAAATTGCCCAGTGCCCCTTGCAGACAGAGAAAGAGAAGCAAAGGAGAATCCCCCAGCGTCACCAAGTATTCATGGTTTCACCTCCGGCACTCCTACAGCCACACATCCTTCAGTCCAAAACCATCAGCCACCCGAGCTCTAGATGCGCACCTCTGACACAATCAAGAAATCTCCAGCACCCTCTCACATCCCACTCTTCCCGATACTTGGGGTACCCCTTCAGCTAATCTCGAGCTAGTCCTCAGCAGTCCGCAGCCTCCTTGGGTTCCTTGCCTCGAGTCACCCACAGCCTGTGTGTTCTTCAGCCCCAGAACCCCTCACTGGCCTGCTGCCACGGTCACCGTCCCATGGGCCGTCTCCTGTGCTGCTCCTTCTCAAATGGGGGGTGTTCTATCATGCCCTGTGCCAGTCCTCTGCTTACCCAGTCTGCAACCCCTCATGGCCGCTGCTGATCACAGACATGTCATCTTGGGCACAGACCCCAAGCTCCCCGCTGTCCCCAGGTTCCCACCAGTATCAGCACCCCCTTTTTTTGCATGTGGTCCAACCAGAGTTTTATAGTTGCTGCAAAGTGAGTTAGAATAAGTGACATGAAGGAAGTGCAGTAGAATCTCCATTATTTGGCACCTACGTGGATCGTAGATGCTGTGCATGCAAATTTACCAGTTGCCTGAGACACACTGTTATAATGCCTAACTAATACACCTGCATGAAGAATACACAGTTTAAAAAATTAAAAGACAATGTGAAGCAATTTTAAATTTGTACCCTGGTCACGGGCGCTGTAACAGCGTTGCACTAACTGCGCCGCCAAATTTATCGATTTAGTCGTGGCTATCCTTCGAGGTCGAGATGATGGACTTCATTCCATTAATCTATTTATAGACTCTCAAGTGGCTTATGAGTCCAATCTTGGTTTTAAAAGTTCTTCCGCATTCAAAACAGGTGGTTCCAGATGGCAGATCGGGCCTTGGTTGTTGCTGCCTCTCTTTCCATTGACTTCTCTTTTCTTCTCGTTGGTTGGCTTTGAGAGTAGCTGTTCCTTCTCGGATAATAGTTTGGTCGAGTTTCCTGTCTTTGGCTTTGGTTTCCCAGTTATTGATGTGGATGTTACATTTCTTCATGTTGGATTTGAAGCCGTCTTTGAATCTTTTCTGTTGTTCACCTCTTTTACATATGCCTTCTTTCGGGTGGGAGTAGAAGATTTATTTTGGCAGACGTTGGTCTTCCATCCGAACAACACGACCGCTCCATCTTAGTTGTTTCTTAATGACATAGGCTCCAATGCTCTTTGTTTTTTGTTTCTGTTTGTTTTATGCTTACGTTAGTTCTTCTATCTTCGCAGCTGATATTTAACCTTTCGAAGACAGCGTTGATGGAACTTTTCAAGTGCCTTCAGATATAAATATGTAAATACTAATATACCTGTCATGAATATAGATAAAGACTCTTACTAGGCAGGGATAGGGAGACACTTTGGGAGAGGCCCCAGCAGCGAGTGGCATTGGCCGGCTCTTCATTTTGGGCGCTGCCATTTTATTCAAACACAACTTTATTCAAACCGCTGCCGTGCGGGGAGTGGGGCACCACTGGCTGAATGTTTGCTCTACTAAGGGGTTGTGTGTTGCTTCGGAGAGCATTTACTTTTAGAACTTTATTTTTTAAAAATAGTTATTAAATTTTATTTATTTCAAATTGTATTTACTCTTATTTATTTAAACATTTATTTATTTTATTTCCACAAAAAAAAATTGCCGGTTGTTTGGGTTTCCAGTTGATTGAATTCCATATAATGGGGATTATACTGTACAGTCCAAATAAAATTAATGAGCAAAAATATCATGAACTGTCACAGTTGAAGGACCCCAGATAAACTTTGATTCAAGGTACAGCTCAATACATCTGGCTGCGTTGCATTTGATGGAGAAAAAGGATAGGATTATTAGTTGGATTTTATTACAGCCCAAATTGCAGATCCCACAAACGAAAAGTTGCTGCTTTCCGTAACCATGACCTGAATGGAGACAGAAAAGATAACTACAGAAAAAAATGTTTTGCTGAATCATTTCACCGAGGCACAGAAGGTGCCCTTGCAACCCAGGAGGTCTGTGTCAGTGTTAAGCACAGCTATTCCTTCTGTCCCGTTTTTCCCCCCCCCCCCCCTTCTCCACAGGGAAACCACAGCCCTGCAAATTGTTCTCTCTCAAGTGGCTTTCTCGCTCCCTCTTGAAAGCCCCGATTAATTCTGCTTTCACTGGCCCTGCAGTTGAGTTCCAGGTCACAGCCACTGCTGTTTAACTCAAAAAGTGGAACGAGGACTGGGGCCTGGTGACATGTAGCGCGGAATGTGAAGGGGCTCTGTGCATTATCGTTCAAACAGCCTTGAACGGGGAAGAGGTGCATTAGGGCAGGATATTTGCCGATGCAGAACTGTGTTCAAAAAGGGAGGAAGGGTAGGTAGGTAATTGGATTCTAACATCAATAATGTTGATAAAACTAGAGAGCTCAGCTAAAAGGGATTTAGGAAGTGCGAGTCATGTCTGGAATTAGCTGAGTGTAGTGAGAAAGGTATTACAGGTGTAACATCTTGAATAGATAGATATCTGTTAACATCATGAGATTCAAGCATGGCACGGTGAGAGTAGTGGTTAGCACAACACATTGCAGTGCCAGCGGCCCGGGTTTGAACCCGATGTTGTCTGTAATGAGTTTGTACATTCTCCCCGTGACTGCGTGGATTTTCCCCGGGTGCTCCGGTTTCCTCCCACCCTCCAAATTGTATCGGGGGGGGGGGGGATTGTAGGTTAATTGGGTGCAATTGAGTGGCATGGGCTAATGGGTTGGAAGGGCCTGTTACCTTGTTGTATGTCTAAATTTAAATTTTAAACATTGATTAAAGAAGTGGTGGAGAGCAGACTACCAAGCCCCTCATAGGCTCCAAGTGTATTCTTCTTACTTTGGACTGGAAGCCCAAAACTGACTTTTCTATAAAACCCATAACTAAAGCTAAAACCTACAACTAAAACTTTTCTCCAGGCGTTCATGTCAGAACCTCCAGAATAATCAACGATTGGTTGAGGAAAGAAAGTGCAATGCTCACAGTTGCCAAAAAAAAGAGGGACGATGGTTAACCATGGAATCGAAAAAGCTTCAGGAGGCTGCGGAAAAGGTTTCTGGACTTTACTGCCAATGCATGAAAGCTAATATGTTGAAAATTCGATGCATTGTGGACCCAAGTATAATAACATTGAAAGAGTGCCGAGAAGATGTACAAGGATGTTGCTGGGACTTGAGGGAACTGAGTTACAAAAAAAAGGTTAAAGAAGTTAGGATTTTGTTCCCTGGGTTGTCAGAGATTTGATAGAGGTATAGAAAATTATGAGAGGTTTATTCTTTTCCACTGAGGTTGGGTGAGACAAGAACTGGAGGACATGGATTCAGGGTGGAAGGTGAAATGCTTTTTAAAAAATATATATTTATTAGTTGAAAACCACATAATTAAAGATAATTCAAAACAATACAAATACGTGGTATAAAAGAAAAGATAAGAACCCTCCCCCTCCCATATACCACCCCCTCCCCCTCTATCCCCCTACAAAAAGGAAGAAGAAAAAAGAATAAGAAAGGGACAAGTGGTGCCTGTTACTTTAAAGTTTCTTATGGTATGTTAGAGCTTCATTTAAATGTTTGCCTCCATATTTTGTAAATAAGGGCTCCATATTTTCCAAAATATATTTGATTCTTTAATTATAAGTAATTTTCTCAACTGGTATACAATTCTGAACTTCAGGATTCCATCTTTCTATACCCAAATTTGTATCAGATTTCCAAGTAACAGCAATACATTTTCTTGTTATTGCCAAAGTAATTTGAGCAAACTTCTTTTGATGCATATTCAATTTCAACTTGGGTTCAATATTTTTAATATCACCCAATAAAAATAACATTGGATCCTGTGGGAATTTAATCCCCATTATCCGTTCCAATAATTTACCCATTTCTAACCAAAAAGGTTTAACTTTAAGACACTGCCAAGTAGAATGCAAAAATGTACCAATTTCCTGTCCACAGACATTTCCTGTCTGATTCAATTTTTAAAAATTTGTACGGTGTTAAAGGGTGAAATGGTTAAGGGGAATCTTCTCCACTCGGAGAGTGTTGAGAGTTGTGGAGCTGAAGTGGTGAATGCAGACTCTATTTTGCCATTGAAGAAAAATTTGATCATGGACATCGATGGGAAGGGTATTGAGGGCTATGGTCCGAGTGCATGTCATTGGAACTAGGCAGGATATTAGTTTGGCATGGACTAGATGGGCAAAAGGGCCTGTTTCTGATCTGTGGTTTCCCATGGTTCAAACTACCTCGTTCTTGATGGAAGAGCAGGTGGAGGAAGGGATCCTGGATGCAGAAATAAATCAATAAAATTTGAAAGATGGGATCTTAGATTTTATTAGAAAAAGCATAAAAGTATATTTTTATTAAAAAAGTACTAACAATAGCTAATTAGAATGGATTAACACTGAAGAGATTTAAGCACTAGATTAGATGATATTTCACTGGACAACAAAGATTTTGCTTCCTGAAAATTTTTGTGAGTATTTTATGGATTTTGGGTCCCGGTCACAAAAATCACCTTAAAATCTTCCTAACAAATAATTTTTTAGATAGAATTTATTTTTGTGTTTATTGTCATATTTCAAGTCTACTAATATATTGCCTACAAAACAAGCTCTTTTGGTCAGTCCATGCATGCCTGTGCACACAGTACAAATGCTATTGTTATAGGCTCAGAGGACCCCAAAGCCCAGCAGCAATAGAAATTCACCAAGACAAATAGTTACTTCAACAAAAGTTGATTTTAATTATCTTTAACTTAACCCCTTTCTAATTCTAAGCTTACGTGTATGTAATTTCAGAAAAGATCTTTGATTCACAGTCTAATTTCAATTCTCATCCTCCAAGTTTACTGGTTGCAGGCAATTCTTATACTGTGGACAGAATTTAACATTTACGAATCTTCACCAGGCTTTGGTGCTTGAAAGGTAAATGGTTACCGCTCAGGAAGGTTCTTGTCAGTTTTCACAGAGAGATTTGTTGCTCGTTGGGCACAAAGATTCCTTCCGATCAGCCACGTCAGTGTCTTGCCGAAGAAACCTGCCCCCTCAGGGTTTTCCAGATGATAACTTCTTTCTTTCAGGTCACCACAGAGTTCCTTTTTCGTTTTCCTAATTTCAAATGAAACATTATACAGCCAGACATCTCTTCTTGTATGGACCACAAGGGCTTTGACCAGGCTGAATTAAGAACTCACAACCCATCTTTAAAATGGGGTTTTCCACAAGCTTTCCAGCTTGTCCTGTTCTAGTCCCACCTGCTGCTGCTGCTGAACTGTAGAACTGAATTCTCTCTCTCTCTCTCTCTCTCTCTCTCTCTCTCTCTCTCTCTCACACATACTCAGAGAAAACAACCACATGACCCTCTTAAAACAGCAAACTGCACTCAGACTGCAGCACTGGACCCAATCTTCTGAATCCATTCATCTGTTGCTTTCCAAAACAATAATCCATTACTCCTCAGCATGTCCAATTAACACCTACTTGTGAAGTCCTTATAGGCATTCTTCAAAGTTTTTGCAAAGGCACAAGGAGCCTGGACTGTCTGGCTTGAGCTCAAGCATTTTAAATGAGATCTGTTTTGTGAAGGGCTTGTATCTATGTGCGACCTAACTAAAAACCCCACAATTTATCTTCAAAAAGCATATCTATATACAATATAAAATATAACATAATCTGTCACACTATGCAAATGTGGTCTTGGCGGCTTTCCCATTATATATGTGATGTCTGAGAAAGGAATCGTTCAAGTCGGGTCTCACAATGGTAGTTTTAATGGATGTGGCGCGATTGAAAATATTTTGTATGTATACAGAATATACATGTGTCAAAGTCGACCTCACTCCCCCCCCACCCTCAAAATTTTTGGCACTAGCTGCCCATTCATCCAAGGTCCCAATGCACCAAAGCCACAGCTGCCTGCCCTACATGCTCCTGTTGCCCCAACCAGGGACTCTCACCAAGGCCAAGGCCACCCACTCGCCAGAGCTCCTGACACCCTGGCCACTCTCCCATCTGAGCCAACCACATCTCAACCGGGGCCTCTTGCCTAGGCCCTGGCTGCCCTCCCATCCGAGCTCTCGATGCCCTAGCTGCCCTCCCACCCAAGCTCCTGATGCCCCGGCAACGATGCAGGTACTTCCAGTGGGAAAAAGTAGTATGCATGTAATAATCGACCCCCTAAATTTGACCCTAAAAATTGGTCCACAAAATTTGACTATTCCACATGTATGGTATGTGTGCTTTTTGATTATTGAAACTAATACAGTTTTTACAACTGCAAACATGAATAAATATTTTATTACATACATGCATTTTCTAATATTTATTTAAAATGTTGTAATAAAATGCACATGTAAGAGTAAAAATGTGTCTAATATTTTTTAGTCTAGTGGCTCTCAAACATCTGAAGTTTACTGCGTTAAGCAAATTTGACCACCCCTGGCCCATGAGCTCAACTATGGTTGTAAAATTGGTGACCAAGACAAACTCTGGGCTCCTCACATTTGTTGTGCAACCTGTGCAGTCAATCTGAGAGCTTGGCTCAGAGGGACTTGGAAATCAATTCAATAAAAGTTAATGGTTCTCCAACTTCCCACATGATTCATGATATCTGAAAGTATCTTTCTGTTCAGCTTGAAGTTGTCTATCATAATCCCCACTTTTTTTTACAGGAAGCAAATCTTTTGGAAAAAATTTGCTGTCTAGTGTTATCAGCAGAACCGGAAAGCTATTTCTGTTCGTCCAGTCGTCAGTGACATGGGTCTAAATCAGCCATTCTCATCCCTTTTTTCGGCTATGCCCCCCCCCCCCCCTTTAGGGTTCTCAAAGTTTATGGGCCCCCTTGACTGTGAAGGTCAAGTTTTCAGTTGGCTCCCTGTTTTCTCTTGTGCCCTCCCTTATCCATAGGTGCTCTGTGGAAAGTGAGTGGAAAGAAAAGAAGTTGAGAACCGTTGTGCCTTTTAAATGTCTCTAACGTATCAACCTCCACCACTGGCAAGGCCATCCAGACACCCACTATACTCTGTATATATAATCCTTAACGTCTCCCGTAAACTTTCTTCCCCTCAACCCTCCCCCCCCCGGGAAAAAGGCACTGGCTGTCCACCCTATCAATGCCTTGTAGACCTCTATTAAGTCACTTCTCATCCTTCGCTCCAAAGAGAAAAGCCCTGCTCTTTCTCGTCAGACACATTCTCCAATCCAGGCAGCAACCTGGTAAATCTCTTCTGCCTCCTCTCTGAAGCCTCCATGTCCTCCCTGTACTGAGGCGGCCACAACTGAACACAGTGTTCCAAGTGTGGTCTAACCAGAGTTTTACAGAGCTGCAGCATTACCTCTCAACTCATGAACTAAATCCCCCGACTGATGAATGCTGTTTGCCAGGTTCGATAGTTGACTTCTGTGCTGTAAAATTATTTGATTCTAAAGCAAAATTTAATGCAGTCTGTCCATTGTCAGTGCAAAGCCTCTGTGAATGCAGGAAAAGTGAGGTGAAAACTAATCTGATTTTGCAAGTGAGTTTTGCAAGGTTAGGAGTAGAACACAAAACTTTAGGGCAGTGTGGTTCACGAGGTTGTAAACGCAAAGCTATTCCAGCGCCGGTGACCGGGAGTCGAATCTGGCGCTGTGTGTGCAAGAAGTTTGTATATTTGCCCCATGTCTACGTGGATTTCCTTCCACTCTTCAAAAAACAAACAGGGGGGTTGGTTAATTGGGATATTTGGGCAGCATGAGCTCAGGAAACTGGAAGGGCCTGTTCCCACGCTGTATGTCTAATTTTAAATTGGAGTGTTAAGCTGCCGTTTTGGGTGCCAACCTTTAATCCAGGTTCCAGAGCATGAATATTTTGCTTTTGAGCTGCTAGCTGACTTATCTATCACCTTGTAACGTTGTCACTAGAAATCCTGCTAACGCCTCTCTCCCCAAAATGATACATTTTCATTGCTTCTCAAAGCTGCAACTTCAGGATTCCAAAATAAGGGCTGTAAAATTGTTTTCGTGGAAGAAACAAGATTCATTTGATTGGCATGCACAGAAAATGTTTCTGAGTGACAAAATTAAAATTACAATCGTGACTTTTGTGGCACCTGTACATCTTCAGTAGACGATGTGATTTGGTAAATTTAGCAGTTCGCCCTCCTCTTGCAGTGAACTTTGATTAGACGGCGGCTTAATTCTATGGACAAAGTTACACTGCGTGAACCAAAATTACAGTTATTTATCTGATCTGCCTTTGCTCTCTTTGTTTGGAGATATAATGGTCACAGAAGCTTTGCCTCCTGTTACTGTGATTTGCTCTTCTTTCAGGAGGCAATTATGGATGGGACGGAGATTGCAGTGTCTCCCCGGAGCTTGCACAGTGAGCTGATGTGCCCCATCTGCCTGGATATGTTGAAGAACACCATGACGACGAAGGAGTGCTTGCACCGCTTCTGCTCGGACTGCATTGTCACCGCTCTGCGCAGTGGGTAGGAAACTGGGTGCTGTTGTGGCAGCTTGCCAGGGATATTGTCCATGCACATATGTGATGAAGGACATTAATGTAAATGAGCACTTTGGCTTATTGTTCAAATGCAGCTTTGGCAGATGTTACAAGGCCATAATTCCAGTTTGACAACCACTCAGGCCACATAGGGGGTTAGTGAGCCTTTAGCTTTAGGACATAGAACAGTACAGCACAGGGACAAGCCCTTCAGCCCGCAGTCTGCGTCAAACACAGAGCCTCATTAAACAAGATTTCTTCTCACTCTCCCTCCATTCCCTTTTCACCATCCAACTCTGTATGCATTTGAAGGGTCAGAGGAAACCGGAACAGGTGGAGGAAACCCCACGAAGAGGCACAGGGAAAATATGCAAGCTCCTTGCAGACAGCGCTGGATTCAAGAAACCATGTAGAAGTTTCTGGGACACGAGTGTCATAGCTTCTTCCATCATTTTCTCTGGCAGCACATTCGAGCATCTGCCACCCTGTGTGTAGGAAAGTAAAGCCTAAACACCCGCACGTCTCTCTCTTTTGAGTTAGGGGCACTAGGCAATGGCGACTCTTTGTTTGCCGTACGGCAGACAAAAATTGAAGGTTTTCATGTACAGTGAAATCTCCATCATCCGGCACCTACGGGGATTGTGAATGCTGGAAATGATAATTTTCCGGTTGACTGAGACTCACTCTTCCCAACCAAGACACCTGCGTGAAGAATACACCACTTAAAAGACAAAAATAGTGCAACATGTAATTTGAAAAAAAAAAAAAAAAATCAGTACTGGTAGTCTTTAATTAAGTAGTTCCCATAATTTTTTTAAATTAAATTCGAACCCCGGTCACTGGTGCTGTAACATCATTGCTAACCATGCCACCGTCATAATTAACTCACCCTCCCCAATGTTTACAGATAAAGCCTTACTAATATACTTAACATTAATAAAAATACAGACTCTCACTTGGCAGGAATCGGGTGACCCTTTGGGATGGTCACCACAACGGCGAGTGGCATCGGCTGGCTCTTCATTCCAGGGGGGGCCACCATTTTTTTCAAACACAACTTTATTGAAACTTTATTCAAACAGCTGCTTCAACCGGGGCGCTCCGCTGGCTGAATGTTTAGTCCCATCTTCACCAGGGCAACCCGATTCACTTCCACGCAAGTGTCCCAGTCAGGCCCTCAGGTGCGCCTTCCACAGGCTGACAACCCGACTCTCCTCCATGCAAGTGGCAACAGCAAAAGGAATGCACATGCATTGAGGGCATTGCTAATTCAGCGGGGCAAATCTGTACTCGTCCAATGAAGTCTAAGTTCTCCCTCTCGGGGTCCTTCTGCCTGGTCTTATTCATCCAAATTATTTATTTCCTCTTTTTTTTATTGCTGGTTGTTGAGTTTCCAGCTGATTGAATTCCAGATACTGTATGTGACATTTTTAATGTGACAATAAAACTCCCGCTCTGTAACGCAGTGCCCTCTAACATCTTACACATTCCCTAGCTTAAAAAAGTTTCTGACTTTCTACCTTGATGAAGGAAGGGCTCAACTCAAGCCTGAAACGTTGGTTATGTATCTTTACCTTTGCTATATACATTTCGCTGTTTGCTCTACTGTGGCCATGTTGGTGGGTGGGGGGGGAGAGGGGGGGATAGCAAAAAAAAGGGTTGAGTGGCTGATTTAGACCCATGTCACCAACTTACGTTTTTTAAATATAACATTATTTTTCTGTCATCAATTTTCACACAGAACGACCTGTGTACATATAGCGCCGCATGTTTAGGCTGGATATGCATCAGCGTTGCCCATTACATCATATTCATTAGCCCATTGTTGTGAAATGCCTGCAGGTCAGTTTATACAGCAGGCAGTCCACAGTCATGTCCAGGGGTGCCGCCGGTAAAATTTTGGAATGGGAATGAGTCACGTCACGCGTTTCTATTCCGTGTGTTGTTTTTTTTTTAATATAAGACTGCGTTCCAAGAATTTGGGAATAACTTCCCGGAATGCAGCGGCTGTGTAAAACAACATAAATGACTGGACTAGCAGACTTGCTTTCCAGTTTTGCTGATAACACTGGAGATTTTACTTCAACCATGGTGTTTATTTTAGTTTTACTCTCTACCCTTCTATGCCCTACATTGGGTAGCATGGTTAGTGCTATACTATTCCATCAACCCTTGTTTGAATCCGGCACTGTCTATGTTTTTCCTTAGATTTCCCCAGAGCGCTCTGGTTTCCTCCAGCCCTTCAAAAATGTAGGGATCGGAGGGTTAATTTGGCGGCACAGGTTTCAGTGGTTGGAATAGGCTTCTATCATGTTACTTAAACAAATACATTGAAAATATTTCCCATTGTGCTAGTTTGCCATTATCTCCAACCCAATAGCAGAGCAGGTTAGAGGAACACAAAAATGTCTGAATCCCGAGACTAGAAGAGAAGCTGAAGGGACTCTGGGTCAGGCGGCATCCACAGAGGGAAATTGATGGAAAACGCTTGGATGTGGAGTCTTTATCGAGATGCGGATGGGAAAGGGAAGTAACAAGCATAAAAGAAGTGAAAATGAAAGTCTGCAGATGCTGCGATTGTAGTTAAAAATGTGCGGAAATACTGGAGGAACTCGGCGGTCTCGAGCGTCAGTAGGAGGTAAAGATACATAACCAACGTTTTAGGCCTTCTTCATAAGCAAAAAGCAGGAAGGCATTTGAATAAGGATTGGTGGAGGAGTCCAAACCAACAGTTAGTTAAAAGGCGTTAATTGGATATGATAAGAGGAAAGGTGAGAAAGGAGAGGGGCAGCCTTCCACAGGGACCATCGCCTCCATGACTCTCTTGTACACTTCTCCCTCCCCACCAATAGTCCCCTTAGCACCTAATCCTGTGACGCAGGAGATGCTCCACTTGCGCCCACGTCTCCTTCCTCACCACCACTGGAGCCCCAAACAGTCCTTCCAAGTGAAGCAACATTTCACTTGTGAATCTGCAGGGGTCATCTACTGCATCCAGTGCACCCACTGTGGTCTTCTCTACTTCGGAAAGTCTACTCCGCAGACTGGGAAATCACTTCATTGAGCACCTCGGGTCTGTCTGTCGTGATAGCGTGGATCTCCCAGTGGCCACCCATTTCAATTCCCTGTCCCATTCTCTTGCTAACCATGGACTCATGCACTACGAGACAGACCACCTGAAAATTGGAGAAACAACACCTCATCTTCCATCTGGGCTCCCTCTAACCAGATGCCATTAACGTGGACCTTTCCGTTTCCATTAAGCATTCCCCCCACTGTTGCCTTTCCCCTAGCTCACACTCTCACTCTCTCATTCTCTCGCTTTCTCTCGTGCGCTCTCTGTCGCACTCTCTCACCTTCTCTCCCTCCCCCCTTTTCCCTCTGTCTCCTTTCACAGAGCTAAAGTCAATTCTCAACTTTCTCCTATCATATCCAATTAAGACCTTTTGACTATCAGTCTGGACTCCTCCCCCTAACATTCTCCAGTCTTTATTCAGATGCCTTTGTGTTTTTCATTCTACCTCGAAGAAGGGCTCAGACATGAAACACTGTTAATTTGCCTCAAATAGTCGCTGTGAGGCCGGCTGAGTTCCTCCAGCATTTCGGTGTGTTTTTAAGTATAACATTTGGAGAAGAGCCACGAGGTAATAGGATTCTAGTAAATGAAGGTGGGAGAGATGGAAGGGAAAGGTTGTGGTGGGGTGGGGGGGGAATGGAAGGATGGTTGTATTGAGAGGAAAGTGAGTAGAGAAACAGATAGAAATAGTAGAACCAGATGAGGGGGGATACTTGAGACTGGACAATCAATGCTCATGCCCTTTTGGGTTTTAGGATACCTAGGTGAAATGTGATATTAAATTGAATGTCTAAATTTATAGACAGTAACAGGCCCTTCTGGGCCACAAGCCCGTGCTGCCCAGTCACATCCAATTGACCTACAAACTAGTACGTTTTGAAGGGTGGGAGGAAACCAGAGCCCCCAGAGGGAGCCCACGCAGACACGGGGACAAGTTTGGGCCTTTCAGGTGAAGGCCCATATCCAGTGTTGAATTAAAATTTGAGGAAGATTGTGTGGAATTATAGGAGACCAAGAATTTGCCTGATGAAATAAACCAGCTTTGGCTAAAACAAAACTACTGACGTCGGGGTGGAGTGGACAGCATAAACACGCTGGAGAAACCCTGCGGGTCAAGTAGCGTCCATAGGAAATGAAGAATAACGAGCATTTCAGGCCTTTTGTCAGGTGGGAGGAAGGAGAAAAAGGCTGAAAGTGATAGGGGGACATACAGTATGGTAAACAGGCCATCGTGGCCCATGAGTCTGTGCCACCCAATTAACCTACAAACCCGTTATGTTTCGAACAGTGGGAGGAAACTGGAGGCCCCGGGGAAAACCCACGCAGACACGGGAAGAACGTACAAACTCCTTACAGACAGCATGGGATTTGAACCCCAATCCCAATCGTGGTGCTGTGAAGGGCTTGCGATAACCGTGCCGTTCAAGACTCTCTGAGTGGAGATGGAAGGGGTTGGGGGGGCTGGAAGGAAGGAGACAGAAGGATAAGGGGAGAGAGACTTGGGTGAAGAGGGTTAACAGAAAGCGAAGAGGTCGATGTTGGAGAGTGCACAGACGGAATACAAGGTGGTGTTCCTCCATTTCGCGGGTAGCCTCAGTTTGGCAGTGTATGAGGACATGCTTTTTATCTTCCCCAAAATCAGGAACAAAGAATGCCCCACATGTCGAAAGAAGCTAGTTTCGAAGCGATCGCTGCGACCGGATCCAAATTTCGATGCGCTGATCTGCAAGATCTATCCGAGCAGGGACGAGTATGAGGCGCACCAGGACCGAGTGCTGGCCCGGTTAAGCAAACTCCACAACCAGCAGGCCTTGAGCAGCAGCATCGAGGAGGGATTGAAAATGCAGGCCATGCACAGGTGAGAGGGGCTCAAACAGGTTGGTGGTGCTGTCCTTTCATAGCACAGACTAGAAGGGCTGAAGGGCCTATTTCTGTGCTGTAATTTTCTATGGTTTGGGTAGATTCTTGGTAGCAACATAGTCTTGCAAATGAGATCCTTTGTGGTTGATCAAATTCAATTTATTATCATCTGATTGCATAAGAACAACCTGACGAAACAGCGATCTCTGGTCCACGGTGCAAAACATGCAGGCATGAACCAGACATAACACACCTAGTGACATACAAACAATACATACACAGGACAAATATCACATACATACAAATAAATAAATATTGTTTCGTAAATATTAGAGTCTCAGATGGTTAGTTCAAGCAGTTGCTTTGGTCATTCAGCACTCTCGCTGCCTGTGGGAAGAAGCTGGCTCTGATCCTCCTGTATTTTTTTCCAGACGGGAGTAGTTGAATGATGCTGTGTGCAGGTTGGTAGGGGTCCTCAGTGACTTTGCAAGCACTCTTCAGACAATGATCCTGGTAGATCATGTTGATGGTGGTTGCGGGGTTGATGGGGAATCCAATGATCTTCCCTACCGCTCTTATGGTCCTGGGCATTGACCTTCGATCCATTTCTCTGCAGCAACTGTACCACACTGAGATGCAGCCGGCCAGGACACTCTTGATAGAGCTCCTGTAGAAAGGTGACATGATGGCGGCCGGTAGCTTTGCTCCTTCCTGACAAGTGACCATGATAGGTCCCTAGTTATGTGAACTCCAAGGAACTTGGTCCTCTACACTACACAGTAGTTGATGTGTGGTGGACGTCAGACATTTCTGGTCCTCGTGAAGACCTCAAACCTCAATCTTCTCCTTTGCCTTGTAAGATGATGGGAAGTGGTGGGGGGGGAGGGGGTTGGGGTTTAACCTTTTCCACACAGAAGGTGATAGGTATTTGGAGCTACCAAAGGAAACTTACTTTTTTAGACATGCAGCACGGAGGCAGGCCCTTCTGGTCCATGAGCGCTCGCTGCCTAATTAACCATAAACCCTGTACATTTTCTGGAAGGTGGGAGGAAATCAGAGGAGACCCTCGCAGGTCACAGTGGGGGGGGGGGGGTGGGGTGGGCAGTAGGAGAGAATGTACAATCTCCTTACAGATAGTCTTGGATTTGAACTTGGGTGGCTGGAGCTGTAATAGCCTTGCACTAACCACTACGCTAACTGTACCACTCAAAGGACAATAATTATGAGATTCACAAGATCACAAGACAAAGGGACAGTAAGCTGGCCACTCGGCCCGTCGAATCTGTTCCGTAAATCTACACTAAGCTACTCTACACTAGTTCCAATTTCCGGCCTTCTCCCCATATCCCTTGATGCCCTCACTAATGACATACTTGTCTATTTCTTGTTTAAAAATTCCCAGGGATGAGGCTTCCGCTGCTGTGTGTGGCAGTGAGTTCCACAGATCCACGATTCTCTGGCTAAAGAAGTTCTGTTTTATATGGATAACCTCTAATTTTCAGATTATGACCCCTTGTCCTCGATTCACCCACCAAGGGAAACATCTTGCCCGCATCCACCCTACCTAAACCTTTCAAAATATGAAAAGCCTCTGTGAGATCTCCTCTCATTCTCCTATACTCCAATGAATGCAACCCAAGAGTTGCCAAACGCTCCTCGTACGTTAGCCCTTGCATTCCGGGAATCATCCTAGTAAATCTCCTCTCCAACAACATCACATCCTTTCTAAGATAGAGGGCCCAAAACTGCACACAGTTCTCCAAATGGGGCCTCACCAGTGCCCCATAGAGCTTCATCAACGCCTCTTTACTTTTATACACTATTCCCCTTGAAGTGAACGCCAACATAGAATTCGGTTTCTTCACGACCAATTCCACCTGGTCATTAACTTTTAGGTTTCCCTGCACGAGGACACCCAGGTCCCTTAGGTCTGAATTTTCACCCCATCCAAATAGTATTCTGCCGGTTTATATCCACTGCTAAAATGTACAACTATACATTTCTCTATGTTAAATCTCATCTGCCATAATTTTGCCCAGTCTCCTAATCTGGCAGTTTGACAGATTTATGGACAAGAAGGTTTTAGTAAATCAAACACTGCAGGATAGTACAGGCCCTTCATCCAACAATGTTGTGCCAATGTATATAAACCTACTTCGAAAAACAAAATCTCTACCTCCTAAACTTCTTGCATCCATGAGCCTGTCCAAGAATCTTATAAAAGTTCCAATTGTACCATCCTCCCTTGCCAATGCATTCCAGGCACCACTACTCTTTATATATTTTTAAAAAAAAACTTTACCGCTCGATTTGTACAGATGTCCTCTGGTTTCGAAGGACCCAGCAATGAAAGGGTTACGTGAGGAGCATTTGACAGTCCTTGGCCTGTCCTTGTTGGAATTTAGGAGAATGAGGGGGGAGCTCATTGCAACATTTTGAACATTGAAGGGTGTGGACAGAGTAGATGTAGAGAGGTTGTTCCCCATAGTGGGAGAGTCAAGGACAAGAGGGCACAACTTCAGGATTAAAGGGCATCCACTTAGAACGAGGAAGCAGAGGAATTTCTTCAGCCGAGGGAGGTGAACCTGTGGAATTTGTTGCCGAGACCAGGTTATTGGGTGTATTTAAGGCAGAGATTGATAGGTTTTTGATTATCCAGGCTATGGGGAGGAGGCCAGGCAGTGGAGCTGTGGGAAAATGGATCAGCTCATGATTAAAACAGTGGGACAGACTCGATGGATGAACAGCCTATTGCTGCTTCTATGTCTGATGGGCAACTGGAGGGAAATGGGCAACTGGAGGGAAATGGGCAACTGGAGGGAAATGGGCAACTGGAGGGAAATGGGCAACTGGAGGGAAATGGGCAACTGGAGGGAAATGGGCAACTGGAGGGAAATGGGCAACTGGAGGGAAATGGGCAACTGGAGGGAAATGGGCAACTGGAGGGAAATGGGCAACTGGAGGGAAATGGGCAACTGGAGGGAAATGGGCAACTGGAGGGAAATGGGCAACTGGAGGGAAATGGGCAACTGGAGGGAAATGGGCAACTGGAGGGAAATGGGCAACTGGAGGGAAATGGGCAACTGGAGGGAAATGGGCAACTGGAGGGAAATGGGACTAGCCCAGAAAGACCAATTTGGTTGGCATGGACGATTTGGGACGAAGGACATGTTTATAGGCCTGTGTTGACCTATATACACTGCTCTGCTGGGCATCATGGATGAGCTCGTGGTGTAGGTGCTGGCAGGCTTTTGATCCTCTCCCATTGCCTCCATGCAGGGCCCAACGGGTGAGAAAGCCTCCGCACGAGTCCGACAACACCACCTTCAGCGGAGGGGAGGACAACTGTGACAGCCGCTCCCACGTCAGCAACATGTCGACGCACAGCAACCAGGAGGCCGGCCCGAGCCGCAAACGCTCCAAGGCCTCGGACGATTCCTGTCCCGACCTGGACAACTCGCGGGAGGGGGCTGGTAGCCCCGATGTGGCGGGGGACTCATGCAGTGAAATTGAGCTCGTCTTCAGACCGCATCCGGTGCTGGTCGAGAAGGATGAATACTCCCAAACAAGGTATGGGGGGTGGGGGCATGTCTGCCGCAGAGAAGGTGCGGAGGGTCATTCAGAGGAGCCAATTGGCCCAACTCATCCGTGCTGACTTTCTGGGCCAGTCCCATTTGCTTGGATACCCTTCGAAATCCTTCCTATCCACACATTAGTCCAAATATCTGCTCAGCATTGTAACCGCTCCTTCAGCTTCCTCTGAACTGGATCCATGCTCTGAATGGAAAAAGCTGCCCCTTGGGTTCCTCTTCAATCTCCCTTCCCCCGGCAAAGTCTCACCTTAAACCTGAAAGGCGCAGGAAAGGTTAACACTGGTAGAGCAACAAGAAAGTTTGCAGGAGACGTACTGGAGAAACTCAGCAGTTCACACAGCACCCATAGGAAGCAGAGGGCAACCGATGTTTTGGGCCTGGGCCCTCCATCAAGGTGAGATTAGTAGGCTTAAGTTATATCACGTTCTTCCAAGCATCTAAGAGAACCTGATAGAGGCTTATAAGACCATAGGAGCAGAACTGGTCTATTCAGCCATCGTCTGCCTCGTCCTTTAATTGTGAGCTGATCCATTTTCCCACTCAGCCCCACTGCCCGTAGCCTTCAGGGTTATGTAGGGGTGAGCTGTCAGCTCTGTACTGGCTTTAAACGGCCTGTTAAAGGAGCCAACGGTGGCTGAAAACCGCTGGCCTTAATATTATTTGGCCCTTTTTCTATTTGGCCACCCTGGTGGAACCATTCCTCTCTCACACGCCAACAACAATTCCCTCCCACCTCACCTCTTCTTTCTCCTGCCACCATCTTCACTGAAGGGCAGTGCACAGCTGCAGACTAGCCCCATCTACCCACCTTTGGGAGGAAGAAAGTCGAGGTAAAATGTGAAAGTCAATGTTAACGTCGACTTTGCCAGTTTCCATTCTCCCTCCCTCCCCTGTTTCTCTCTCTTTCCCTCTCTGTCTCCTTCTCTCTAGCTCCCCACCACCTTCCCTCTCCATTCGCAGAGATACCCTCTCACCCCCCCATCAGCTTTTTCTCTCTCCTCTTCCCTCCCACCTGTTAGCCTGTGCTCCTTCCCTCCCTCCTCACCCCACCTTTATATAGGAACTGCTTATACCTTAACAAAGGATCCAGGCCTGAAACGCTGGTCGCCCTTCACTTTCTGTGGACGCTGCATGACCTGCTGAGTTTCTCGACTGGGTTTGTGCACTGTGTCTTCAGAAGGCAACTGGAGGAACCAGGGAGGGACACTTTGATGCAGGTGATTTTCTCCTGCCACCCCCCCCTCCCCCAACAGCACAATGATCTGGATCAAACATGGGGGTATTGGAGGCAGAGTCCCTGAGCCACTTCACATCTAACTCTCGTTTCAACTGCTGAATTTTTTTTTAGTCCAGGATCAGGCTTATGGTCATGAACGTGTCACAAAATTTGTTTTGCAGCAACAGTTTTTGTACATTACAGGTGCTAAAATTACAGTTCCTTAAACACAATTCTTTAAAAATAATTATTTCAAAAGAAGAGGAAAAAGTGAGGCAGTGTCTGTGGCTCGGTGACCGTTCAGAAATCTGATGGCGGAGGGGAAGGAGGTGTTTTTGTGCTGCTGGGTGTTCGTCTTCGGCTCCTGAACCTCCTTCCTGATGGTAGCAGTGAGAAGGGGCCATGGCCTGGGTGGTGGGGGTCCTTGAGGATAGAGGCTGCTTTCTTGAGACACCACCTATTAAAGATGTCTTTAGTGGAGTGAAAACTGATGTCCATGATGGCGCTGGCCGAGTTCACTAGCCTTTCTAGCCTGTTCCTGACCTGTACGTTGGCACTTCCGTACCAGACAGTGATGCAACCAAGCAGAATGCAATCCTGTTGAACTTTGCAAGAGTTCTTGGTGACATACCAAATCTCCCCATAGTGATCTCTCCCTTCCCACTATGTTTTGAAACTGTAGAGCATGTGTCGTGTCCGCAGGCCCATGTGGGCTTTATGTAGGGCCAGACGCCGCTGGTGATGCACCGGAGGCGACACTCGAATGTGCGGACGCGCATGCACGGGCTGACAATGGGAGCAAGCAGAGGGTCACGGTCACCTGCAGGGAAGGAGTGAATTGGGCTGCGTGGGGGCATGGGTCAGAAGGGCAGGCCAGGAGTTTTGATAATAAAACACAATGCTGGAGTAACTCAGCAGGCCAAACAGTGTACTTTATGTTGCAAAATAAAGACACATAACCAATGTTTCAGGCTTCAAGTCAAGTTTATTGTTAACCTGACAAAACCGTGTTTTGATGCAATATGTGCAGACACACAACCATACATACAATCAGTACACATGCAAGACAAATAATGATATATACAAATAAATATTGTTTTGTGAATATGAGAGTCTCGGAGGGTCAGAGTGAGCAGTTCCTTCAGCATTCTCACTGCCCATGGGAAGAAGCTGTTCCTCAGCCTGGTGGTGCTGGCTCTGATCTTCCTGTATCTCTCTCTTTCTCCTGCATCTTGGGCCTGTATTTTTATCTTTGCTATATAAAGGACACGGTTTGACCTGCTGAGTTTCTTCAGCTTTGTGTTTTTACTTCAATCACGGAGTCTGCAGACTTTTGTGTTTGACTCCCGGGAGTTTTGTTAAGGGTGGAAATGGTGAATAAATGACGTGAGGTTGTTTGCTGAACCAAATAGTGTGACTCCTCTTTGTTTGTGCGGCGAGACTTCAGCAGTTCCTACGTGTGCTTGTGACAGGTATGTGAAGACTACTGCCAACGCCACCGTGGACCATTTGTCCAAGTACCTGGCGCTGAGAATTGCCCTGGAGGAGCAGCAGAAGACCACGGGAAGCAGCGCTGTCAGTCTGGAAGACATCAGCGAGAAGCAGTACACAATCTATATCACCACCCCAGGTGGTCAGTTCACGGTAGGTACCACCTTTCCCCTCAGAGTTGCCGGAGGAGGTCAGCGGGTCAGACAGCATCCCTGAAGGGAGGGGGAGTGGATGGGATCTGGACCTTCCTTTTCCTCCTCCCCGCCAGCTGGGGTTCCTCCGGTGGGTTTGCGTTGTCCTCTCACTCCCAGGTCTCAGCGTGCGTCCCGTCGAGACCCCCTCGGGGCACCAAACGTACGCCCCGGCCCCTGGCTGCCCTTTCCAAGATGTCGAATGGGGCTGAAGGGCTGGCTTCTCAGCCTGGTCTCTGCACTTCCAAACACCATGAAGAGGCCAAGACATGGAGTGCATCCCAGTCACATTCTACCTGGTACAGGGACCTTCTGCAAGCGGTCCAACAAGTTAGCTCCGACCTTCATGCAAAGCAGCAGTCCCTCTACCCAGCCGTCCATCTCCGTCCTGTCAAGTTCCTCCAGTGACTCATTTCTCTCGATCCAGGTTCCAGCGCCTCCGGTTCTTTCCCCTATTTCTGTTCCTTTTGAACTCCCAGCTTTAGCAGTGGAGCGGCACAGCTCAACGCTGTTACAGTGCCAGCGGCCGGGGTTCGAATCCGGCGCTGCCTGTAAGGAGTTTGTACGTTCTCCCCGTTTCTGCGTGGGTTTTCCCTGGGGGCTCCTGTTTCTTCCCACCCTTCGAAACATTTTGTAGGTCAAATGGGTAAAATTGGGCAGCACGGACTTGTGGGATGAAATGGCGTGTACCGTGCTGTATGTCTAAATTTAAAATTTACTTTTCCACCCTCCTCATAACTCCATTCTGCCATCCAGCATCCCTCCCGAGTTTGTTGTTTGTTTTCCCCTCCAAACTCCCAATTGCATCGTGTTCAAATACTGGTTCTGTTTTGCCATGTCCATATTCTGCACCACAGCCTTCCTGCTTCCTAATACAATAGTACAAGTGGAACTTGCTACAAGAGCAGGGGCAAACAGAATTGGCCCACCCAGGGAAGGGATTACTCGACACGGGTTAGTTACAATGTGGTGAATGTATCACACAGGACATGGTCGTGGGGGTGAAATAAGGTTCAGATTCAGATTTATTGTCAGAGTACGTACATGAAATCGCACACTACTCTGAGATTCTCTTTACTGAGGGTGAAGTAGAATTACTACTTATTGACAGGGCAGAAAAGAAACTGACAACACACGCATGTAAACAAAGAAAGAAATGTAAACAAACTGACTGCAGCACAGAAAAAAAATCAATAAAGTACACAAGTAAACGTCCTTAAATGAGTCCCTGATTGAGTTTGTGGTTGGGGAGTCTGATGGTGGAGGGGTAACAGCTGTTTCTGATCCTGGTGGTGCAAGTCTCGGGTCATCGACACCTCTTTCTTGATGGCAGCGGCGAGAACAGAGCGTGCGCTGGGTGGTGTGGGTCTTTGATGATCGCTGCTGCTCTCTTGACGGCAAGCGTTCCCTGTAGGTGTTCTCGATGGTGGGGAGGGTTTTTGCCTGTGATGTCCTGGGCTGTGTCCACTACCTTTCGCAGGGGTTTACACCCAGGGGTAGTGGTGTCCCTGTACCAGACCATGAGGCAGCCGGTCAGCACACTTTCCACCGCACCTCTGTCAAAATTTGCCAGGGTTTCTGGTGTCACGCCAAATGTCCACAAACTTCCGAGGAGGTTGAGGCGCTGACGTGCTTTCTTCACGATGCTTTTAGTGTGTTGGGCCCAGGAAAGATCCTCTGAGACGGTGACTCCCAAGAAATTAAATTTGCTCACCCTCTCCACCTCTGATCCCCCCCAATGATCACCATATCATACACCTCTGGTTTTCCCCTCTGGAAGACAACAATGAGGAGACATTGAGTGTGTTGCTGCATGGTGAACGTTTGATGGCTCCTGGACTGTACTCTTTGGAGTTCAGAAGAGGGGAGATCTCATAGAGGCATTTTAAACATTAAAAGGCCTGGACAGAGTAAACGAGGCAAAGTTGTTTCCCATGATAGGGGAGCGGACACAAGTTCAGGATGAAAGAGTAACCATTAAAAACAGGAATTTCTTTAGCCAGAGAGTGGTGAACCTCTGGAATTTGCTGCAATAAACTGCTGTGAAGGCCAGGTCATTGGGTGTGTTTAAGGCAGAGAATGATAGCTATCTGAACAGTCAGGGTATCAAGGGTTATGGGGAAAAGACCAGGAGAAGGGCTGAGTGGGAGTTTGGGTCAGCTCACGATTATGGAATAGTGGAGCGAACTCGAATGGCTGACCTCTGCTCCTATGTCTTGACGGATCATATCCTCTGTCACTGCTCCCTCTCTAAAGCATGCTGATCTCCCTGTGTCCGCAAATGGGGAGGCATTTGGGCTGGTTTTGGAGCCCCACCCTGCCGTGCAAAACCTGTGACTTCACCCGTGCCTCCGCCGCAGCTTTCCGCATCGACAGCCTTTAAGGTCCGAGTTTCACTCCTTGTGCGTCCCCGATGGCCATCACTCAGTCATTGGCCAGCTGCTGCTTCAGCCCCAAGGCCTGGAAAACCCTCCCTCAACCTCTGAATGCTTCCTTCCTTCGCCAGTCTTCCCAAGACTTGCCTCTTGTTGCCATACAGTTGCTCCCACTGAAATTTGAGGAGGGACGCCCCTCCCCTCCCTCGCCCCGCCCCTCAACCCTCCTCCCCCTCCTTTTCTCACTCTCTTCACCTTTATTTTTCCCTCCCTTTCCGTTCTCCCCCCTCCCTTTCCGTTCCCCCCATTCTCTCTCCCCTTACCCCCCCTCCCCTTCCCTGGTTGGCCACTGGGAGATCCAGCACAGGTTAATTCAATGCAGAACCCAAGCTCCTGCTCCAGTGATTTGACACAAGATTCAAAATTATTTCTATTGTCAGTTAATAAAACAGATGTAATCTTACACAAAATTGCCTTTATTCTGCTGTAAGGCAGACCAGGAATCAGCAGAAATTTCCCGGCGCCCTCTACAGTCAGAGAAAGAGAAGAAAAAGAGAGTCGCTTCAGAGATACCGAGTGTCCAGGGATTCGCCTCCAGCCATCCCGCAGCCGCAGAGACTCCCGTTCGATCCGTTGGCCGCCCGAGTCCCAGGTCCAAACTTTTGATGTGATCAGGAAGCCTTCAGCTCCTTTGGCATCCTCTCGCATCCAGTTCCAATGCCTGGTTACCCCTTCAGCCAGTCTTGAAACAGTCTTCAGTCCGCAGCCCAGCGTGGGTCCTTTGGGTTGCAGTCCGCAAGCGGCCCACAGCTTGCAGAGGCTCTTCATCTTGAGTCACACTGCCTGTGTCTTCTTCAGCCACCGTAGACGTCTCCTCTGCTTCATCTCAAACGGGGAGGTGATCTCCCCGTTTCTTGGTGCCCCAGAAAGTTCTCTGCTTCCCCAGAGTTTGCAATCACTCGGCCACTGCCGAACACAGGCGCCGACATCTTTGGCCGTCTATCATTGGATTGGGCAGTAGGACCCTGTGGGCAGTGCTGTGTCTCCACTCCCTGCAGCAGCTCCCTGTTACAGCAGCTCTGGCAGCAGGCAGACTGCCTAAAACAAATCCTCACATTATTCTCTTATTTGTCTCATTCTATCTCTCTTATCTTGCAGACACTGAATGGGTCT
This sequence comes from Narcine bancroftii, assembly GCF_036971445.1. Lineage (NCBI taxonomy): Eukaryota > Metazoa > Chordata > Chondrichthyes > Torpediniformes > Narcinidae > Narcine > Narcine bancroftii. The sequence continues at coordinate 189,602,961 of NC_091470.1, forward strand.
CTGACACTAGAATTAGTAAATGAGAAGTACTGGAAGATCAGCAAGCCTCTCGAATTGTATTATGCACCCACCAAAGAGCAAAAGTAAAGAGGACGAAGACTAAAACCAATTGCTATCTGCTTGCTTATTCCTCCCATCTATTCACCACCAAAACAAAAGACTGCCACAGCTTTTTTTGGCCCTGAGGAGTGCAAAAGGGACTGTTCGATCCTGGTCGAGAAGGGGGCTGGACGTTGGCCCACCAGAGGTCCGTATCTCGGCTTGGGTCAAGAGGTGGAATAAGGAAGAGCAGCGGGAGTCGGCCGTTCAGCCCGTCGAGCCTGCTCCACCATTCAATGAGGTCATGGCTGATCTGATGATCGGCTCATCTCCACCGACCTGCCTTTTCCCCCTGTAACCTGTCGAGTTCCCCGACTATGTTCCAGTCTTGTCTTCAATATATTTACTGAGGTCACCTTCCATTGCTTCAGTTCCATAGATTCACCACCCTCTGGGAAAAGCAGTTCCCCCTCATCTCTACCCTAAATCTATTACCCTGAATCTAGTTCTAGTCTCATCCACCAGTAGAAACAGCTTACCTACCTCTAAATCTATGCCTTTCAGAATGTTACACATTTCTATAAGATCCCCTCTCATTCCTTGAGCACAGACCCAAAGGCTAAAACCTGTGACCAATGCCGCGCCATTGCTTCACGCCTTCTGGTGCTCTGTGCGGTTGCATTTGTGAGCTTGACATCGCTCTGTCAGACTGCACCTTGTATTCCCAAACCCCCCCCCTCCCTGTGATCAGCTGGCATGTGGCCCAACAGGCTAGCGACGGTTGGCGTACATGCAGCATTCCCCACAGACAGCACAAAGGGATCTAATCCCGCGATCCTATCTGAGAAACTCTGGGGAGGGGAGAGTGGGTAACGCAAGCCACCTGACTGGCCACACAGACTTCAACATCTCGTGTTACTTTTTTCCCCTCCCCCTTCATTTTGTATTCAGCCTGGTTATTACAGTGTCAGTGAGCCCAGGTTCGAACCTGGCGCTCTCTGTAAGGAGTTTGTACATTCTCCCCGCCTGGGTTTCCTCCGGGCGCTTAGGTTTCCTCCCACCCCTCCAAAAACATATGGATTTGATAGGTTAATGGGGCAACATGGTTTTATTATGGGCCAGGAGGGCCTTCTCCTGTGCTGTTTTATAAAAAAAAAAAATCCCATTCATGGCAATAAAGGTAGCCTAATGGGTTTCAATAAAGTGCCTTAGCCGCTTGGCCTGTCTAGTTGATTCTTGTGATCCACCTGTTCCCGTTTTTATTTCATGGTGGTGCTTTAGGGAAAAGGACAGTATGCCGAGGATCAAGAAAGTTTATGTATTGGAGAATTGGTGGGGTAAAGTTTCAGGCGCCGTACGCTGATAGAACGGCAGAATTTTTTGCTACGGTTGCCTCAGTCAATGCATTCTTGCTTAGCCCCGTAATTTTGCAATAGAATATGTACTTAAAGCATGCTCTCTTGCCTATCACTTTCGGGGTGTCTTTAATATTGCTGTTATAAACTAGTTATCTGTTGCACAAGTTTTGTATAGTGTTGAGATGAATTTTTAAATCCAGAGGACAAAAGATGTTGGGTGATTTTTTGTTTTAATTAGAAAAAGTACACTTGCAGTGTTCATTCTCCAACTAAATATATATATATTGAATATATACCTCTCTCTCTGAATCATGCTGTCCAGGGTGAGATTGTGTCGGGATTTGTAGATGCCGGATGAGGGAGTTTTCCGATTGCTTGAGACTCACTCTTGCAATGTCCAACTAACACACAAACAGTTTAAAAGTCAAAAATACTACTGAACACTTGTATGAAGGTATTTAAACCTTAAAGCATTTTACTTTATTTTCAGTCACATTCTTTGAAAACATTTAACTGTAGCTGCATCTGCAGGTTTCTCCCCTTCCACAGAGATGCCCAAAGGATGAACAATAACATTATAGATAATTAATGCCCCCCCCACCAGATAAAACTTTATTACTACTTAATAATATACCAATAAAGATAACAACTCTTACAGATAACAACTCTTACTCAGCAGGGATATGAGAGTCACCCCGATGGCGAGCAGCATCCACCAGGTCTTCATCCTGCACAACACCATTGCTGTTTCACACAACTTGATTCAAACAGCTGTTATGAGCAAAGCCTAGTAGTCAGGGCACTCCACTGGCTGAATATTTAATCCCATCTTCACCAAAGGCTTATGTGTTACTTCTGAGAACCCTTAGTTTGAAAATTTTAAACTTTTATTTTTATTTATTTTAAAAAATTGTTAATTTATTTTCTTCGATTTGTATGGTTGCTTGAATTCCAGTTAACAGGTTTTACAGTGTAACTTTTGAACTTTGAACCTAAGCTCGCATCAATCCCTGCAGCAGCGAACACTCACCGAAAGTGGAGTCCCTGGTGAACAACCCCTTCTCCCAACCCACAGCCTATCATAGATCCATAACGGCCGCCCTGGCAAAGATTCAATGTAGCAGTTAATTTACCACAAAGATCAAGACTGCTTTGCTTCTGCTGAACGGTTGTGATCATTGCATTTTGCATGATGAGATTTGTTAGCCTTGTAAGTCATGGTGAACTGTTGTAAGAGGCAACACTTTGTTATGAGCCCAGAGGACCCCAAAACCCAGCAGCAATAGAAACTCACCAAGACAAATGGTTGCTTAAACAAAGGATGCTTTTAATTTCCTTAAAACATAAAAACGGGATCAAACTTTAACTTGTTACTATTAACTTAACCCTCTTCTAATTCTAAGCACATGCATGTAATGTGTCCATGATCAGGAAAGTTCTTTGCTTTAATAGTCCAGTCATTCACTTCTCACTTCAAGTTCATCAATATCAGGCAGTTCTTACACTGTGCACAGAATTCAACATTCATGAATCTTAACCAGACTCTGGTGCTTGCTCAGGAAGGTTTCAGAGAGTTATTTGTTGCTCGTTGGACACACACAAACTAATTTCCTCCCATAGTCACTTCAGTGTCTTGCTGAAGAAACTTGCCACATCAGGGTTTTCCAAATGATAACCTCTTCTTCCAGGTCACCACACAATTCCTCTTGTTTCCCTTATTTCAGGAGAAACACTCTAGCCAGCCATTTCCTCTTGTAAGGACCACAAGGGTTTTGAACAGGCTGAACTCAGAACTCACAACCCGTCTTCAAAATAGGGTTTTCAACAAGCCTGCCAGCTCACCAGATTGCAGCCTCCAAAAGCTACCGCAGAACTGACTTCTCTCTCCCTCTAAGAGAAATCCTGTTTTTTTCTTTCCTCTCTCTGCGCTTGTAAAAAAAAACTTCTCCCAAGGCTCCAAACCCAATCCTTGAAAGATCTTTATCAGCCCTCAAGCCCTGCATTCTCCATTTGCACCTGCTTTGGAAATTCTTAAGCAGTTCCATTGTCTCTACAAAGTCACAGAGCCTGAATGCAAAGCTCTTGCATTTTAAATGAGATGTGAAGTGCAAGTATTTGTTTGTGGTGACCTACACTAAACCCCCACAATCTATCTCTTTTAAAAACATATTTATTATATATATGTTATATTTTATATATCATATATAAAATATAACAAGTGAGTTTGAACACAGAACATTACAGCATAGGCCCTTCGGCCCAAGAAGTTGAGCTGACCCATATATACCTACCAAAAAAACAACCCTACCTCATAACACTTGATTTTCCTTCCATCCATGTGCCTGTCTAAGAGTCTCTTAAATGCCCCTCATGTCCCAGCCTCCACCACCACCCCTGGCAAGGTATTCCAGGCCCCCACAACTCTGAGACTAAAATTTACTCCTGATGTCTCCTCTAAACTGTCCTCCCTTCACTTTGTACAGATGCCCTCTGGTGTTTGCTACTGTCACCCCGGGAAAAACGCACTGACCGTCCACCCTATCGATGCCTCTCATAACCGGGTCTATTAAGTTTCCTCTCATTTTTCTTTGCCCCACAGAGAAATCTTCCATCTCTTGCCTCATGTGACATATTTTCCAATCCAGGCAACATCCTGGTAAATCTCCTCTGCTCCCTCTCCGCAGCTCCCACCTCCTTCCTGTAATATTTGGGTAAAAAGTACAGCTTGCCACTGAATTGAGGTCTTGCCCCTTCATACAGTGAAATCTCGTTAGAACGTGGTAGTTGGGGCCCAAGATTTAATACCGCGGTTACAGCCGACTCGCGGAACAGATGCATATATGTCAGAGTGCCCTGCACCAGCCGCCTCTGCCCCGACGTCTTGTGCTGGGGGGCAAGGGCAGGAGGGAAAGGGTTTGTCAGGTAGCGGGGAGGGGGCTGTCACGCATGGGGAGTTGGGTCGCTGGCTGATGGTCATCAGCCTGCCCCTTAGCAGCTTGGGATCCAGAGACACCCGCACTGTAAGCGATTCCACAGATTAACGAATTGCATTATGAGGTTTCAGTGTACGTTTAGCAAGTATCTGGAACTGGGAGTCGCTTGGTAACCTTTCCTATCCTGGCTCGTTTGTGGAGTAACCACAGAGCAGGCAAAGGCACAAAGCGGTTTCATAAAAGTTAGAATTAATATCTTGCTGTTCTAGATCTGGCCCTCAGCAGGCAACATGCTCCAATGTACATTCCACTGTCAGAAATAATGTACAGTAAAACCCCTATTACCCGGCATCTGCAGGGATCTCGGATGCTGGAAATGCAAACTTTCTGGTTGATTGATACTCAATTTTACAAGGCCTAACTAAATGCACCATTTTAAAGACAAAAGGCAGTGCAAAATCTAATGTAATTTGAAAAAAAAAATAGCATTGTAGTCTTTAATTATGTAAAATGCCTGTAACTTACAAATATTAAATTTAATTTGAACCCCGGTTGCTGGCTGCTCTAACCGTACCACCCTCATAATTAACCTGCCCTACCCTGAGTTGGCAGATAAAGCCGTACTAATATACCTGATTCTAATAAAGACTCTTACTAGGGAGACACTTTGAGAGAGTCGCCCCGGCCGGCTCTTCATCCGGGGCACCGCCATTGTATTCAAACAGCCACTGCGGGCAGGGCACGCCCGGGGCATTGGCTGGACGATGCTCCCGTCTTCCCCACAGGTTTCAGAGAACATTTACTTCTAGCATTTTCAAACTTTAAACCTTTATTTAAAACCTTATTTATTTTTTCGTTTTTTTCTTTTGCCGGTTGTTCAAGTTTACGATTGCTGGATGATGGATCAAAAAGAACGCACCATTACAGGCAGCGTAAAGTGCGTGACCCACATCTCCAGACATTTGGAAAAGCTGAGAGTTAAACCAGAAAGTTTGTAGACGCTCGAGTGCAACATGCTGGAGAAACTCAGCATCCATAGGTGGTCACTTCTCTTCCAAAAATAAGCTTTATTCACAATAGAATTCTTTTATATTAAAAAGAAACCTATTCAGGCATGGGTAACCAACGTTTCGGCCCTTTGACAGATGTATGTAAAAAGAGATGGGTGAATAAAAGGGTGGAGGAGGGTCAGGGGGAGGAGGAGAGAGGAGGGAGGAAGAAGGAGGGGTGGGGAAGAAGGGGCAGGGGAGGTGGAGCAGAAGGGGGGCAAGGAGAAGATGGTGGAAGGGGAGGGGATGTAGAGGGATGAAGGGAAGAGAGGATGGAGAGGGGAGGTGGAGGGATGATGGGAGAAGGAGGAAGGGACAGAGGGAGGGGAGGAAAGGGCAAGAGGTGGAGAGGAGGGCGGAAGGGGCAAGGAGAGGAGGGAGGGGCCCAGACTAACAGGTGGGAGGGCAGAAGAGATACAAGCTGGGAAGTCATGTGGCAGAGAAACACTGATAGGACTGGGAAGGGTGGGAGGAGCTGGAGGAATTCCTTCCCCCCCCCCCCTCCTGATGACCATCAGCTGGATCCCATCTTCCACCAAGGATTGTCACCCACTGCTCAACTTGCTGCTTTCTGCAGTCAGCTACCAGTCTCCAAGCAGCGACTGTTCCATGGCAGCCGCGGACGTGAATCCAAAACCTGGTGCCCAAGCACAGTGGGCCCCGCCGTGTGACCTGCTGAGTTTCCCCTCACCTCCTCCCACCTGCCTCTCTCTCTCTCTGCTCGCTCCTGCTGCATGCAATCTGCCAATGTAACCCAAACCTAGCGGTGTTGCTCAGGCCCGATGTCCCTCACCCCCCCCATCTCGCCCGCTGTTCCAATGACAAAATCGGTGGCTTCACCTTCAGGGCATCGCCACACTGAGAGAGTGTAGGAGCTTGGACACGATTCAGATGGGGGGGGGGGGGAGTGAAATAAAGAAAAACTACATGATTACGGTGAAAGTTGGGCCTATCTGTGGAAAATAGCTCCTCTTGAGAGACATTGGCAGCAGTAGCCACCATGTTGTATTTGACAAACTGTAATGGGGATAGAGGGCAATTCCGACATACGTCCAGTCTGAGATTTGGCCGGTCGGCCAGCACAGACCATGGACACATGTTGGGGAGTACCTGTATTGCATTTGCCCCTTTTCTGCCCATTCTCCTAATTGGCCCAAGTCCTTCTGCAGCCTCCGCATGTTCTCTTCGCTACCCTGCTCCTCCCCCCTCCATTCGTACCACCTGCAAACTTGGCCACAGAGCCATTCACTCCGTAATCCAAATCACTGATATCCAACATCAAAAGAAGAGGCCACGACTTTTGTGTGTTGGGTCCGGGAAAGATCCTCCGAGATCGTGACTCACCTGCTCCACCTCTGATCCCCCGATGATCGTAAACCTCTGGCTTTCCCCTCCCGAAGTTAACAATCAGCTCCTTAGTTTTGGTGTCATTGAGCGCAAAGTTGTTGTTGGTGTCTTCAATCTCCATCCTGTACGCTGACTCATCCCCTTCCTTTATACAACCCACTACCGTGGTATCATTGGTGAATTTGTAGATGGAGTTACTGTGTTACCGAGCCACACAGTTGTAGGTGTGAAGTGAGTAGAGCAGGGGGCTAAGAACACAGACCTATTGTGGTCCAGTACTGATGGAGATTGTGAGGGACAAGTTCTTACCAATTATTCATCGATTGGTGAAGAAATCCAGGATCCAATTACACGGTGGAGCGTTGAGACCCAGGTTCTGGCGTTTACTTATGTCCCCGCCATTATGTTTGGGACAAAGACACTTTTTCCCCTTTATTTGCTCCTGTGCTCCACGGTTTTAAATTTGTCATCAAACAATTCACATCTGATTAAAGTGCACATTCCAGATTTTGTTCAGGGTTAGTTGTATACATTTTGGATTGACCTTGTAGAAATGACAGCACTTTTCATAGATAGTCCCCTCATTGTTTGGGACATTTGGCTTCCCAGGTTTGTGATTAGCCTGCAGAATTTTGGAAAAAGGTATCAGAGTAAGGGCAAGGGGTGGCAAGAGCGGCATGAGTCCATGGACAGACATATCGGCAAGGGAACGGGACGGGGAACTGAAACGGGGTGCCACTGTAGCATGTGGTGATCTGCAGGGCAACAGTTCCCACTGCTGGACGCTGAGAGAGTTGCAAACCAGAGACATGGGCAGACAGATCAGGGCAGCTGAATGATTCCCGAGATAAACAGGAAAGTCTGTCAACACTGTGGTTGCCCTGAAGGCACAAAGGTGCTGGAACTCAAGAGACGAAACTCAGCCAGTCACACAGCATCTAATCCTATTACGAGCTCCTGTTTTGGTAAAATGGGATTATCACTGTGAGGGATAGTATAGACAAGAGGGACTGAGTGTTCGCAGTTACCATTTTAACATTTCACACAAGCACAAGTCACAGCCCAGCGACAATTCAAAACATTGGAGGAACTGAGGGAAGGTTTGTCACCGTCTGTTCCAGATTCAATAGGTTCGCTGGAGAGAAAACAGCCTGTTGAAGCTGCTCTTGTGACCAGCCATTTTTTGTGGAATTCAGAGCAAAGTGTGCTCTGTGGATGACTGGGCCTTTTCAGGGGATTGACCCTGTGCCAGGAGGATTTTTTTGGGAAGCAAAAGGCTTCATTTTGATTGTGACTGACAGTGGAGGTCACTTGGAGAGACGGCTTCATTCTAAGGGTGACTCGCAGTGAAGTTACTTGGAGAGACCGGGGCCAGGGTCTTGGCAGCTTCGTGGAGGCCGCCCAGTTCGAGTCTTGCCTACAAAAGGACCGGGAGTGTTGTGACCACAGCTCGTGTGGATGGACATTTCTTCGAAGGCAACGCAAGGAGAATTCGTGAGTCTGTAGTAGCCACAACTTCCCATCAGTTCAACATTAATTCTGGGCACCAAATCCCAAGGGGCTGCGCTTCATCACTGAGTTTCAAAGACTGAAATTTGAAGTAACTTTCCAGATTTCGGCCTGGACTGTAGTCGCACGCACGCACGCACATACATATCCACGCTGACTGTCCTTAATCAGCTGATGACGGTCCAAATATCTATATATCCTCTCAGAAATCCTTCAAATTGTCTCGGTAATTTTAAACTATGGCCTAATTTTTCCAATAACAAAGTTTTAACCTGATAATAACAAAAAATTAGGAACTTGAAACTTCTCCTTCATTTGATTAAAAGATTAAAAACTTCCCTGCTTCAAAACAATCTTCAGCTTTTTAAATCCCCAATTGATTCTACATCTTTAAAAACAGATTATTTACAATAATAGGAAAAAGTTTATTTTGATATAGAGGCATTTTCACTGAGAATTTTCCCTTTCCACCTATCTGCTAATCAATTTTATTCCATATTTCAATTAAATATGTCAAAATTGGTGGACCTGGTCTATAATTGCCTGGTTTACTCTTGGAGCCCTTTCTTAAACAGCAGGACCACATAACCCACCTCCCCTGTGACTAAGGACATTTTGTATCTTGAAATGTTAGTTTTGTAATAATTTCAATGAAGATGTCATCAGTAACCACTGTTAGTGCCCTTGACTACAACTTAGCTTCTGAATAATGCGTCTCGCTGAACAAGTGCTGTATTAAAATGGGCTGTTTGCCAACTACGTTCGTGCCAATCTCTGGAAGAACTTTCTTACATGTGGCCCTCATCTACTGCCCCGCCAAGACCATCCATAAAATGGAGGAGCAAAGCCTAAATTTTGTATTTATTTACCTCGACGATATACGGATCACCAGCCGCTCTCATCAATTGCACAATCATCACATACGTCAACTATGGCAACGACTAAGTGATTATGGCCTGACTAATGATCCAGCTAAATGACAGTTTGGCCTGTCCTCCATTGATTTCCTTGGCCATCGGATCGATCGGCATGGTGCCGTGCCGCTCCCTGCCAAGGTGGAGGCCGTCAGAAAGTTCTCCAGGCTAGACACGGTGAAAAGACTGCAAGAGTTTGTTGGCACAGTAAATTTTAATATTGGTTCTTGCTTTTGGCGGCCCAGATAATGTGACCCCTTTTCCGACCTTTCCGGGCAACCCAAAGACTTGAACTGGGATGAGGAAATGACAGTTGCTTTTGACAAAGTCAAGGAAGTGCTGGCCAACATGACCATGTTGGGGCCCCCTTAACCCAAGGCAGCTTGTTTAAAACCCCCATTTTGAAGGTGGGTTATTGTGTTCTGAGTTCAGCCTGTTAAAAACCCTTGTGGTCCTTACAAGAAGAAATGACTGGCTCGAGTGTTTCTCCTGAAGTAAGGGAAACGAAAGGAACTCTGTGCTGACCTGCAGAAGAAGGGGTTATCATTTGAAAAACCTTGATGGGGCAAATTTCTTTGGCAAGACACTGAAGTGTCTGATCAGAGGGAATCGGTTTGTGTGTGTCCAACGAGCAACAAATCTCTCTCTGAAACCAACGAGAACCTTCCTAAGTGGAAACCGGTTACTTTTAAAGACCAGAGCATGGTGAAAATTCATAAATGTTACATTTTGTGCACAGTATAACAATTGCCTGATACCAGAGAACTTGGAGGAGGGCGAGGTGAGACTGGACTGTGAATCAAAGAACTTTTCTGAACTTGTACACACATTACATACTGGCGCGCTTATATTTGGAAGGGAGTTAATAGTGATAAGTTAAAGCTTGATCCTGTTTTCATGTTTAAAGAAAATTAAAAATGACTTTTGTTTAAGTAACCATTTGTCTTGGTGAATTTCTATTGCTGCTGGGTTTTGGGGTAGTCACAAAATTAACAAAAAACACAAGGTTTTAACCTTTACAATGTCAATGAAATAATTCACAGAGGAATTATCAACGTTTATAGGAAAAATCATCGAATCTTGTGATGACCTTATGGGTGGATGCATTAGAGTTTTGCAAGAACTGCTATTCAGTCTTGAAACAATATGCAGGATGAAAAGAAGACTGGGCTGTCATCACAGAGGATGAGATTCCGCTGGGATCTCTGGGCGACTTTTGGTGCAGCTGGGTCGAGCTGTGCAGACAGACAGAGAGAGAGAGAGAGAGAGAGAGAAAGGAACGCTCAGAACGACGGTCGGAGCGGCGGAGTCCGACCAGGAGAGCTCGTAAGTAGATGAAGGGTTAAAAACCACAATTTGAGAATGGAGGGAAGTCATCTAAGGAGACGCAAGCTTAAGGGAACTCAACATCAACCGATGTTCAATACGACGCCCTTTCGTTATTCGGTTGGGGGGAGTGAATTTGGACATTGGGCTTTGGGGTCGAGTTCTGTGGACGGTGTTTTCGGACCAACTTACATGGGGATTTTTGAGTTTTGGGCACAGGTTGGAATGGTCCAATGTGTTATGATTTTCTGAATGAACCTCCTTTGGGGAACCTTGTCTCATGCCTCAGTGAAATCCATGTATGCCCCACCTCGCACCAGGTTCAGGAACAGCCATCGGTCTCCTTAACAACAAACTCATTCAGCCACATTTGAGGACTCTTGCCCTCTATTGATTCTCTCTTCATTGCACAGTCAGTTTGTTCACATTGGATATCTGTTTACAGATTTTTTTTCCCCCACGACCAATAAGCGGTCATTCTGCCGCTCCTGCGGGGAAAAAGAATCTCAGGCTTGTATGGGGATGTCTGTTGATAAATCTGAACTTTGAGTTGGAGTTCTGAATTGGAGGGTTGCCTCAGACCTGTCGGTGTGGGAGATCCCCGCCACTGACGAGGACTGAACCGAAGGTGCCCGGCTACCCGATCCTCTCAGTTCTGCGTTCTGGTCTCTCCGACATGGAGGAAACCTGGATCTGAAGCTACCGTCGCCGTCATTTTCTTCTTTGTTACCTCCTCAAGAATTGGGCTCAAGAGGCGTGACCTTCCCCTCACAAAGTCGGGGGGGGGGGCGGCGGGAAGCCGTGTGGGGGTCATTTTCAGGACTCTTTCACACGTCACCTGTCCTCGAACAGAGTGTGCCAGCCAGAAAGCAAATCAATGTTGAGCCAGTCACACTTGAGAGGACCTGTGTTTGAATGACCACCTGCACCACGGAACAAATGTTCTCCGCCCTTGAGTGGAAAGCAAACATCTTGGGACATTCGCACATGATAACAATTGTTTTTTGTGGTGAAATGTCCCAAGGTGTTTTGAAGAAATGATTCTCAAACCAAGTTTGCCCCCCCCCCCCCATCTCATTCCTCTGCTCCAATCCTAAACGTTGAGATAAATGGAACCATGCTGGGTGTCGGTCTAAAATCTACTGGTTGCACTGTGTCGCCTGCTTGTCGGATTTCAGAATCCGAATCCGAATTTACGGTTGCGAGCATGCCACGGAATTCGTTGCTTTGCGGCAAACATTTATATAAACCACCTTACAAAAGAAATAAAGATTCAGGTGTTCCCCCAACTTATGATTGTCTTACTTGCGATTTTTCAAACTTACACTGGTTCTAAGCCTCACTTTCCATTTCGGTCCATTCCCGCACTTGCGATATGCGGTGCAATCCTCTCCCGCGCGATGGCAATTCATTTTAGTCAACGCTTCAATCAATTCTTCACCCCCAGCGATCTTTCAGCTGTGCACATTCACAGGGGTTTTTCCCCAGTGTGGAATTAAGGTATTCGACATTTAACTATGAAAAAATGGCAAGAGCGGTGTTCTTTTTCAAATTACGATGGGTGTGGCGGGACACAATCTCATCATAAGTCGAGGGGCATCTGTAGTGCAAGAGGAAGCCAAAGTAGGGGCAGTGGTCCTTGGTTCATTCAGGAATCTGATGGCAGAGGGGAAGACCCTGTCCTTGTGCTCGTCTTCAGGCTGCTGTATCTTTGCCCCCGATGGTGGCAGAGTGAAGAGGGCCTGGCCTGGTCTTTGAGGGTGGAGGCTGCTTTTTAAAGACACCGCCTCATGTCAGTGTCCTCGATAGAGCGAAGTCTGGTGCCCTGATGTCACAGGCTGAGTTCACAGCCCTCTGGAGTTTTTTTTCTGTCCTGTACATTGGCACCTCCATACCAGACAGTGGTGCAACCGGCCAGAATGCTCTTCACTGTACCCCTGTATAAATTTACAAGAGTCTTTGGTGACTACACCATATCTCCTCAAACTCCTCATGAAGCTTAGCTTCTGGCGAGCCTTCTGCATTATTGTGTGAACATGGAGGCTCCAGGACAGATCCTCTGAGAATTTGAAGTTCTTGTCCCTCTCCATCACTGAGCCCTCGATGAGGACTGGGTCATGTTCCCCTGGCTTCCTCCTGAAGTCCACAATCAGTTCCTTAGCTTTGCTAACATTGAGCGCAAGGTTGTTGGCGTGACACCACTCAGCCAGCTGACCTATCTCCCTCCTCCACGCTTCCTCGTTGCCATTTGTGATTCTGCCGATTTGATAACTATGATTCCCAGAATGAAGGGATTAACATAAGAGGAAGGTTTGACAGCTCTTGTACCGTACTCCTTGGAGTTCTGAAGAATGAGGGGGGAACCTCTTAGAATGTCAGAAGGCCTGGACAGATTAGGTGGGGCAAAGTTGTTTCCCATGGTAGGGGGAATGTCGCGCACCAGGCTCTTCATGGGAAGGAGAGTCTCGGACATGGGAAGAAGGTGGGCCTCTCCGCAGGGCGTTGCAAGTTAAGAGGGGCCATGAAATGTGACTGAAGTTTTCAAGGTTCCTTTCTTGCCATGTAATTATATAGAAAATGTGATATTACACATTTATTCCTCTGCCTTCCACAAGGCAGAGTCACCGAGCATTACACGATAGGTCACTCATTAAGTGAACTCCAGGGAACTTGGTCTCTCCACTACAGTCTTGTTGATGTGTGTGGTCCTCCTGAAGTCCATGATCACCTCCTTCATCTTGTTGAGGCTCAGGTTGTTACTCTCGCACCATTTCATGAGATTCTACACCTCTACTCTGTAGCGTGACTCGTCGGGTGAACACAGAGAGTCCTAGCTCCACTTTCCACGCACTCTTCAAAGCATACAGGTACTTGGGTGGCATGAGCTTATGGGCTGGAAGGGCCTGTTACCATGTTGTATGTCTAAATTTAAAATTTAAATTTAAATCTCCTCTGCCCATTACATTAAATGACCACAATATGCCAAGACTAAAATAGAGATATTAAATTAATATTTGCAGTTAGTGCAACAGATAAAGCAATGTTTCACCAGTGAAGGCAAATCTTTGGTTGGTCCCAGACTATTTATGATGAGGATAACATGGAGAGGTTCAAGAACATGGAAAGGAACACTCCGCTGGCCATGGACGGCTCGACCGTTGAGGTCGTCAAGAGGATTAATTTCCTTGGAGGGCACTGGGTGGAGAATCTCACCTGGTCCCTTAACACCAGCTCCATGGCCAAGAAAGCCCAGCAGCGCCTCTACTTCCTGCGAAGGGTGAGGAAAGTCCATCTCCCACCCCCATCCTCACTACATCCCATAGAGGATGTATCAAGAGCCTCTAACTGTGTCAATGCCTGGTTTGGAAGCCACACCACCTCAGGCTGCGAGACCCTGCAGAGGATGGTGAAGTCAGCGGGAAAGATCATTGTAGAGATCTACAACACTCGACGCAGGGGAAAGGCAATGAACATTGCAAAGGACTCCAGGCCCCACTCAGGTAAACTGTTCTCCCTTCTGCCATCTGGTAGGAGGTACCACAGCAATCGGGCCCTGACGTCCAGAGTGGGCAACAGTTTTTCTGCCCAGGCCTTCAGACTCCTGAACTCCCAGGGTACTGTGGCCTATTACTGAACTCGTCTTAATATTTTAACAGGTTTAACTTCTATCTGTTGTTGGAACCAAGGGGTTAAGTAATTATGGAAAATATGCCTATGCACTATTCATTATGTATTCATTAATCCATTGCGATGTAACAATTTACTATGTACTTCAATTATACTGTTTAGGGGAAATATTAATGCAATTAAGTAACTGAGATGAGTTTTATTCTACTTAAGCAAGCTCTTACAACAGCCATAGATTTGGCGATTCCAAATTATGGAGACCCTTTCTTTTTGGATGTTTCTGAAAAAGCATACACAATTAATGGTGTCCTTTTTCAGAAAAAAGGGGGTGGAAGATGTGTGCTCATGTACATGAGTATCACACTGGATCCGATTGAAGACAGACACCCACCATGTACAAGACATGCGGCGGGGGTAGCAAAAATTTTACAAAAGGTGGCACACATAGTGATGGGACATGCCCTGACGGTATTAACAACACACAATATTGTGGCATGTGTGAACTCGACGGCGTTTACAATGACGTCACTGTGGCAGACAAGACTGGAGAAGATCTTGAATGCTCCAAATATTACGTTTACCCATGAAGGCATTAACATGGCAGACAATATGGGAGAGGGAGAACCACACTGTTGTGAAAAGAGGGAACAAAGGGATATTAACAGGCTGAGAGAACCTTATTTACAGATGGTTGTTGTGACAGACACCCCACGGACGGATTAAAAGCCGCCTATACGGTAGTACAGAAAACTACAGAAGGATTTGAAGAAAGTATTACAGGGACAGTGAGAGAAAAGGAGTCAACACAACTGGCCGAACTACAGGGAATGATAGCAGCATTAGAATGGGCAGAAGGAAAGGAGGTAAATATATATACAGATTCGGCATATGTGGTAGGGACAATACAGGTTGAGCTTAGTTTTTAACAGCAGCGAGAACCCCAATTAAACATGAGAAGGATGTTAGGAAATTGGTTGAGGCCCTCCTGAAACCAAGGGTAGTAGCAGTTATTAAATGTAAGGGCCATGATAAAACGGATACGATGGTAGCTCGGGGAAATCAGGAAGCGGATACGGCTGCAAAAAGGGCAGCAGGGTAAGGCCCTCAGTTTATTATAATGCAGGCAGAGAGAACGGCACATGATTTGTGAGGTAGGAGTAGTAATTCAGGAACAAGCGAAGGCCTCACCCCAGGAAATGATGGTATGGAAAGAAAGGGGGGCAACCAAAGATCAAGGACTGTGGAGATCCATGGACGGTAGGCCAGTATTACCATCTGGACTCATGAACCCCCTCCTGGAAGAGGCGCATAGGTTAACCCACTGTGGGAAGAAACAGATGAGAAGGTATTTGATACATTGGTGGCACCCCTTCCTGCCGGCGATGGTGGAGAATCATATTAGAGAGTGTAAGGTATGTACATCATATAATGTCAGAGCGACTGTGAAACCTCACGAGGGACAGTTTCCGTTGCCTAGATTACCAGGGCAGGAAATTATAATTGATTACACGGACATGATTCAGAGGGTAAGGGGATATCGATACCTCTTAGTAGCAGTAGATATGTATACAGGTTGGCCGGAGGCAATCCCTGCCAAAAGAGAAGATGCAAAGACTGTAATTAAGTTCCTACTCAACCAGTATATTCCTATACACGGATTTCCTAGGAAGATTAGGTCGGATAATGGGAGTCATTTTAAGAGTAAAGATTTACAGGAGGTAGAAGCGGGGTTGGGATTAAAACACACCTTTGGAACGGTGTACCATCCACAATCGCAAGGGAAAGTGGAGAAGATGACCAAACAATAAAAGATCAGGAAAGTGCAGGCACGGACCAAATTAAATTGGGTGGATGCGTTGCCCCTGGCATTGATGTGTGGTAAGTTCTGTGACAGGATTTACTCCGTATGAACTACAAACAGGGCACCAGTTTCCGGGACCTGGAGTAGGGATTCAGACCACAAAGGAAAAGGTAAGCCCCATGAGATGTAAGCTTTATTAAGATAAACTAACGGCTCTGGTATCAGCTTTTTCACAACAGGTGCAAGTACCGAACGAAAAGGTGAAACCCCGATACCATCCATTGCTGAGTGAGTAATGCTGAAGGTGATCAAAAGAAAGTGGTCGGAGCCCAGGTGGACCGGGCCCTACAGAGTGGTGGAAAGAACGTCCCACGCAGTTCGACTACAAGGAAAAGTAGAGACTTGGTATCACTGGAGTGAGTGTGCAGCAATGGACCCACCGACACAGACACTGGAACAGATTCGAACGGAGATGACTGAGACCCTGTGAAGAAACTATGGACTAAGAATTTTTCCGGGTCCCTTGAAAGAGACTATTGGATTACGGTGATATATCTATATGTATTCATTAATCCATTACTATGTAGCAATTTACTATGTACTTCAATTATACTGTTTAAGGGAAATATTAATGCAATTAATTAACAGCCACAGTATGTAGAAAAGTTGGCTGATTATAGTATGTGTAGAATTTGCTGCCTCCAAATACAAAGAGAGAAAATACTTTAATCCCCAAGGTTACACTAAACTGCTAATTGTAAAGCACAAGTCCAGAGAGAAAGCATCAAAGGCACACATGGGAGTAACAGGATAGCAGATAGGAGAAGTTAGACAGGATGAGGTTGGAGGAACCAAAGGGACAGTGATTTATTCTGAAACAGGCCAGTGACAGGAAGATGATTGTATTGCAAGGATAAGTGCTAAGAGTACCATGACTGAGAATGTCAGAGTAAAACAAAATAAACAAACCACTTGTGTTGGAATGAGGAGTCATAAGGGTACACGGGAGGTGTTGATTAGAACAGAAGACTATGGCCAGACGAGAACAAAGAAATAATTAGAAATATCTGGAGTATGAATTGACTTCTGATCAAAACATGTTCTGGCCTTGGGGATTAAGATAGGAGGTCTACACCATAGATAATTACAGAGCAGGAAATTGCCTGAGATAAATCTTAGGCAAGGAGACTATCAAAGAAAACCAACTCTTGGTCAATGCAACAATGTTGATCAATATAAACAAAAGAGACTGGACGGTAAGGGTCAGTCTTGGGGAATAGCTCACCGAGCAGGTGACCTATGAACTAACGACTGAACCAGAGCTCTGTTGAGCTTCATTCTTGTGCTATGTAATAAACTGATTGTGAAACCGAATACCTTCTCCTATCACTTCATTCTACGAGCACGCTGGACTCAGACGACACATAGACCAAATTGAGGGTAGGGTAAAGTCAGAGTCCGACACTATGTAAATATGTCCCATGATCCTAGAGAAACGCCATCTCGTCATTCCCGAGCGAGCAGGGTATGAACGATAAATGAAGGTGACTCGACTTCATGAACCGAGAGGAGCTGGAGTGCCGGCTTTGGATCTTCTGCCTGAATGTAGCAGTTATGCGTGACGCCATCACATCACCGCGTTCGAATCCTCCCCCGTCTGCGAGGAGCCCGAACGATCGCCCACATCTTCGTGGGGGCTTTCCCCGGGCGCGAATATACACAGGGGTTAATTGGTCACAGGGGTGTAAACTGGGCGGTGTGGGCTGGAAGGGTCTGTCCGTCTCAATTAAAACCATGAATCTAAAAAGGGAGCTGAAAGTTTGAGATTAGCAACTAAAATCAAAGAAAGAGTAAAGATTTAATTTAACTTTCAAAATTAAATGTATTCATACAGCCCGATAACAGGGCTTTTCAGCCCACAAGCCCGTGCAGCCCAATTTACCTCTCACCTGTACGTTTCAAACGGTGGAAGGAAACCGGAGCCCCCCACCCCGGCGGGAAGAATGCAGACACGGGGAGAACGTGCAAACTCCTTACGGACAGCACGGGATTCGGACCCCAGTCCCAATCGCCGGCGCTGTAAAGGCATGGTGCTAACCGTGCAATCCAAAAGATATTCAAATGTGCAAAAGAAAACATCAGGGATCAAAAGGGCCTTCTTGACCGGATGATAATAGAATATTAGTTAGACAGTGCCTTCATTAATTAGCCTCTGCAGCGCAGTACGTGCAACGCTGTAACAGATTGAGACCAGGGTTTGAATCCTGCACTGTCTGTAAGGACTGTCTCTGCGTGTCTGTGTGGGTTTTCCCCGGGGGTTCCGGTTTCCACCCACTGCTCACAACGTAGGTTAAAGGGGGGGAGGGGCGTGGACCCGTGATCTGTTATCGTGCTGTGAGATGAGTAAAACTAATATGAAAATATGAAAGATGAGGAAACTAGTATGGATATATGTGTAATGAATAAAGCCAGTATGAATAGGATAAGGATAGATAATAGAATGTAGGAAGTAGAGTTAGTCTGAATAAGATAAGGGTCTTCTAGCCTTTTACACAGATTTAGCAAGTTCTGCATATAAGAAGTTAGTAACCCCTGCCCTGAGAGTTGGGAAGGTGTGAATATAAGGACAATGACATGATGGGACACCGACAGGATAACCCCTGGTCCTCCAAGTTCACAGAAACAGCACGTAGGCAGACAGGATTGCCTAATGCCAAACTCATCCAGGAGGCAGAAGAATGTAAGGGGGAGGGTATTTCTATACTGAAATCAACTGTATAAAAAGTTGGGTGAGCCCCAGTGTGTGTGTGTGTATTCCCAGGGTAAGGGGAAGCACCCAACTTTGCATTGTTGTACAATAAATGTTCTCAATTTTTGTCTCGAGCAAATTCTGTGAAGGTACTTCTGTTTCTCACAGTGCTGTATGGCTAAATTTAAATTTTAAAAAGTTTAAAGTTAAATGGGAGAGTCCACGCTACTGCTGGGGATGAACAATGACAAGGACCACCCCCCCCCACACACACACCCACCACCGCATCCTTCTCCAATGTACCACACTGTCAACCAGATCGTTGACATCGAGGACTATTAGCAGTGGAATGGACTCCGATCCCTGAGGGCACAGTCGCAGGCCTCCAGTCTGAGCAGCTGCCCACCACTCTGGCTTCTGCAAAGCCACTATTCAACCCAACGAGGTCTGTACACACCCGCCCGGGGGCGGGGGGGGGGGGGCGCACGGTGCATTGGGAGGGGGGGAACAGACTGAAATATTTTTTTTTGTGGTTTACGTCTTCAGTGGGAGAGATATGGAACAAACAAACTAAACCAGTGGTTCACGGGGTGGGGGAGGGGATCAAATTCGAGGTCTGCAGACGCCGTGATTGTCGTTTAAAAACCCGCAGGAACGCTGAAGGAACTCAGCTGGTCTCGCAGCGTCCAGAGGAGGTGAAGATACTCAACTTCCTTAACGCATGTGTCATGATAATGAATATGTATGAGATGTACCGGAAGTCACGTGGTATGAGAGAGAGATAAGAACACAAGCAGGAGAACAAAGGAAACGGGAGAATAAAAGACAACAGAGAAGTTTACCTGATAAAACTTGTGTTTAATGTTTTATTAACTTCACATTTCGGGCCACAAATGTGACATTGGCGACGAGGATGAAAGAAGTTTGAAGAAAATGAAAGACTAAACAAGATTACAAAGGATTACAGACAACTTCAAGGTTATAAGAATTTTCTCTGTGTCTCAGTACTTTTGGGGCTGGAATATTTCCTCATGGCTGGGGCAAACGGTGACTTTCTAACACATAGTGGAATTGCTCATTTTGACCCAACGGGTGATGCAAGCACTGTAAGTGTGAAGTGGAAGGCATGGCTGGAAGAATTTGAATCCTACACCGACAGTCGTGGCCTATTTCTAGATACCGGTACAGTTGAAAAAAAAGCGCAGAGAAGGGCGTTACTTCTTTTCACTGCTGGACCTGCAGTTCGGGAAACATTTAAGACACTTTTGAATACTGGAAGAAAGGATGAGTACCGGAAAGCGGTAGATGCATTAAATGCACACTATGTAGTGACACCGAATGCTACATTTCAACGCCATTTGTTTCGGAGAACGAGACAAGAAGATGGCCAGACAATTGCTCAGTACGTGACGAGACTACGCCAGCTCGCTGTTGGATGCAATTACATGCCAGCTGATTTGGACAACCAATTATTGGATCAAGTCGTACAGCACTGCAGATCAGATAAACTCAGAAGACGTCTACTGGAAAGAGGGAGTGAGTTGGAACTCACCGATGCTTTAACCATTGCTGCTGCATTAGAGGCTGTTGAAGGGCAATTTCATACCATGACCCTGAAAGACAACTCAAGCCAGCAAATTAAGAGGCTCTCACATCGCCATAATCAGCCAAGATATACGTCGACACAGGACGTGGAGTGTTATCGATGTGAAAAGACCCATATTGCCCGGCCAAAGGCAAAGTTTGCAGAAAGTGTGGAGGTAAGGACCACTTTGCAAAGAAGTACAAAAGCAAGTCCAATGCAGACCAGAAGAGGAAGAGTACAACTTCCAAAGGCAAAGCCTGGGGGAAAGGAAAGTATCCTGGAAAGAAAGATACCATTCGCCAGATAGGCGGTGACGATGATGATACCCAGGAGGAACAACGTTGAATGAAGTACATCATGAGAAGGTCCCAGTGATCATTGGTGGAGTGACAGTGCAGGTCATTGTAGACTCAGGCAGTGACAGTAATGTGATTGATCGACATTTATGGGAGAAGTTGAAAAGGAAAAAGATCATCTGTACCTCAAAGAAGTGTTCCAAGAAACTGTATCCATACACAGCAACCAAGCCATTGCAGACCATTGGATGTTTTACTGCAACTGTTGAAGCTGGAGATAAGTACACCGAAGCAGAGTTTATGGTCATAGAAGAGAGGGGAGAACCATTGCTGAGTAGAAGCACAGCGCAAGACCTGGCAATACTTCATATTGGAGCTTGTGTCAATTCAATTCAGTCATACGAGGATATGAAGCAAGAATTCCCCGCAGTCTTCCAAGGAGTAGGAAAGCTGAAAGGTCGACAATTGAAGCTAGCGGTAGATGAAACGGTCAAACCCAAGGCACAACCAATGCGCCGAACTCCGTTTGATCTTCGAGGGAAAGTCGAAGCCAAAATTAAAGAATTGATCGAACAAGACATTATAGAACCGGTGGAACATTCGACACAATGGGTCAGTCCAGTAGTGATTGTGCCCAAACCAAAGGGTGACATAAGACTATGTGTTGACATGAGAATGGCCAATGAAGCTATAATTAGAGAACGACACCCTATACCAACAATGGAGGAAATACTTCAAGAACTAACTACCAGCAAGGTATTCTCAAAAATTGATCTGAAATGGGGCTATCATCAATTAGAGCTGGATCCAGGTTCCCGAGATGTAACTACATTTGTGACTCACTGTGGATTGTATCGTTACAAGAGACTATCATTTGGAATTAATGCAGCTTCGGAGATCTACCAGTATGAAATCCATCAAGTGATTCAAGGCATTCCTGGAGTTGCCAACATTTCTGATGACATCATAGTCCATGCACCAATGAAGGAAGAGCATGACAAACGGTTGAGGCGTGTACTTTCTAGACTACAGGAGGCAGGCCTTACCGTGAATGGAAACAAGTGCCAGTTCGGTGTGTCAGAAATGGACTTCATGGGACACAGACTTACACGGGAAGGACTAAACCCTGCAGAGGCCAAGGTGAAAGCTATTGCAGAGGCGCGTGCACCTCAGAACGCAACAGAGGTGAGGAGTTTCCTGGGATTAGTCAATTTTTGTGCAAAGTTCATTCCTAATTTCACTACAGTGGCAGAACCACTAAGGAAGCTAACCAGGAAAGGTGTACCATTTCATTTTGGATCTGAGCAGAAGAAAGCGTTCACAGCGCTGAAGCAAAGCCTGACAGATGCAAAATCTCTTGGATATTACGATCCGGCGGCATCAACCAAAGTCATAGCGGATGCCAGCCCGGTTGGTTTAGGAGCCGTGTTGGTCCAGATGCATGATGGAGGACCAAGAATCATTGCCTATGCCAGCAGATCGTTATCAGATGTGGAAAGAAGATACTCTCAGACAGAGAAAGAAGCGCTCGGACTTGTATGGGCCTGTGAGAGGTTCCATGCATATTTATACGGCATTGAATTTGAACTCATCACAGATCATAAGCCATTAGAGGTGATCTATGCACCTAGATCCAAACCATGTGCCAGAATAGAGAGATGGGTACTCAGACTACAACCCTACAAATATAAAGTAATCCACATAGCAGGGAAAGCAAACATTGCAGATCCGCTGTCCAGATTGGTGAAGGATGGTGGTCCACAATCCAAGTCAGAATTGGGAACAGAAACAGAGCTTTGTAAGCTTCGTAGCTATTCAGGTGACACCGAAAGCTGTGACTACGAAGGAGGTCGAGAGAGAATCCGAACGTGATCCAGAACTCATGGAAGTAAGAGAATGCATACAGAGTGGACAATGGGACAAGTGTACTCACAAGACTTACATTCCCATTAGAGATGAACTTTGTTGCATCGGACAGTGTGTATTGAGAGGTTGCAGATTGGTGATACCGCAAAGATTGAGACCGAAGATCGTATCCTTAGCGCATGAAGGACACCTAGGTATTGTTGGTACCAAGCAAAACCTCAGGACCAAGGTTTGGTGGCAAGGTTGTGATAAAGACGCAGAGAAATTTGTTAAAACTTGTCATGGATGTCAAATCACAAGTAGGAGTAATCCGCCAGAACCGATCCGGAGTACGCAACTTCCGACAGGACCATGGATTGACGTAGCTGTTGATTTTCTTGGACCTTTACCGACGGGTGAATCAATTATGGTAGTGATAGATTACTACAGCAGATACTATGAGTACGTGGTGTTGAAGTCCACAACCACTGAATAAACAATACAAGCATTAGCAGAGATATTCGCAAGATATGGATTACCTGTTACATTATACTCTGACAATGGTCCACAATTAATTTCAGAGACATTTACGGATTACATGAGGACCACAGGTATCCACCATCATAAAATAACTCCGAAATGGCCGCAAGCCAATGGAGAAGTAGAGAGACAAATTCAATCCGTTGAAAAACGATTGAGGATTGCACACGCTGAAGGCCAAAATTGGCGAGAAGCATTGCTATCTTATGTGGCTGTCTATCGAGCAATGCCTCATGCAACCACTGGAAAAAGTCCTGCAGAAGCATTTTTTGGGAGAAAAATCCACACAAAAATGCCAGAAATAAAGGAAATCCGAGACGACCAGGAGATGAGGGACCATGATGCTGAAAAGAAAGGTGCAGCAAAGCTGTACACAGATTCGAAACGTGGAGCCAAGTACTCAGACATCATTCCAGGAGATAATGTTCTAGTGAGGCATGAAACTGGTGGTAAGCTAGACACACCTTATTACCATCAACCCTATACTGTCGTATCCAGAAGTGGCAGTATGGTGACAGTCAAGTCTCCGACTGGAGTCCTGTATAAGAGAAATGTATCAGGTGTAAAAAGGTACCAGTCCAGAGATACATCGAGCGAAGAGGTGGAAAGGCCAATACGAGATGCTGAAACTGAGAGACCTGATGATGTTCCAGAGGCAGTTACCAGCACTCCTGATGAAGTGACTAGAGCGCCAGAAACACCCAAAGCCATGGCGAGCAGTATTTCCGACGCCGAGAGTGAACAACCGAGAAGCGACGACAATATCGCAGGCAGGCTGAAACGAAACCGGAAAGTGCCCAAACGATACGAAGACTTTGTGCCATAATTTTAATAAGAACTTTGGGACAGTATTTAATCTTATATCATAAAGTGCATGTATGAGTGCTGTAGGAAGTAAACTTTATGTAGTTGAGTTATAGTATTACCATTAGTTACGATGTTTGTATGTTTCCGAGGGATATTGATAAGTGAAGGTAAAGTTTATTTCTGATTAAAGGAGGGATGTCATGATAATGAATATGTATGAGATGTACCGGAAGTCACGTGGTATGAGAGAGAGATAAGAACACAAGCAGGAGAACAAAGGAAACGGGAGAATAAAAAGACAACAGAGAAGTTTACCTGAAAAAACTTGTGTTTAATGTTTTATTAACTTCACATTTCGGGCCACAAATGTGACAGCATGGTTTTGTTTTCTGAGACTGAGAGATCAAGAAAGGGGAGAGCGTTGGCGCAGCATATCCTCCCGTTCCCACACGACGTCCACGCCGACCCTCCTCGCCCCCACGGGCATCAGGGACAGGACTCCTGCTTGTTCAAGCCTCCACCCCACCAGCCTCCTTCCTCCTCTTCCGCCAACTACTGTGCGATCCCCTCTCCGCCGTCTTCCATGACTCCCTCGCCCAATCCTCCCTCCCCACCAATCGACCAACCCCCCCTCCCCCCATGACCGCAGGAGATGCTCCACGCCTCCTCCCTCCCCACCATTCGGGACCCCCCTCCCCTCCATTCCGGACCCCCTCCCTCCCCACCATTCGGGAACCCCTCCCTCGGGACACCCCCTCCCAACCATTCGGGACCCCCTCCCTCCCTCCCCATTTGGGATCCCCCTCCCTCCCTCCCCACCATTCTGGACCCCCCCCTGCCTCCCCACCATTCGGGACACCCCCTCCCTCCCTCCCCACCATTCGGGACACCCCCTCCCTCCCCACCATTTGGGACCCCCCTCCCTCCCTCCCCACCATTCGGGACACCCCCTCCCTCCCTCCCCACCATTCAGGACACCCCTCCCTCCCTCCCCACCATTCGGGACCCCCCTCCCTCCCCACCATTTGGGACCCCCATCCCTCCCCACCATTCGAGACCCCTCTATCATCTCCCTCCTTTCCCCAGCCTTTAGTCCCAACACCTATCCCCACCCCCCGCCCTCGTACCTTAAGGCCGAAATGTCATTTATATATATCTTTCCGTCCCGTTGTCGCTCCACGACGGGCTGAGCTCCTCCAGCATCTCCGTGTGCTGGCTGTAGCACATGTGAGAATGCTGAACGACACTCACACGAACCACCCGAGCCTCTCATCACATCCATGGAGCAGTATCTACTTGTCTGTGGTGGTTGGGATGTGGAATAGGCTTCTGGCAGAGGTGGTTGAAGCAAGGACGTTATTTACATTTAAGAAAAGACTGGATAATTACATGGAGGGAAGAGGATTGGAGGGGTGTGGACCAGGTGCTGGTCAGTGGGACTAGGAGGGTGGGGATTTGTTCCAGCATGGACTAGTGGAGCCAAACTGGCCTGTTCTGTGCTGTTTATGGTTATATTGTCCTGCGTGTTGTGTCTGGGCATTTTGCACCGAGGGCCGGATGGCGCTGTCTCGTCGGGTTGTACTTGGTGATTCGGAGTAGGGGTTGGGGGGGGGGAACGCGACTCCCTTTCTCGGACTGGAAGAGGGCGACTACAAGCATTGACCTCTCTCCAAGACGTGACAATCAGTTGAATCTTGAATGCGATGAAACAGCCCCTCCACCCCCCCCAATGAGTTCAAACTAAAACATTATGGTCACTTGTTAAAGTTTGCACATTTTGATCGTTGGGCCAGGCAGGGGGTTGCCACCACGTTGCCTTTGGCGATGGAACTTGCCTTAATCTCTGCCACAGATGGTTGAATGATTGCTTCAGGTGAAAACGGAAACCAATCCCCCGTTTCCGTACAATCTACTGATCTCATTGGCACTGTCCAGCATCGGAGCTGTGGACACACACTGTTCTTCGGGGCTGCAGTCCACAAGTTCTGTACGTTCCACCACAGGGAACATGACCCCCATTAACGAGAACAAGGCGTGACATTGGTGGGTAAATCTTTTACAAATAGGTGCTGCTTCCACTTGCAGGCACTTTCATCTGCCTCCGAATTCCATTCCCCGGCTGCTTGATCCAAGGAGGGAAGACATCGGATCCCCTTCACCAGCCGACCGTGACCTCCCACCGGTTTCTCTGCTAGTCCCTCGTCAATTGCTTGGTCGCAATATTAAGCTGTGAATGTGTACACCTGAAGGTAAGTTCCATTCCAAGCTTGTCCAAGGGCGCCTTCCAATAACTCTTACAGCGCCAGCTGTCAGGAGTTTGTACGGCCTCCCCGTGTCTGCGTGGGTTTTCCCCGGGGGCTCAAGTTTCCTCCCACCGTTTGAAAACGCACGGGGGTTGGAGGTTAATTGGTGAATTTGTAGGGGATGGGCTCATGATCCAAAAGAGCCTGTTATCGTTCTGTAAACTTAGAAAAATAAAAATTGAAATGAAATTATGGATATATAATGTTTGTGTGTATGTACATACCTGCACACACATATATGCATATAATTATACATATACACACACACAGATATATCTGTGGACACACACAAACACGTAATGAAATTTGGTGTTTTGTGGCAGCGTCACTGTGCAAAAATTCATATTACAGCCATCCTAAGACAAAAAAAATAGTACAGGAAAAGTTCATGGATCATTCAGGAATCTGATGGCAGCAGGAAGAAGCCGCCCTTGAGTGCTCCTCTTTAGGCTCCTGGACCTTTTCCCCACTGGTAGCAGAGTGAAGAGGGCGTGGCCTGGGTGGTGGTGGGAGGGGGGGGGTCCTTGAGGAGAGAGGCTCCTTTCTTAAGTCACCGCTTTGTGTCGAAGTCCTTGATGGAGTAATGTCTGATGCCCCGTGATGTTGCAGGCCGCATTAACGACCCTCTGGAGGTTATTCTTGTCCTGAGAGTTGGCGCCTCCGTACCAGGCAGGGATGCAACCGGTCAGAATGCGCTCCACGCGTCACCTGTAGAAGTTTACGAGAGTTTTTGACGACGTACCGAATCTCCTCAGACACCTCACCAAGTCTAGCCACTGGCGAGCCTTCTTTGTGATTGCATCGACGTGGAGGCTCCAGGACAGATCCTCGGAGATGTTGACACCTAGGAATTTGAAGTTATGGACCTACACTACAACCAAGCCCTCGATGAGGACTGGGTCGTGTTCCTTTTATATAAACTGTAATTAAAACTGTAATTAGGTGATATTTCTTGGATAAGTGACTAATGCAACATTTGGACAAATTAATGATATTTGTTGGATACCATTAACATACTATTTCTTGGATAAATTGGGAACAATAGTTTGGTTTCAGTTTGCTATGTTCATTTGTCACATCCCTGCCAGGAACAGCAAGGAGGGTTCTTCTGCAAGCAGGTCAACAGATGATCTCAAACTTTCAGTTGTTTAAAGAGCATAATTTTCAGAGAGTAGGATTTCAAGGACAATCTATTAGCAACAAGCCAGGGCAGCGGGAGAGCGCTGAGGTGGGGTTCAATCAGGAGCCTGATGGCTGCGGAGAGGAAAAGTGATTTTGAATTCTGTCAGTGAGGCCTCTCACTTTTCTCCCCGATGGGCAGAGAGAGGTGAGAGTGTGGACGGGGTGCGATGGGTCCTTCAATGTGTTGGTTGCCTTTCGTAGGGGATGTCCAGGAGGGGAGAATGTTCTGAGCTGCATTTACCACCATCTGCAGCTTCTCTCGATTGTGAACTCCCATCCATCGAGGTGAGACATGCACCCAGTCTGTTCTCAGTGGTGCCCGTGTAGAACTATTGGGTGACAAGGGGACAGCAGAACTTCCTTCATCTTCTGAAGGCTTTAAAAAAAAATTTTGTTAGAATAATATTTCTTGGATAAGTTATCAATTGTGGATTACACAAAGATTGGAGGTTAGTGGACAGGGAGGAAGGCTTTCAAAGCTTGCAGAGGGATCTGGGCCAACTGGAAAAACAGGCTGCAAAATGGCAGGTGGAATTTAATGGAGACATGTGTTAGGTGGAAGGACAAACAAAGCCAGGACGAATGCAATAAACAGTTGGGCACTGAGGAGTGTGGTAGAACAGAGGGATCTGGGAATCCAGACATAAGTAGACCCCAACTTGTGACCATAATGGGGAACCGAAGGATTGGTTGGTCATAAGTCGGATTCACTCCACCTTCACCTCCCCAAGGTCAAGCAACGTTCAACAAATGAACTTTTAATGGGGACCGAGGGCTGCTGCGGGGAATGGGGACCACGGGATGCTGGGGAAATGGGAATGTTGAGCTGCTGTGGAGAACGGGGACCACGGGCTGCTGGGGGGAACGGGATACATGGGCTGCTGCAGGGAACGGGGACCACAGGCTGACGGAGGAGCGGGGACCATGGGATGCTGCAGGGAATGGGGTCCATGGGCTGCTGGGGTAATGAGGACCTCAAGCTGCCACGGGGGAATGGTGACCTTGGGATACCATGGGGAATGGGGACCACGGGTTGCTAGGGGGAATGGGGACGTAGAGCTGCCATGGGAAACAGGGAGTAGGGACTTCAGGCTGCTGCAAGGAGCGGAGACCACTGTATACCGTTTTCTTTGGCTTGGCTTTGCGGACAAAGATTTATGGAGGGGTAATGTCCACGTCAGCTGCAGGCTCGTTTGTGACTGACATGTCCGATGCAGGACAGGCAGACGCGGTTGCAAGGGAAAATTGGTTGGTTGGGGTTGGGTGTTGGGTTTTTCCTCCTTTGTCTTTTGTCAGTGAGGTGGGCTCTGCGGTCTTCTTCAAAGGAGGTTGCTGCCTGCCGAACTGTGAGGCGCCAAGATGTACGGTTTGAGGCAATATCAGCCCACTGGCAGTGGTCAATGTGGCAGGCACCAAGAGATTTCTTTAGGCAGTCCTTGTACCTCTTCTTTGGTGCACCTCTGTCTCGGTGGCCAGTGGAGAGCTCGCCATATAACACGATCTTGGGAAGGCGATGGTCCTCCATTCTGGAGACGTGACCTACCCAGCGCAGTTGGATCTTCAGCAGCGTGGATTCGATGCTGTCGGTCTCTGCCATCTCGAGTACTTCGATGTTGGAGATTAAGTCACTCCAATGAATGTATACCGTACTTTTAATATAAAATATGTACGTGTACAGTAGTTTTAATAAAGATTCTTTTTAAAATTTGGTCGTATGTGCGGGTGGACGTATCTTGTGCAGGTCGGAAGTTGAGGACTGCCTGTACATAATTCCCTGAAAGTGGCGGCATAGGTGAATAGGGTTATAAAGAGAGCTTCTGGCATATTGGCCTTCATAAATCAAAGTATTGAGACCAGGAGTTGGGATGTTCTGGTAAAACTGGTGAGGCCAAACTTTGGTCAACTAACAACAAGATTGAAAGAGTGCAGATAAAATTTACTAGGATGTTGCCAGGACTTAGTGAACTGAGCTACATTAGGGTCAGGGTTTTATTCCCTGGAGCGTAGAAAAATGAGGGGAGATTTGATCGAGGTGTTTAAAATTATGAGGGGAATAGACAGAGTAAATGTAGGTCAGCTTTTTCCACTGAGGGTAGGTGAGATACAAACCAGAGGACACAGGTTAACGGTGAAAGGGGAACAGTTTAGGGGGAACACGAGTGGGAACTTCTTCCCACAGAGAATGGTGGGAGTGTGCAATGAGTTGCCAGCTGAAGTGGTAAATTAGGGTCAATTTCAATGTTTAAGAAAAATTTGGACAGGTACATGGATGGGAGGGGTAAGGAGGGTTATGGACTGGGTGCTGGCCAATGGGACTGGGCAGAATAATAATTTGGCACAGACCAGAAGGGCCAAAAAGCCTGTTTTCTGTACTGTAATGTTCTATAGTAATTATATGTCTTAGATAATATTTCTTGGCTGAGTTAGTCACATTTTTTCTTACCTGTTATTTACAATGATCAGAGTCATTGAGTCACACAGCATGGAAATAGGCCATTCAGCCCATCTTGCTCAATCATAATATCCCAAGCACACTTGTCCCGTCTGCCTTCACTCGGCCCATATCCCTCTAAACCCATCCTATCCATATTTCAGTCTGATTTTTTTCTTTCTTAAACATTGCAATAGTACCTGCCTCAGCCCCCTCCTTTGGCAGGCCATTCCATACTCCCACCACCCTCTTGGGCTTATAATAAGTTATTATCCCTCAGGTTCCTGTCAATCCCTCTCCATTAAACCCGTGTCCTCTGGTTACCGATTCCCTTACGTTGGGAAAAGTTTGCACTACAAAGAAGGGGTGGAAAAGCTCGTGATCTGGCGCGAGAGTAACAATCTGAGTCTCAACGGGGACAAGACGAAGGAGATGATCATGAACTTCAGGAGGACCAGGAAGGACCACCCTCCCCTACACATCAACAACTCTATAGTGGAGAGAGGGGAGAGCACCAAGTTCCCTGGAGTCCACTTAACGAGTGACCTGTCATGGACACTCAACATCTCCTCACTTGTTAGGAAGGTGCAACAGTGACTGAGAAGACTGATGTTACAAGGCCAGAGGACCCCATAACCCAGCAGCAATAGATATTCACCAAGATAAATGGTTACTTCAACAAAAGTTGCTTTTAATTATCTTTAAACCTGAAAATAGAATTACACTTTAACTTATCACTATTAACTTATTTAACCTCCTTCTAATTCTAAGTGCATATGTGTGTAAGTTCAGAAAAGTTCTTTGGTTCACAGTCCAATCTCATTTCTCATATACTGTGCCCAGAATTGAACATTTATAAAGTTCACAAGGCTTTGGCGCTTGAGAGGTAAATGGTTACCTCATATGGTTCTTGTCGGTTTTCAGAGAGAGATTTGTTGTTCCAGGACACCCACAACTGATGTACTTCTATCAGCCACTTTAGTGTCTTGCTGACAAAATTTGCCCCTTCAGAATTCTCCAGATGATAACCTCTTTCTTTCAGGTCACCACAGAGTTCCTTCTTGTTTCACTTATTCTAAGTGAAACATTAGACACCCAGTCCTCTCCTCTTGCATGAATTACAAGGGCTGTGACCAGGCTGTCTTCCACACTGGGGCTTCTTGCTAGCTGGTCCTGTTTCAGTTCCAGCTATTCTTGCTGGCTGAAACACAGACAAGACATCTCTGCTTCTCTCCCTCTTTCTCTCTCTCACACACACAATGAGACTGAGAGAAAGCCTGTTTGACTTTCTCTGCTTACAAAACCACATGACCCCCTTACAATAGCAAATCTCTCCTTCCAGACAATATGTGGCTCCAACAATCTGTTGCTTTGGTAAACCACAATCCATTAGTGAAGACTCTTGAGCACTCTTCAAAGCTCTTGCAAAAAGGTGTGAGAAGCCACGATTTCTAGCATTGCTCCAGCATTTCTAATAAGATCTGTCTTAAAGTGTTTGTATGTGACCTACTCTAACAAACCTTTCCCAATTTATCTCACAAAAACATATCTATATACTCTGTCACACTGAGGCTACCAGCCACCATTATGCCAACCTTCCATGAGAGCATTATGGAGAGTGTCCTGGCCAGATGCATCACCGTGTGTGGTACGGTTGCCACAGAGAAATGGATTGGAGGTCAATCCACAGGGCCGCAAGTCAGCGGAGAGGATCACTGGATTCCCCATTCGCCCAGCAACATGATCTACCTGGATTGGTAGAGAGTGCGAAAAATCACTGAGGGCCCCTTCCACCCCCACACACAGCGTCTTCCAGCTGCTCCCATCGGGGAAGAGATACAGGAGGATCAGAGCCAGCACCACCAGGCTAAGGAACGGCTTCCTCCCGTGGGCAGTGAGCACGCTGATCGACCAAAGGAACTACTCACCCTGGCCGGCCGAGATTCTCATATTCATGAAACAATGTTTACGTATTTATTTCTATTCATTATTACATGTCCTGCATATGTATTGTTTGTCTGCATGTGTGTTATATCTCATAATAAACGACCTATTCCTCTCACGATTTTGTACATCTCTGTAAGTATGCCCCTCAACCTCCTGCGCCCCCAGACTGCTCAACCTCTCCCTATAACATAACCCCTGAATCCACATGCAGAAGACACAGGAGCAGAAATAGGCCATTCAGCCCATCAAGTCTGCCCCAGCATGCCATCATGAGCTGATACATTTCCCCACTCAGCCCCATTGCTCTCCCTTCTCCCCATCACCTTTGATCCCCTTGCTCATCAAGAACCGATCAATCTCTACCTTAAGTGCACCCAATGACCTGGCCTCCACGACCACCCATGGCAACAAATTCCACCGATTCACCCGTCCTCTGGCTGAAGAAATTCCTCCGCAACCCTGTTCTAAGCGGATGCCCTTCAATCTTGAAGTTGTGCCCTCTTGTCCCGGACTCTCCTACCGTGGGGGGAAATCAACCTTTCTCCATCTACTCTGTCCAAGCCTTTCAACATTCAACATTCATCTAAGCAGACGCCCTTCAATCCTATGCCCTCTTGTCCGAGACATTCCCACCGTGGGGAAAACTTTTCTACATCTTCTCTCTCCGTTCCTTTCAATGTTCAAAATGTTTCAGTGAGATTCATCTCATTCTCCAAAATTCTAATGAGTCCAGGCCAAGAGCTGTCAAACGTTCCTCATATGATACCCCTTTCTTTCCCAGAATCATCCTCGTGAACCTACTCTGAAACCTCTCCAATGTCAGCACCTCCTTTTTTAAACGAGGAGCCAAAAATTGCTCTCAGTACTCCACGTGAGGTCTCACCAGTGCCTTACAAACCCTCGACACAACATCCCTGCTCTTATAATCTATTCCCCTTGAAATGAACGCTAGCATCACACTTGCCTTCTTTACCACCCACCCAACCTTCAGGCCATCCTGGATGAGGGGTTCCAGGTCCCTTCGCATCTGGGGATTTTCAACGTTCTCCCCAGCTCCTCAGCACCTGTGGGCAGCTGGAGACCAGCTCGTGCGAGCCAGGTATGGGAGCTGGGATTTGGAAGGGTGCTGAGGGCAAGAAGGGCTCCTGAAGGGATCTTGGGCGCTGATCGTGTTGGGGGGTTTGGATCTGGGGCCCGGGCAGCCGACGGGTCAAGCAGGAGTCCGTGTGTCTGCGGAGGCCACGGGAGCGCTGGAGGCGAATCCGCAGGCACTCGGCATCTCTGAAGGGACTCTCTTTTGGTTCTCTTTCTCTCGTACTGTAACAGGGCAATAGGAGCAGGAGTAGGCCATTTGGCCCTTCGAGCCAGCACCACCATTCACAGTGGTCAGGGCAAATCATCCACAATCAGTGCCCCATTCCTGCCTTCTCCCCCATCCCTTGACTCTGCTATCATTAAGAGGTCCATCTAACTTTTTTCTTGGAAGCTTCCAGAGAATTGGCCTCTACTGCCTTCTGGGGAAGAGCGTTCCACAGATCCACAACTCTCTGGGTGAAAAAGTTCTCCCTCAAATCCATTCTAAATGGCCTACCCCTTATTCTTAAACTGTGGCCTCTGGTTCTGGACTCTTCCCCCCCCCCCCCCCCCCCCCCCCCCGCCCACCCCCAACATCGGGAACATGATTCCTGCCTCCAGCATCTCCAATCCCTTACATGTTTCAATCAGATCCCCTCTCACCCTTCTAAATTTCATTGGGTACTGTTACGCACCCAGAGGACCCCCAAAACCCAGCAGCAATAGATATTCACCAAGACAAATGGTTACTTAAACAAAAGTTGCTTTTAATTATCTTTAAACATGAAAACAGAATCACACTTTAACTTAACTAACCTAACGCAACCCCCTGCTAATTCTAAGCACACGTGTATGTAATATATGTGTAAGTTCAGAAAAGTTATTTGGTTCACAGACCAATCTCACTTCTCATTCCTCCAAGTTCACTGGTTGCAGGCAATTCTTATACTGTGCACAGAATTGAACATTTATAAAATTCACCAGGCTTTGGTGCTTGAAAAGTAAATGTTTACCACTCAGGAAGGTTCTTGTCAGTTTTCAGAGAGAGATGTGTTGTTCCAGGACACCCACAACTGATTTACTTCCATCAGCCACTCCAGTGTCTTGCTAATGAAACTTACCCCCTCAGGGTTCTCCAGATGATAACCTCTTTCTTTCAGGTCACCACAGAGTTCCTTCTTGTTTCACTTATTCCAAGTGAAACATTAGACAGCCAGTCCTCTCCTCTTGCATGAACCTCAAGGGCTTCGACCAGGCTGAAATAAGAACCCGTCTTCCAAATGGTGTTTTCCACAAGGTTTCCAGCTTGTTCGTTTCCAGTCCCAGCTGCTGTTACTGGCTGTAACACTGTAGAAGTGATCTCTCTATGTGTGTGTGTCTCTCTCTTTATGAGAGAAACCCTGTTTGACTCTCTCTGCTTGCAAAACCACAACCCTCTTAGAACAGCAAGTTCTCTTCCAGACAGAATGCGGCTCCGACAAGATCTTTCACCTGTTGCCTTTTTTGCAAACAACAATCCATTAGTGAAGTCTCTTGGGCACTCACCAAATCTCTTGCACAGACTGTTGGCCCTGACATGTCTAGCATTGGGCAGAGCTCCAGTATTTTAAATAAGATCTGTTTTTAAGTGTTTGTATGTGACCTACTCTAACAAACCTTTCCCAATTTATCTCCCAAAAACATATCGGTCACAGTGCAAACCCAGTCACTCCAATCTTTCAACAAATGAGAGTCCCGCCATCCCTGGGAATTAATCTCGTCAACCTATGCTGCACTCCCTCAATGGCAAGAATGTCCCTCCACAAACTTTGGAGACCAAAACTGCACACAATACTCCAGGTGTGGCCTCACCAGGGCCCTGTACAACTGCAAAAGGACCCCTCTGCTCCTCTACTCAACTCCCCTTAAACCAACATGCCATTTACTTTCTTAACAGCCTACTCTGACACTAACATTGACTCTTGGTCTGCCTTACGGCAAGCAGAAGGCAATTTTGTGTGATACTGCATTATTTCTTCTGTACCTTACATGACAGTAGAGGAATCTTTTTTAAATTTTTTTTATTTTTTTACACAATAAACCATATTGACCAAAATACATACAGACATTTTTCTCTTGAATATATACAGTGTCATTTTCTCCCCTTTTCCCCCTCCCTTCCCTCCCTCCCTCTCCCCCTTCCCATTTATTCAAAGTTCAATCTATAAGATACATTAAATCCATTAAACAATGTCGTCACTTAATAAAATAAACAAGGAATTTTTATCTTTTACTTTTATATACTGAGTCAGTTCATTTTGTTGTCTTCTCCTTCTGTCATTTTAGGTGGTGGAGGTTCATGGTAGGATTTCTCTATTGTGTTTCATGTATGGTTCCCATATTTGTTTGAATATTGTGATGTTATTTCTTAAATTATATGTTATTTTTTTCTAATGGAATACATTTATTAATTTCTATATACCATTGTTGTATTCTCAAGTTGTCTTCTAATTTCCAGGTTGACATAATACATTTTTTTGCTACAGCTAGGGCTTGCATAATAAATCTTTTCTGTGCTCCATCCAAATCGAGTCCAAATTCTTTATTTCTTATATTACTTAGGAGGAAGATCTCTGGGTTTTTTGGTATATTGCTTTTTGTGATTTTATTTAATATCTGGTTTAGATCTTCCCAACATTTTTCCACTTTCTCACATGTCCATATTGCATGAATTGTTGTTCCCGTTTCCTTTTTACAGCGAAAACATCTGTCAGATACTGTTGGGTCCCATTTATTTAACTTTTGGGGTGTGATGTATATGTAACCAATTGTATTGTATCATGCGTAACCTCATGTTTATTGTATTTCTCATGGTTCCGGAGCATAGCTTTTCCCATGTTTCATTCCTTATCTTTATGTTTAGATCTTGTTCCCATTTTTGTTTAGGTTTACAGTTTGTTTCCTCGTTCTCCTTTTCTTGCAGTTTGATGTACATGTTTGTTATAAATTTTTAAATTATCATTGTGTCTGTAATCACATATTCAAAATTACTTCCTTCTGGTAACCTCAGACTGTTTCCCAATTTGTCCTTCAAGTAGGTTTTCAGTTGGTGGTATGCAAACCTTGTATCATGAGTTATATTATATTTGTCCTTCATTTGTTCAAAAGATAATAATTTATTTCCCGAAAAACAATTTTCTATTCTTTTGATCCCTTTTCTCTCCCATTCTCTGAAGGAAAGGTTATTTATTGTGAAAGGGATTAGTTGATTTTGTGTCAATATTAATTTTGGTAGTTGATAATTTATTTTATTCCTTTCTACATGAATCTTCTTCCAAATATTGAGCAGATGGTGTAATACTGGTGAATTCCTACGTTGCACTAATTTTTCATCCCACTTATAGAGTATATGCTCAGGTATCTTCTCCCCTATTTTATCTAGTTCTAATCTGGTCCAATCTGGTTTTTCCCTTGTTTGATAAAAATCTGATAGGTTTCTTAATTGTGCTGCTCTATAATAATTCTTAAAGTTTGGTAGCTGTAAGCCCACTTGTTTGTACCATTCTGTTAATTTATTTAGTGCTATCCTCGGTTTCCCCCCTTTCCATAAGAATTTCCTTATTATTTTCTTTAGCTCCTTGAAGAATTTCTCTGTTAGGTGAATTGGTAATGATTGAAGTAGGTATTGTATCCTTGGGAAGATGTTCATTTTAATACAGTTTATCCTTCCTATCAGTGTTAGTAGGAATCTTGAGTCTGGAAAATAGTCTGCCCATTTATTCCAAGCTCCAACTGGATCGACTTCTCTGGCTTTCATTAAACCCCCTTCCCCACCCCCTTCTTCTCCCCCCTCATCTCTCCTATCCCTGTCTCCTTTCGGACAGTCACGATAAATTCCACCTGGACCCTTATCGCATCCAATTAACACCTTCTGTTGGCTTGGTTTCCTTCCCCATTGTTTCAGTTCCGAGACATCCTGCTCAGAAGGGATCAGGCCCGAAATGTCGACAATATATCTTTGTCTCCTATGGACGCGGAAAAGGCCAACTGAGTTCCTTCAGCTTTTCAGAGGGTTTCCCGTTTATTTCTGAGGACCGTACACTTTCCAATAATGTATTTCATTTGTCACCTGTTCCACCCATTCTCTTAATCTGTCTACACCCTTCTGCAACCTCCCTAAATCCTGGCTGAGTCATTCAGAATTTTTCTTGAATAGTTTATTTACGATACTTATTCGTTAGGTTATCATCATTTTTGTAGTAAAAACACGGAAAAGCTGGAGGAACTCAGCACGTCTCACAGCATCCATAAAGATATATTTTGGAAGGTTAAACTTGAAGGCAAAGTCCAGGGTTAATGGTCGAATACTTAACAGTGGGGAATAACAGAGGGACCTGGAGGTCCAAGTCAAGCTTGGGCACAGGTTGCTAGGACAGTTAAGAAAGATTTGTTGGGCTTCATTTGTCAGGGAATTGAGTTTAGGAGTCGCGAGGTGATGTTGTAGCTCTATAAATCTCTCGTGAGTCCACACTTAGTATATAGTGCCCAGTTCTGGTCACCTCATTACAGGAAGGAGGTGGAGGCTGTGGAGAGGCAGCAGAGGAGATCTACCAGGTGTGACCTGGATTGGAAAACATGTCTAATTAAGCAAGATGAGCAGAGCTGGGACTTTTCTCTTGGGAGCAAAGAAGGACGAGAGGAGACTTGAGAGAGGTCGACAAGATTCTGAGAGGCATAGATAAGGTGGACGGCCAGCGGCTGTTTCCCGGGACGGGAGTAGCAAACACCAGAGGACGTCTGTACAAAGTGAAGGGAGGGAAGTTTAGAGGAGACCCAGGGGTAGGTTTATTACACAGAGAGGTGTGGGTGCCTGGAATGCCTTGCCAGGGGTGGTGGTGGAGGTTGGAACATGAGGGGCATTTAAGAGATTCTTAGATAGGCCAGTGGATGAAAGAACAATCGAGGGTTATGAGGTTTAGTATTTTTGGGGGTAGGTTGATGCATCGTAGGCTGCGCTGTAACGCTCTAAGTAGCCAATGTTTTGGGGCAGGAGAAGAAGGTTTTTGTTCTTGGATGTTATTAAACGGAATTCGACCTTTCGTTCCCAGTGCTGAAACCTGTTTTACAAACACTGCAAACAAGTGCATCACCACCCCCCCCACCCCAGAATCAGCAGTCAGACGGGGGTGGGGGTGGGGGGGATGAAGCAGCTTCGCTTACGCTGGAGAGATATGACCACTTCCAGGAGCAGACTTTGCTGGCTTTGGCTCGTGCTCTACATGCTGATGGCTAATGATGGTGAGTGGAAATTGAATATTGTCGCATCCTCTCCCCGCCCTGGTGACCGATTAATCCTGTCCTCTGTTTCCCTTGCAGAAGACAGGAGGGGTGACTGCTTGGCTGTTGGCAACCTAAACACTGGTAAGATTTGGATTCAGTTTCCATGGCGCAGGATTTCCGCCCCTCCCCCCCCACCTCAACAACAACTCTTACACTCACCTTTACAGCAATAATATATTTCCCAAGTTTATAGCAAACTTAACCCCTGTGGTTGCTACTGCAAATCAACGAATTTCGTGACCCCATGTTCACGACAATAAATGCTGATTTTGACCTTGAGGCTATTTTTGAAGAATTGCATCTCTCCCAGAATACAGTAAAAACCCTTGCTCTCCAGCTCCTATGGCCGGGTAAGTGAATTTTACAGTTCCCTGAGAAGGATTTAGAATTCAGGCCTACAGCACGGTAACAGGCCATTTTGGCCCATGAGCCTGTGCCGACCAATTTACAACCTACAACCCCCGACACATTTTCGAACAGCGGGAGGAAACTGGAGCCCCTGGGGAAACCCACGCGGACACGGGGAGAATGTACGAACCCCTTACAGACAGCGCGGGATTCGAACCCTGGTCCCTATCGCTTGCGCTGTAAAGACATTCCGCTCACCGCTATGCCAACCCTGCTGCCTTTTTTTACTTATATATTTTCTATGATTTTTTTTAAAATTCCGGAAAACAGATATTTTACTGTATTTGTACTTTTCATGTTGCTTTTCAAGGTTCAAGGTTCCTTTTATTGTCATGTAGAAATTCATAAATATGTAATATACATGATATACTTTATTTCTGTCTGTTGTAAGGCAAAGAGTGGCCATGAGCATTACCCAGCACCCCTAACAGTAGGTCCAAGCAAAAGAGAGTCCTTTCAGAGCCACTGATCATCTGTGGATTCGTCCCCGCAGCCTCTGCACAGGCTCCTGTTCGATCTGTCGGCCGCCTGAGCTAGAGATCTCAACCTCCGACACTATCAGGAAACCCTTCAATGCCCGAGGCCCCTTCTGGAGCCCTTCTTGCCCTCACAGCACCCTCTCAAATCCCAGCTCCGGTACCTGGTTCCCATGAGCCAGTCTCCCAGCAGTCCACACAGGTTCCCCGACCACAATTCACCCACAGCCTGTGTGGTTCCATCAGCCGCCGAGCCCCTCGCCAGTCCGCCGCCTTGCTCCCCGTCCTGTAGGGCCATCTCTGCTTCTCCTTCTCAAACGGTGGTGGGGGGTGTTCTCTGTGGCAGTTCACTGCTCCTCCGGTGTCTGCGTCCCCTCATTGTCCGCTGCCCAGCACAGTTGTTGCCACCTTGGCCACAGACGTTGCGGATGCCATTGACTCCTTTAGAAGAATAGGTTTCGATCACAGACCAACTCAGTTTGGCAACCTTGCCCGTAGAGATGAGATGGGCTGAAGGGCCAGCTTGCCGGCTGTAAAGCTCCAGGACTCAAATAAATTTCCTGTTTGCAAGTAGGATTTGAAATTTATCACTGCTGAACAAAGCAACATTCCTTGGTGTAGACAATAGGGAATAATCTTTCAACATTACCAGCTCAAAGACCAGGGTAGCAAAGTGTCTCAGTTGTCCCAGGATCTCCAGGGAACAGGGTTCGATCCTGACCGAGTTTGCACATGTTCTCCCTGTGAGTTTCCACTCCCTTCCTGCCCCCCACCGGACTCCTCACCTGGATTCCTCGCTCTTCCCTGAGCTTAATTGGCCACTGTATGTGGTGGTGAGATAGAACTGGAGGGTGGGGGGAGGAAATGCAAGGCGAGGGGAGGAGGAGAGGAAGGAGATAGGGGGAAGGAGGAAGAGCAAGGGCTAACAGGTAAGAGGTGGGCCCAGGCGGGAGGGCAGGAACAGGGTGTGGGAGGGGATGAGTTACTGAGAATGTGGAGAGATGGGACGGTGCGGTTCCACCGTTACAGCAACATGGGCTCGAATATGGCGTTGACTGTAAGGAGTTTGTACGTCCTCCCCGTGCCTGCATTGGTTTCCTCTCGGTGCTCTGATTTCTTCCCACCTTTCATAATGTATCGGGAGTTGAAGGTCATTAAAGTGTAATTGGGCAGACGGGCTCATGAGGCGTAAGGGCCTGTTACTGAGCTGTGTGACTAAATGCTAAAATTTAAAAAATGGGATTAGTTAAGTTTTGGTGGAAATGAGCTAACATGAACTTGATGGGCTGAAGGTTCTGTGTCTGTAATATTTGACTGAACGAGAAAAAGGACATTGATGCAAACTCAACGTGTTAATCTTTAGTGTAACTTGGAGCGATTCAAATTTCTCGGATGTCAATTAACACAAACTAATGAGTGCCGGGAGATCGTTGCTGGGTCACAGTGACACTGGACAACAAACTGATTTTCAAAAGGTTTGCTTCATAAAAATAAATTGGGGATTATGATCGATCATTTCAGATTTGCTGGATCACGTAGGAAGTTGGAGAAACATTAAACTGACTTCTTTGCATTTAATTGCATCACGACGCTGGAACTTCGCGCTAGTTCATCTGACCTAAAAATGTTTTGTTTCTGATTTTCGTTCATGTCAGTATTAGTGTCCAACAATATAGTTGGTTGGCGTTGATGGATTCCAGTTGCCCTGATGCCGCCTTTCCATGGGCGCAATGTCCTGGCGAAACCTTTCACCGTGTCCATCACTGACGGCAACAAGATCAGTGAGAAGATGTCCAAGTGCGAACGCAGGAAATGAATTTTCAATGACAGGTTTTGTGTGCTTGAAGTAGACTTAAAATATGACAAGTAATCACAAATATCTGAAAAACAGAAAATGATAGGAAAATTTTCAGGTGATTGTTGTGATCAGCGGCCCAACAATGCCATCTTTCTCATTGGACATTGTTGGGCCGCGGGGAAGTAAGATGCAAAACTTTGGTTCTCATTAGTTCCACACAACAGGTTGCGCAAAGACATGATGGCTAAATTGTCCAAACTATCTCATAGTTATCTCCATGAGTTAATCTGGAATCATTGGGCCAGAGAGCAGTGATGCTGGTGAGTGAGAGGCACTGCCTCTCGGAGCTGGAGTCCTCGGTTCCATCCCAACCTCCAGTGCTCTCTGTGTGGAGTTTGCACATTCTCCCTGTGACAGCATGTATTTATCTCCCCCCTCTCCCACTCAGTCCCCCCCACATCCCAAACATGCATGCATAGAATGCTATAGCACAGAAAACAGGCCACTTGGCCCTTCAAGTCTGTGCCAACCATCATTTCACTAGTTCCACTGACCTGCTCCCACTTCATAACCCTCCAGACCTTTCCCGTCCATGTATTTATCCAATCTATTCTTAAAACACAAGATCGAGCCCGCATTCACCACATCAGATGGCAGCTCATTCCACACTCCCACCAACTTCCCCCCAAAGCTTTTTCCTTTCAGCTTAAAACTGTGACCTCTCTTATTTATCTCCCCAATCTAAGCCTATTCACATCCCCTCTGTCTGTACCTCTCATAATCTTGTAAACCTCTATCAAATCTCCCCCCATTCTTCTTCGTTCCAAGGAATAAAGCCCTAACCTGTTTAATCTTTCCCTGTAACTCAATATCCTAGTAAATCTTCTCTCCACTCCCTCAATCTTACTGATATCCTTCCTGTAGTTAGGTGACCAGAACTGCACACAATATTCCAAATTTGGCCTCACTAATGTCTTAAACAACATCAACGTAACATCCCAACTACTCATTACTTTGATTTATAAAGGCTAAGATTCCAAAAGCTTTCTTTACAACCCTGTGACACCACCTTCAGGGAACAATGTCTCTGTATTCCCAGATCTCTCTGCTCCCCAGTGCCCCACCATTTACTGTGTATGTCTGACCTTGGTTTGCCCTTCTAAAATGCACCACCTCACACTTGTCTGTGTTAAACTCCATCTGCCATTTTTTGGCCCATTCTCCAAGTTGGTTCAGATCCCTCTGCAAGGGTTGAAAATCTTCCTCATTGTCAACAACACCTCCTATCTTTGTAAACCTGATGATCCAATTTACCACATTAATATTGCATTGCAATAAATTGTCCTCTTTCCTTTTGTTGGTGGTAGAATTGAAGGGGCACATAGAACACAGAAATCTCCAGCACAGTGCAGGCCCTTTGGCCCACAGTGTAATGACCACCTAATAACCTGTCCAGAATTTCCTCTTAACAGATTCTATTGTCCCTCCCTCCACCACGTTGGCTGGCAGCACATTCGATGCACCCACCCCTCTCTGTGTGAAGGATTTCCATCTTATATCTCCCTCAAACGTGTTAAAACTATGCCCCCTCGTGTTAGCCATTTCAGGCCCAGGGGATAAAGCCTCTGGGTGTCCACACAATCAAGGCCCCTCATCGTCTTGCCCACCTCTACCAGGACACCCTTCATCTTCCATCGCTGCAAGGAGAGAAGTCCAAGTTCACTCAACCTATTATGATGAGGCAGGCCCTCCAATCCAGGCAGCATCCTTGTGAATCTCCTCTGCACTCTCTCTACAGCCTCCACATCCTTCCTGCAGTGAAGGGACTTGAAGTAAACACAATATTCCACATGGGGTCCAACCAAGTTCTCATACAATTATAACCATATAACAATTACAGTACAGTCCGCACTGATTTATGTGAAACCCACTAGTTCCACCTACCTGCTCCCTGCCCATAACCCTCCAACCTCCTCATATCCATGTACTCATCCAACCTCCTCTTAAATGACAAAATTGACCCTGCTGCAACCACCTCTTCCAGAAGGTCATTCCACTCAGCCACCACTCTCTGAGTGAAGAAGCAACCTCTCGCGTTACTTCTAAAGTTTTGCCTCCTAACCCTTAACTTATGACTCCTCATTCCAATCTCTCCTACCCTCAAGGGGAAGAGCCTATTGACATCTCCTCTATCTATCCCCCTCATATTTTTAAATACCTCTATCAAATCCCCCCTCAACCTTCTATGCTCCAATGAACAAAAACCCAATCTACTCAATCATTCTCCGTATTCTAGATATTGCAATCCAGGCAACATTTTTGTAAATCTTCTCTGCACCCTCTCCACCTTATTGATATCCTTCCTATAATTTAGAGACCAGAACTGCACACAATATTCTAAACTTTGCCTCACCGATGCTTTGAACAATCTCAACATCACCTCCCAGCTCCTATATTCTATGCTATGATTTAAAAAGGCCAGCGTACCAAAAGCCTTCTTCACTACATGGGAATCCAAACATTATCTAACATTATCGCACGGCTCTTGAACTCAATCCCACGGTTACTGAAGGCAACATACCATACACCTTCTTAACAACACCATCAACCTGTACAGCGATGCTGAGTGTCCAAGGTCTCTCAGTTCATTAATGGAAAAGTTGAGGGAAAGGACAAATATAAGGTAGACAGGAACATTCGTGGTATTGTGCGATAACACAAAAGTCTTGGGGAAACTCGCAGGTCACGTGACATCCAGAGGAAGTAGAAGATAACCAATGATTTATCAGGAATCTGGAAAATTGTGTGGATCCCTGAATGAAATGGTGGGAGGAGAGGAGAAGGAGAAGGGGGAGAGGCTAACAGGTAAGGGGGATACAGGTTCGAGGGTAGCTGAGAAGGATGGCCCAGTGGGCATAGCGGTTAGCGCGATGCCTTCACAGCGCCAGTGATTGGGACCTGAGTTCAAATCCTGCATTGTCTGTAAGGTGTTGGTACGTTCTCCTCATGTCTGCGTGGGTTTTCCGCGGGGTGGGGGGCTCTGGTTTCCTCCCTCTGTTTGGGTTGTAGGTGAATGGGGTGTAAATTGGGCAGCACAGATGCTTGGGCCTGTTACCGTGCAGTATGTTTAAATGTAAGTTTCAAGGGCCAGGAGGAGAGGTTGGCTCTCTGGTAGGAGATGGAAGGAGAGGGCGTGAGAGCCAGAGGCAAGGGGGCAGAGGGACAGGGAAAGAGTGAGATGGGTTCATGAAATTTGGAGGCCGATGTTTCTTCAGGACGTGTATTGCATTTCACTCTCTCTCTCTCTCTCTCTCTCTCTCTCTCTCTCTCACGATTTTTTCCTTTACTGCGATGCTGGCATTCATTTGAAGAGGAATAGAATATTAGAGCAGGGATGTGGTGTTGAGGGTTTATACGGCACTGGGGAGACCTCACGTGGAGTATTGTGAGCTCCTCATTGAAGGAAGGATGTGTTGACATTGGAGAGGGTTTAGAGGAGGTTCACGAGGATGATTCCAGGAAGGAAAGGGGTATCATACAAGGGGCATTTGACGGCTCTTGGCCTGGACTTGTTGGAATTTGGGAGAATAAAAGGGAGAGTCTCATTTTTTTTTAAATTTTTTATTTTTCACACCATAAATCACATTAACCATGGTACACACTTTTACCTTTTCACACATATACAGTGCCATTTTCTCCCCCCCCCTCCCTCCTCCCATCCCACCCTCCCTACCACCCCCCTCCCGTCCATTTAAGGTATAAAATCTAGGATACATTAAACCAGTCAGACAATGTTGTCATTCAACAAAAATACACCAGAAATTCTACTGAGTCCATTCTTTTCATCTCCTTTTCCTTCCGTTAACTTAGGTAATGATTGTCCCCGGTAGGTTTTCGCTATTGTATTTAATGTAAGGCTCCCATATTTGTTCGAATATTTCAATATTATTTCTTAAACTATATGTTATTTTTTCTAATGGAATACATTTATTCATTTCTATATACCATTGTTGTATTTTCAAATTATCTTCCAATTTCCAGGTTGACATAATACATTTTTTTGCTGCGGCTAGAGCTATCTTAACAAATCTTTTTTGTGCATCCTCCAAATCAATTCAAAATTCTTTGTTTTTTATGTTACTTAGGAGGAAGATCTCTGGATT
The DNA here is from genome assembly GCF_036971445.1 of Narcine bancroftii. Lineage (NCBI taxonomy): Eukaryota > Metazoa > Chordata > Chondrichthyes > Torpediniformes > Narcinidae > Narcine > Narcine bancroftii. The sequence continues at coordinate 189,647,787 of NC_091470.1, forward strand.
CTTTGGTATATTGTTTTCTGTTATTTTATTTAATATCTGATTTAGATCTTCCCAAAATTTTTCTACTTTCTCACATGTCCAGATTGCATGAATTGTTGTTCCCATTTCTTTTTTATATCGAAAACATCTATCAGATACTGTTGGGTCCCATTTATTTAACTTTTCAGGTGTAATGTATAGCCTGTGTATCCAGTTATATTGTATCATACGTAACCTCGTATTTATTGTATTTCTCATCGTTCCGGAGCATAACTTCTCCCATGTTTCCTTTTTTATCTTTATATTTAAATCTTGTTCCCATTTTTGTTTAGTTTTACCATTTGTTTCCTCATTCTCCTTTTCTTGCAGTTTAATATACATATTTGTTATAAATCTTTTGATTAACATTGTATCTGTAATCACATATTCAAGGTTACTTCCCTCTGGCAAACTCAAACTGCTTCCTAATTTATCCTTCAAGTAGGATCTCAATTGGTAATATGCCAGCGCTGTATCTCCAGTTATATTGTACTTATCTTTCATTTGTTCAAAGGATAAGAATCTATTTCCTGAAAAACAATTTTCTATTCTTTTAATCCCTTTTTTTCCCCATTCTCTAAAGGAAAGGTTATCTATTGTAAAAGGGAGTAACTTGTATTGCGTCAATATTAGTTTTGGTAATTGATAATTTGTTTTATTTCTTTCTACATGAATCTTCTTCCAAATATTGAGGAGATGATGTAATACTGGAGAACTTCTATGTTGTACCAATTTTTCATCCCATTTATATAATATGTGTTCAGGTATCTTTTCCCCTATTTTATCTAATTCTAATCTCGTCCAATCTGGCTTTTCCCTTGTTTGATAAAAATCTGATAGGTATCTTAATTGTGCGGCTCTATAATAATTTTTAAAGTTTGGCAGTTGTAAGCCTCCTTGTTTATACCATTCTGTTAATTTATCTAGTGCTATCCTCGGTTTCCCCCCTCTCCATAAAAATTTCCTTATTATTTTCTTTAACGCCTTGAAGAATTTCTCTGTCAGTTGTATTGGCAATGCCTGAAATAAGTATAATATCCTTGGAAAAATGTTCATTTTAATACAGTTTATCCTTCCTATTAGTGTTAGTGGTAAATCTTTCCAATGCTCTAAATCGTCCTGTAATTTTTTCATTAGTGGATAATAATTGAGTTTATATAGTTGGCCGAGATTTTTGTTTATTTGTACACCTAGGTATCTTATTGCTTGCATTTGCCATCTAAATGGTGATTCCTTCTTAAATTTTGAGAAATCCGCATTATTCATAGGCATTGCTTCACTTTTATTTACGTTGATCTTGTAACCCGACACTTCTCCATATTCCTTCAATTTCTTATATAATTCTTTTATTGATAGTTCTGGTTCTGTTAAGTACACTATAACATCATCCGCAAATAAACTGATTTTATATTCCTTGTCTTTTATTTTTATTCCTTTTATATTATTTTCTATTCTTATCAATTCTGCTAGTGGTTCTATAGCTAATGCAAACAATAAAGGTGATAGTGGGCATCCCTGCCGTGTTGACCTGCTTAAGTTAAATTGCTTTGATACATGTCCATTTACTGTCACTTTCGCTAACGGTCCCTTATATAATGCTTTAATCCAATTAATATACATCTCTGGTAAACTGAATTTTTGCAATACTTTGAACAAATAATTCCATTCTACTCTGTCAAAGGCCTTCTCTGCATCTAAAGCAACTGCTACTGTAGGTGCTTTATTCCCTTCTACTGCATGAATTAAGTTAATAAATTTACAAATATTGTCTGTGGTGCGTCTTTTTTTGATAAATCCAGTTTGGTCTAAATTTACCATTTTCGGTACATACTCTGCTAATCTGTTTGCTAATAGTTTAGCTATTATCTTATAATCTGTGTCAAGTAATGATATTGGTCTATATGACGCTGGTGAGAGTGGATCTTTCCCTTGCTTTAGTATTACTGTAATTATTGCTGTTTTACATGAATCTGGTAAGCTTTGTGTTTTATCAATCTGGTTGATTACTTCCAGGAGGGGCGGAATTAATAAGTCTTTAAATGTTTTGTAGAATTCTATTGGGAATCCATTCTCTCCTGGTGTCTTATTATTTGGTAATTTTTTTATTATCTCTTGTATTTCTACTATTCCAAATGGCTCTGTTAATTTATTTTGTTCCTCTATTTGTAGTTTTGGTAGTTCAATTTTAGTCAGAAATTCATCTATTTTCCCTTCTTTCCCTTTGTTTTCAGTTCGGTATAATTGTTCATAGAATTCTCTAAAGTTTTCCTTAATTTCTTTTGGATTATATGTAATTTGTTTGTCTTTTTTCCTTGATGCCAATACCATTTTCTCAGCTTGTTCTGTCTTAAGCTGCCATGCTAGGATTTTGTGCGTTTTTTCACCTAGTTCATAATATTTCTGTTTTGTCTTCATTATATTCTTCTCCACCTTATATGTTTGTAGTGTTTCATATTTTATTTTTTTATCCGCCAATTCTCTTCTTTTAGTTGTATCTTCCTTTATTGCTAATTCTTTTTCTATATTTACTATTTCCCTTTCCAACTGCTCTGTTTCCTGATTATAGTCCTTCTTCATCTTGGTTACATAACTTATTATTTGCCCTCAAATGAATGCTTTCATTGCATCCCATAGTATAAACTTATCAGCCTCAGCCAATCAGAGGCGAGCCCATGGCAGGCCTGGTTGAGGGCACAGAGTGGAGCTGCCCCATTATACGTGGTCCAGATTCAATTTATGGTCATGTAATATTACAGGGAATTCGCCTTCGTTGGTCATAAGGCGGGCAGATTCGTCATTGGCAGAAATCGTGGAAGGAAAAGCAAAAGAGAGTCCCTCGCAGTCACGGAATGTCCGTGGATTCACCTCCCGCGGCCCCACAGAGTCCAGTCCAATCCAAACTATTGGCCGCCCGAGCTCCAGATCTGAACCTCCGACACAGTCAGGAATCTCTCTTGCACCCTGCTTCAGATACCTAGTACAGGTGTACCCCGCTTTACGAAACTAGAGCGTTCCTGTGGAACCTTTCACAAGCCAAAATGGCATAAAGTGAAAGTGATTACTATTGATTCCTATGGGGAAATGTTTTGAGGGTTCCCAGATCCAAAAAAAAACCATCAAATAATGCATAAAGCCAAAAATATCACTAACATATTAAAAGCTGAAACGAGAGTGGTAGTGGATAATTGTCTGTCAGGTTGGAGGCTGGTGACCAGTGGTGTGCCTCAAGGGTCTGTATTGGGCCCATTGTTGTTCGTTATATACATTAATGATCTAGATGATGGGGTGGTAAATTGGATTAGTAAATATGCAGACGATACTAAGATAGGTGGAATAGTGGATAATGAAGAAGGTTTTCAAGGATTGCAGAGGAATTTGGGCTGCTTAGAAAAGTGGGCTGAAAAATGGCAGATGGAATTTAATGCTGATAAGTGTGAGGTGCTTCATTTTGGTAAGAAGAATCAGAACAGGACATACGTGGTAAATGGGAGAGCATTGATGAATACAGAAGAGCAGAAAGATTTAGGAGTAACGGTACATCGTTCCCTGAAGGTAGAAACTCACGTGAATAGGGTGGTGAAGAAGGCTTTTAGTATGCTGGCCTTTATCAATCATTGCATGGAATATAGGAGTTGGGAGGTGATGTTGAGACTGTATAAGACGTTGGTGCGGCCTAATTTGGAGTTCTGTGTGCAGTTCTGGTCGCCTAATTATAGGAAGGATATAAACAGAGTGGAGAGAGTGCAGAGAAGGTTTACCAGAATGTTACCTGGGTTTAAGCATCTAGAGTATAGGGAGAGATTGGACAGATTAGGTCTTTATTCTTTGGAGCGTAGAAGGTTGAGAGGGGATTTGATAGAAGTATTTAAGATTATGAAAGGGATAGACAGAGTGGATGTGGATAGACTATTTCCGTTAAGAGGAGGAAAGATTAAAACAAGAGGACATGAGTTAAGAATTAAGGGGCAGAGGTTTAGAGGTAACATGAGGGGGAACTTCTTTACTCAGAGAGTGGTAGCTGTGTGGAATGAGCTTCCGGGTGAAATAGTGGCGGCGGAGTCAATTGTATTATTTAAGAAAAGGTTGGACAGGTATATGGATGAGAAGAAGATGGAGGGTTATGGGCATTGTGCAGGGAGGTGGGACTAGAGAGGGGTGTTTGGTTCGGTGCGGACTAGAAGGGCCTAATGGCCTGTTTCCGTGCTGTAAATTGTTATGTTATGTTATGTTATGTTATCTTCCACTGATTCCGTATTTATTTCAAAATACATTTTAATTTGTTTTTCAATAAATTCTCTAAAATCCTGCCTTTTAAGTAACATGGGGTTTAAACTCCATCTATACATTCTTGGAGGGATGTCCTCTAACTTTACTGTCAATATTAAGGGTGAATGGTCCGATAGTATTCTAGCTTTATATTCTGTTTTTCTTACTCTATCTTGCATACTAGCTGATAACAAAAATAGGTCTATTCTTGAGTATGTTTTATGTCTAGCCGAGTAATATGAATATTCCTTTTCCTTTGGGTGTTGTTTCCTCCATATATCCAAAAGTTGCATTTCTTCCATCGATTTAATTATAAATTTGGTTACTTTGTTCTTTCAGTTAATTTTTTTCCCAGTTTTGTCCATATTTGAATCCAAATTCAGGTTGAAATCCCCTCCTATTAATATGTTCAAAGGGAGAGTCTCATTGAAACATTTTGAATGTTGGAAGGCATGGACAGGGTAGATATGGAAAGGTTGTTTCTCCCACGGTGGGAGAGTCTGGGACAAAAGGCCACAACTCCAGGATTGAAGAGCGTCCGCTTAGAACGGAGATGTAGAAGAATTTCTTCAGCCAGAGGGTGGTGAATCTGTGATTTGCCAGGGCGTCAAAGATTATGGGGAGAAGACCAGGCAGTGGGGTTGAGTGGGGAAATGGATCAGCTCATAATTAAATAGTGGGGCAGACTCGAGGGGCTAAATGGCCTATTTCTGCTTCGATGGACCTGTTCAGTTTCGTTATGTCTAGGTGAGTCTTTTAGTGGATTATTGTTTCATTTGTTCCAAGGAGCAGCTGGGACTTCCCAGGGGCCAACATGCCACACCGACATGTCTGTCCATGGCCTCATGCACTGTCAAACCTAGGCCACCCACAAATTGAGGAAGAACACCTTATACAGTAAAACCCCAGGTATCTGGCATCTTTGTAGATGCCGGATAAGTGTATTTTCTGGTTGCTTGAGACAGACTCTTACAATGCCCAACTAATACACCTGCATTAAGAATAAACAGTTTAAAAGACAAAAATACTAGACTGTACTTACACTGAACAAACTTCACAGGCACGAATATATAAACCTTAAAGCATTTTACTTTATTTTCAGTCACATTCTTTGAAAACATTTAACCGTTGCAGGTTCCTCCCTCTCCACGGAGCCACCCGATAGACGAACAATAACCTTATGGATAATTAACTCCCCCCTCCCCACCAAGTTTACAGATAAAACCTCTGACCGGGGTGACTCTTACTAACCAGGGATAAGGAAAAACTTTAAGAGAGTCACCCCAATGGCGAGTGGCATCAACCAGCTCTTCATCCCAAGTGACATCATTTACATTTAGCCATACAGCACAGTGACAGGCCATTTCAGCCCACGAGTCCATGCCGTTCATTTTACACTCTATTAACACAATCCCCAGTATGTTTCAAACAGTGGGATGAAAACGGATCCCCCGGGGAAAACCCACGCAGACATGGAGAGAACGTACAAACGCCTTACAGACAGTGTGGGATTTGAACCCCGGTCCGGATCGCTGCTTTGCGCTAACCGCCACCCCAGCCGGGCCACCAAGCAGCTTCTACGAGCAAATCACAACCAAGGCAGAATATTTGCTCCCTTCTTCACCAAAGGTTTATGTGTTACTTCGGAGAATATTTACTTTCACAATTTTAAAACTTACATATTTTTTACTTATTATTTTTATTCTTATTTATTTACATTTTTTTAATGTATTTTTCTCAATTTTTTTCCCGGTTGCTTGAGGTTGCCGTTGCTTGAATTCTGGATACCAGGGGTTTTACTGTATTCTACTCTCCAACCAGATGGCATTAACATTGACCTTCAACTTCCATTACCCACCCACCCCCAGCGAGCCCTTCTCTTTCCTTACCTCTCCAGCTCCCCACCTCCTTCCCTTTATTATCAGAAAGCTACCCCCCCTCCTGTCACTTCCCAGTCTACCCTCCCATCCATCTCCTCTTCCACTGCCCCTTCCTCCTTCCTCTCCCCTCCCGCTGCCTTTTCGTTCGGGCTGTGCTCATACTTTGACCAAGGGCCCAGGCCTGAAACATTGCGTGATCATTACTTCACATGGATGCTGCGGGACCTGCTGCGTTTTTTTCCCCGGCACCTCTGTGTTAGAGTTCCAGATTCCGGAATCAGCAGTCTCCTCTCTCCAGGAAGAAATCTACTCGCATTTCTGCCGCGGCCGTTCAAGGTTGCAGTCCACTCCACGTGCGCGCGCGTTGCACAAAAACTCTCCGTTCTTGCTTTCCTCGTCCTTACCTGTCACGACTTCAATCCCTAGAGTGCAGAAGAATGAGGGGAGATTGGACAGAAGTGTACAAAGTGAGGAGGGGGATACACAGAGTAAATGGAGTCAGTTCTTACCCGCATCTCCTCCGGTTCTCGCTAGCACTGCTGTCGGGTGAGACATGAAAAGGGAAATATTTAAAATGAACATGATTCCAGATTCCAGAATTATTGTCAGACTACATACCTGACATCACATACAACCCTGAGATTCCTTTCTCCCACGGGCACGACAGAATTTCCACTAATTGGTAGAGCAACTAATAAATTGTACACAGTGTAAACATGTAAACAAACAACAAACTGTAAACAGATAACAAATGTAAACAAACTGACTGTGGAATACAGAGAGAACAATAAGAAAATCAATAAAGTGCACAGGTCAGAGTCCTTAAATGGGTCCCTGATTGAGTTTGTCATTGAGGATATGATGGTGGAGGGGGAGCAGCTGTTATTGAACCTGGTGGGTGTGAGTCTTATGGCACCGAGACCTCTCTCCTGATGGCAGAGGTGAGAACAGAGTGTATGCTGGGTGATGTGGGTCTTTGATGATCGCTGCTGTTCTCCGATGGCAGCGTTCCCTGTGGATATGCTCGATGGTGGGGAGGGTTTTGCCTGTGATGTCCTGGGCTGTGTCTCCTACCTTTTCACACGCTTTTACGTGCTGGTGTCCCCAGCACACTTTCCGCCACACATCTGTAGAAATTTGCCAGGGTTTCTGACGTCGACCTCCGAAACTCCTGAGGCACTGACGTGCTTTCTTCACGATGTCATTGGTGTGTTGGGTCCAGGAAAGATCCTCCGTGATAGTGACTCCCAAGAACCTAAATGTGCTCTCCCTCTCCTCCTCTGATGCCCAATGATCACTGGATTGTCTACCTTTGGTTTTTCTTTCCTGAAAGTCAACAATCAGCTCCTTAGTTTTGGTGACATTGAGTGTGAGGTTGTTGTTGTTGGACCATTCAGCCAGGTTTTCAATCTCCATCCTGTACGCTGACTCATCCCCTTCCTTTATACAACCCACTACCGTGGTATCATTAGCGAATTTGTAGATGGTGTTATTGTTGTACGGCACTTCACAGTCGGAGGTGTAAAGTGAGTAGAGCAGGGGGCTAAGAACACAGCCCTGTGGGGCTCCGGTACTGATGGAGATTGTGAAGGAGAAGTTCTTCAGGCAGTGAGTGGGTGGGAGTGTAGAACGAACTGCCAGCTGAACTGGTGCATGTGGGCTCAATGTTGACATTTCAGAAAAATTTGGACAGGTACTTTATGCCCTTCATGGAGATACCTTGATGAAGGGCTCAAGCCCTAAACATTGGTTCAGTATCTTTACTTTGCTGTTTAAGGTACGCTGTTTACCCTGCCAAATTTCTAGGTTTTACTAGAAATATGAAGTGCCTGTTTCTGTGCTCTAATATGGTACCGTTCTCTGGTTCTAGGGTCCCCGGGGGTAATTATCTCAGGAAGAAAATTCCTGGCGATCTTTCTGGAAAACCACTCCAGTGCAGCCATCCTAGCCTTGAACATCATCACTTACGAGAAAGCGGCCAACGTGAATGTGTCTGTGTCCTCGCCGCCATTCCATCAGGCACAGACCATCAGAGCTAGCAGTAGCACTGTGGTCAACCTGGAGCCCATCTACATGCTGAAAGGCAACGAGATGTCAGAGAAGACGATCAGCATCACGGCAGACGAGGACATCTCGGTGGTTGTCCTGAACAGCCGCTACAACACCCAGGATGCCTACCTGAGCCTGCCCACTGTCAACCTAGGCACCACTTATTTTGTGGTCACCTACAACGGGTTCAGGTCCAACCATCGGCAGTTTGCAATCGCCAATGGCCAGGCACAGGCGTGGGTGACTGTCACAGTGAGGGGGACGTTGGAGCATAATGGCACCGTGTACACACACCAGCAGCAGTTCACCTTCACCATGGAGCCCCTCCAGAGTGTCCAGTTCCAGAGTGACGTCGATCTGACCGGCACCAAAGTGGTGGCTTCCAGGCCGGTGGCCGTCTTCAGTGGAAACCGCTGCATTATGATCTCTTCTGCCGACTGTGACCATGTCGCTGAGCAGCTGTACCCCGTGGATAAATGGTCGTACTCCTTTGCCATCTTCCCCCTGACGGACAAGGAGGCGCCTGACCTGGTCACCGTGATCTCGGCCGAGAACGACACGGCAGTAAGCGTCTACACTGAGGAAAGCAATGTCAACTTCTTGCTGCAGGAAGCGTCCCACGTCAACCTCACCATCAATGGGGCCATGGTGGTCAACTCGGCCAAAGCGGTGATGGTGACCTACCTCTCAACGGGAGGGAGCACTGAGCTAGTGCCCACCTTCGACCCCTTCCTTCTGAACATCCTGCCGTCCGCCTTCTTTAGCACCTTCTATGCCTTTGTAACCTTCGCCAATTTCTACAACTACGTCCTGGTAGTCTCCTCCACGCCCAACTGGGGCCGGATCATCCTGGATGGCAAGCCCCTGTCTAGCTACACATCAGAGAACATCACCTTCTGGGACTTCACCGCTACTCGGGTCTACCTGGGCAAGACTGCCGGTCGCTACGTGGTCAAGCATGTCGATGCTCTGTTTGGCATCTACGTCTATGGCATTGCCCGAGGGGAGTCGTATGGGTACTCTGTGGGTGGCAAACGGAACAGCAGCGGTGAGTGTCGCCTGTCTGCAGGGCATCAAGGTGAACGTGGCCAACTGTCCGCCACAGGGAGATCTGGCCATGGGCTCAGCTCTGTTCCCCAGGACACCTCCCCTCCCCACCTCCTCTCCTCCTTTTTCCCCTCCCTCCCCCTCCTCCTTCTCCTCTCCCCTCCTCTACTCCTATCCCTTCCTCCTCTCCTCCTCCCCTCCTCTCCCCTCCCCTCCTCCTCTCCTCCCTCCTCTCCCTCCTCTCCTCCTCCCCTCTCCCTCCCTCCTCTCCTCCTCCCCTCCCTCCTCTCCTCCTCCCCTCCCTCCTCTCCTCCTCCCCTCCCCACCTCCTCTCCTCCTTTCTCCCCTCCCTCCCCCTCTCCTCCTCCTTCTTCTCTCCCCTCTGCTCCCATCCCTTCCTCCCCTCCTCTTCCCTCCTCTCCTCCTCCTCTCTCCTTCCTCCCTCCTCCTCCCCCACCCTTCCTTCTTTCCTGCTCCCCTCCTCCCTGCCCCTCTACTTCCTCTGTTCTCCCCCTCCCCTTCCACACCCCCAGCATTTCAAAATCCACTCTGCCTGTGCCTTGGATATGGGTCGGGAATCCTGCTTATTTGCTGCTCTCTGGGAGATCCAGTTCCTCCTCGACCCCAACCTTCTCTCGGTGATCAAGGGGCTGCCTTTCTCCCATCACCTCACCTTCTTTCTTTCCTTTAAAATTATTTTTATTGAGCTTTATTGTGAAACAAATACATCGTAAGTCCATATAAATTAAATATATAATACATTTAGATTGGTATCGGTTCGAAGAAGACACATTATTATGCAGGTCATTTGTGGACACGATCCAGTCCTGGTCTGGAAGTGTAGACGCCAGCACAATGGGGGCACTGAAAGCCGCTGTAATAACTGGCTGCTGCTCTGTGACACCGTCCACGGTTTTCCATCAGCTCCTGTCTTCAAAACTGGTGTAGGCTTCTTTGCACAGGGCTCACCAATGGGAACTGTCAGCAGCCACAACTTCTAGTTCTCTTGGCCGGATGCCACGGTAGTGTAGGGTTTCCTTCACAGCGTCTTTATAGGACTTGTGTGGATGACCTTGGTGTCTCCAGCTTGCCATAGAGCAGCTGGTGAGGCCTACGGTAATCATCCATTTTGACGTCCCACCCACCGCATCTGGGCTCTGACTGTCAGGGTCTCAATGCTGCTGGATTTGGCGAGACTTGAGACCTCCAGGTTGGAGACCACAGCCTTGCCAACAGAGGCCAAGGATGGGATGGAGGGTCCGTATGTGGAATTTCTCTAGTTGTTCGATGTGACGTCAGTACAGAGACCAGGTCTCACATCAATATCGGAGAGGAAGTAATTACCACAGCTCTGTAGACTTCCAGCTTTGTGACAGATTAGAGATATGTTTTTGGGAGATCAATTGGGGCATGGTTTGATTGTGTAGGTCACATACAAACACTTTAAAACAGATCTTATTTAAAATTCTGGAGCTCTGCCAATGCTAGATATGTCAGGGCCTCAGAGCCTTTGAAAAAGCTTTAGTGAGTGCCCAAGAGTCTTCACTAATGGATTATTGTTTACAAAAAGGCAACAGATGAAAGAGCTTGTCAGAGCCACATTCTGTCTGGAAGGGAACTTGCTGTTCTTGGAAGGATATATGGTTTTACAAGCAGAGAGAGTCAAACAGGCTTTTTTTCTCTCTCTCTCTCTCTCACACACACACACACGCACGCACACACACACACACACACACACACACACACAAACACACACACACACAGAGAAAGAGAGAGAGAGAGATCAGTTCTACAGTTTTACAGTCAGCAGCAGCAACTGGAACTGGAACAGGACAAGCTGGCAAGCTTGTGGAAAACCCTATTTGGAATACGGGTTGTGAGTGCTTAGTTCAGCCTGGTGGAAGCCCTTGTGGTTCATACAAGAGGAGGGGACTGGCAGTCTAATGATTCACTTGGAATAAGAGAAACAAGAAGAAACTCTGTAGTGACCTGAAAGAACCTTCCTGAGCAGTAACCATTTACCTTTCAAGCACCAAAGCCTGGTGAACTTTATACATGTTCAATTCTGTGCACAGTATAAGAATTGCCTGTAACCAGTGAACTTGGAGGAATGAGAAGTGAGATTGGACTGTGAACCAAAGAACTTTTCTGAACTTACACACACATTACACACACCTGTGCTTAGAATTAGAAGGAGGTTAAGTTAGGTTAGTCAATAGTGATAAGTTAAAGTATGATTCTGTTTTCATATTTAAAGATAATTAAAAGCAACTTTTGTTTAAGAAACCATTTGTCTTGGTGAATATTTATTGCTGCTGGCTTTTGGAGTCCTCCGGGCTCATAACAGAAGAAAAAGAAAAACTAAGGATTGATTCTAAAGTTTGAACCCCATCCCGTCCACTAGCCAATTGGTTTTTAAATTGAGATCCAACAAAACCTGCCCATTTACCACCTCCCTGCAACTTGATCATTCCAATTGTGAAACTAAACCATAAATGGATCCCATATCTTATCAAAGGAGATCTTAATCTTTCTAATATTATGTCTGATTTTTTTACCAAACTTAGAAAGGACATAATATCTAGTGACCATGGTCTATGGGTGGGCGGAAAGTCCTCTCTCCATTTCAGCAATATTCTTCCGCCACCCAATAATGTAGAAAATGCAGAGACCTGTTTTTGGTTGGACGCTAAATATACGTTTACATCTCTGCAGAAGCCAAACATTGCAATCAACAGACATTGTTCTAGGTCATTCCCTTGAAAGGTTCTGAAAATATCAGTCCAATATTCTTCCAAATTGGAACAAAACCAAAACATACATTTCAAGGAGCTTCAAAACTTTCACATTTGTCACACATAGAGTTGAAATCTGGGACCTCAACTTCTACGTGTCCATCTGAATATATAGTCATGGCCTCGCACCTGTTAGCTGGTACTCCCTCTTCCTCTCTCCTCCCCTCCCTCCTCCTCCTCCTCCCCATCCTTCTCCTTCCCCCATTCTCACCTCCCCTGTTAGCCTGTACTCCTCCTCCTGTTTCTTCCTTCCTCCACTCCTCCCCTCCCCCTCCTTCTGTCCACCCCTTCTTCCTTCCTCCTCCTCCTCCTCCTCCCCTCCCCTTCCTCTCTCCTCGCTTCCCCATCCTTCCTCATTTCATCTCCATCCTCCTACCTCCCTCCACTCCTCTTCCCCTTCCTTCTTTCCTCCCCTCCACCCTCCCTCCTCTCCTTCCCTTCTTCCCTCCTCCCCCTCATTCACCCCCTTCCTCCTCCCTCTGCTCCTTCATCCTGCTCCTCCCTCCTTCTCTCTCCCCATCCCCTTTCTCCCTCCTCCTTCCTCCCTCTTCCCTTCCCCTTCCTCCCTCCTTGCCTTCTCTCTCCCCATCCTTCCTCCTGCTTTAATTCCCCTCCCCTTCTTCTTGAGAAAGGATAGATTGGCCCTTGGAGGCAGTCCAGAGGAGGTTCACCAAGTTGATCCCGGAAGATGAGGGAGTTGACCAATGAAGAGAGACTAAATCGCCTGGGATTATACTCTCTTGAATTCAGAAGAATGAAAGGAGATCTTATAGAAGTGTAAAAAATTATGAAAGGGAGAGATATGATAGAGGCAGGAAAATTGTTTTTACTGGTAGGTTAGTCCAGAACTAGGAGAAATAGCCTCAAAATTCAGGGGAGTCGATTTAAGATGGAGATGAAGAAAAACTGTTTTTCCCCCGAGAGTAGTGAATCTGTGGAATTCTCTGCCCAGGGAAGCAGTTGAGGCGAATATATTTAAGTTTCAGTTAGATAGGTTTTTACATCAAAATGAATTAAGGGATATGGAGAAAAGGCAGGTGGGTGGAGCTGAATCAATGATCAGATCAGCCCTGATCTTATTGAATGGCGGAGCAGGTTCAATGGGTCGAATGACCGACTCCTGCTTCTAGTTCTTATGTTCTCTCCTCTTCCTCCTCTCCTCCCCCTTACTTCATCCTCTCCTCCTCCTTCTCCCTCCATCCTCCACTCCTCCCCTACCCCTTCACCCCTGCCGTCCTCTCCTCATCCCACCTTTTTTATTCAGGCGCCTGCCTGCTTCTTGCTCGTACCTTGACGAAGGGCCCAGGCCTGAAATGTCAGTTCCCCTTTAGTTCCTGTTGAGGCGTCACAGTCCTGCTGAGTTTCTCCGGTACGTTTGTGCGTTGCACTCGACCTGCAGACTTTCTAGTTGTAGCCAAAGGTTTTCCCAGTGGTTCTCAATTTTTCTCTTTCCACTCACATCCCACGTTATATAATTCCTACGCCATCGGTGCTCTGTGATTAGTAAGGGATTGCTTAAGATGGGATGTGAGTGGGAAGAGGAAGTTTGAAAACCCCTGCCTTATATGTTTTCATTGGACATCTTAACCTGAATTAAGATTGTGAGTCTCCTGCAAATCCATACAATCATCTCCAAATTTTCAATGAACATTGGCGTACCTGCAAGGCCCAAAGTTTTGATAATCCTCCCTCTGTCCCTTCTTCCTCCTCCCCTCACCCCATCTTTTAATTCAATTATCTGCCTGTTTTTTTTTGTACATTCCAGACAAAGGGCACAGGCCCGAAACATTAATGGGCAAAGGAAGTGGGCAGATTGTTTTGTTGACCACTCGGCTCCGTCTGCCGCGATAGCGTGGATCTCCCAGTGGCCGCCCATTTCAATTTCCCCGTCCCATTCCCTTGCTGACATGTCTGTCCGTGGACTCAGGCACCACCAGACTGAGACCACCCACACTTTGGAGGCATTAACATCAACATAATTTTAATTTTTTAAAATTTAGACATACCTCTACAACACAGTAACAGGCCCTTCTGGCCCACGACACCCCACCTCACAAATACCCCAATTAAACTACAACCCCCATACATTTTGAAGAGTGGGAAGAAACTGGACCATCCGGAGGAAACCCCTATGCTGACATGGGGGACAAAATGTACAGGCAGTGCAGGATTCGAACCCTGGTCACTGACGCTCTAATCGTGTTGCACTAACTGCTACACTAACTGGGCTGCCCTTGCCGTGCCGCTAACGGAAACCAGACTTTTCCCTAGGATCCATTCCCCCAACCCCGTTTCTCCCCTATCCCTCTGTCTCCTTCGCCCCCCAGCTCTGCAACTCCCTCCCCCGATCAATTCTCACCTTTCCTCCCTCTGCCTCCTATCCATGTCCAATTACGGCCTCTTTCCAGTGCTCCTTCTTCCCACCTCCCCCCATCTTTTAATTCAGGCACCTGCCTACTTATTACTCATACCTTGAAGAAGGGCTCAAGTCCAGGATGCTGGAGGTTTTTCTTTGCCCCCCGATGGACACTGCAAGACTGGCTGAGTTCCACCACCTCTTTTGTGCCTTTGCTACACGTGTGCAGACTTTCTTGTTTCACGTCCAACCTAAAAGGCGTTTCGGTTTTCTTTTTCTTTTGTAGAAATTAGGAAGTCGGCTTCATTTCTATGCTTGACACATGCAGCCAAGTACACCTTCCCGTTCAGCGATCTCACCAGCGCCGGGGTGGGGGTATCCGATGTCCACCTCGTCGACCCGACCTGCAAGGCGCGTCAGCAGGACAAGGATTGGGTGGTGATCACCGCGCCCTTTGATTCCTGCGGGACCGTCATCAGCGTAAGTGCCAGGGTAAATGTGCCAGTCCGCGCTTACGACCGTTGACACTCCTCCCAATCAGATCTTCTAGCAGTCCCATCCACCTTCCCCCAAGTGTAACTGCAATAATGACAACTTGCTGCACATGAGGCTGCTTTACAAGGTAAGAGACCATGGTGTGGGGAGAGCATCAGCTCGGTGGCAGGCATCAGTCTGCGTCACGGTCTGTTGCGGGGACCCCTGCAAAAGGTAGTGGGCGCAGCCCAGGACATCACAGGTAAAACCCTCCCCCACCATCGGGAACATCTACAGGGAATGCTGCCGTCGGAGAGCAGCAGTGATCATCAAGGGTCCACACCACCCAGCACCTGCTCTGTTCTCCCTGCTGCTGTCAGTAATGGAGTCTCGGTGCCACAAGACTCGTATCCCCTGGTTCAGGAACAGCTGCTCTCCCTCCACCATCAGACTCCTCAATGACAAACTCCATCAGGGATTCTGACTTGTGCACTTTATTGCACAGTCAGTTGTTTTCATTTGTTTATTTGTTTACATGTGTACGTTGTATACAGTTTACCAATAAGTGGTAATTCTACCGCGGCCATGGGATAAATGATCTCCGGGTTGTATGTGATGTCATGTACGCTCTCTGACAATAAATCTGAATCTGAAATATTCTGGTTGGCTTGTGGAGCCCCACAGGAGTCAGTGTTGGGCGTTGTATATAAATTATTTGGATTATGGAGTGAATGACTTTGTGGCCAGGTTTGCAGATGATACGAAGGGGGGTGAAGGAGCAGGGTAATGTTGAGGAGATGGGAGGCTGCAGATGGATGTCGGCAGATGAGGAGGGTGTCATAGAATCTGGTGGAAAATATAAACGGGCAGACTATTTTCTAAACGGGGAGAAAATTGAAAATTCCCCAGATGCAAAGGGACCTGGGACCCCTCGTGCAGGATGGCCTGAAGGTCATCTTGGAGGTGGGGTGGGTGGTGAAGAAGGTGAATGCGATGCTGGCATTTATTTCAAGAGGAATAGAATATAAGAGCAGAGATGTGATGTTGAGGGTTTATATGGCACTGGGAAGACCCCATGTGGTGTATTGTGAGCTCCTCGTTGAAGGAAGGATGTGTTGGTATTAGAGAGGGTCTAGAGGAGGTTCACAAGGATGATTCTAAGAAGGAAAGGGGTATCATATGAGGATCATTTGGGGCCTGGACTCGTGGGAATTTAGGAGAATGAGGCTGGATCCTAGTGAAACATGTTGGAAGGTGCGGACAGAGTAGATGTGGAAAGGTTGTTCCCCACGGTGGGAGAGTCTGGGACAAGAGGGCTCAACTTCAGGATTGAAGGGCGCTTAGAACTGAAACACGGAAGAATTTCTTCAGCCAGCGGGCGGTGAATCTGCGGAATTTGTTCCCACGGGCAGTTGTGGAGGCCGGGTCATTGGGTGTATTTAAGGCAGAGATTGATAGGTTCTTGATTCGCCAGGGGAGAAGGCCGGGCAGTGGGACTGAGTATGGAAAAATGGATCAGCTCATGGTGGGGCAGACTCGATGGGATGAATGGTCTATTTCTGCTCCTATGTCCTTTGAAAGCTTGGACAGAGCACCTGGAAACTCAAGGTTAAAGACAGGAAATAATTTATAAAGTATCATTCATACATGATGACTTGAAGTATCGATTTGTATCTCTGTGAGAAGATTGTGGTATAAAAACGAACTTTGGAGAATCAGTGGTATTCAAGGTAACTCTTCCTGACTGTGAGGGTGGGATGTGTAATGATAATGGGGTTGGGAGTGAGGAACCCATTGTCTTTCGCCCTCTGATTAAACCTCAGTGATGCAATGGACTTCGTCCTCTTCAAAGTTCAAAATTCAGATTTGTTGTCAGGGTTTCTCAGAAGAACGAAAGCAAAATGTACATTACTTCAAAAGAATCAGAAAACATCAATCAAAATTCTTTGGATGCATCATTCGAAGAGGTACATTAGGAGCAGTGGTTCTCAACCTTTTTCTTTCCAAAAGGTTGAGAACCACTGGCCTAGTCCCACTGACTTGCAACCAGCCCATAGCCCTCCATACCTCTCCCATCCATGTACCTGTCCAAATTCCTCTTAAATGTTAAAATTGAACCTGCATTCACAACATCAGCAGGTAGCTCGTTCCACACTCCCGCCACTCGCTGAGTGAAGAAGGTCCCCCTAAGCCAGTGGTTCTCAACCTTTTTCTTTCCACTCACATCCCACCTTAATTCATCCCTATGCCATCGGTGCTCTGCGATTAGGAAAGGATTGCTTAAGGTGGGATATGATTGGGAAGGGGAGGTTGAGAAACCCTGCTCCAGACCCAATTGCTATTGAAATATTTGGTTTGAGAAAAATGGTAATTGGCTCATTTCCCTTCGGAGCTCTGAAACCATGTACATGATGAGTCAATGAGGGACGATTAAAACAGTGGTTTTCAAATTTTTTCTTTTCACCCACATCCCACCTTAAGCAATCCCTTATTGATCACAGAGCACCTATGGCATCAGGAATACTTAAGGTGGGATGTGAGTGGAAAGAAAAAGTTTGAGAACCATTTCGTTACCACTGGAAAGCCGGAAGGAAAAAGGAGCAGGGGCTGACAGAGAATGAAAATGAGAGATGGATTAACATTGTAGTCATAAACAGGGGAGGCAACCACTACAATTCGGAGGGTCAGAGACCGTGATGGATGGAGGGACAGGATCGACCATGCCGAATGGCAAGGCATCTGAACTGAACACACATAACATCACATACATCCCTGAGGTTCTGTTTCCTGCAGGCCAGGCAAAATTTCTACCAACTAGCATCTTGTGGAGCTCCTATATACTGTGAAGTGTTAACTGGAGCCATGGTGCTCCGAATCAGGCCCTTTGGCCCATCAAGTCTGCACCTATCTTCAACCAACTTTCAAGTTCAATGTTATCATATCAGTTGTAAAGTATTCAGCTCTTCAGTCCTCTGTATAAAAACATGTAAATGTATATCTAGCACACATATTTACAAGTGATTTATATGCAGTAAATATTTTAAAATAGCTAAATATTGTTAAATATTAGTAGAGTCCCAGAGGGTCAATGTGAGCAGTTCATCAGTCATTCAGTAGTCCCTCTACCCGTAGGAAGAAGATGTTCCTCAGCCTGGTGGTGCTGGCTTTGATCCTCCTGGATCTCTTCCCCTGACGGGAGCAGTTGGAAGATGCCATGTGTGAGGTGGAAGGGGCCCTCAGTGCTTTTCCGCCACCCTCTTCAGACAACGGTCCCGGTCGATGGGGGAGGGGAGGGAGACTCTAGTGATCCTCTCTGCTGCTCTTATGGTCTGGTGAATTGATCCAATTCTCTGCAAAACTGTGCCACACGGTGATGCAGCTGGCCAGGACACTCTCGATAGAGGCTCCTGCAGAAAGTCGGCGGGATAGTGGCCAATGGCCTCACCCACTTCAGTCTTCTCGGGAAGTGCAAGTGCCACTGAGCCTTCCTGACAAGTGAGGAGATGTTTAGAATTTTTTTTAGATTTAGACATACAGGGCGGTAACAGGCTGTTTCAGCCCACAAGTCCATGCTGTCCAATTAACACCCAATTAACCTACAACCCTGGTACATTTCAAACAGTGGGAGGAAATCGGAGCCCCTGGGGAAAACCCATGCAGACACAGGGGAGAACATCCAAGCTCCTTACAGACAGCGTGGGATTCAAACCCTGGTCCCCATTGCCTGCACTGTAAAGGTATTGCGCTAAAAATGTGCTGCCCCATAAACTTAGGCAGAGAGGACGATATAGGGTCTGGAAGGCCTTCAAGCCCATGTCCCTCACATACCCCCATTTAGGAAGATGGAAGGAAGAAACCCACGCAGGCACAGGGAGAACGTGCAAACTCCTTAAAGACCGCACCAGATTCAAACCCGGGTCACTGGCACTGTGATGGCGTTGCATTAACCGCAGTTGTGGACATGTTGTGTGTCCATGATAGGTCACTAGTTAAGTTGTTTCGAAGGAACTTCGTGCTCTCGCCATGACAGAGTTATTGATGTAGTGGAGGGAGTAGTTTCTCACACTCATCCTGTTCAAATCACCCATCGGTTCCCATCAAACCACCCCCAAATTCTGCCACTTAGTGGCACACTATAAATCAGCCTATCCACATGTCTTTGGGATGTGGAAGGGGACTGGGGGCTGAAGGGGTTAGTGGGGAGAAAGCACACTGTTACAGAAAGAACATCTACAACCTGATAGAAGAATCAGAATCAGTATCTATTGTCATGAACAAGTTATGACATTTTGGGTTTTGCAGAAGCAAAGACCAAACATTCATATTTTAACCATCTTACGACATTAAATAAATAACAATAATCGAGCATGAAAAGTCAGGCAGCGTCATTCAGGAATCTGATGGTGGAGGGGAAGAAGCCGTCCTTGTGCCACTGAGTGCTCGTCTTTAGACACCTGGACCTTTTTCCCAATGGTAGCAGAGTGAAGAGGGAATAGACTGGGTGGTGGGGGGCTTTGAGGATTGGTTTCCTCCCACCCTCCAAGATGATTGGGGTACTTGAGCGGTACATGCTCGTGCTGCCTGTCTAAAATTTAAAACCTTAAATTAAAACGTGGGTGACTGATGGAATCTCGAGGGAGCTAAATGGGAATGTGGGGACAATTACAAATGGGGTTACGGAGAGATCAGTGCAAATGTGGTGGTCAGCACAGACCCATTGGGCTGAATGGCCTACATACATCCACCCCCCCCCCTCACCCCCCAGCAGGGCATTTGATTCCAATCCTTTTACTGGCCAAGGAGTGTTTTGTGTGCTCATAATGCTTTACCTCCTCGCTGCAGAATGAAACAGGGAAAATCATTTACATCAATACCGTGTATGGGAACGTCCCTCGCACCCCGATTCACCGCCTGGAAATTGAACTGAAGTGCGAAATGTCAGTGAACGAGAGTGTCAGGATGGGATTCATGCTGCATGCCGATCACCTGGTCCGCCTCGGACACTATAATGTATCCTTTAAGTTGTTCCACTCGGCCAATTATAACAACCTGGTGTCACAGTTCCCTTACCAAATGGAACTGAATGGGACCCTATACATTCAGATGGAAGCTGAGACCACTGATGCGGGAGTACAAGTCTTCACGGATACCTGTGTGTCTGTACCCTCGATGAATTCAAACAAGGCACCCTACACCATAATTCAGCACGGGTAATTGTTCAATGCTGTTAACCCAGAAATCCCATGGGAATCGGAGGAACTGTTGTGTAAAGGCAAGGGGGACAGGTTCTCGAAGGATCGGAGGATGTGGAGCACAAGAGATAAGGCCTGGGGTGGACTACCCCACCGAAGCAGGCCCTTCAGCCATGCCGAACTATTATTCTGCCCAGTCCCACTGACCCGCACCCAGTCCAGACCCCTCCTGCCCATGCACCTCGCCAACTTATGAAATTTAAATGGTCTGATAAAATTAAATATTTCGGTGTAATAGTGGATAAATTTATATAATTTAAATTACCTGCCATTATTAAATAATATTAAATTTGATTTAAATAGATGGAAGGAGTTACCTTTAACACTGATTGGATGAGTAAATTGTATTAAAATGAATATATATATCCTCGTATTCAGTATTTATTTCAATGCATTCAGAGTGCTGTACCAGGAAAAAAATTTAAGGAATTAAATAAAGCAATTTGTTTGTTTTTATGAAAAGGCAAGTTGTCTAGAGTCTCCATGCAGAAGTTGACATGGAGGTATGACTTAGGAGGCCTTCAATTACCACATTTACAGAATTATTATTGAGCAGCACAATTAACATTTATTAATAGACTGTTTGATATTGACAAACCTTCAGTGTGGGCGAAGGTGGGGATAGATCAAATTCAGGAAAGAACAATACATTAATTTATATATAAATGGAATCCTTTGCTTTTACAGCAGTATAAATTGCCAGTGTTGAAACATTTGATGGGGGTGTGGTATAAATGGAACCAACTCATAGGATTGAAAGGTAAAATTTCAATTAAGACACCAATAGATCAGAATCAGATAATTCCATTTTCTATGAATAATCCCTATTTGAAAGATTGGAAATTAAAAGGACTGATATCAATGGAGGATTGTTTTGAAGTAGGTTCATTTCTTTCTTTTTATAGACTAAGAGAAAAGTTTGCTGTATCACAAAATACTTTATTTGCTTATTATCAACTACAAGATTTATTCTTAGAATGTTTTGGTAGAGAGTTAGTATTACCTGCTCAAATGAAATTTGAGAGATTAATTGTTGATAAGAGGAAAAAGGGATTTATTTCAGAAATGTATATGCCAAATTTTTCTCAAATGTCGAAATTGAGCCCACTCCAGCTGGCAGCTCATTCCACACCCCCTGTGTGAAGAAGTTCCCCTCCCCTCATGTTCCCCCTAAACTTTTCCCCTTTCACCCTTAACCAATGGCCTCTAGTTCTCATCACCCCCCCCCCCCCCCGCACCCTCAGTGGGAAAAGCCTTCCTGCATTTACTCTATCTCTACCCCTCAAAATTGTGGAAACCTCCATCAAATCTCCCCTCATTCTTCTACTCTCCAGGGTATAAAAGTCCTGATCTGTTTAACCTTTCCCTGTCACTCAGTTTGGTTACATAGAACACAACACCCCAGTACAGGCCCTTCAGCCCATGATGTTGTGCCAACCTAA
Organism: Narcine bancroftii; assembly: GCF_036971445.1. Lineage (NCBI taxonomy): Eukaryota > Metazoa > Chordata > Chondrichthyes > Torpediniformes > Narcinidae > Narcine > Narcine bancroftii. The sequence goes on from NC_091470.1 coordinate 189,669,366, forward strand.
CCCCCCCAAAATGAAACCCTCCCTACTCATCGCCCTCTATTTTCCTTTCATTCACGTGCCTCTCCCTTAAATACCCACAACGTTTCGGCCTCCACCGCTGTCCCTGCCGAGGCATTCCAGGTACCCACTCCTCCCTGTGTAAAAAAAAAAGTACCTCTGACGCCTCCCCTAAATTTCCCTCCATTCACTTTGTACAGACGTACTCTGGTGTCTGCTGCTCCTGCCCCGGGGAAACAGCTGCTTTGTTCTCTTTATCTCTGCCTCTCAGAATCTTGTCGACCTCTGTTAAGTCACCCCTCGTCCTTCTTTGCTCCCAAGAGAAAAATCCCAGCTCTACCACCTTGCCTCATTAGACATATTTTCCAATCTAGACAACATCCAGGTAAATCTCCTCTGCCCCCTCTCAATTGTGTCCGCATCCCTCCTGTAATGAGGTGACCAGAACAATATTTCTGAGCAAAACTCTGACGACTCCTGGACTCACTGCCCTGACTACTGAAGCCCAGCATCCCATAGGCCTACTGAATCACCCTGTCGACCTGCGCAGCAGTCTTGAGAGATGTATGGATTTTGACACCCCCCCAAGGACCCCCTCTTCTTCCACACTGTTAGGTATCCTACCATTAACCTTCACCTCACGCTCACTCGGATTGAACCCCATCCTCCCAAATCTGCATGCTGTCCACATCCTGTTGGAATCCATGACAACTTTCAACGCTACCGTCAACCATCGCGCCATCTGCAAACTTCCTGGCCCATCTTGGTGAACGCCCTCTGCGCTAGAGGGCCCAGGGCCTTCGCCAGGTTACAAGAAACAACCTAGAACGGTTCTTCCTTCCTTCAGGCTGTGCCTCTCCAGAGAAAACCCCACAGACTTGTCCAAATTCTCCCAACAGCACCTACTCTCTCGAGACCGCCGCCTGGCAAATGAGACGCAATCTGCTAGAGCTGGGGTGACCAAATTGCAGCACCTAAAAAATAAAATGGAATATACCCTGTTAGGTCATCACCTCAAAACAATAAGTTGGACTGCATGCACGTCGCGCTTCTTGTTTCAACTCTAGATGTCGCTGCTTTTTTGACCAGGCCTGAGGCCCCTTCAGGACCCCTCAGCACCCTCGCGAAACCCGGTTCCCATGAGCCAGTTCCCCGCGGCCCTTCAGCTGCTGGGCCCCTGCCACGATCACCTTCCCTGATGTCTCATCTCCTCTGCTCTTTCTCAATGGTGTGGGGGGGGGGCTTCTACTGTTGTGCTGTGACTTGGTGACTGCCTCCTGAGTCCAATCCTTCCCATCACTCCATGATCAGTCAATGGAGCTGGCCGCTGCTCCTGTCAATAAAAGCCGATCAGCTCCACAGCCTTGTGTGGTAATCAATCCATTTCTAGTCCACTGCTTTCCCGGAGTCTGAAATCCCTCCTAGTACGTGGCCCAGCTCGGGCCCCGCCATCTTGGGGACTGACCACTGTGCTGGCAAAGTGCTACCATCTGCCAACTCCTCTATCAGGCTGTCGGGAACCATCGGAATCAGGGCTGCAAAGCGCCCGCGGGGCTGGGGAGCCGAATTCTCTGCCTGATGGATCTAACTGTGAGCTCTTGTGTTCCAGTTGCATTAACGACCTGACCTTCAAGAGGTACAAAAGCAACGACACCAGGCGGCAGCGCTTCAGTTTTCACGTGTTCAAGTTCGAGGACTTCCCGCAGGTCTACATCTTCTGCGACCTGGTCCTCTGTCACTCCGGTTCGACACCCAACCGCTGCGAGAGAGGCTGCATCCCCTCCAGGAGGAAGAGGGAGCTCCACGCCAGAGGGCAGGACACCAAGGCTGCTCATCTCTCCGTGGGTCCTGTGGTCTTCCACGCCGGTTTGTTCCAATTCCCGCTCTCTGCCCCGACGTTGAGGCTCCCTTGCGTTACACGTGGTTGAACAGGAACCCCTCCCACCTGCCACTTCCCTTGCAGCTCTAATACTTTCCCTGACTGAGGCCTAGAAATTCGGGCAAGGCCGTGTTTGGGCGCGCAAGGGGAGCAGGCTGCGAGCTCCGCGCCGCAGAGTTGGGGGGGGGTCCCCCTCAAGGCTCCTCAAGAGGATGGAAGACCATGCTAGGTGAGTGAGCAGGGGTGGGCTGGTTTGGGGCTGTGAGAAGTTCTGGATCGTGAGCCACGCGGCGGTTCGACAGCAACACCACTGAAAATCCACCAACCATCCCACCCGCGTAGGCTGGGTAGAAATAGGGGGATGAGCCAAAGCTTGCAGGAGGGAAACTGAAATGTGCTGGTGACACGGCAGTCGTCGGCAGAATCAGTCGGCAATGAGGAAGAACGCAGGAGGGAGATAGACCGACTCATTGAGTGGTGCCACCACCACAACCTCGCCCTCAACGTGAGCAAAACCAAGCAGGTGGACGTCAGGAGAGAGGAATCAGGAGGACATGAACCAGTGGGGGGGTCAGCAGTGGAGAGGGAGGAGAACTTCAGATTCCTGGGTGTCAACGTGTCCCGGAGCCTCCACGTCGATGCAATCACAAAGAAGGCTAGCCAGCGGCCGCACTTCTGAGGAATTTGAGGAGCTTTGGTACGCCACCAAATTCTTTTGCTCTGATCTATCTATCTATTTAAAAACTCTGCCATTCTATCAGGAGCTCACTGGCATCACTAGGAGGTTGCTGGGGGGAGGGTGGGGACCGGACTGGGTGACCCCATCAGAGGGGGTGACACCCAAATGACCGTCTATAAAATTGTTGTTCAGGGTTTCAGCAGAAATTTATTATTTTTTATAAAAACTATCCCTGTTGTTCGTTTGAAAGACAAACAAAAACACTTTTCGTAGGGACTGGTGGGGGTGTGGAACGAGCTGCTGGCTGATGTAGTGAATGTGGGCTTGATTTACGAAGGGATATATTCCAGACTCAGGCCAATGAGAAGAGGGAGGATAATAGTTTGTCTTAGACTGGATGGGCTGAAAGGCCTGTTTACTTGGAGCACTGTGCTCAGTTCTGGTGGCCTCGCTAGCTGAAGGATGTGGAAGCCATAGAAAGGGCACAGAGGAGATTTACAAGGACGTTGCCTGGTTTACGGAGCAGGCCTCGTGAAAACAGGTGGAGTGAACTCAGCCTTTTCTCCTTGGAGAGGCAGAGGGTGGGAGGGGACCTGATAGAGGTGGATAAGATAAGAGACATTGATCGTGTAGATAGAGGATTTTTCCCAGGTGGCCACAAGGACACGGGTTTAAGGTGCTGGGGACTAGGTACAGAGGAGATGTCAGGGGTACTTTTTGTTATGCAGAGAGTGGTGGGCGCGTGGAATGGGCTACTGGCAACGGTAGTGGAAGCGGATATGTTATAGGTCCTTTAAGAGGCTTTTGGAGAGGTCCACAGAGGTTAGAAAAATAAAGGGCGATGGGAAAGCCAAGTAATTTCTACGGATGGCACAACTCTGTGGGCCGAAGGGCCTGTATTGCACAGCAAGGTTTTGATGTTTTCTATGTTTATCTGCTGCACTGTTCTATGGTTCTAAGACAAGTATCCATTATCTGACACCTATGGGGATTGGTAGATGCCGGATGTGCCTTTTCCGGTTGCTTGGGATTGTGGGTTGTGTGATTGGCGAACTAACAGCGAGGCATGCCAATTTTAAATATTTTACATATATTTTTAACCAATTTATTTTCCTTGATTTTTTTTTCGCCAGTTTCTTGAATTCTGGATCCCAGAGGTTTTACTGTACATGGATTGGAAAAGGTTTAGCGATGTTCAAGGTTTAAGGTTCCTTTATTGTCACAAAATTAAACATTAAAATTTAAAATACATGATGTACTTTAACATTCGCTTGCCGTAAGGCGAAGAGTCATCGTGAGCATTGCCCGGTGCCCCTAACAATGGGAGAAAGAAATATATAAAATTTAAAAATTTAGACATACCACATGGTAACACAAGCCCGTGACACCTAATTACTCCCAATTATCCTGTAACCTCTGATACATTAAGAAGGGTGGGAGGAAAGTGAAGCCCCCCCCCGGGGAAAACCCACGCAGACACGTGCAAACTCCTTACAGACAGCGCGGGATTGGAATCCTGGTCCCGCTCACTGGGGCTGTAACAGCATTGTGCTAACCAGGAAGCAAAAGGGAGTCCTGTTGGAGTCAATGAGTGTCCGTGGATTCGCTTCCAGCGATCCCACATCTGCACAGACTCCCGTTCGATCCAGATCCAAGCCTCCGACGCCACTGGGAAGCCTTTCAGCGCCTGAGGCACCTTCTTCCCCTCAGCACCCTCTCACCATGGGCAAACTGTGGTCAAGTGGGACTGGCAGGTAGTCAGCTTGGCAGGCAAGGGCAATTGGGCCAAATGGCCAGTTTCCTTGCTTTGGAACTTGTAACTAACTGTGGGCCATTGTTCCTGGAATAAGTAGACCAGGAATGGTTGATTGTAATCGGGGAACGATAGGCAGTGAAAAATGATCCTGGAAATGGTTAGCGTGGGAGCAGCGGACAATTGTGAGAGGAAGTCAATGGGTCAGGCAGCCTTGAGTATCAGAATCAGAGTTTATTATCAGAAGCACAGTGCAAAGTTCATTGTTTAGCAGCAGATATTGCTAGGAAATCACGTCAAAATGAATAAATTAGTGCAATAGAAGCGAAAGTGTCTGTGGTTCATCGTCCATTCAGAAATTCAGGGCGGTACGCTATTACAGTGCCAGCAACCTAGATTTGAATCTGGCGCTGTTGGTAAGGAGTTTGCACACTCTGCCCGTGTCTGCGTGGGATTCCTCCGGGGGCTCCCACTTTATCCCACCCTTCATAATCTGCTGGGGTTGTAGCTCATTTGGGTGTAAATAGGAGGCAGGGACTCATGGTCCAAAGGGTCTGTTATCGTCCTGTACGCTGGATTGAAAGCCCCCTCGATAATTCTTTGAGCCATCTTTAAGCTCCCTGTGAGTGTCGCCATTTTGGGAAAGGGATCATGTGACAGAGTAGATAGATGTGTTTTGGGAGATAAATTGGGACAGGTTTGTTAGAGCAGGTCACACACAAACACTTTAAAACACAGAGTATTTACATCACGGACACTCAGTGACTCCAACAGGACTCCCTTTTGCTTCCTGGTTAGCACAATGCTGTTACAGCCCCAGTGACCGGGACCAGGGTTCCAATACTGTGCTGTCTGTAAGGAGTTTGCACATGTCTGCATGGGTTTTCCCCGGGGGGGTCTTCACTTTCCTCCCACCCTTCTTAATGTATCAGAGGTTACAGGATAATCGGGAGTAATTAGGTGTCACGGGCTTGTGTTACCGTGTGGTATGTTTAAATTTACAGTACAGAAACAGGCCATATCGGCCCTTCTCGTCCGCACTGATTTACGTGAAACTCCACTAGTTCCACCTACCCACTCCCCACACCCATAACCGTCCAACCCCCTCACATCCATGTACTCATCCAACCTCCTCTTAAATTACAGAATTGACCCTGCTGCAACTACCTCTTCCGGAAGGTCATTCCACTCAGCCACCACTCTCTGAGTGAAGAAGCATCCTCTGAGATTACTCCTAAAGTTTTGACCCCTAACCCTTAACTTATGACCCCTTGTTCCAATCTCCCCTACCTTCAGGGGAAAGAGCCTATTCAAAACCACTCTGTCTATTCCCTTCATAATTTTAAACACCTCTGTCAAATCCCCCCCTCAACCTTCTACACTCCAATAAATAAAGTCCCAATCCACTCAATCTTTCTCCGTATTCAAGATACTGCAATCCAGGCAACATTTTTGTAAACCTTCTCTGCATCCTCTCTACCTTATTGATATCCTTCCTATAATTTGGAGACCAGAACTGCACACAATACTCCAAACTGGGCCTCACCAAAGTCTTAAACAGTCTCAACATCACCTCCTAGCTCCCTATTCTATCTTAGCAACAGTGGCAGTTTTGTCTGGAAAACATAATTTCGCGTCTGGAAGGTCATGTGATCTTTGCTGGTAGAGAGGAGAAAAAAACTGGCTTTGCTCTCAGAGTCGGAGGGAGTGAGTGAGTGAGAGAGAGAGAGAGAGAGAGACATAGACATCAGTTCCAGAGTGTTACACCCAGCAGACAGTAGCTGGGATTTGGACCGGACAAGCTGGCAAGCTTTTGGAAGACGGCCTGGTCAAAGCCCATATGGTTCATGCAGGAGGAGAGGAACCCTGTGATGACCTGAAAGAAAGAGGTTATCACCTGGAGAACCTTGAAGGGGACAAGTTTATTCAACAAGACTCTGGAGTGGCTGATTAAAAAGAAATCAGTTGTGGATGTCCTGGAATGAGAAAACTCTGAAAACCAACAAGAACCTTCCTGATTGGTAACCATTTACCTGCTAAGCACAAAAGCCTGGTGAACTTAATTCATGTTAAATTCTGTGCACAGTATAAGAATTGCCTGCAACCAGTGAGATTGGGCTGTGAACCAAAGAACTTTGCTGAACTTACACACACATTACACACACCTGCACTTAGAATTAGAAGGGGGTTTGATCCTGTTTTCATGTTCAAAGATAATTAAAAGCAACTTCAGGTGGCCATTTGTCATGGTGAATATCTATTTCTGCTGGGTTTTGGGGTCCCCTGGGCTCGTAACACTCATTTATCTTCAAACCGGTTGGAGAGGTTCCACATCTAAAAGTTGATCATTATCTCTCATTATAGAAAGCATTCTTGGCCTCGAGACATCTCTTGAACGAGGGCTGGTACTCAGAGCCAATCTCGGCGCCCAGGAGTAGGCCTGAAATGGCCTCATAATTTCTGTTCTTTTTAAATGCAGGAGATGGTGAGCCTCACCTCAGATCAAGGAAAGAAGCCGGCTACAATATTTACCTATTTGGAGCTCTCTCTGCATTAAGTATGAGCCTGCTCACTGCATTACTCCTTCAGAGAAAAGACAACCTGCCATGACTGAATGATTATCGTGCCGACAAAGTGCAAAATTTTCCTCCAGCTGTGGACTTTCTCCAACCAGATGGTATTCACATGGCGCGTGCTGGGAGATGGCTTCGCTGACCACCTCAGCTCCATCCATTGCAATAGCGTGGATCTCCCAGAGCCAACCCAGTTCAATTACCCATCCCATTCCCCTGCCGACATGTCTGTCAGGCCCCTGCCAGACTAAGACCACCCTCACCTCATCTTCCATCTGGGCCCCCTCCCCTCCCCCCACCAACTGGATGGCATTAACATCGACTTCTCCAGTTTCCTTTCCCTTCACTCCCCTCCCCATCTTCTCCTCACATCTCCTCCCCCTATCTTTCTCTCTCTCCTTTCACAGAGCCATAAACCACACCCCTGATGCCATATAAGCCCCTGTCTTCCTTTCTCCCTCCTGTCCCCTTCTCATAACCAATTAACACTTTTGTCTACTGGTCTGCATTCCCCCCCTCCCACCTTCCCCTCTTTCCAGCCTTTTAATACAAGCCCCTGGCAACTTTTTGCTCAGATTGTTTCAGGCCCAAGAGGTCGGTGACATATCTTTACCTCCTCTGGACCCTACTGGACTGGCTGAGCTCCTCCAGCATCTCTGTGCTTTTCCAACAATCACAGCAGATCTTCACGGATTTAACGCCGACTTCTGTTGGACTGCTGCCTGCTCTCCCCCACTTCCCCTGTCCCTCCGCCCTCCAGCTCCCCACCCCCTTCTCTTTCCATTCATGGAGCCAACCCCCCCGCCCCCCCATTCGCTGCTGGGCCCTCCCTCCTTATCCACCTATTACCTCCTGCCTGTGGTTACTGGGCTCCTCCTCTGCCCCCCTTCCATTTCATTTGGGCGCCTGCTCCTACCCTGACGAAGGGCCCAAGCCCGAATCATTGGTTAAGTATCTTTATCTTTGCTGTGTAGAGTTCGCTATGAGAGCTCTTGAGTTTCTCCAGCATCATGTCCTTACTTCGACCGCGGCATCAGCAGATGTTCGTGTTTTGCTGCCCGCCACGAGATGGGTGTAATATCTATTCAGAAGTCCAGCAGCGTTTTGTCCCTCAGCTTCCTCTCTGGGGGACGAACCTAAGCAGGGGTGAAGCGAATTTGAGTTTATGTAATATGATTCCAATCCTTGGGGGAGGGGGTCGTCTGCTAAATTTTTTGTGGCTTTGATTTTGTTTTTCAGTTGACAAATGGTGCTTAACCTCGAAGAAGACATGAATAAGTAATTTTTTTAAAGAGGTGCTTTCATATTGGCAATAATAATTTTATAAAATCATTTAAATTTACAGTGAAATTGTAACCAGGTGAAATACTGGCTGCTTCAATCTTGAAATTAATTCCATGCGTATTCTATTAAATTGAATTCCAGTGATTATTGCAAAATGTTCCCTGTTGTTTTTGAGCATTTGCATTGTTCAGTACAAGTTCATTTCATCTTCCTTTCTCTGCCGTCTTTCATGGTTGAAGATCTGTGTGCAGCAAGGCTGGGCTGAGTGGGAAAGGGGATCAGCTCATGGGCTGAATGGCGGGGCATACTCGATGGGCTGAATGGCCTATTTCTGCTTCAACAACTTATGGCACTATGGTAACACAGCACAGGATCGGGGCCCCTCTGCCAGTGAGTTCCAGTGAGTGTGGGGAATGGGGTTCCAGTGAGTGTTGGGAATGGGGTTCCAGTGAGTGTGGGGAACAGGTTTCCAGTGAGTGTGGGGAATAGGGTTCCAGTGAGTACACAGTGAGTGTGGGGAACAAGGTTCCAGTGAGTGTGGAGAACCCCAGGTTTCTGTAGTCACTGCTGCGTTCGCGTTTACGGGGGATGCTCCGAGCCGAAGAATATACCTACCCAAGGAGGGTTTGGTAAGTGCTCCGTGGGGCCGGGTTCTCCACTTTCAGCCGCATTGGGGTAGAATAGGCAACTTTATAGCCGGGTATTCCGGTCACCTGAAAGCGGCTACAGACATCAGTTCCAGAGGGACAAGCTGGCAAGCTCTAGAAGACAGCCTGATCAATGGAGAGGACTGGCTGTCCAGTGTTTCCCTTTGAATAGGAGAAACAGAAAGGAACTCTATGGTGACCTGAAAGAAAGAGGTGATCATCTGGAGAACCCTGAAGGGGGCAAGTTTCATCAGCAAGACACTGGAGTGGCTGATTAAGAAGGAATCAGTTGTGGATGTCCTGGAACAACAAATTTCTCTCAAAACCGACAAGAACCTTCCTGAGTGGTAACCATTTACCTGTTAAGCACCAAAGTCTGGTGAACTTTATTAATGTTAAATTCTGTGCACAGTATAAGGATTGCCTGCAACCAGTAGGATTGGGCTGTGAACCAAAGAACTTTTCTAAACTTACACACACCTGCGTTTAGAATTAGAGGGGGGTTAAGTCAATAGAGACAAGTTAAAGTTTGATTCAATTTTCATGTTCAAAGGTAATTAAAAGCAACATTTTTTTAATGTAATCCTTTGTCGTGGTGAATATCTATTGCTGCTGGGTTTTGGGGACCTCTGGACTCATAACAACTCCAGTAGTTTTATACATACGGAAATGCTTACTGTATACGAAGATCTGACTAACTGATGGTAAATAAGAACCTGTTCCAACTTAAATACAAACCTACTTAGGAACAGATCTTGTTTGTAACCTGGGGACTGCCCGAATGACATTTAAAGGGCTCTTAGGCAACCTTTACTTTATCCACTGCCGAACTGGACAAAGATTTAACCATGCCCGCAACTCGTTGGGTGTCAAAGCTATCCCCTGAGGTCAAGGGTGACAGATTTTGTTCCGCTGATCTATTTATGGGCTCTCAGGTGGCTTACGAGTCTAGTCTTGGATGGCCTTCCGCATTCAGGACAGGTGATTCAGATTGGGCGCGGGTCGTCGCCGCCTCTCCTTCCATCAACCTCTTTCCTTCTTGCTCTGTTGGCTTTGAAAGTAGCCGCTCCTTCTTGGACGATGGCTTCCTACCCTGGACGTTGGCTTTCCAATTATTGATGTCCACAACTAGCGATGTATTGAATGACTCTAAACCCACACCTGGAGATTAGGGATCAACACTTTAATGCAGGAAGGTCAAGACTTCAGAATCAGGAAACAAAAGTCCAGAATACTCAGGTAATGAACAGCTTTTTAAAAAAAGAATATGAAACTCCAATAATCCAGCCCTACCACGGATTTAGTGGAAGATCTTCTTCACCGTTCCTATGAGCCCCCCCAGCGTAGATTTTTCACCTGTTTAAGGTGATACATCTGAACTGGAGGGGGACTTTGCAGGATGGTTTGGTTGGTGCTGCTGCAGAGGGCGGGGTGGGGGGGGGGGGGGGTGAGTGGTTAAATTGGATTGGCAGGGGGATGAAAACCAGAGTGCCAGAGGGAGATAGGTGGGTAAAGCAGGGAAATTATGATGGAGAAGATTCAGAGATCTGTCACGAAAAAGTCAGGAAATTCGTTGTTTTGTGGCAGCGTCACAGTGCAGGTAAAGCCAGAATTCACAGGGTTGGACATGGTAGAGATTTTTACAGGTGCATCTATTTGAGTGCAAGGAGTGTGGTAGGACAAGCAGGAGAGCTTAGAGCGTGGATTGGCACGTGGAATTATGACATTATGGCCACTAGGGACTCTGAGTTTCAGGTGGGGGAAGACTAGCAGCTGTAGACATGATAGAACAATGGGGATGAGATGGGAAGTTGCTCGAGTGTGGGGAACAGGTTTCCAGTATGTGTGGGGAACAGGGTTCCAGTGAGTGTGGGGAACAGGGTTCCAGTGAATGTGGGGAACGGGGTTCCAGTGAGTGTGGGGAACAGGTTTCCAGTGAGTGTGGGGAATAGGGTTCCAGTGAGTACACAGTGAGTGTGGGGAACAAGGTTCCAGTGAGTGTGGAGAACAGGGTTCCAGTGAGTGTGGGGAACGGGGTTCCAGTGATTACACAGTGAGTTTGGGGAACGGGATTCCATTGAGTACACAGTGAGTGTGGGGAACGGGGTTCCAGTGAATACACGCTGCGAGATTTGCTGGGTTTCTCCAGCAATTCTATGTTTTTACAACAATCACAGCATCTGCGGACTTTCGCGTTTCATCCCAGAGAGTTTGTTGGGCTGCCACTCAATTCACCATCTGGATGTTGAACAACTAAAACATCAGATTATTGAACTTTCATGTTATCATCAGAATAAATGTATTTTTCTAAAACTACATTTGATGTTTGCAGTTTCTGTTGTGAATTTAATCAGAACTGGAAGGAGGGAAGCAACAACAAGGCTTCTAGCTACTTAGGAGCAGAGTGTCCCTGAGACAGGTGTAAATAATATTTCCGTTGCAGTATCACAGCGAGGACGGACATCACACATCCCACTGACAGCAGCGCGACTGCAGGGACATAATAATTTCTTACACCCTTCTCCGAGTTCATCGTCAGCCGAAGACCTGGTTGAATGCAAAGACATAATGCGTTATTCAAATGATTCTAAAATTGCATCCTCTCATTTATCTGCCAACTAAAACCTCCTATTGAAAGTTTTATTGATGCTTTAAAATAGGTCAAAAACTCAGTGCCCAGAGGAGGCAGAATATACAAGGCCTGAGCCCTTCGTCAAGGCTTGAGAAAAAAGTTGGCAGGTGCCTGATTAAAAAGGTGGGGGGAAGGGGTGGGCGAGGGGGAGGAGCACAGGACAACAGGTAAGTGGTGGACATAGTTGGGAGGACAGGAGAGGATAAAAGACACTAATTGATCATGGGACTGTGAATGAAGAGCTGGAGGAAAGGAGAGAGGGATAGGGAGCGAGATTCATGGGGAGGGGGGGTTCTAACAGAATCAGGAGAAGTCGCTGTTGAAACCATCTGCTTGGAGGGAGCCCAGATGGACGATGAGGTGCTGTTCCTCCAATGTGTGGGCGGTCTCAATCTGGCAGGGCATGGGTCCACGGACAGACATGTCGGGCAAGGGAGTGGGACGGGGGGAATTGAAATGCCTCATCAGTGTTGACTGAAGACAAAAGCCGTTGAGCAAGAAAGTCTAGCGGATGCTGGGGTCGAGCAACACATAACAGCTCTGGAGAAACTCAGCAGGTCACGCAGCTTCCACAGGAATAAACGGGTGCCCTGTGTATGGGGCCGGGCCCTCCGTACATTGTAGGTAAAACAGGGGGACGCCTGAGTGAAAAGGTGGGGGTGGAGGAGGCAGGGGGAGAGGAGGGAGGAAGGGGCAGGGGGAGGAGCACAGGCCAACAGGTACGAGGTGGATGCAGGTGGGAGGGGAGAAGTGATGGGGTGGGAGAAGGTAGCTCTCTAGTAGGAGAAGAGGGCAAGGAGAGAGAGAGAGCCCTGGGGAGGGGTTTCATGGAAAATGGAGATGGTGCCCGATTGGAGGGCGCCCAGACTAAAGATGAGGTGTTGTTTCTTCAACTTGCGGGTGACCTTGGTTTGGCAGGGCCTGGACAGACATATCAATGTGGGAGTGGGAAAGGGAATTAGGACAATATTGGATATGATGAATCTTCTAATTCTTTCCAGATGTAATTCATCCAAATCTTCAATAGGCCAATGGATTAGCAACTGGATAACCCATGAGATGTCTCCCTGTGAACTTTCTGGGCGCCACTCCAACACTCCTTTTAAACATTTAAATTTAGCCATACGGCACGGTAACAGGCCCTTTTGGCCCATGAGTCCTTGCTGCCCAATTGTGCCCCATTGACCAACACCCCTGGTACGTTTTGAACAGTGGGAGGAAACTGGAGCCCTCGGGGAAAACCCACACAGACATTGAGAGAACAAACAAACTCCTTACAGGCTGCGCGAGATTCGAACTCAGGTCCCAATCGCTGGCACTGTGGCAGTATTGCGCTAACCGCTATGCAAATTGAGCGTTGTGGACAAACTGAGAGATCTTGGGCTACATGTCCATAGGAACATTTAAAAACCTGCTGCTCAGCTAGATAGTGTTGCTGAAGCATAATCTGTGGTGGCCTTCATTAACCGTGCGATCAGAGTCAAGAGCCGCGAGGTAATGTTACAGCTACATTGGTTTTTACCAAAGGGTCTGTGTCCAAGATGACAGAGCCTGTGCTGGGCAGCGAACCAGGAGTGGAGCAGCAAACTGGCGCAGGGTACCAAAACTGGGGAGAACAACTCCTCCCCTAACCCCGCCACGCTTGAAAAGGAGAAGCAGAGGAGACAACTCCACAGGACGGTGACTGTGGGACCAGCAAGGGGCTCAGCACTGAAGGGTTAGGGTTAGGGCTGTTAGAGACTGGATTATGGCAACCGGGTATCAGAACTGGGATTCTATAGAGTTCTGGGGGCAAGAAGGGCTCAGGAAAGGCCTCGGGTGCTGAAGGCTTCTTGATCAGAGGTTGGGAGCTGGAGCTCAGGTGGCCAATGGATCAAACAGGGGTCCGTGCGGCAGCGGAGGCCGCGGGAGGCGAATCCGCGGACACTCAATGTTTCTGAGGGGGACTCTCGTTTGCTTCTCTTTCTCTGACTGTAATTTCTGCTGAGGGCGAATCTTTATCTGCCTTATGGAAGACTAAATACTATTCTGTGTCATGTTACGTCTGCAGCCAGGTTACAGCGCCAGCAACCCAGGTTCGAATCTGGCGCCATCTATAAGGTATCTGTACGTATCTGTGTGGGTTTCCTCTGGGGGCTCCAGCTTCCTCCCTCCTTTCAAAACGTACCGGGATGCACACGCTCGCGATCTCACCGTAACTTGAAACAGGTGGTGATAAACTCGATCTTGAGTGAAAGGAGACGCAAGAGGACCCACCTTCCAGGTTGCTGGGGAAAACCAGAGGGCCCTGTGCGAGACGGGATGGCTCGCCTCTGGGGACCCATGTGTTGAGGCCCCGCCTGCTCCGCGAAGGGAGACAACCCTGGGTACACCGGTTCGGAGACGACGTCCTGTGGCAGATCACCACCTCGCAGACGATGAAAACCTGGGAGTGGCCCTCAAACTTGAACACATGGAAGCTGAACCGCTCCTTCCTTGGGTCATGTGACAGGAAATATTTGAAGGTCGAGTCTTTGGGACAACTGGGGAAAAAATGAAGAACAAAATGGCAACGTAAATGTCATTACAGCATTTCATAGAACATTACAGAACAGTACAGACCTTTCGGCCCACGATGTGCTGAGTCATATATACTTTAAACAAACTAAACCCTCCTACTTCATAACCTCTAATTTTCATTCATCCACAACCCTCTGCGTAAAAAACTTATTCCTGACATCTCCCTGAAATCTCCTCCCCTTCAATTTGTACAGATATCCTCTGGTGTTTGCTATACCTGCCCTGGGAAACAGGAGCTGGTTGTCCACCTTATCCATGCCTTTCATAATCTTGTTGACCTCTATTGTCACCTCTCGTCCTTCAATGCTTCAAAGAGAAAAGTCCCGGCTTTGCTCATCTGGCTTCATAAGACTTGTTTCCTAATCCAGGCAACATCCTGGTCAGTCTCCTCTGCCCCCTCTCCATCGCTTCCACATCCTTCCTGTAATGAGGTGACCAGAACTGAACAGAATACTCCTAAGTGGGGTCTCACCAGAGATTAATAGAGCTGCAACATCACCTCACGGCTCCTGAATTCAATCCCCCGACTAATGAAGCCCAGCATCCCAGAAGCCTTCTTAACTACGCTATCCACCTGCACAGCAAGATTTCCACCCCAAGGTCCCTCTGTTACTCCACACTGGCCCATTAACCCTGCACTCAGGCTTCTGGTTTGACCTTCCAAAATGCATCACCTCACGCTTATCCGGATTGAACTCCATCCGCCACTTTTCCAACTCTGCATCCTGTCTCTATCCCATTGTACCCTACGATAGCCTTCAACATTATTCACAAATGCATTTAGATGGGTTCACGAGTAGGGAGGTGCATTGCAGACAATAGATAATCAGATGATATATCACAGAGCATAGGCAGGACTTTCCACTGCTCATATGAAGTCTACTTCTTCACGGATATTGATACAGAGGGACAAACAGAAGATGGGATTACATCCTTGAAATCTACATCTAGACCTGTATTACAATAGTTGCATATTAGGATGTTAGTTTGTTCTAATTTGAAAAAGAATGCGTCAATAACCAATATCCTTGATTATGGACAAGGCCATAGGACCCTAGACCATTACAGCACAGAAAACAGGCCCTTGACCCTTCTAGTCTGTGCCGAACTGTTACTCTGTCTCATCCCAATGACCTACACCCAGCGCATATCCCTCCATACCCCTCCCATCCATGAACCTGTTCAGACTTTTCGGAAATGTGAAAATTGAGCCCGTGTTCACCGCTCCAGCTGCCAGATCCCACCACTTTCTGTGCAAGGATCGACCTGATGTTGCCCCTAAACCTTCCCCCTGTTACTGTGCTGCAACTCCAAACGCTGTCTCCCCTCCCCCCCCCCACCAGTGATCAAGGGGCTGAGCGGTTAGTGTGGTGGTCAGCCCAGCACCATTGCAGCACCAGCGGCTGGAGTTCGAATCCGGCGCTGTCCATAAGGAGTTTTTGGCCATTCTTTCCATGTCCGCCTGGGTTCCCTCCAGACGCTCCGGTTTCCTCCTACTGGGGTTGTAGGCTGATTGGGTGACATGGGCTTGTGAGCCGAATGGGCCTGTCACCGTGCTGTATGTCTAAAATCAACTCACTAGCCCAATTCTATTTCAATGCGTCATTGAAAGCATCCTGTCTGGGTGTTGGACCAAGGTGCCAAATTATGAGGGGGTATTGTGACAGAGTATTTGGAGGTGGTTTGGGAGGATTGTTACAGCTTGCACACCAAACATTTTAAAAACACAAAATTTTTGCAGAGTGCTATTTTGCAAAAGGCAACATGTGATCTTTACAGGCAGAAGCAGAACAGCTTGGCTCTCAGAGAGGGAGAGAGGAGAGAGACAGAGGGACAAGTTGGCAAACTTTGGAAGACTGCATGGTCAAAGGAGAAGGCGAGCTGTCTGAAAGGTGACCTGAAAGAAAGAGGTTATCATCTGGAGAACCCTGAAGGGGTCAAGTTTCATCAGCAAGACTGATTAAGAAGGAATCAGGTGCGGATGTCCTGGAACAAAAGGAATCTCTCTCTGAAGACCGACAAGAACCCAACTGAGTGGTAACCATTTGCCTGTTAAGCACCAAAGCCTGGTGAAGTTTGTTAATGCTAACTTTTGTGCACAGTACGAGAATTACCTGCAACCAGTGACACTGGACTGTGAACCAAAGAACTTTTCTACACTTATATACACATTACACACATGTGCGCTTAGAATTAGAGGGGGGTTAAGTAGGTTAAGTAAGTTGATAGTAATAAGTTAAATTTTGGTTCTGTTTTCATGTTCAAAAATAATTAAAAGCAACTTTTGTTTAAGTAACCCTTTGTCATGTTGCTGCTGGGTTTTGGGGTCCTCTGGACTCCATAACAGTAGGTGTTTTTTTCTCACTGAGGTTGGGAGGGACACAGTTAGGGGTGAAAGGTAAGATGTTCAAAGGGAGGATCTTCTTCACACAGAGAGTGGTGGGGGTGTGGAACGAGCCGCCAGCTGAAGTGGCACATGTGAACTCCATTTTGACATTTAAGAAACGTTTGGACAGGTACATGGAGGGGAGGGGTATGGACTGGGTGCAGGACAGTGGGACTAGGAATTATAATAGTTCAGCACAGACTAGAAGGGCCGAAGGGCCTGTTTCTCTGCTGTAATGTTCTATGGCTCCAGCTGTAACTGCTGAAAAAAAGGTTAATTTCAGCCATAAAATGCAGAGGATTTCTCTGTTTGATCTTCTCCAATAACACTGGACAATAAAGATTTTGCTTCCTGAACACTTTTGGGAGTATTTTATGGATTTTGGGCCGCTGATCTTGAAGATCCCATCACCTACCATTTTTTAGATATAAACTATTTTTCTGATTTCCTGTTATATTTGAAGTCTACGTCAAGCAGACAAAACCACGATGTGCAACGCGTCATTGAAAATTCATTTCCAGCATTCGCACTTGGACGCCTTCCCAGCTGATTTTGGTGCCATCAGTGACGGACACAGTGAAAGGTTTCACCAGGACATTGTGACCATGGAAAAGCGGTATCAGGGCAACTGGAATCTATCAACGCTGGCCGACTATTGTTGGACACTGACAAAAGAGGCATCAGATGCTGAGTACAAACGAAAATCAGTGGCAAAAGATTTTGAGGTCCGTTGATCTCTCAGTGTCGTTATACATGCTACATTCAATAAAAGTTAATTTAATGTTTCTCCAACATCCTACATGATCCAAACATCAGTTTGAAGTCATCTATCATGGTCCCCATTTTTTTTGTCAGGAAGCAAGCCTTTTGAAAAACGTAGTTGTCCAGTGTAATTCATGCTAATTTTGATGTCGTGTACAGTATATGCAAATACAATTGAGAGTGTATAATCATGGCTTAGTCTCTAACCACAAATAAAAATTGCTTTGAGCCTGAATCAAAGGCTCCATTTGTAATATTTAATAGAACTGCTACTAATGCCATTGTACCTCTTTAATCCAGCAACGTTTGGAGCTGGCCAGACCACAGAAAATGCTGAAAATCAGAAAGTGACCACGAAGGGAACCCCCGATGTAAGCATATCAAAGGTAGAACAAAGCTTAAAACAAGAGATAATACTGTGGGGCAGCACAGTTAGTCTTGCAGTGAGCACCACACCTTTACAGCGCCGGAGATCGGGATGTAAGTACAAACTCCTGACAGACAGTGTGACACTTGAACTCCCAGCCCCGATCACTGGCACTGTAAAGGTCGAATCTACCGCCATTAATACAAACTCCTGACAGACATCGTGGATCTCGAACCCCCAGTCCCAAGCAACCCTCAACCTTTACAGCACCAGCAATCGGGACGGGGTTCAAGTCCCACACTGTCTGTCAGGAGTTTGTACAAACGGCAGCAGATTCAAAACGTGCCAGACCACAGGTGTTGCCAGACCACAGAGTGCTGGATAATTGAGGTTCAACCTGTAAATCTATACCGCTATTAATGGACAGGCATACCCCTTGATAATATTTACAGCAATTACCCATTTTCTATGATGGTGTACCGCAAGTGATTCTGGCTCAGGGCTGGCACTGAGATGCAATTCTCGGTAAAAATTTGCACTCCGCTATCGTTGGTGTCCGCCTCCATCTCCAGGTACAGGGTTCGGTTCAGCGCGGTTTTGTAAGGGAAGTCAAAGACTGGGCTGTCGAAGGATGGCGAGTTGTGCAAGGTAAAAGATATATTGTAGTGTCCCTGATGCAACACGTAATTGGAATGAGGCACAAACCCCAAAGTGATGTTCTCAGTTGTCGACATCTCGCACATTAACTTGATTTTCAGGCGGTGAATCGGAGTGCGAGGGGCGGTTCCATAAATCGTATTCACATACACTATCTTCCCGGTCTCATTCTGGAAACAAATAAGGCAGTACAGTAAAATTCCTGCTATCAAGCACCTATGGGAATTGATAGATGCCGGATGAGTAAATTTTCCGGTTGCTTGAGGCCCAGCTTTACTGTATTATGATAAAATCATCAGAATTAATAGATTGGGTGAACGCAGAGACTCTTTTGCCCAGAGTAGGGGAATCAGTAACCAGAGGTCATAGGTTGCAAGTGGGGGGTGAAGGGGGAGAGATACAACAGCAACCTGAAGGGTAACCATTTTCCACAGAGGGTGGTGAGTGTATGGAATGGGCTGCCAGAGGTGGTGGTTCAGGGAGGTGCACAAGGAGAACATTTGGATGGTTATGTTGGATATGATAATTTTAGATGGAGGGAAATGGGCCAAATGCAGACAGGTGGGAACAGTGTGTGTGTGTGTGTGTGTGTGTGTGTGTGTGTGTGTGTGTGTGTGTGTGTGTGTGTGTGTGTGTGTGTGTGTGTGTGTGTGTGTGTGTGTGTGTGTGTGTGTGATCAGTGCAGGCGAGATGGGTCGAAGGTCCAATTTCCAATGCTCTAGCCCTCTGCCATACTTTTACCCACAACAGTACAGCACAACCACAGGCCCTTCACCCCACATGGTAGAGGTGTCAAGGACGAGGCCATAACTTCAGGATTGAAGGGCGCCCAATTAGAAAAGAGATGTCGGGTGAATTGTTTTAGCCAGAGACTGGTCGACATCTGGAATTTGCTACCGTGGGCAGCTGTGGATGCCAGGTCAATGGGTGAATTTAGGAGAGACTGGTAGGTATCTGAATAGTCAGGGTATCTTAATGCAGGGGAGTGGGGCTGAGTGGGAGAATGGATCAGCTCATAGAACATTACAGGCCCTTCAGCCCACAATGTCATACCAACCTATATAGGCCCGAATATAAACTAAACCCTCCCTAATGAATAACCATCTATTTTTCTTCCATCCACCTGTCTGTCCAAGAGTTTCTTAAATGCCCCTGTTGTTCCAGCCTCCACCACCATCCCTGGCAATACATTCCAGTCCCCCACAACTCTCTGTGTAATAAACCTTCTGCTGACTTCTTCCCTAAACTTTCCTCCCTTCAACAGATGTCCTCTGGGGTTTGCTTCTCCTGCCTTGGGAAACAGGTCCTGGCTTCCCACCTTATCATAATCTTGTGGACCTCTGTCAAGTCTTCTCTCATCCTTCTACACTCCAAAGTGAAAACTCCCAGCTCTGCTCACTCATTAGACATAGGGCAGCATACTCTCTTGCACAGTGAACATAGACGCTGAGGTCAACAACTGGATTGCCAAAGCTAGTGCCGCCTTTGGGAGACTCTGTGAGAACGTCTGGGAGCGGAGAGGACTCAGCCTAACCTCCAAGCTGAAGGTCTACTGTGCAGTGGTCCTTACCACCCTCCTTTATGCCAGCGAGACCTGGACTGTCTACAGCAGATACGCCAAACAGCTCAACTCGTTTCACCTGAGCTGTCTCCGCAGACTCCTCCACATCAGGAGGCAGGACAAAGTCCCCGACACGGAAATCCTGGAACGTGCTGGGCTCTGCAGCATCTACACCCTCCTGCTGAAAGCCCAAGCCAGGTGGGCTGGACATGTGGTCAGAATGCCAGATAGCCGATTGCCTAAGAAGCTGCTGTACGGAGAACTCAGTCGGGGAGTGGGGGGAAGAAGAAATGTTACAAAGACTGCCTCATAGCATCCCTCAAAGACCTGGGGCATTGACATCAACATGTGGGAGATGCTTGCTCTCGACCATCCAGCTTGGTGCAGCAAGATTACCGCAGGATCCCGTGCAGCTGAAGTCAGGCGTATCATTGAGGTGCAACAAAAGTGTGCTGTGCCCCAGCAGCATCCACTGCCACGACGGCACCCACCCACTTGTGTCCCACATGTGAGTGAGCCATCAGGGCCTAGATTGTCCTCACCAGTCATTTCCGGACCCACAGCCACCAATCTCCCGCTTGATTTTGAAGTCGACTGCACAGGACGAACAACACCACACAAACAACAGCACAACATTGTTTCCAATCCAGGCAACATCCTGGTCAATCTCCTCTGCACCCTCCCAATAACTTCCACATCCTTCCTGTAATGAGGTGATCAGAACTGAACACAATATTCAAAGTGTGGTCTCACCAGAGATTTGTAGAGCTGCAACATGACCTCATGCCTTCTGAATTCAATCCCCCAACTACTGAAGCCCAGCATCCCATAGGCCTTCTTAATGATCCTATCAACCTGTGCAGCGACCTGGAGAGATATCTGGATTTTCACCCCAAGGTCCCTTTGTTCTTCCATGCTGTAAAGTATCCTACCATTAATCAGAGGACATATGTACCAGATGAAGGAGGAAAGTTTAGGGGAGACACCAGGGGTAGGTTATTACACGAGACTTGGTGGAGGCTGGAACAATAGATGCACTTAAGACACTCTTAGGAACGTGGATGAAAAAAAATGAGAGGGTTATGAGGTAGGGTGGGGGGGGTTTAGTATTATTTTGTAGGTATTTACAGGTTGGCACAACATTGTGAGATGAGTGGTCTGTACTGTGATCTAATGTTCTAAGTACTCTGTTTGGCATTTCTGGCCGCTACCCTCCATCAAGTCTTGAAATGTTCAACCATTCTTTTTGTCCCACTGACGCTGCTTGTCCCCCACTGGGTTCCTCCAGTAGATCAGGTTTCGCTTTCACTGCAGGTTCCAGCATCTACCTTTCTCATGCACCTCCCCTCTGTCCGCATTGTCCAATTCCTGATCTGGTCTGATTTCCTTCCCACCACCCACCCCCCCAACCCGCTGGACCTTTCAGTCCAGAGTCAGTGGGTGTGGTGGAAGGGGGTGGGTGGGGGGGGAGTTCGAGATATACGTACAACAATCGTTGTCCCACAGCCATCAAACGGGGCTCGGATGAAGACCCAGTCCTCGTCTTTCGGTTCTGCATGGCAGGTTGGGTCGACGAGATGAACGTCGGACGTGGACAGAGCTGCCCTTGTGAGAGCCCAGGTTGGTAAGGTGAAGATCGCGGCTTGGGTCAGACAAGTCAAGGCACCCCAATCCCCCTCATCTGGAAACAAAGTCATCAGTTTATTTTTTAACAGCATGTTCCAGAGGGGAAGTCTAAGATTTGTAAAGTGCGGAAACGACCCCTTTACTCGGAGGAGGTAACCGTGGCAGGAGAGGAATCTTCCTAATCTCACAAAGAACTCTGGGATAAAGATGGACATCATGGTCGATTCTAGTTGTGAAGTGGCAGATCTATTTCTGTTGTGGACAAATAAAAATGCAAATCCCATTCCAGACATAATTTTTGTGGATGGCTGAACTATTGCCTCACAGTGCCGGTGACTCAAGTTCGATGCCGACCTTGGCTGCTGTCTGTGTGGTGTTCGCCCGTCCTCCAGCTCCCCACTCCTTTCCCTTTCTTCTCTTATCCAAGAGCCACCCCTCTATGATCTCTTACCAGTGCTCCTCCCCTTGCCCCCTCCCTCCCTCCTCTCCTTCCTCCCCCAACCACAGATGGCTCCAGTTTCCTACCATGTCTCCTGGCCAGGACGAGGGGGCTGGGGGATCTTTACTCTTTGGAGCAAATGATGAGGGAGGAATGGGAGATTATGAAGGGCTTAAATAGGGCAGACAGCAGCAAAACAGCAAATACAGCAGGACACCTGTATGAGGTGAGTGGAGGTGAGCTGAGGGGAGATGTCAGAGGTGTGTTTTTTATACAGAGAGTGGTGGGGGCCTGGAATGCATTTCCAGGGGTGGTGGTGGAGGCTGGTGTAACAGGGGCATTCAAAAGACTCTTAGACAGGTACACAGATGCAAGTTAAATAGAGGTGTGAGGTTGGAAGGATTAGGTTGTTGAGGGGTAGGTTTACAAAGATCAGCACAACATTGTGGGCTGAAGGGCCTGTACTGTATTGTAATGTTCTGTTTACAGAAGAGCGAGATCTAATCTCCTTATACAAACAATTCTCATCCAAGGAGAAAGTCAATATAAAAAAATAACAATTTACAGTACGGAAACAGGCCATATTGGCCCTTCTAGTCGGCACCAATTTACGTGAAACTCCACTAGTTCCACCTACCCACTCCCATGCCCATAACCCTTCAAACCCCTCACATCCCTGTACTCATCCAACCTCCTCTTAAATGACAGAATTGACCCTGCCGCAACTACCTCTTCCGGAAGGTCATTCCACTCAGCCACCACTCTCTGAGTGAAGAAGCTTCCTCTGAGATTACTCCTAAAGTTTTGCCCCCTAACCCTTAACTTATGACCCCTTGTTCCTATCTCCCCTACCCTCAGGGGAAAGAGCCTATTCACATCTACTTTATCTATTCCCTTCATAATTTTAAATACCTTTATCAAATCCCACCCCCCTCAACCTTCTACGCTCCAATAAATAAAGGCCCAGTCTACTCAATCTTTCTCCGTATTCAAGATACTGTAATTCAGGCAACATTTTTGTAAACCTTCTTTGCACCCTCTCTACCTTATTGATATCCTTCCTATAATTTGGAGACCAGAACTGCACACAATACTCCAAACTTGGCCTCACCAATGCCTTAAACAGTCTCAATATCACCTCCCAGCTTCTATATTCTATGCTATGATTTATAAAGGCCAGCATACCAAAAGCCTTCTTCACCACCCAATCTACATGGGAATCCACCTTCAAGGAACGCTGAACCATTATTCCAAGATCCCTATGTTCCTCTGCATTCCTCAATACCCTCCCCTTCACTGCATATGCCCCAGTTTGGTTATTCTTCCCAAAATGAAGCACCTCATACTTATCTACATTAAATTCCATCTGCCACCTTTCAGCCCACTTTTCCAAACAGTCCAAATCCTTCTATAGTCCATGTAAACCCTGTCAAAGGCACTCAAAGGGTCAATATAAGGGATAAATTCCTTGTGAGGATTTGGCGTTGAAGTGTTTATAATCCTCATTTAATAATTAAGAGTTTATTGTCATATACATAAGTACAATCTACACATGGTCTGGAATTCCTGCTTGCAAAATGAACGGACAAGCAAGAAGTACAAATGATATTTCTGCACGAGTGCAAAAAGGGTAATACATACAAAAGGAGAAATGTATCTCTATCAGAGAAATTTTCCTCCATCCAACACTATTGGCATAATGAAGAAGCACGTCAGCACCTAAAGGAGTTTGTGGAGGTTTGGCGTGACATCAAAAACTCTGGAAAATTGGAGGAGGAGTCACGTGATGGAGTAGTGGCCGGACGGTGAACTCCAGCCCTCTCCAGAAAAGTCAGAAAAAACAAAGCAAAACACAAAGGCACAGAAATAAAAATCAAAGTAAAGTGAATATAAAGGTGGAAAGAAGATGGTGACGAAAAAAGAAAAGTCGAAACCAACGGTAAGAAGAGAGGAAGAGAAGACAACGGAAGATGAAGGAAAAGGCCTTACCTGTTCGAAGAGGCCCGCAGTGGAGAGAGAAACCCGCTCCTTCAGGTCGGTAGAATATTGACTACAAAAATGGCTCGCTGAGCCGAGTAAAAGTGCGCAACTGCGCATGAAAAAAAACACACCGACGGGAGGGGTGACCAGCTGGGGAGTCGATCTCCACAGCCGGCAACGACAGCTGCAGAACACCTGCAGCAAGAGGAGAACATAGAAGACAACGAAAACAAGAAAGAAGAGAAGAAAAGGGCAACAAAGAAACAACAGATGGCCAACCCAGAGGAAGAAGAAGAGGAAGAGGAAGAGTACAGTGAAATAGAAGAAGAAGGGAAAGGCAAGATAAAGGATATACTTTCTCTTA
This sequence comes from Narcine bancroftii, assembly GCF_036971445.1. Taxonomy (NCBI): domain Eukaryota; kingdom Metazoa; phylum Chordata; class Chondrichthyes; order Torpediniformes; family Narcinidae; genus Narcine; species Narcine bancroftii. The sequence continues at coordinate 189,693,511 of NC_091470.1, forward strand.
TTAAAGAATACATGGAGTCATTTAAAGAATGGCAAACACAGGAATTTAATGATTTAAGAAGAAGAATAAACAACACAGAAGAGAAAATGAATAAAATAGATATGACCTTAACAGAAATGGGAAAGAAAATGGACAAGATGGAAGAGCGGGAAGCAGCAGTAGAAATGGAGGTAGAGGACTTAAAAAAGAAATTAGAGGAATCTAATAAAAAAGTTATAGAGACACAAGAACTGTTAGCTCAGAAAATAGATATAATGGAAAATTATAACAGAAGAAATAACATAAAGATAGTGGGCCTTAAGGAAGATGAAGAAGACAAGAATATGAGAGAGTTTATAAAAGATTGGATCCCTAGGATCCTAGGATGTCCAGAACTACAGCAAGAAATGGAAATAGAAAGGGCACATAGAGCATTGGCCTTTAAACCACAACCACAACAAAAGCCAAGATCTGTTTTAGTAAAATTCCTAAGATATACTACAAGAGAAAAGGCACTGGAGAAAACAATGGAAAAAGTAAGAGAGGACAATAAGCCACTGGAGTACAAAGGGCAAAAAATCTTCATTTATCCAGATATAAGTTTTGAACTCCTGAAGAAGAGAAAGGAGTTCAATACAGCAAAGGCGATTTTATGAAAGAAAGGGTATAAATTTATACTGAAGCATCCTGCGGTATTGAAAATATTTATTCCAGGACAACAAAACAAACTATTCTCGGATCCAGAGGAAGCACGAAAATTTGCAGAACAATTACAAAATAGACTGAGAGATGAAGACGTGTAACGAGAGTACAAAAGACTGCAAACTAAAAAGACATAAGTTTTGAACTCCTGAAGAGGAGGAAGGAGTTCAAAACATCGTAAACGATCCTATGGAAAAAAAAACTATTCTCGGATCCAGAGGAAGCAAGGAAATTTGCAGAACAACTACAAAACAAACAGAGAGATGAAGACATGTAATAAGAGTAAAAATTACTACGATTTATATGTATGTGGGTAAAGAGGTAGATGTGTGTATATGTATAATGTGCAGACATGAATGTATCCGTATTTAGAAGAAAATATAGATAGTATAGACAAGAATTAATAAGGGAAGGAAAAGGAATAGAGGGAATAAGGAGGGAATTAAAAGAGTGACCTTTGTCACATATGAAAAGTGAAATCTTTTCTGAGGGGGCTGGGTGGGGGGGTGTTACGGTCACTGCAAAATCAGCTGACGCTTGCGAGTGAATTCGCAAATCCAAATGGAGAGGGGAGATGTGGTTGTCCGACAAGAGATAAAGGACAACTCAGGAGGGGAAGGGGGGATTGGGGCTAAAGAAGTTTTAAATAGGAGAATAAGGAAAATGTTTGATGTTTTAGGAATGTTGTCTTATAAAGGATTCAAAACAAGAAAACAGAAATGGATAAGAAGGAAAGGTAATGATGGAGAAACGGAAAGGGAAGATAAACAAAGTATAAAATGGCTACGTTGAATTATATGACTTTAAATATTAATGGAATACATAACCAAATTAAAAGGAAGAAACTGCTAAATTTATTGAAAGAAGAAAAACTTGATATAGCATTTGTGCAAGAAACACATTTAACTGAATTGGAGCATAAGAAATTAAAGAGAGATTGGGTAGGACACGTAACAGCAGCATCGTATAATTCAAAAGCTAGAGGAGTAGCTATATTAATTAGTAAAAATGTGCCATTTAAAATAGAAGAGGAAATAATAGATCCAGCAGGGAGATATGTAATGATAAAATGTCAGATATATTCGGAGTTTTGGAATCTTTGGCTTGGCTTCGCGGACGAAGATTTATGGAGGGGGGTAAAAAGTCCACGTCAGCTGCAGGCTCGTTTGTGGCTGACAAGTCCTATGCGGGACAGGCAGACACGATTGCAGCGGTTGCAAGGGAAAATTGGTTGGTTGGGGTTGGGTGTTGGGTTTTTCCTCCTTTGCCTTTTGTCAGTGAGGTGGGCTCTGCGGTCTTCTTCAAAGGAGGTTGCTGCCCGCCAAACTGTGAGGCGCCAAGATACACGGTTTGAGGCGTTATCAGCCCACTGGCGGTGGTCAATGTGGCAGACACCAAGAGATTTCTTTAGGCAGTCCTTGTACCTTTTCTTTGGTGCACCTCTGTCACGGTGGCCGGTGGAGAGCTCGCCATATAACATGATCTTGGGAAGGCGATGGTCCTCCATTCTGGAGACGTGACCCATCCAGCGCAGCTGGATCTTCAGCAGCGTGGACTCGATGCTGTCGACCTCTGCCATCTCGAGTACTTCGACGTTAGGGGTGTAAGCGCTCCAATGGATGTTGAGGATGGAGCGGAGACAACGCTGGTGGAAGCGTTCTAGGAGCCGTAGGTGGTGCCGGTAGAGGACCCATGATTCGGAGCCGAACAGGAGTGTGGGTATGACAACGGCTCTGTATACGCTTATCTTTGTGAGGTTTTTCAGTTGGTTGTTTTTCCAGACTCTTTTGTGTAGTCTTCCAAAGGCACTATTTGCCTTGGCGAGTCTGTTGTCTATCTCATTGTCGATCCTTGCATCTGATGAAATGGTGCAGCCGAGATAGGTAAACTGGTTGACCGTTTTGAGTTTTGTGTGCCCGATGGAGATGTGGGGGGGCTGGTAGTCATGGTGGGGAGCTGGCTGATGGAGGACCTCAGTTTTCTTCATGCTGACTTCCACGCCAAATATTTTGGCAGTTTCCGCAAAGCAGGACGTCAAGCGCTGAAGAGCTGGCTCTGAATGGGCAACTAAAGCGGCATCATCTGCAAAGAGTAGTTCTCGGACAAGTTTCTCTTGTGTCTTGGTGTGAGCTTGCAGGCGCCTCAGATTGAAGAGACTGCCATCCGTGCGGTACCGGATGTAAACAGCATCTTCATTGTTGGGGTCTTTCATGGCTTGGTTCAGCATCATGCTGAAGAAGATTGAAAAGAGGGTTGGTGCGAGAACACAGCCCTGCTTCACGCCATTGTTAATGGAGAAGGGTTCAGAGAGCTCATTGCTGTATCTGACCTGACCTTGTTGGTTTTCGTGCAGTTGGATAATCATGTTGAGGAACTTTGGGGGACATCCGATGCGCTCTAGTATTTGCCAAAGCCCTTTGTAGATTTTTGGAATCTACTCAATGTATATTCACCTAATGAAGAAGATCAAAAGTTTATGCAAGATATCTTTTTGAAGATAGCAGATACGCAAGGGAACATATTAATAGGAGGGGATTTCTACCTGAATTTGGATTCAAATATGGACAAAACTGGGGAAAAAAATTAACAGAAAGAACAAAGTAACCAAATTTATAATTAAATCGATGGAAGAAATGCAACTTTTGGATATATGGAGGAAACAACACCCAAAGGAAAAGGAATATTCATATTACTCGGCTAGACATAAAACATACTCAAGAATAGATCTATTTTTGTTATCAGCTAGTATGCAAGATAGAGTAAGAAAAACAGAATATAAAGCTAGAATACTATCGGACCATTCACCCTTAATATTGACAGTAAAGCTAGAGGACATCCCTCCAAGAATGTATAGATGGAGATTAAACCCCATGTTACTTAAAGGGCAGGATTTTAGAGAATTTATTGAAAAACAAATAAAAATGTATTTTGAAATAAATACGGAATCAGTGGAAGATAAGTTTATACTATGGGATGCAATGAAAGCGTTCATTAGAGGGCAAATAATAAGTTATGTAACCAAGATGAAGAAGGACTATAATCAGGAAACAGAGCAGTTGGAAAGGGAAATAGTAAATATAGAAAAAAAATTAACAATGAAGGAAGATACAACTAAAAGAAGAGAATTGGCGGATAAAAAAATAAAATATGAAACACTACAAACATATAAGGTGGAGAAGAATATAATGAAGACAAAACAGAAATATTATGAACTGGGTGAAAAAATGCACAAAATCCTAGCATGGCAGCTTAAGACAGAACAAACTAAGAAAATGGTATTGGCATCATTGAAAAAAGACAAACAAATTACATATAATCCAAAAGAAATTAAGGAAAACTTTAGAGAATTCTATGAACAATTATACCGAACTGAAAACGAAGGGAAAGAAGGGAAAATAGATGAATTTCTGACTAAAATTGAACTACCAAAACTACAAATAGAGGAACAAAATAAATTAACAGAGCCATTTGGAATAGTAGAAATACAAGAGATAATAAAAAATTTACCAAATAATAAGACACCAGGAGAGGATGGATTCCCAATAGAATTCTACAAAACATTTAAAGACTTATTAATTCCGCCCCTCCTGGAAGTAATCAACCAGATTGATAAAACGCAAAGCTTACCAGATTCATGTAAAACAGCAATAATTACAGTAACACTAAAGCAAGGGAAAGATCCACTCACACCAGCGTCATATAGACCAATATCTTTACTTAACACAGATTATAAGATAATAGCTAAATTATTAGCAAACAGATTAGCAGAGTATGTACCGAAAATGGTAAATCTAGACCAAACTGGATTTATCAAAAAAAGACGCACAACAGACAATATTTGTAAATTTATTAACTTAATTCATGCAGTAGAAGGGAATAAAGCACCAACAGTAGCAGTTGCTTTAGACGCAGAGAAGGCCTTTGACAGAGTAGAATGGAATTATTTGTTCAAAGTATTGCAAAAATTCAGTTTACCGGAGAAGTATATTAATTGGATTAAAGCATTATATAAGGGACCATTAGCGAAAGTGACAGTAAATGGACGTATCAAAACAATTTAACTTAAGCAGGTCAACACGTCAGGGATGCCCACTATCAACTTTATTGTTTGCAGAATTGATAAGAACAGATAATAATATAAAAGGAATAAAAATAAAAGACAAGGAATATAAAATCAGTTTATTTGCGGATGATGTTATAGTGTACTTAACAGAACCAGAACTATCAATAAAAGAATTATATAAGAAATTGAAGGAATATGGAGAAGTGTCGGGTTACAAGATAAACGTAAATAAATGTGAAGTAATGCCTATGAATAATGCGGATTTCTCAAAATTTAAGAAGGAATCACCATTTAGATGGCAAATGCAAGCAATAAGATACCTAGGTGTACAAATAAACAAAAATCTCGGCCAACTATGTAAACTCAATTATTATCCACTAATGAAAAAAATTACAGGACGATTTAGAGCATTGGAAAGATTTACCACTAACACTAATAGGAAGGATAAACTGTATTAAAATGAACATTTTTCCAAGGATATTATACTTATTTCAGGCATTGCCAATACAACTGACAGAGAAATTCTTCAAGGCGTTAAAGAAAATAATAAGGAAATTTTTATGGAGAGGGGGGAAACCGAGGATAGCACTAGATAAATTAACAGAATGGTATAAACAAGGAGGCTTACAACTGCCAAACTTTAAAAATTATTATAGAGCCGCACAATTAAGATACCTATCAGATTTTTATCAAACAAGGGAAAAGCCAGATTGGACGAGATTAGAATTAGATAAAATAGGGGAAAAGATACCTGAACACATATTATATAAATGGGATGAAAAATTGGTACAACATAGAAGTTCTCCAGTATTACATCATCTCCTCAATATTTGGAAGAAGATTCATGTAGAAAGAAATAAAACAAATTATCAATTACCAAAACTAATATTGACGCAAAACAAGTTACTCCCTTTTACAATAGATAACCTTTCCTTTAGAGAATGGGGAAAAAAAGGGATTAAAAGAATAGAAAATTGTTTTTCAGGAAATAGATTCTTATCCTTTGAACAAATGAAAGATAAGTACAATATAACTGGAGATACAGCACTGGCATATTACCAATTGAGATCCTACTTGAAGGATAAATTAGGAAGCAGTTTGAGTTTGCCAGAGGGAAGTAACCTTGAATATGTGATTACAGATACAATGTTAATCAAAAGATTTATAACAAATATGTATATTAAACTGCAAGAAAAGGAGAATGAGGAAACAAATGGTAAAACTAAACAAAAATGGGAACAAGATTTAAATATAAAGATAAAAAAGGAAACATGGGAGAAGTTATGCTCCGGAACGATGAGAAATACAATAAATACGAGGTTACGTATGATACAATATAACTGGATACACAGGCTATACATTACACATCAAAAGTTAAATAAATGGGACCCAACAGTATCTGATAGATGTTTTCGATGTAAAAAAGAAATGGGAACAACAATTCATGCAATCTGGACATTTGAGAAAGTAGAAAAATTATGGGAAGATCTAAATCAGATATTAAATAAAATAACAGAAAACAATATACCAAAGAATCCAGAGATCTTCCTCCTAAGTAACATAAAAAATAAAGAATTTGGAATTGATTTGGAGGATGCACAAAAAAGATTTGTTAAGATAGCTCTAGCCGTAGCAAAAAAAATGTATTATGTCAACCTGGAAATTGGAAGATAATTTGAAAATACAACAATGGTATATAGAAATGAATAAATGTATTCCATTAGAAAAAATAACATATAGTTTAAGAAATAATATTGAAATATTCGAACAAATATGGGAGCCTTACATTAAATATAATAGCGAAAACCTACCGGGGACAATCATTACCTAAGTTAATGGAAGGAAAAGGAAATGAAAAGAATGGACTCAGTAGAAATTCTGGTGTATTTTTATTGAATGACAACATTGTCTGACTGGTTTAATGTATCCTAGATTGTATACCTTAAATGGACAAGAGGGGGGAGGTAGGGAGGGTGGGATGGGAGGAGGGAGGGGGGGGAGAAAATGGCACTGTATATGTGTGAAAAGGAAAAAGTGTGTACCATGGTTAATGTGATTTATGGTGTGAAAAATAAAAAATTTAAAAAAAAAACTCTGGAAAATTTCTACAGAGGTGTAGTGGGAAGTGTGCATCACGGTCTGGTATGGGGACACTAATACCCCTGAGTGTAAAGCCCTGAAAAAGGTAGTGGGCATAGCCTAGAGTGTCATAGACAAAACCCTCCCCATTGTCAAGAACATCTACAGGGAACTCTGCCTTCGGAGAGCAGCAGCGATCGACAAGGACCCACACCTCCCAGCCACATGTTCCATTCTCACTGCTGCCGGCAGGGAAAAGGTCTAGGTATAAGACTTCCCCCACCAGGTTCAAGAACAGCTACTACCCCTCCACCATCAAACCCCTCCACCATCAAACCCCTCAATGACAAACTCAATCAGGGACTCATTTAAGGACTCAAACTTTGGACATTATTTATTACTGGCATTTTACTGTTTTGCAGTTTGTTCCTTTTTTTAAATTTGTTTCAATGTGTACATTCAGTCATTTTTTTTCTTCACTGCCAGTAAGTAGTAATTGTGTCTCGTCCGCAGGAAAAAGAATCTCAGGGTTGTATTCAATTTCAAGTATGTACTCTGACAATAAATTTATAAATTTTAAATTTAGATATACAACACGATTACAGGCCCTTTTGGCCCATGACCCCATGCTGCCCAATTACACACAATTGACCTACTACCACAGCACGTTTTGAAGTGAGGGAAGAAACCGGAGCCCCCGGGAAAAACCCACACAGTCACGGAGAGAACGTACAAACTCCTTACAGACAGCACAGGATTTGAACCCCAGTTTCAATTGCTGGTGCTGTAATGGTGTTGCGCTAACCGCTACACTAAAATATTCACAGTTGCTTTCGATGTATGAATGTTACAGTAGTGCAGATGGATATTTGGTGGTCATGGAGAAGCCTTTTGGTTAGGATGGTAGGGGGAGGTTCAAGAGCCTGATAGCTGCTGGGGCAAAAATAACTGGTCTTTAGGCTTGAACTCCTTCTGCCTGAGAGAAGCTGTAGTGTCGCAGGTGGACAGGGTTGTAAAGAGAGCTTTTGGAATCTTAGCCTTTTTAAATCAAAGTATTGAGTACAGGAGTTGGGATGTTACATTGAAGTTGTTTAAGAGATTGGTGAGGCCACATTTGGAGCATTTTGTGCAGTTCCGGTCGCTTAACTATGGTAAGGTATCAATAAAATTGAGAGAGTGCAGTGAAACTTTACCAGGATGTTGCCAGGTCTTCAGGAGTTGAGTTACAGATAAAGATTAAACAGGTTAGGACTTTATTTCTTGGAGCAAAGAAGAATGAGGGGAGATTTGATCAAGGTTTACAAGATTATGAGAGGTAGAAACAGAGGGGATGCTGCGGCAGAGTATATAGATATGTTTTTGGGAGATAAATTGGGAAAGTTTGTTAGAGTAGGTCACATACAAACACTTTAAAACAGATCTTATTTGAAATACTGGAGCTCTGCCCCATGCTAGACATACTGGGGCCTCAAAGCTTTCACAAGAGCTTTGAAGAGTGCTCAAGTGACTTCACTAATGTATTGTTGTTTACCAAAGGAAACAGTTGAAATATCTTGTTGGAGCCGCCAAGTTTCTGGAAGAGAACTTGCTGTTCTAAGAGGGTCATGTGGTTTTGCAAGCAGAGAGAGTCAAACGGGTTTTCTCTCAGAGAGATAGAGATCACTTGTACAGTGTTACAGCCAGCAGACAGCAGCTGGCACTGGAACAGAACAAGCTGGCAAGTTTGTAGAATGCCCCATTTTGGGAGACAACCTGGTTGAAGCCCTTGTGGTTAATGCAAGAGGAGAGGACTGGCTGTCTAATGTTTCACTTAGATTAAGGAAAACAAAAAAGAACTCTGTGGTGACCTGAAAGAAAGAGGTTATCATCTGGAGAACCCTGAAGGGGGCAAGACATTGAAGTGGCTGATTAAAAAGGAATCAGTTGTGGATGTCCTGGGTCAAGAAAACTCTCTCTGAAAACCAACAAGAATCTTCCTGAGCGGTAACCATTTACTTACAAGTACCAAAGCCTGGTGAACTTTATAAATGTTAAATTCTGTGCACAGTATATGAGAAGTGAGATTGGACTGTGAACCAATGAACTTTTCTGAACTTACACACACATTACATACACGTACGCTTAGAATTAGAAGGGAGTTAAGTTAGGTTATGCAAGTCAATAGAGATAAGTTAAAGTTTGATTCTATTTTCATGTTTAAAGATAATTAAAAGCAACTTTTGTTTAAGTAACCATTTGTCGGTGAATATCTATTGTTGCTGGGTTTTGGGGTCCTCTGGGCTCATAACAATGCGAGTAGACTTTTTTCACTTAGATTGGGGGAGATAAATATGAGAGGTCATAGTTTTAAGCTGAAGGGGGAAAGGTTTAGGGGGAACATTAGGGAGAAGTTCTTCACTCAGAGAGTGGTGGGAGTGTGGAATGGGCTGCCATCCCATGTGGTGAATGCGGACTCGATCTTAGGCTTTAAGAATAGATGGGATAGATACCTGGAAGTGAGAGGTCTGGAGGGTCAATGGTGCAGGTCAATGGGACTAGCGGAATAATGGTTGGCACAGATGAGAAGGGCCGAAAGGTCTGTTTCTGTGCAGTTCTACAGTTCTATATTGTGACCAGGGCAATGGGAGTCCTTTATGATATTAGCTGCCTTTGTGAAAATGATATAACACTCTTAAAAAAACACAGGGTCAAGGAGTTCACAGGGAAGCCTGCAGATCCCATGAATGAAGTGCAATAGAACAAAGTGCTGACGAAACCCAGCGTCTGTTGGAAGGAAAGGGGGATGAACATTTCAGGGCTGAGCCCCTCATCGAGGTATGAGCAGAAAGCAGGCAGGCACCTGAATGATGAGGGGGGCAGAGGAGAGGAGGGAGGAAAGGGCAAGGGGAGGAGCACAGGCCAACAGGTAAGATAGAGGGTGGGAACGTAGAAGAGAAAAAAAATGCTGAGAAGTGATGGGGAGAAGGAGGAAGCCCTCCGAATGGAGAGGGAAAGGGGGTGGGGAGCTGGGATAGGGAAAAAGAGAGAGAGATTTGGGGGAGGGGTTTAATGGTAACTGAAAATGATGTTCATGTCATTGGGTCGGATAGAACATTAGTTCCCTTCCTGAGACGTTGAGTTTCTCTTGCATTTTTCTGTTCTGCATGGGGTTAACGCGTTTTCTAACCTGTCTCGTGCGACAGATTCGCCTAAGACTTCATATAAATTTACATGCTGCTACTGTGCACTAACACCTGAAGTTAATTTAGAACTTAGGCCCTTCAGCCCTTCTAGTCTCTGCCAAACTATTATTCTGCCTAGTCCCACTGACCTACACCTGAAACAGATCCCTCCAAGCACCTCCCAGCTATGTACCTGTCCAAACATTTCTTAAATGTTAAATTTGACCCCATATTCACCACTCCCACACTCCCACCACTCTCTGGCTGAAGAAATCCCTCCGCATCACACTGTTCTAAGCAGACGGCCTTCAATCCCGAAGTTGTGCCCTCTTGTCCTCGACTCTCCCACTGTGGGGGAAAATCTACTATGTCCTACATCTTATGGTCTCCAGTTCCCTTCCCACCTCAAATAAAATCCATAGGTAAATTGGACGTAAGAGCAGCATGGATTTCATGGGGGGGGGGGGAGGGTAAGGGCCTTCTACCGCGCTGTCTTGTTAAATTTGCTGAATGCAATCCGCTGAAGGAACATCATTGGGGTGAGCCGCATCTCTGGGAGAAAAGGAGCAGCTGACCTTGGGACCCTGATTGAAGAGATCTCACCAGAAACCGGTTGAGTCAGGACACAGAAATGCTGGAGGAGCTGGGCTGGTCTTGCAGCATCCATCAGAGATAAAGATCTATTGCCGACGTTTTAGGCCTGAGCCCTTCCTCAAATGTAAGGGAATTAAAGGGTGGGGAAGGAAAGAGGGAAGAACAGGAGAGCGAGGATCTCCCAGCATTGGCATCACTGAGGAGGTGTGGACCGCACCGGGTGACACCATCAGAGGGGGTTACACCAAAATCACCACCTATAAAATTTTTGTGCAGTGTTTCAGCAGAAATTTATTACATTTTATAAAACTATCCCTGTCATTTGTTATAATAACAAAAATATTTTTCATCAGTCGAGCTTACATGTTTCAATACACCTATGAGGCTAATACTCGACATTCATTTACTTTTTGAACCATCTAATGGGCTCCAGTCAGAGCCGTCATTATTCCCCAATGACAGCGATGCTTTGAACCAGCAAGCGCTGTTGTTATAGTTGCTGCTTTTGTCATATTTTCTGGTGTTTTAGCTACAATCTTGTGGGAATTAGTATTTGTGAACCGATATCAGTAACCTTTTTGAGATTGAAGTTGTAATTAAAGGAAAAGAAGGAGAAAAATCAAACAAGGTTCCGCTCAGTTACTAATAATATTGTAAGTTTGAATTAGGTTTTCTTACCGAATTTTCACTTTAACCCCATGAAATGATGTAAATACGTTTCAGCCGTATGTATGATATTGTAATTTAAAGGTGTAATTCTAATTTTGCTTGTTGTTTATCTTACTACTGTCGCCCTTACATTCAGTGATCCACGGGAATTACGATTTACGAGTAACATTTTAGTACAAAATCATTACTAAAGATTCTGTATGATCTGGGACAGGAGGAGGTCCATGGGTGGGGGGGTGGCCAGGAGGGGTGACACCATAAGTTACCTCACTGGGTGACACCAACCCTCATGATGCCACTATCTATCCTTTTCAATTCCCCATCCCATTCCCTTGCCGACATGTCTGTCCATGGTCTCATGCACAGTCAGACTGAGACCTCCTGTAAACCAAGTCAAGTTTATCATCATCTGATTGTACAAGTACAACCTGACAAAGCAGCATTCTCTGGTCCTCAGTGCAAAACACATAGACACACAACCAGACATCACACACGTACAGACGAACAATACAAACGCAGGACAAGTATTCATCTGTACAAATAAATAAATAAATATTCTTTCCTCAATATGAGAGTCACGGAGGGTCAGAGAAAACTGTTCCTTTGGTCATTCAGTGTACTCACTGCCCGTGGGAAGAAGCTGCTCTTCAGCCTGATGGTGCTGGCTCTGATCCTCCTATACCTCTTCCCTGACGGGAGCAACTGGAACACACTGTGTGTGGGGTAGAAGGGGTCCTCAATGAATTTACACAACCTCTTCAGACAATGATCCCGGTATATCACGTTGATAATGGTGTTGGGGGGGAGGAGGCCATTCTTATGGTCCTATGATTTGACCTCTGATCCATTTCTCTGCAGCAACCACACAGCATGGTGATGCAGCCGGTTGGGACGCTCTCAATAAAGGCTCCTGTAGAAGGTTGAAGCCTCAATAAAGGCTCCTGTAGAAGCCTTGCCCGCTTCAGTCTTCTCAGTTTAATTGGAGGAACAACACTTCATCTTCTGACTGGGCACCCTCCATCCTGATGGCATTGATATCAATTTCTCTGGTTTAACCCCTCCCCCTCCACCCCCATCTTCTTTCCCACTGTCTCCTTTCCTCCCCTCTCTTTTTCTCTTTCCCCTTTTCCCACTGTCTTCTTTCACAGAGCCAAAATCAATTCTCACCCCTCCTCTTATCACATCCAATTAACACCTTTTGTCTGTGGGCCTGGACTCCACCTTCTCCCATTCTTCCCCCTTTCTCTTCCCCCAGCCTTTAATCTAGATGCCTGTCTTTTCTCATTCACACGTTGAGGAAGGGCTCAGGCCCGAAACGTCGGTGATATATCTTTACCTCCTCTGGACGCTGCCAGACTGGCTGAGTTCCTCCAGCATCTCAGTGTTTTGACTACAATCCCAGGGTCTGCAGACCTTCACTTACGTCGGGAAATTGAGGCAGCTCTGCCTGTTGAGCTTGAAGCTGGACTATATTTCCTAAACAATATGCATTTATTTATTTGAATGTATATTTGCTGTGCAGGTGTATTGTTTCTCTGTTCATGTGTTGTGTCTGGTTGTGTGTCTGCATGTTTTGCACCGAGGACCGGAGAACACTGTTTCGTCGGGTTGTACTTATACAATCAGATGACAATAAACTTGACTTGAACTGAATTCCTCCTGCAGTGTCTGATGGGAATGGGGATTCGGGTCCCGATGGGGAAGAATGGCAAGGACCAGGCAACACTACAGCACAGAAACAGGCCCCTTCAGCCCTTCTAGTCTGTGCCAAACCAATTTTTTTATGCCCAGTCTCACTACCCTGCACCCAGTCCATTGCCCTCCGTATCCCTCCCATCCATGTACCCATCCAAATTCTTAAATGTTAAATCTGAGCTCGCGTTCGCAACTTCAGCCGGCACCTCATTCCACACTCCCTCCACTCTCTGTGTGAAGATGTTCCTTCTCATGTTCCCCCAAAACTTTTTCCCCTCTGGTTTGTAACCCACCTACCCTCAGTGGAAAAAGCTTATCGACATTTACTCTGTCTATTTTAAATATCTTGATCAAATCTCCCCTCATTCTTCTACGCTCCAGGGAATAAAGTCCTAACCTGTTTAACCTTTCCCTGTAACTCAGATGCTGAACTATTTGGGATTTCCGAATGGGAGAGCACATTATTGGAATGCCATGCCCTGCTAAATTTATATGAAGAATGCAGTGAACCTCACTGGTGAAAAACTGTTTGTTACCCATGGGGTATCCGTATGATTCAGCCCGTCCAATCCCATAGATGTAGATCGCAAAATGCGTTGAGGGATGATGAACCACATGTCGGCTGCCCGTCTCTCCCAGGTAGATCCTGGTTGCAGTGTAGTGAGAGAAGGTAGAATTTTCTGAGCGGTAGTCAGACAAGGGTCTCCCGTCCAAAATAATGCCAGATGGGCTGGTCCCGGGTGAGACAAGCAGGATGTAATTGTGCATGTTCTCAATTGTCACGAAGACGTAATGGCTGCTGAAGTACGCACGAGGGATCACGTTCACCAGGAAGGGGTCAAAGGAGGAAACCATCGGCATGCTGCCTCCAGTGCTCAGGTAAGTCACCATGATGGGTTGGGTTGAGTTGACGTAGGTCCCACCAGACACATTGAAATTCATATGCGAGCCTTCTCCCAGGAGGCGGGACCAACTCCCTTTGCTGGTGCGGATGCTCACGGCGGTCCCGTTGTAGGCCGACACGATGGTGATGAGGTCCTCCTTCACCTTCATCATCAAAGGGAAGACAATGAACCTATCCGACCACATGTCCACGGGATAAAGCTGTTCGGCAATATGGTCGCAGTTGCTGGGAGGCACCGTGATGCACTGGTCCCCGCTGAAGACCGCCACGGGGCCCGTGGACTTGACCTTTGTCCCAGTCAAGTCTTGATTGCTTTGGAACTGTATGGCTTGGTTGGGCTCCATTCTGAAGGAGAACTCTTCCTTGTCAAAGTACTGAGTCCCGTTGAATATCAGTGAGCCAGCAACTCGTAGTGTGACCACCACGCGCTCATTGCCATTGGCGATAGCAAATTGTTTAATGTTGTAGGGGCTGTCCACTGTGTAAGTGACCACATAATATTTGGTGCCCAAGATATGAAAGGGAAGACTGAGGAATGAATCATAGGTCTTAGATCTCCCATTTAATATAATGAGAGAAATGTTTTCATTTGAGACGACTCTTATCGCTTTTTTTGAGATCTCATTTCCTGACAACATAAAAGAGGAATCGAGGGTCAAGACGGCAGTGCTGTTGGCGTTGACAAACACCGACCGAGAAAACTCTGGCATGGAAACAGAGACACTCACAGTGGCTGGCCTCTGGTAAGAAATGATGTGGAGGCTGAGAGCAGCAGAGGTGTCGTAGTTCTGCAGGAAGACCGTGATGAATTTTACTCCTGAGCTCAGCGAGCCAGAGGAAGCTGGGGGAATAACATTGGAGGGGCTGTTAGAAAATCAGCGGCACAAAGGCGAATACAACCACACAAAAAAAAGTAAAATCACAAAACTTCGATTTCAATCTTATCCGGGAAGTATATAATTTTAGACCTAATCAGAAAGGATTTATGAACTACTTTTAAGATCTGGCAATAGTTCTTTCTCTAACAAGAAGAAAGTTTCCAGAAGATACATGGGACTCCATTTTGAAAAGTGTCCACTCTGTGCTTGACGTTCCTTATTACAATTTAAAGGGCCCTCTACTCCAAGGTTCAATGAGCTCAGTTTTACCCCATTGTATCTTCAACATGCGATGTGGACAACTCAGGAAAGCCCTTTATATCATCTGTTCTGGCGACGCCCCCTCCCTTTGCGGTAGTAGACATAGTCCGTAGTTTATTTATATAGTGCATTAAACCCATGTTGATCCATACCGCTGAACATACAAGTAGGAATAAATAGGTTATGATCTAAATGACGAATGGCAGCCATTAGGCACCGGCGCGGTCATCTTTTTACAGAGACTGTCCCATTGAGAACACATTTTGGTGAAGGGCTCATGCCCGAAATGTTGGTGGTGCATCTTCACCTTTGCTGAAAAAAGGACACTGTTTGACTTGCTGAACATCTCCAGCATCTCATGTTTTTACCACTTAGAGCATTAACAATTTAAACCCTAACCCATTCGCCCGATCGCAGCCACGAATGACTTCCCAACTTCAAACGAACAGCAGTGCTCCAAACACCGGACTTCAAGGAGTGGTGAACATAAATGAGCCCGGTCCGTTTGGATATTACAGCAAGTCCAGCCGCAGCCATCTTGGGACCGGTTTTACCAGTGTTGACAGGACTTGGACGTTACCGTCTGCCAGCTTCAAAGGGGAAACCACCAATCCAGTCACTGATACTCGAGGTGGCAGAGCAACGGTCCCCTACTGGAAAGAGGTAACTTTAATTCTTGAGCTAAATTTCCCTCCGAGCCCTTTCATTGCTCTTTTTTTGGAACGAGGGGCACCAACGAACTTAATTTTGACTCCACCTCAATCCCATGTGGTTGGCCTTTGCTTCATTGATTGCTGGAGGCTCATTCCCTGCTCAACTACCAAAACAAGTAAAAAAAATCTCTTTGGGGTTCTTTTGTTAATTATTTTCAAAATTTATAGATCAGTCACTTTTGCTCTTTATTAAACATCTTTTCTTATTTTCATTTTTTGAACTATTAGTATTGAAATTAATAGTTGACACCCAGCTTTGATTGTAATCGTTGGGGTTAGACTCTACATTGGTATAGGTTTTTTTTTTTCTTTTCCTTTTTCACCAACAGATTTATCATCTGAATACATCACATGCAACCCTGAAGCCCCTTTCACATTTGCATCCCACTAACTTGGCCATTCAGCGTCCCGGGATAGGAATGGGGGGGGGGAGGTTTGGCTTTTCACACTTGACCATTCCTAACTGGGACACTGAATGCTTTCACACTTGCAAGGAGTCATCCCCGGGGTTAGGACTGTTCCTCCTCCGACTGATGCAATTACCACACTTGCCTGGTTGCAACGCTGGTGTCTGCAGACGCCGGGGATTGTACTAGGGGTGGAGGCCGTCGATTCCCGGCCTGAGGTGGTGTCAACTGACGCCAGCATTGAGCTGATTTTCCTTTCGCACTTGGCACTTTAAAGGCCAATCTGCGTTTGATTCCTGGGATCACTGGCAAGTGTGAAAGGGGCTTGAGATTCCTTTTACCTGTGGGCATGGCAGAATTACCACTAATTGGTAGTGCAAAGAAATAAACTGTACACTGCGTAAACATGTAAACAAACAACAAACTGTAAACAGATTATGAATGTAAACAAACTGACTGCAATACAGGGAGGACAAAAAGAAAATCAATAAAGTGCACAAGTCAAATTCCTTAAATGAGTCCCTGATTGAGTTTGTTGTTGAGGGGTCTGATGGTGGAGGGGGAGCAGTTGTTCCTGAACCTGGTGGGTGTGAGTCTTGTGGCCCCGACACCTCTTTCCTGATGGCAGCAGTGAGAACAGAGCGTGTGGCTGGGTGGTGAGGGACTTTGACAATCGCTGCTGCTCTCCGACAGCAGCGTTCCCTGTAGATGTTCTTGACAGTGGGGAGGGTTTTGCCCATGATGCCCTGGGCTGTATCCACTACCTTTTGCAGGTCTTTCTGCTTGGGGGTTTTGGTGCCTCTGTACCAGGCCGTGATGCAGCCGGTCAGCACACTTTCCACCTCTGTGAAAATTTGCCAGGGTTTCTATGTTGAACCGAACCTCCGCAAACTCCTGAGGAAGTAGAGGTGCTGACGTGCTTTCTTCATGTATTTGATATCATTATTTTCTCAAAATAAAAATAAAAAGATTGAAAAAGAAAACACAGTACTAGAGAAACTCAGCAGGTCAAACACTAGGCTCTTTCAAACTGCCATGTAAAATGGGGTTCACAGGGCAATTTGCCCAGTTAGCGCTCCAGTTAAGTGGCAGTTTGAAAGGGTCCAATGCTGTCACCCAACCAGGTCCCTGACCTACCTCAGGCGTAGTCAGGGAACCCAGTTAAACTTACCTCGGTCTCGCCCAGAGCCAATTTGGAAAGGAAAATGCCTTATTCCGGTGTCTCCAGCACTTGCGTGCGTGCGTTACCACGGCAGCCAGCACCTGATCATCCGGCGGTACTTCCGGTGAGTGCGTGATGCGTCATTGTGGGTGCCGGGATCCCCCTGCGATTTACCCCAGTAATCGCACCCGGGGCCCAAGAGGGCTGTCCAGGTGCTACAGTTTAAAAGGGGCTAGTGTCCTTTATATAGGTGAGCATACAGATGGGGAGCAGTGGAAGAGAATCCCACAGAACTCCCTTAGAACAAAGGAGAACTTCATCAGGGTAGGCCCCACTTCAGGATTGAAGGGCGTTCGCTTAGGACAGAGATGCAGAGGAATTTCTTCAGCCAGGGGGTGGTGGAATTTGTTGCCACAGGCAGTTGTGGAGGCCAGGTCTTTGGGTGTATTTAAGGCAGAGATTGATAGGTTCTTGATTAGCCAGGACACCAAAGGTTATGGGGAAAATGTTGGGCAATGGGGCTAAGTGGGGAAAATGGATCAACTCATGGCAGGGTAGACTCAATGGGCTGAATAGTCTATATCTGCTCCTCTGTCTTCAGGTCTTAGATCAGGGCTTTGTGACGGTAGACGCACGATTAACGCAGATGAATGCAGTGGCAAAATGGACAAGTGAGGGAAACGGACTCAGATCGATTGCGGTTATTAACACGCAACAGAGAGAGAAGCTGAGGTCCTCGTCTCACCATAGCAGCCGATCACTGAAGACAACAGGAGGAAGTACAAATACTCTGTGGCGCCACGACCAGCCATTTCCACCGCTGCCTTGAGTCTTCTGAACTCCAATTAAATGTTCAGGTGCACACAAAGACACACAAAGAGGTGGATTTGTTCCTAGTGTGTTGGAAGGGGGAAAAAAAAACAATTAACACGTGGTTGTACTTAGTTATTTCAGCTGAGAGACAATTGAATAAGATTCCAACACAAGATAGAGTAAACCCTCCAGTATACGGTGCTGATGGGGATTGATAGATGCCAGATAAGTGAATTTTCCAGTTGTTTGAGATTGCATGGTTCGTGGATTGGCAAACTAACCACTGATTTTAACTTTTGTATTTTTTGACTGATTCATTTTCCACATTTTTTGGTTTTTACTGGTCGATTGAGGCTGCCGGTTGCTTGAATTCTGGATCACGGGGATTTTACTGTCAGAGCAAAGAGTTTAGGACCGAGGTGTAAAGAACATTCTTGCCACGGGCAGCAGTGAATCTTTGGAATTATTTACCCCAGAGGGGTTGTGGAGGATCGGTTATGGAGTTCACGCCAAACAGAGGTTTATGCTTGTTAGAAGGGAATCAAGGGGTAGAAAGGGAAATGGAGCTACCAGAATGATTGGTATTGATGGGGCGAATGGTGGAATCTAGATCTAAATTCTTATATTCCTATCTGCAGATGACCTATGATGGTTTGGACATAATTCCATTGCGTGGTACTCATCTAGATACCTCTTCAATAATACCTGAGTTTATCTCCGCCATTCCCTCAGACAGTGCTTTACAGACTCTCACTTCCCTTGGGGTGAAACAAAAACCCTCCTCATATCTCCTCGAAACCTCCTGGTGTTGCCCTTGAAGCACAGAACACTATAGTGCAGACAGGTATCAAGCCCTTTGCTAATGTCATCTGTGCTGTGCTATTCTTTGGCCTTTAGTTCCACTGGCCTGCACCTAGTCCATAGCCCCCTCCATATCTCCCATCCATGTACCTGACCAAATTAAGCCTGCATTCACTACTTCAGCTGGCAGCTTGTTCCACACATCAACCACTCTCTGCAAGAAGAAATACCCCTAATGTTCCTTTTGAACATTTCCCCTAGCTTGTCTCACCTTACGTCAGTGGGAAAAAAAGCCTGCTTGCAATGATCCTATCTACAGCCCTTATAATCCTTAGAGTTCCAAGAATCGGTGGCACGGTTGGTGTAGCAGTTGGCATAGCAGTCGGCGCTGTGCCTTTACAGTGCCAGTGATTGGGACCAGGGTTCGAATCCTGCAAGGACTTTGTACGTTCTTCTCATGTCTGCGTGGTGGGGGGGGGGGGGGGGCTCAAAAAGTATCAGGGGTGTAGGCTAATTGGGTGTAAATTGGGCGGCCCAGGGTTGTGGGCCAAAATAGCCTGTTACCGTGCTGTATGTAAGTCTAAATTCCCTTAACTTGCGACCTATCGTGGACACGCAACCTCTCTTCACTTGTCAGGAAGGCGCAACAGCAACTGCACTTCCTGAGAAGACTGAAGCGAGCGAGACCACCGGCCACCGTCACGCCAACCCTCGAAAGGAGCCTCAATCAAGAGCATCCCGGCCGGCTGCATCACAGTGTAGTACGGTTGCTGCAGAGAAATAGATTGGAGGTCAATCCACAGGACCCTAGCAGTGGCAGAGACGATCACTGGCGTCTCCCTCCCTTCCATCGACGTGGTCTATCGGGATTGTTGTTGGAAGAGGAGGCGGAAAGTCATTGAACCACTTCCACAGCTGCTCCCGTCAGGGAAGAGATACAGGAGTATTACATCCAGCACCACCAGGGTGAGGAACAGCTTTTTCCCATGGGCAGGGAGAATGTTAAGTAGCTAAAAGAACTGCTTAGGATCAGAATTTATTGTCATGAACGAGTCATTAAATTTGGTGTTTTGTGGCAGCGTCACAGTAGAAATGTTCATATTATAACCATCTTACTATAAATAATAATCGTGCACAAAAATAAGGCCGTGTCTGTGGTTCATTGATCATTCAGGAATCTGATGGCGGAGGGGAAGAAGCTGTCTTCAGGCTCCTGTACTTTTTCCCCGATGGTAGCAGAGTGAAGAGGCCTGGGTGGTGGGGGGGTCTTTGAGGATAGAGGCTGCTTTTTTAAGACACCACCTCATGTCGACGCCCTCAATGGAGTGAAGTCTGGTGCCTATGATGTCGCAGGCCGAGTTAACGACCTTCTGGAGTTTATTCTGGTCCTGAGTGTTGTTGCCTCCGCACCAGGCAGTGATGCAACCAGCTAGAGTGCTCTCCACCTGTAGAAATTCACGAGAGTTTCGGTAGCGTACTGAACCTCCTCAGACACCTCACAAAGTATGGTCGCTGGCGAGCTTTCTGCATGATTGCATCGACGTGAAGGCTCCAGGACAGATTCCCAGTGATTCTCATAATCATCTGAGATTCTCATGTTCATGAAACAATTTTTTTTTTGTACAGATGAAATACTTGTCCTGCATGTCTATTGCTTGTCTGCATGAGTATAATGTTTACCATGTGTCTGCATGTTTTGCACCGTGGACCGGAGAACACTGTTTCATCTGGTGATACAATCAGATGATAATAAACTTGACTTGATTTTGTATACCTCTATAAAACCTCCCCTCATTCTTCTAAGTTTCTCTCTTAAATCTATACCCTTGTCGCTTTGGATTCCTCTGACATAGGGATACGTGTCCTACTGTCCAACTTCACAATATTACATACAAGTAGAAACCAGGGATAACATTGGGCATTTAGTTTTGTTTTACAATTTCCAGAAATTAATTCATTTTCCCCCCAATTTCTTCTCTATCTGAATTAGTACCATGAATGACGTGAGCATCGCGAGCCTCTGTCTCTATTTTAAGGAGTTTCCCATCGACCACAGCTCAGCCTTCAACATCATTCCCTCAGTGTTGGTCAACCCTGGGTCTCTGCACCACCCCAACCCCCCCACCCCTACCTCTGCAACTGGATCCTTGACTTCCTCACCGGAAGACCACAGTCAGCACAAATCGGAAACAATGCCTCCTCCTCACTATCAACACCGGCGCACCTCAAGGATGCGTGCTTAGCCCGCTGCTCTACTCACTGTACACCCACGAATGCGTGGCCAGGCACCATCCCAATGCTCAGTTGTCAGCAGAATCACGGAGGGCAATGAGGAAGCGTGCAGGATGGAAATAGATCATTGAATGGTGTCGCAGCAACAACGTTGTACTCATGCTATCAAAACCAAGGAGCTGATTGTGGACCTCAGGAGGGGAAAATCAGATGAACACGACCCAGTCAAGAACTTCAAATTCTGAGGATCTGTCCTGGGGCCTCGCTGTCGATGCGGTCATGAAGAAGGCTCGCCAGTGGCTATAAGTTGTGAGGAGTCTGCAGAGATTTGGAATGTCACCAAAGGTCCTTGCAGATTTCTGCAGGAGTACCGTGGAGAGCGTTCTAACCGGTTGCATCACTCCCTGGTACGGAGGTGCTAATTCACAGGACGTGTGAACTCGGCCGGTACCATCACAGGCGTCATCACGGGAAAAGTCTCCACTCCGTTGAGGACATTTACAAGAGCCTCGATCCTTAAGGAATCCCCCCCCACCCCCCACCACCACCTCCCAGGTTGTGCCCTCTTCACACTGCTACCATCAGGAAGGAGGTGTAGGAAGGAGCCAGAAGACAACACCCAGCGGCACAAGGACGGCTTCTTCCCCGCCGCCCTCAGAATCTCTGAACGGACAATAAACCACAGACATTGCCTCACTTTCTCTTCCTTTGCACCCGTGGCGCTCCAACAAAATGAAGTTTGTGATAATAAGTTCTGATTCGGATATTCCCCTTCTTGCTGCACCTCACGCTTGTTTTGACTCTGTATAAATGCCGTACTGAGGTTGGGCTGTGCTGATATTTCAGCTATACGCTTTAAGCAAATGAAAGCACAAATAGAACTGGCTACTCACTGACTTATGATGCATTCTGTTCCCCCCCACCCCCCGCAGACTTTTCTGAATCTAGCAGTCTTCCCTTCTTGTAGGTTAGAGGCACGGCCACATACAAAGCTTCCCTATGCCCTCACTGAGTGGCCATCCAGCCCCCAGACCTTTTATACACAACCTTGTCTTTGATCTGTCCGTGGCGAACACCCATCCGGACACGCGGGGGGGGGGGGGGGGATAAGTAATTGGACTGCGCTCATCCGCAACTCTGGAGGTGATTAATTGAGCGTGAGTCACTTTGAACAAATGTTCTTCACACCTCGGTGGACGGGAACCCTCCTTCTGCCAGGATGTCAAACCTCAGGTCATGAGCAAATGCGTCCAAGCATTGCCTGGCTCTTCCTCACCTTGTTAGGATCCCCGATACATGGCGAGGCGTGCTCTCCAATTTTAGAACACCTGTATGTATTGGAGTCTGCAATCAAGGGACTCACACCAGGCTACAGACTGCTGGACACAGGCTCAAGCTTGACTGAATGGCCACCAGGTAACAGAACCAGGATGCAAGAAGGGGTTGAGGGTGCTGAAGGTTTGTGTCAGGGGTCGGATCTGGAGTTTGGGTGCTGACTTTGGACTGGACGCTGTGGGGCTGCAGAGGCTGCGACTGCGTTGGGGGTGAATCCAGGGACACCTGTGACTGGGCAAACTTTCTCTTGCTTCTCTTTCTCTAATTCATAAGAGGCGCTTCAGGCAATTCCTATCAATGGTGAATCTGTCTGTCTGACAGCAGGCAAACGACAATTTCATGTGATATGACACTATTTTTATTACATGACAATAAAGTGAATCTTGGATGTTACATTCCCACGAACTTATGCGTAATCAACGATATCAAAACCAAGGAGCAGATTTTTGGACTTGAGGAGGAGATCAGGAGAATATGAATCAGTTGTTACCGTAAACACGCCGCGCTCCCCCAAATGTGCTGTGCTCCCGGAGAACATAGCATGCTCCCCCAAAATGCACAGCTCTCCTCAAAATGTGGTGCACTTCCCAAAACGCAGTGCGATCCCCCAAAAGGCGCCGTGCTCCCCAAAACACGCAGCACTCTCCCAAAACACACCACACTCCCCAAAACACACCACACTCCCTAAAACATGCTGCACTCCACTAAACATGCTGCACTCCCCAAAACATGACGCACTCCCCAAAATGCACCGCATTCCCCGAAAACACGGCGTGCTCCGCCAAAAGGCAGCACGCACCTCCAAAATGCAGCGCTGTGACAGAATATATAGAAATATTTTTGGGAGATAAACTGGGAAAAGTTAGAGTAGGTTACGTACACATACTTTGAAACAGATCTTATTTGAAAATACTGTCCACAGTTACTTAACAGAAACTTTGAAGAAATGTCTCTGGAGACTTCACAAGTAGGTGTTAATTGAACTAATGATGTGGAAAGATGCAGAGGTATGGTGTCTGCTCATATCTTGTTACAAGGCTTTTGACAAGAGTGCTCAGAGAGGTTACTGATGGGTCTTGTTTACCTAAAAACAACAGATGAACCAGAAGACCGACTCCTATTGTTTGCTGGAGAAGGTCATGTTGCTTTGCAAGCACAGAGAGTCTCGAGTGAGTCTCAGAGAAAGAGAGAGAGAGAGTGTGTGTGTGTGTGAGAGAGAGAGAGAGAGAAGCTGTGTCAAGCAGCAAGATTGTTGGAACTGAAACAGAAGCTCAAGAGTGGTGGATGGCTGGAAGTACTGGCTGTCTGGTGGTTCTCTTGGAATAAGGGAGGCAGAAAGGAACTCTGAGGTAACCTGAAAGAAAGAGGTCATAATCTGGAGAACCCTGATGGGGCAAGTTTCATCAGCATGTCACTGAGGTGACTGAGGGAAGTACCTCAGTTGTGGAAATCCTGGAACAACACATCTCTCTCTACAAAACCTACAAGAACCTTCCTGAGTGATAACCATTTACCTTTTGAGCACCAAAGCCTGCTGAACTTTATAAATGTTAAATTCTATGCACAGTATAAGAATTGCCGCAACCAGTGAACTTGGAAAAATGAGAAATGAGATTGGACTGTGAACCAAATAACTTTTTTAAACTTACCACACATTATACACATGTGCGCTTAGAATTGGAAGATAATGTTAAGTAAGATAATAATAATAATAATAATATGTAATTTAAAGTTTGATTCTGTTTTCATGTTTAAAGATAATTAAAAGCACTTTTCTTAAGTAGTCATTTGTCAGGTGAATATCTATTGCTGCTGGACTTTGGGGCCTTAACATTTTATGGGGACTCGTCTAGTCAATTGAAAATTCGAGTTTTTGTGGGTAATTAGTTAATTGTGTTTTTTTTCCAAACTAATTTAGAGCTTGTGTGTGGAAAAACAGCAGCAATGGATGTTAGTAAATTTTTATCATAACCATCACCTGCAACTAATGGTTATTTCTAAGGCATTAAAACTGGCTGAAGTTAAGCATTGGATGAGGAAAATACAAATACAGAGGATTAGAGTGAAATATTATATAGGTGAGGGTAAATTTGTTCAGAAAGGCTTAGAAGATTTTCCAGAGGATAATCTGGTGAGTTGCAATTGGAATTGGAAACATTGAGGGTGCAAGAGGAACGAGAGAAACGTGATTTTGAGTTGCAGAGACAACAGTATGAGGCAGACCAATCTGAAAGGCAAAGAGAAGAGGCTGAAAATGGAGGAAATTTGAGTTAGAGGAAGTTGAAGAACAGAGGGAAGATGACGAAAGACAAAGAAAATACGACTTAGGAAAGATTGAAAGAGACAGATGGTTTCAATTAGAGAGGGTCAAAATTGAGATGGAGGGAGGTATGAGAATTGAGGTTGTAACTCCTGGGGAGAGGTTTTTGGCTAGTAGAGAGGTAAACCTAGATCCTCCTTTTGATAGACAATAGGAGCTGGAGTAGGCCCTTCGGCCCGTCGAGCCAGCACCACCATTTTACAGATCATGGCTGATCACTACCATCAGTACCCCTTTCCAGCCTTATCCCCATAACCCTAACTCCTTTGCCCACTAGAGTCTTATCTAACTCTCTTTTGAACATAATCAGCGAATCTGCCTCTACCACCCTCTGTGGCAGAGCATTCCACAGATTCACACTTCTCTGGGTAAAAAAATGTTTTCTCATCTCCGTCCTAAAGGGCCTACCCTGTATTCTTAAACTATGCCCTCTAGTCCTCATCTCCCCCATCATTGGGAACAAGTAATCCGACTTCACCCTGTCTATCCCCCTGATAATTTTGTATACCTCAATCATGTCCCCCCTCATCCTTCTAAACTCCATCGGATACAAGTCCAGTTTTTCTAGCCTTTCAGCATATGTCAACCCCGCCATCCCTGGAACTAACTTTGTAAATCTGCGCTGCACACCCTCTATAGCTAGTATGTCCTTCCTCAAAATTGGAGACCAGAACTGGACGCAATACTTCAGGTGGGGTCTCACCAGGGCCCTGTGCAACTGCAGAAGGGCGTCTCTGTTCCTATACTCCAATCCCCTTTTAATGAAAGCCAACATGCCATTTGCCTTCTGTTTTTTTTTTAAATTTTTTATTTTTCACACCATAAATCACATTAGTCATGATACACACTTTTTCCTTTTCACACATATACAGTGACATTTTCCCCCCCTCCCTCCTCCCAACCCACCCCCCCACCCCCCCTCCCATCCATTTAAGGTATACAATCTAGGATACATTAAACCAGTTAGACAATGTTGTCACTCAACAAAAATACACCAGAAATTCTACTGAGTCCATTCTTTTCTTTCCTTCTCCTTCCATCAACTTAGGTAATGATTGTCCCCGGTAGGTTTTCGCTATTGTATTTAATGTAAGGCTCCCATATTTGTTTGAATATTTCAGTATTATTTCTTAAACTATATGTTATTTTTTCTAATGGAATACATTTATTCATTTCTATATACCATTGTTGTATTTTCAAATTATCTTCCAATTTCCAGGTTGACATAATACATTTTTTTGCTACGGCTAGAGCTATCTTAACAAATCTTCTTTGTGCATCCTCCAAATCAATTCCAAATTCTTTATTTTTTATGTTACTTAGGAGGAAGATCTCTGGATTCTTTGGTATATTGTTTTCTGTTATTTTATTTAATATCTGATTTAGATCTTCCCAAAATTTTTTTACATTCTCACATGTCCAGATTGCATGAATTGTTGTTCCCATTTCATTTTTACATCGAAAACATCTATCAGATACTGTTGGGTCCCATTTATTTAACTTTTGAGGTGTAATGTATAGCCTGTGTATCCAGTTATATTGTATCATACGTAACCTCGTATTTATTGTATTTCTCATCGTTCCGGAGCATAACTTCTCCCATGTTTCCTTTTTTATCTTTATATTTAAATCTTGTTCCCATTTCTGTTTAGTTTTACCATTTGTTTCCTCATTCTCCTTTTCTTGCAGTTTAATATACATATTTGTTATAAATCTTTTGATTAACATTGTATCTGTAATCACATATTCAAGGTTACTTCCCTCTGGCAAACTCAAACTGCTTCCTAATTTATCCTTCAAGTAGGATCTCAATTGGTAATATGCCAGCGCTGTATCTCCAGTTATATTGTACTTATCTTTCATTTGTTCAAAGGATAAGAATCTATTTCCTGAAAAACAATTTTCTATTCTTTTAATCCCTTTTTTTCCCCATTCTCTAAAGGAAAGGTTATCTATTGTAAAAGGGAGTAACTTGTTTTGCGTCAATATTAGTTTTGGTAATTGATAATTTGTTTTATTTCTTTCTACATGAATCTTCTTCCAAATATTGAGGAGATGATGTAATACTGGAGAACTTCTATGTTGTACCAATTTTTCATCCCATTTATATAATATGTGTTCAGGTATCTTTTCCCCTATTTTATCTAATTCTAATCTCGTCCAATCTGGCTTTTCCCTTCTTTGATAAAAATCTGATAGGTATCTTAATTGTGCGGCTCTATAATAATTTTTAAAGTTTGGCAGTTGTAAGCCTCCTTGTTTATACCATTCTGTTAATTTATCTAGTGCTATCCTCGGTTTCCCCCCTCTCCATAAAAATTTCCTTATTATTTTCTTTAACGCCTTGAAGAATTTCTCTGTCAGTTGTATTGGCAATGCCTGAAATAAGTATAATATCCTTGGAAAAATGTTCATTTTAATACAGTTTATCCTTCCTATTAGTGTTAGTGGTAAATCTTTCCAATGCTCTAAATCGTCCTGTAATTTTTTCATTAGTGGATAATAATTGAGTTTATATAGTTGGCCGAGATTTTTGTTTATTTGTACACCTAGGTATCTTATTGCTTGCATTTGCCATCTAAATGGTGATTCCTTCTTAAATTTTGAGAAATCCGCATTATTCATAGGCATTGCTTCACTTTTATTTACATTGATCTTGTAACCCGACACTTCTCCATATTCCTTCAATTTCTTATATAATTCTTTTATTGATAGTTCTGGTTCTGTTAAGTACACTATAACATCATCCGCAAATAAACTGATTTTATATTCCTTGTCTTTTATTTTTATTCCTTTTATATTATTATCTGTTCTTATCAATTCTGCAAACAATAAAGTTGATAGTGGGCATCCCTGTCGTGTTGACCTGCTTAAGTTAAATTGTTTTGATACGTCCATTTACTGTCACTTTCGCTAATGGTCCCTTATATAATGCTTTAATCCAATTAATATACTTCTCCGGTAAACTGAATTTTTGCAATACTTTGAACAAATAATTCCATTCTACTCTGTCAAAGGCCTTCTCTGCATCTAAAGCAACTGCTACAGTTGGTGCTTTATTCCCTTCTACTGCATGAATTAAGTTAATAAATTTACAAATATTGTCTGTTTTGCGTCTTTTTTTGATAAATCCAGTTTGGTCTAGATTTACCATTTTCGGTACATACTCTGCTAATCTGTTTGCTAATAATTTAGCTATTATCTTATAATCTGTGTTAAGTAAAGATATTGGTCTATATGATGCTGGTGTGAGTGGATCTTTCCCTTGCTTTAGTATTACTATAATTATTGCTGTTTTACATGAATCTGGTAAGCTTTGTGTTTTATCAATCTGGTTGATTACATCCAGGAGGGGCGGAATTAATAAGTCTTTAAATGTTTTGTAGAATTCTATTGGGAATCCATCCTCTCCTGGTGTCTTATTATTTGGTAATTTTTTTATTATCTCTTGTATTTCTACTATTCCAAATGGCTCTGTTAATTTATTTTGTTCCTCTATTTGTAGTTTTGGTAGTTCAATTTTAGTCAGAAATTCATCTATTTTCCCTTCTTTCCCTTCGTTTTCAGTTCGGTATAATTGTTCATAGAATTCTCTAAAGTTTTCCTTAATTTCTTTTGGATTATATGTAATTTGTTTGTCTTTTTTCCTTGATGCCAATACCATTTTCTTAGTTTGTTCTGTCTTAAGCTGCCATGCTAGGATTTTGTGCATTTTTTCACCCAGTTCATAATATTTCTGTTTTGTCTTCATTATATTCTTCTCCACCTTATATGTTTGTAGTGTTTCATATTTTATTTTTTTATCCGCCAATTCTCTTCTTTTAGTTGTATCTTCCTTCATTGTTAATTTTTTTTCTATATTTACTATTTCCCTTTCCAACTGCTCTGTTTCCTGATTATAGTCCTTCTTCATCTTGGTTACATAACTTATTATTTGCCCTCTAATGAACGCTTTCATTGCATCCCATAGTATAAACTTATCTTCCACTGATTCCGTATTTATTTCAAAATACATTTTTATTTGTTTTTCAATAAATTCTCTAAAATCCTGCCCTTTAAGTAACATGGGGTTTAATCTCCATCTATACATTCTTGGAGGGATGTCCTCTAGCTTTACTGTCAATATTAAGGGTGAATGGTCCGATAGTATTCTAGCTTTATATTCTGTTTTTCTTACTCTATCTTGCATACTAGCTGATAACAAAAATAGGTCTATTCTTGAGTATGTTTTATGTCTAGCCGAGTAATATGAATATTCCTTTTCCTTTGGGTGTTGTTTCCTCCATATATCCAAAAGTTGCATTTCTTGCATTGATTTAATTATAAATTTGGTTACTTTGTTCTTTCTGTTAATTTTTTTCCCAGTTTTATCCATATTTGAATCCAAATTCAGGTTGAAATCCCGTCCTATTAATATGTTCCCTTGCGTATTTGCTACGTTCAAAAAGATATCTTGCATAAACTTTTGATCTTCTTCGTTAGGTGAATAAACATTGAGTAGATTCCAAAACTCCGAATATATCTGACATTTTATCATTACATATCTCCCTGCTGGATCTATTATTTCCTCTTCTATTTTAAATGGCACATTTTTACTAATTAATATAGCTACTCCT
Organism: Narcine bancroftii; assembly: GCF_036971445.1. Taxonomy (NCBI): domain Eukaryota; kingdom Metazoa; phylum Chordata; class Chondrichthyes; order Torpediniformes; family Narcinidae; genus Narcine; species Narcine bancroftii. Next base: position 189,722,895 of record NC_091470.1, read on the forward strand.
CTTGCTTTTGAATTATACGATGCTGCTGTTACATGTCCTACCCAATCTCTCTTTAATTTCTTGTGCTCCAATTCAGTTAAGTGTGTTTCTTGCACAAATGCTATATCAATTTTTTCTTTTTTCAGTAAATTTAGCAGTTTCTTCCTTTTAATTTGGTTATGTATTCCATTAATATTTAAAGTCATATAGTTCAACGTAGCCATTTTATACTTTGTTTATCTTCCCTTTCCGTTTTTCCATCATTACCTTTCCTCCTTTTCCATTTCTGTTTTCTTATTTTAAACCCATTATAAGACAACATTCCTAAAACCCATTTGCCTTCTTCACAGCTTTCTGAACCTGCATGCTAGTCTTCAGTGACCGGTGAACAAGTACTCGCAGATCCATTTGCTCCTCCCCACTCCCTAGCTTTTCTCCATTTAAATAATACTCAGCTTTCCTATTATTGCCCCCAAAATGGATAACCTCACATTTGCTCAATTGAACGTTATCTTCCATTCAGCAGCCCACTCCCCCAACCTGTCCAAGTCCCTCTGCATTTTCCTGACATCCTCCTCACACCCCACACCGCCACCCAGTTTAATGTCATCTGCAAATTTGCTCATGTTATTAATAATCCCCTCATCCAAATCATTTACATAAATTACAAACAACTGAGGACCCAATACCGATCCCTGCGGCACTCCACTCATCACATCTTGCCATCCTGAAAAAGACCCGCTTACCCCAACCCTTTGTTTCCTATTTCTTAACCAATTTCCTATCCATGTCAGCACCTTACCTCCAATACCATGCTCCCTGATCTTGCCCACTAGTCTCCCGTGCGGTACCTTATCAAAGGCCTTCTGGAAGTCCAAATACACCACATCCACTGGCTCTCCCAAGTCCACCCTCTTTGTCACATCCTCGAAAAATTCCAGAAGGTTAGTCAAGCATGACTTACCCTTAAGGAATCCATGCTGACTAGCCCTTATACTATTATTTCTGCCTAAGTGTTCTGCTATTACTCCTTTTATGATAGACTCCAATATCTTCCCCACCACCGACGTCAGGCTGACTGGTCTATAATTTCCCGTTTTATCCTTCCCTCCCTACTTAAAAATCGGCACCACATCAGCCACTCTCCAATCCTCAGGGACCTCCCCCGAATCTATGGAACTTTGGAAAATGTGGACCAGTGCTTCCACAATTTCCATAGCAACTTCTTTAAGCACCCTGGGATGCAGCCCATCAGGCCCTGGGGATTTATCAGCCCTCAGTCCCAATAATTTACTCACAACCTCCTGTTTCTGGATCCGGATATCCATTAGATCCCCTACTTCCCCAGGAAAGTTCCCCAAGTCTCTTGATACCGCATGACCACTACCCCCTAACTGACCATAACCTATATCCTCCTTGGTGAAGACAGTTGCAAAGTATTTGTTAAATTCCTCAGCCATCTCCTTGTTTCCGGTAATAATTTCACCCTTTTCCATTCTTAATGGACCAATTTTAGACCGAACAAATTTCTTCCTCTTCACATAGGTCCTCCATCAGCCAGCTCCCCACCATGACTACCAGCCCCCCCACATCTCCATCGGGCACACAAAACTCAAAACGGTCAACCAGTTTACCTATCTCGGCTGCACCATTTCATCAGATGCAAGGATCGACAACAAGATAGACAACAGACTCGCTAAGGCAAATAGCGCCTTTGGAAGACTACACAAAAGAGTCTGGAAAAACAACCAACTGAAAAACCTCACAAAGATTAGCGTATGCAGAGCCATTGTCATACCCACACTCCTGTTCGGCTCCGAATCATGGGTCCTCTACCGGCATCACCTCGACTCCTAGAACGCTTCCATCAGTGTTGTCTCCACTCCATCCTCACCATTCATTGGAGTGACTTCATCACCAACATCGAAGTATTCGAGATGGCAGAGGCCGACAGCATCGAATCCACGCTGCTGACGATCCACCTGCGTTGGGTAGGTCACGTCTCCAGAATGGAGGACCATCGCCTTCCCAAGATCGTGTTATATGGCGAGCTCTCCACTGGCCACTGAGACAAAGGTGCACCAAAGAAGAGGTACAAGGACTGCCTAAAGAAATCTCTTGGTGCCTGCCACATTGACCACGGCCAGTGGGTTGATATCGCCTCAAACCGCGCATCTTGGCGCCTCACAGTTCAGCGGGCAGCAACCTCCTTTGAAGAAGACCGCAGAGCCCACCTCACTGACAAAAGACAAAGGAGGAAAAACCCAACACCCAACCCCAACCAACCAATTTTCCCTTGCAACCACTGCATCCGTGTCTACCCGTCCCGCATCGGACTTGTCAGCCACAAATGAGCCTGCAGCTGACGTGGACATTACCCCTCCATTAATCTTCGTCCGCGAAGCCAAGCCAAAGATAGATACCTATTTTCAGCTTTCTGAAAAGGTTGCTGAGAGCTCAAGATGGCCAACTGAAGAGTGGTCTCTAATTCTCCAAAGTGTATTGAAAGGAAAAACACAAATTCTTGACTGCACAGCAAGTGGCAAATTATGATACTGTTAAACAAGCTGTATTGAAAACTTATGAGTTGGTTAAAGAAGGATATAGATAAAAATTTAGGAGTTTGGTGAAAACATGCAATCAATTTTATATAGCTTTTGTTCTGAAGAAATCTGTATGTTTTGACCATTGGTGCACCTCAAAAGGAATAAACATTGATTTTGACAGATTGAGAGAATAGAGGAAATGAAAAGGTGTGTCCCAAAGGAGATTGAATTATACCTGGATGAGAGAGACGTTGGGATGTGGCAACAAATGGTAGATTAACGGACAAATTCATTCCAATTCACAAAAATACATTTCAGATAGAAGACATTTTCAGAGAATTTATGTGGAACAGATTAATAAACCTGTTCATAAGGTTAATATGGAGCAGGATAGTCGGCCTGAAGTTAAGTCTGGAGAAAATGATAAGAGAAAAAAATGAAGGTAAGGTGGGAAAGGACAGAACTTCTGGATTTGTATGTCATTTTTGTAAGAAATCTGGTCACGTGATTGCGAATTGTCTGGTGTTGAAAAAGAAATGAGAAAAGGAGGTTTTACCAGAAGCATGTATACAATGGAATTTAAGGAGAGCAGAGGTGCCAAACCTGGTAAGGAGGTCATGGATGTTTTCAAGGCTTTTGTGTCAGAAGGGCTTTGTCTCAATAAAGGAGGGACAACCATAGGTTCCAGTTAAAATTCTTAGAGTCACTGTTGTTGGAAATTATTTTAACTGTGGATCAAAGGACTGACACAGGGGAGAAAACTTGGATTAAAGATTTTGGAGGTGAGGTAGGGTCAATATCGCTTCACAATATTATGCTAAATTCAGAATTAGTAAAAGGATCTGTCATCATAGGAGTAATTTCAAAGTTATCCATGCAGAGTATCTCGTTTTTATTAGGGAATGATTTGGCAGAAGTTGGGTCAGTTTTGAGATTAACAATTCAGCCTTGTAAGGATAGGGTTAGAGAGGATGGTGAGATATATCCTGTATGTGCGGTAACAAGGTCTGTGACTAAGAAAATGATGAGAGCTGAAGAAGATCCAGTTGATAGAGATCTGCCCAGTACTTTTGAAAGAGCAGGGTCATTGTGAGAGTGAGGATTTCTCTTTGTCAAGGAAACAGTTAATTCAGCAACAAAAAAATAGATGCAGATCTTGTAAACTGAAGGGAGAAAGCAGAAACTGAACAGACGAGTAAAGAAATGGCTTGTGGATATTTCTTAAAAGGTGAAGTGCTGATGAGAAAATGGAGACCTCTTGATATTCCTGCTAATGAAGATTGGGGAGTGATTGTAGAAATTACCGGAAGGAAATATTAGATCTAGCCCACAGTACACCTTTGGGTGGTCATCTTGGAGTTAAGAAAACTATGAATAAGATTTTTGAGACAATTGTTTTGGCCTGGTTGGATGTTGTAAATTGGTGCCAGACATGTCATTTTTGTTAGGTTGTGGGGAAACCTAACCAGGGTCCTCCAGTGGCTCCATTACAATCTATTCCTTTTGTTGGGGAACCTTTCACTAGGGTTACTGTAGATTGTGTAGGTCCCCTGCAAAAAACTAAGTCTGGTAATCAGTACTTATTAACAATTATGTGCACAATGTTGAGATTTCCAGAGGCTATACCACTGAGAAATATTAAAGCCAAAATGGTGGTAAAGGCTCAAGAAAGATTTTTCACAGTTTTTGGATTACCTAAAAAGATTCAGAGTGATCAAGGATCTAACTTTATGTCTGGGTTGTTTCAGCAGTTGGTTTATGAGTTGGGAATAAAACAGATCACTTCATCTGCGTACCATCCTGATACTCGGGGAGCTTTGGAAAGATTTCATTCTACTCTTAAAAACATGATGAGGATTTATTGTCTGGAGAATGGAAAAGATTGGGATGAAGGTATTCATTTATTGTTATTTGCAGCAATGGATGCTGTGCAGGAGTATTAGGTTTCAGCCCTTTTGAAATTGTGTTTGGACAACAGGTTAGAGAACAGTGGGTTTAATGACGATGTGCAGTAGAATTTGCTGGATTATGTTTCTAAATTTAAGGGTAAGTTACAAACAGTGTGGACTTTGGCTCAAGAGAATTTGGAAATGGCTCAGGGTAAAATAAGCCATTTATTGACAGGAAAGCTCAGGTGAGGAATTTGAAGGTAGGAAGTAAAGTTTTGATTTTGTTTCCAACACGTGACAATCCTTTGAGAGCTAGATTTTCTGGACCGTACATAGTTAAACCAAAACTGAATTATGTTAACTATGTTGTTAACACTCTAGACTGAAGATTTGTCACATAAATATGTTGAAACCTTATTATGAGAACAAAGGTAGTGGAGAACAATCTGTATCAGACGTGTTAGTTTTTAACAGGGTTGATGAAGTTATGGATCATAAGATTATGGAAACAAAATCTTGTGAGGGTAACCTTAAAGAAACCATGGTTCCTGTGCGTCTGTCTAACTCAACAATTTTGGAAAATTTAGAAGAAAAATTAGGCCTTCTTAAGTTACAAGAGAAAATAGAGTTGAAAGGATTTCTTTTGAAATACACAAATTTGTTCTCTGATGTTCCAAAAAGGACATCAGTGATTTACCATGATGTAGATGTGGGGGAAGCAAATCCCATAAAACAGCACCCATAAAGAATAAACATTCAGAAGAGTTAAATCATGGATCAGAAGGTGGAATATATGTGGGGAATTGATATTATTAGATCTTCAAAATCGGATTGGAGTTCTCCTTGTCTTTGGCTTGGCTTCGTGGAAGAGGATTTATGGAGGGGTAATGTCCACGTCAGCTGAAGGCTCATTTGTGGCTGACAAGTCCGATGTGGGACAGGCAGACACGGTTGCAGCGGTTGCAAAGGAAAATTGGTTGGTTGGGGTTGGGTGTTGGGTTTTTCCTCCTTTGTCTTTTGTCAGTGAGGTGGGCTCTACGGTCTTCTTCAAAGAAGGTTGCTGCCCGCTGAACTGTGAGGTGTCAAGATGCACGGTTTGAGGCGATATCAGCCCACTGGCGGTGGTCAATGTGGCAGGCACCAAGAGATTTCTTTAGGCAGTCCTTGTACCTCTTCTTTGGTGCACCTCTGTCTCGGTGGCCAGTGGAGAGCTCGCCATATAACACGATCTTGGGAAAGCGATGGTCCTCCATTCTGGAGACGTGACCTACCCAGCACAGTTGGATCTTCAGCAACGTGGATTCGATGCTGTCGGCCTCTGCCATCTCGAGTACTTCGATGTTGGTGATGAAGTCACTCCAATGCATGTTGAGGATGGAGCGGAGTCAACGCTGGTGGAAGCGTTCTAGGAGTCGTAGGTGATGCCGGTAGAGGACCCATGATTCGGAGCCGAACAGGAGTGTGGGTATGACAACGGCTCTGTATACGCTAATCTTTGTGAGGTTTTTCAGTTGGTTGTTTTTCCAGACTCTTTTGTGTCGTCTTCCAAAGGCACTATTTGCCTTGGCGAGTCTGTTGTCTATCTCGTTGTCGATCCTTGCATCCGATTAAATGGTGCAGCCGAGATAGGTAAACTGGTTGACCGTTTTGAGTTCAGTGTGCCCGATAGAGATGTGGGGGGGCTGGTAGTCATGTTGGGAAGCTGGCTGATGGAGGACTTCAGTTTTCTTCAGGCTGACTTCCAGGCCAAACATTTTGGCAGTTTCCGCAAAACAGGACGTCAAGCGCTGGAGAACTGGCTCTGAATGGGCAACTAAAGCGGCATCGTCTGCAAAGAGTAGTTCACAGACAAGTTGCTCTTGTGTCTTGGTGTGAGCTTGGAGGCGCCTCAGATTGAAGAGACTCCCATCCGTGCGGTACCGGATGTAAACACCGTCTTCATTGTTGAGATCTTTCATGGCTTGTTTCAGCATCATGCTGAAGAAGATTGAAAAGAGGGTTGGTGCGAGAACGCAGCCTTGCTTCACGCCATTGTTAATGGAGAAGGGTTCAGAGAGCTCATTGCTGTATCTGACCCGACCTTGTTGGTTTTCGTGCAGTTGGATAACCATGTTGAGGAACTTTGGGGGGCATCCGAGGCACTCTAGTATTTGCCAAAGCCCTTTCCTGCTCACGGTGTCGAAGGCTTTGGTGAGGTCAACAAAGGTGATGTAGAGTCTTTTGTTTTGTTATCTGCACTTTTCTTGGAGCTGTCTGAGGGCAAAGACCATGTCAGTAGTTCCTCTGTTTGCGCGAAGCCGCACTGTGATTCTGGGAGAACATTTTCGGCGACACTAGGTATTATTCTATTTAGGAGAATCCTAGCGAAGATTTTGGCTGCAATTGAGAGCAGCGTGATTCCCTGTAGTTTGTGCAGTCTGATTTCTCACCTTTGTTTTTGTACAGGGTGATGATGATGGCATCACAAAGGTCCTGAGGCAGTTTTCCTTGGTCCCAGCAGAGCTTGAAAAACTCATGTAGTTTGGCATGCAGAGTTTTGCCGCCAGCCTTCCAGACCTCTGGGGGGATTCCATCCATACCTGCTGCTTTGTCACTTTTCAGTTGTTCAGTTGCCTTATATGTCTCTTCCCGGGTGAGGACCTCATCCAGCCCTAGCCTCAAGAGTTGTTGAGGGAGCTGGAGCAGGGCGGATTCTTGGACTGAGCGGTTGGCACTGAAAAGAGATTGGAAGTGTTCTGACCATCGGTTGAGGATGGAAATCTTGTCGCTGAGGAGGACTTTGCCGTCTGAACTGCGCAATGGGCTTTGGACGGGGTGAGGGGCCATACACAGCCTTTCTTCTTTGGCTTGGCTTCGCAGACGAAGATTTATGGAGGGGGTAAATGTCCACGTCAGCTGCAGACTCGTTTGTGGCTGACAAGTTCGATGCAGGACAGGCAGACACGGTTGCAGCGGTTGCAGGGGAAAATTGGTTGATTGGGGTTGGGTGTTGGGTTTTTCCTCCTTTGTCTTTTGTCAGTGAGGTGGGCTCTGCGGTCTTCTTCAAAGGAGGTTGCTGCCCGCCGAATTGTGAGGTGCCAAGATGCACGGTTTGGGGCGATATCAGCCCACTGGCCGTGGTCAATGTGGCAGGCACCAAGAGATTTCTTTAGGCAGTCCTTGTACCTCTTCTTTGGTGCACCTCTGTCACGGTGGCCAGTGGAGAGCTCGCCATATAACACGATCTTGGGATGGCGATGGTCCTCCATTCTGGAGACGTGACCCACCCAGCGCAGCTGGATCTTCAGCAGCGTGGACTCGATGCTGTCGGCCTCTGCCATCTCGAGTACTTCGACGTTAGGGATGAAGGCGCTCCAATGAATGTTGAGGATGGAGCGGAGACAATGCTGGCGGAAGCGTTCTAGGAGCTGTAGGTTTCTTGGTGTGAGCTTGCAGGCGCCTCAGATTGAAGAGACTGCCAATCGTGCGGTACCGGATGTAAACAACGTCTTCATTGTTTAGGTCTTTCATGGCATAGTTCAGCATCATGCTGAAGAAGATTGAAAAGAGGGTTGGTGCGAGAACGCAGCCTTGCTTCATGCCATTGTTAATGGAGAAGGGTTCAGAGAGCTCATTGCTGTATCTGACCCGACCTTGTTGGTTTTCGTGCAGTTGGATAACCATGTTGAGGAACTTTGGGGGGCATCCGAGGTGCTCTAATATTTGCCAAAGCCCTTTCCTACTCACTGTGTCGAAGGCTTTGGTGAGGTCAACAAAGGTGATGTAGAGTCCTTTGTTTTGTTCTCTGCACTTTTCTTGGAGCTGTCTGAGGGCAAAGACCATGTCAGTAGTTCCTCTGTTTGCGCGAAAGCCGCACTGTGATTCTGGGAGAATATTCACGGCGACACTAGGTATTATTCTATTTAGGAGAATCCTAGCGAAGATTTTGCCTGCAGTGGAGAGCAGCGTGATTCCCCTGTTGTTTGAGCAGTCTGATTTCTCGCCTTTGTTTTTGTACAGGGTGATGATGATGGCATCACAAAGGTCCTGAGGCAGTTTTCCTTGGTCGCAACAAAGCTTGAAAAACTCATGCAGTTTGACATGCAGAGTTTTGCTGCCAGCCTTCCAGACCTCTGGGGGGATTCCATCCAAACCTGCTGCTTTGCCACTTTTCAGTTGTTCAATTGCCTTATATGTCTCATCCTGGGTGAGGACCTCATCCAGCTCTAGCCTTAGGGGCTGTTGAGGGAGCTGGAGCAGGGTAAAATCTTGGACTGAGTGGTTGGCACTGAAAAGAGATTGGAAGTGTTCTGACCATCGGTTGAGGATGGAGATCTTGTCGCTGAGGAGGACTTTGCCGTCTGATCTGCGCACCGGGCTTTGGACTTGGGGTGAGGGGCTGTACACAGCCTTTAGAGCCTCGTAAAAACCCCTGAAGTCACCAATGTCCACGCTGAGCTGGGTTCATTTGGTGAGGCTAGTCCACCACTCATTTTGGATCTCCCGGAGTTTGCGCTGAAGATGGCTACATGAGCAACGGAAGGGTCATTTCTTCTCTGGCCAGGACGGCTTTGCAAGGTGAGCCTGGTGGGCAGCTCGCTTCTTTGCCAGCAGCTCCTGGAATTCCTGGTTGTTTTCGTCAAAGCAGTCCTTGTTTTTCCTGGAAGAGAAGCCCCGTACCTCTTCATTGGATTGCAGTATGGCAGTCTTCAGCTGATCCCAGAGGGTTTCAGGGGACAAGTCCGTGAGGCGGATTGCATCCTCAAGCTTTGCTTGGAGGTTTGCCTGGAAGTTTCCTCTCACTACATCTGACTGCAAGTTTCCAACATTGAACCTCTTTCTGGGGGCTTTACCGTTCCTGGACTTTGGCTTGAAGTGAAGGTTGAGTTTGCAGCGAACAAGCCGGTGGTCAGTGTTGCATTCTGCGCTGGGCATGACCCTGGTGTGGAGCACATCTCGTTTGTCTCTTTCTTGCACCAGGACGTAGTCCAGGAGGTGCCAGTGTTTGGATCGGGGATGCATCCAGGTGGTCTTAAGGCTGTCCCTCTGCTGAAAAGGGTGTTTGTAATGACAAGCCACTGTTCTGCGCAGAGCTCCAACAGGAGGCGCCCATTGTCGTTGCACTTGCCGACACCGTGCTTGCCCAGGATTCCTGGCCAGGTTTCTGAGTCTTTGCCGATGCGAGTGTTGAAGTCGCCAAGGTTAACAACCTTGTCGGCTGTAGGGGTGCATTGAATGAAGTTGCGCAGATCAGTGTAGAACTTGTCCTTTTCTGCTGGTTCCGCCTGGAGGGTTGGAGCATAGACACTGATGAGCGTGATGCGATGCTTGTTTTGAAAGGGGAGTCGCATGGACATGATCCTGTCCTCGTGGCCTGTCGGGAGGTTTTCGAGTTTGGAAGCAATGGAGTTCTTGACCATGAAGCCTACACCAGATAGGCGTCGTTCATCCATAGGCTTGCCAGACCAGTAGAGTGTGAAGCCCGCGCCGCGTTCTTGGAAGCTGCCTACATCTGCAAGGCGGACTTCACTGAGAGCAGCTATGTCGATGTCAAGTCTGAGGATTTTATGTGCGATGAGGGCAGACCGATGTTCAAGTCGGTGGCTGTCAGCCTTGTCTAGCATGGTTCTGATGTTCCAGCATGCTAGCTTGAGTTTTTGAGCATCTTTTGAGGGGAAGGGCATGGACCTGTCCTCGGGCCTGTGCAAAGGAGCTTTTAGGTGGAGTGCAGTGTGCGCAGTACTGGTCCTTTACACCCATGGTTCGTGTGCCGTGGCCAAGCAAGCTGGGATGTGGCAGCGAGGTCCTTGGGTCGTAGGTTTTATATTGGAGTGACCTTCTCCTATGCAGGTTTCTTACCCGAGCTGGAGCGGCCTGCCTCCTCTCCTAGGTCAGACAATACCTGGTCCGATTAGTACAGGTATAACATTGTGCATGAGGAACACGGGAGATGGGCCGCCGCCGCCTACCCTCTGCCCAGACCAGGGCCGGGGCTGGCGCTGCCTTCCCTGTGCCTGGACCGGGGCTGCCGCCTCCTTCTTTCTGCCCGGACCGGGGCCTCCGCCTGCTTCGCTCTGCCGAGGCTGGGGCCACCGCCTCCCCCTCGCTTCTGCCCAGACCGGGGCCGCTGACTCCTTCTTTCTGCCCAGACCGGGGCCTCTGCCTGCTTCGCTCTACCGAGACCGGGGCCATCGCCTCCCCCTCACTTTTGCCCAGATCGGGGCCGCCGCCTCCTACCTTCTGCTTGGACTGGAGCCGGGGCCGCCGCTGCCTACCCTCTGCCCGGACCGGGGCCGGGGCCACTGTTGGCTTCCCTGTGCCCAGACTGGGGCCGCCGCCTCCTTCTTTCTGCCCAGACCGGGGCCTCCACCTGCTTCGCTCTGCCGAGGCCGGGACCACTGCCTCCCCCTCGCTTCTGCCTTGACTGGGGCCACTGCCTCCTTCTTTCTGCCCGGACCGGACCGGAGTTCTCCTTGTATTCTGGTACCAAAACCAGATGGAACTGTTAGGTTCTGTACAGATGACAGGAAGGTTAATTCAGTAACTAAAACAGATGCTTATCCTATTCTGAGAATAGATGACTGTATTGATAAAATTGGAAACACTAAATTTCTTACTAAGTTGGATTTATTGAAGGATTACTGGTGTGTGCCTTTAACTGAGAGAGGAAAGAATATTTCAGCTTTTGTTACTCCATCTGATTTATATGAGTATAATGTGTAACCTTTTGGCATGGAAAATGCCCCTGCAACATTCCAAAGGATGGTTAATTCAGTAATCCAAAGATTAACTCATACAGATGCTTATATTGATGACTTGGTCACAAAAAGTGACACATGGGAAGAACATTGAAGGTTATCCCAAGCAAACTTAACTGTTAATTTAGTAAAAAGTCAATTTGCAAATGCCACAGTAACATATTTGGGTTCTGTAGTTGGCCATGGCAAAGATGCACCTATTCAAGCTAAGGTGAATGCAGTTTCTGAGTTTCCTATTCCCAATGGCAAGAAAGCAGAGAGAAGGTTTTTAGGAATGACAGGATATTATAGAAAATTTTGCAGAAATTTTGCTGAGGTCACTCTTCCTTTAACCAATGTTTTGAAGAAAGGGGAGGAATTTGTGTGGACTAAAGTTTGTCAGACAGCTTTGGAAATTTTAAAAGAGATGCTATGCCATTGCCCTGTGTTAAAATCTCCCAATTTTGACAAACCTTTTTCTGTCGCAGTGGATGCCAGTGAGGGAGCAACAGGTGCAGTTTTATTGTAAAAACATAATGAAATTGACCATCCAGTTGCCTACTTTTCAAAAAAATTCAACGTTCATCAAAGGAACTATTCCACAATTGAACTGTTTTTTATCTTATTGTTCTGCAGAATTTTGATGTATATCTTGGGACCTCTCATGAACCAATTGTTATATTCACTGACCACAATCCTCTGGTGGTTTTGAATGAAATGAAGATTAAAAACAGAAGATTGTTAAACTGGAGTTTGATATTACATGAGGTATAAATAATGTGATTGCCAATTGTTTGATTGTGTATAAAAATACTCTCAAAATTGGGTTACTGTATTATAACATGTTATATATTATGTATTCAATAGGACGTCGGACCTCGGGCCTCCGGCAGCGGTAGCAACAGGACCTCGGGCCGCCGTCGGAAGCCCGAGGTCCTGTTGCTGCCGCCGCCGGAGGCCCGAGGTCCTGTTGCTACCGCTGCCGGAGGCCCGAGGTCCTGTTGCTGCCGCCGCCGGAGGCCCGAGGTCCTGTTGCTACCGCTGCCGGAGGCCCGAGGTCCTGTTGCTGCCGCCGCCGGAGGCCCGAGGTCCTGTTGCTGCCGCCACCGGAGGTCAGGCAAACCCCGGCAGCTCGCACAGCCCGACTGTTGGCAGCCGAGCCCCGGGCCGGGAGCGATCAATGAGGTATTACAAGGAGGCTAAATGTGTTAAATTATGAAGGTAGGAAACATATTAATCAAACTGAGATGCTCAGAATAATTAATAAGGCATAAATTTAAAAATTAGTGTTAAATGACTGCAGGGTGTCAGGGAGCACATTTTGAAAGACTGTGAAATTCCTTGGGTGCAGTGACTTTACATGCCATGAAGAGTCCAAAGGGGCACATGGTCCTTTATAGTTCTCGGCCGCGGCAGGAGTAAGCGAACGCAGGCCGATTCCAGGGCGCACCACTGCATAACTGGGGACAGCGGTCGTAGATCTCCAAAATGGTTTGAGCTAAAAGGGGAGGCAGGCCTCTTCAGCCCGGTGAGGCAACCTGCATAGGAGAAGGTCACTCCAATATAAAACATATGACCCAAGGACCTCGCTGCCACGTCCCAGCTTGCTTGGCCACGGCACACGAACCATGGGTGTAAAGGGCCAGTACTGCGCACACTGCACTCCACCTAAAAGCTCCTTTGCGCAGGCCTGAGGACAGTCCTTCCCCTCAAAAGATGCTCACAAACTCAAGCTGGCATGTTGGAACATCAGAACCATGTTAGACAAGGCTGAAAGCCACCGACCTGAACGTCGGTCTGCCCTCATCGCATATGAACTCCTCAGACTCGATATCGACATAGCCGCTCTCAGCGAAGTCTGCCTTGCATATGTAGGCAGGCTCCAAGAACACGGCGCGGGCTTCACACTCTGCTGGTCTGGCAAGCCTCAGGCTGAACGACGCCTATCTGGTGTAGGCTTCATGGTTAAGAACTCCATTGCTTCCAAACTCGAAAACCTCCCGACAGGCCACTCTGACTGGATCATATCTATGCGACTCCCCCTTCAAAAGAAGCGAAATATCACTCACATCAGTGTCTATGCTCCAACCCTTCAGGCGGAACCAGCAGTAAAGGACAAGTTCTACACTGATCTGCGCAACCTCATCCAACACACCCCTACAGCCGACAAGGTTTTCAACCTTGGCGACTTCAACGCTCGCATCGGCAAAGACTCAGAAACCTGGCCAGGAATCCTGGGCAAGCATGGTGTCGGCAAGTGCAATGACAAAGGGCGCCTCCTGTTGGAACTTTGCGCAGAACAGCGGCTTGTCATTACTAACACCCTTTTCCAGCAGAGAGATAGCCTGAAGACTACCTGGATGCATCCCCGATTCAAACACTGGCACCTCCTGGACTACGTTCTGGTGCGAGGAAGAGACAAATGAGATGTGCTCCACACCAGGGTCTTCCCCAGCGCGGAATGCAACACTGACCACCGGCTTGTTCACTGCAAGCTCAACCTTCACTTCAAGCCAAAGTTCAAGAATAGTGGAGCCCCCAGAAAGAGGTTCAATGTTGGAAACTTGCAGTCAGACGTAGTGAGAGGAAATTCCAGGCAAACCTCCAAGCAAAGCTCGAGGATGCAAACTGCCTCACGGACACGTCTCCTGAAACCCTCTGGGATCAGCTGAAAACGGCCATACTGCAATCCACTGAAGAGGTACTGGGCTTCTCTTCCAGGAAAAACAAGGACTGGTTTGACGAAAACAACCAGGAAATCCAGGAGCTGCTGGCAAAGAAGCGAGCTGCCCACCAGGTTCACCTTGCAAAGCCGTCCTGGCCAGAGAAGAAACGAGCCTTCCGTTGCACATGCAGCCATCTTCAGCGCAAACTCCGGGAGATCCAAAATGAGTGGCGGACTAGTCTCGCCAAATGAACCCAGCTTAGCGCCGACATTGGCGACTTCAGGGGTTTTTATAAGGCACTAAAGGCTGTGTACGCCCCCTCACCCCAAGTCCAAAGCCCTCTGTGCAGCTCAGACGGCGAAGTCCTCCTCAGCGACAAGATCTCCATCCTCAATCGATGGTCAGAACACTTCCAATCTCTTTTCAGTGCCAACCGCTCAGTCCAAGACTCCTCCCTGCTCCAGCTCCCTCAACAACTCTTGAGGCTAGGGCTGGATGAGGTCCTCACCCGGGAAGAGACATATAAGGCAATTGAACAACTGAAAAGTGGCAAAGCAGCAGGTTTGGATGGAATCCCCCCAGAGGTCTGGAAGGCTGGCGGCAAAACTCTGCGTGCCAAACTACATGAGTTTTTCAAGCTCTGCTGGGACCAAGGAAAGCTGCCTCAGGACCTTTGTGATGCCATCATCATCACCCTGTACAAAAACAAAGGCGAGAAATCAGACTGCTAAAACTACAGGGGAATCACGCTACTCTCCATTGCAGGCAAAATCTTCGCTAGGATTCTCCTTAATAGACTAATACCTAGTGTCGCCGAAAATGTCCTCCCAGAATCACAGTGTGGCTTTCGCTCAAACAGAGGAACTACTGACATGGTCTTTGCCCTCAGACAGCTCCAAGAAAAGTGCAGAGAACAAAACAAAGGACTCTACATCACCTTTGTTGACCTCACCAAAGCCTTCGACACCGTGAGTAGGAAAGGGCTTTGGCAAATACTAGAGCACCTCGGATGCCCCCCAAAGTTCCTCAACATGGTTATCCAACTGCACAAAAACCAACAAGGTCGGGTCAGATACAGCAATGAGTTCTCTGAATCCTTCTCCATTGACATCGGCGTGAAGCAAGGCTGCGTTCTCTCACCAACCCTCTTTACTATCTTCTTCAGCATGATGCTGAAACAAGCCAATAAAGACCTCAACAATGAAGACGGTGTTTACATCTGGTACCGCACGGATGGCAGTCTCTTCAATCTGAGGCACCTGCAAGCTCACACCAAGACACAAGAGCAACTTGCCCGTGAACTACTCTGCAGACGATGCCGCTTTAGTTGCCCATTCAGAGCCAGCTCTCCAGCACATGACGTCCTGTTTTGCGGAAACTGCCAAAATGTTTGGCCTGGAAGTCAGCCTGAAGAAAACTGAAGTCCTCCATCAGCCAGCTCCCCACCATGACTACCAGCCCCCCAACATCTCCATCGGGCACACTGAACTCAAAA
Organism: Narcine bancroftii; assembly: GCF_036971445.1. Taxonomy (NCBI): domain Eukaryota; kingdom Metazoa; phylum Chordata; class Chondrichthyes; order Torpediniformes; family Narcinidae; genus Narcine; species Narcine bancroftii. Next base: position 189,738,186 of record NC_091470.1, read on the forward strand.
CGGTCAACCAGTTTACCTACCTCGGCTGCACCATTTCATATGATGCAAGGATCGACAAAGAGATAGACAATAGACTCGCCAAGGCAAATAGCGCCTTTGGAAGACTTCACAAAAGAGTCTGGAAAAACAACCTCCTGAAGAAACACACAAAGATCAGCGTGTACAGAGCCGTTGTCATACCCACACTCCTGTTCGGCTCCGAATCATGGGTCCTCTACCGGCATCACCTATGGCTCCTAGAACGCTTCCATCAGCGCTGTCTCCGCTCCATCCTCAACATTCATTGGAGCGACTTCATCACCAACATCGAAGTACTCGAGATGGCAGAGGCCGACAGCATCGAGTCCATGCTGCTGAAGATCCAGCTGTGCTGGGTGGGTCACGTCTGCAGAACGGAGGACCATCGCCTTCCCAAGATCGTGTTATATGGTGAGCTCTCCACTGGCCACCGTGACAGAGGTTCACCAAAGAAGAGGTACAAGGACTGCCTAAAGAAATCTCTTGGTGCCTGCCACATTGACCACCGCCAGTGGGCTGATATCGCCTCAGACCGCACATCTTGGCACCTCACAGTTCGGCGGCAGCAACCTCTTTTGGAGAAGACCACAGAGCCCACCTCACTGACAAAAACCCAACACCCAACCCCAACCAACTAATTTTCCCTTGCAACTGCTGCAACCGTGCCTGCCTGTCCCGCATTGGACTTGTCAGTCACCAACGAGCCTGCAGCAGACATGGACATACCCCTCCATAAATCTTCGTCCTCGAAGCCAAGCCAAAGAAAAGAAAATATTATGTATTGTTATCTCTTTAGTGCTTTTTAATTTAGTTTAGTTATAACTGTATTTTAACTCAAGAGTTAAAATTCCTTTAAAGGGGGAAGGTGTTACAGAGTATATGGAAGTGTTTGGGAGATTAATTGGGGAAGGTTTGTTAGAGCAGGTCACACGCAAGCACTTTACAACAAAATATTTGCTGGAGTTTTGTGGAGTGCTCACAGACTTCAATGATGGACTGTTAATTGCAACAGGCAACAATGTAGCAACATGCAGTAGCAGCTTTGTATGGAAAACAGGTTGCTGTCTGGAAGAGCATGTGATCTTTGCAGGCAGAGGCAGAACAGCTTTGCTCTCAGTGTTGGGAGGGAATGAGAGAGAGGAAAAACAGAGACCAGTTCCAGAAGGACAAGCTGGCAAGCTTTGGAAGATGGCCTGGTCAAAGGAGAGGACTGGCTATCCGGTGTTTCCCTTGGAATAGGAGAAACAGAAAGGAACTCTGTGGTGACCTAAAAAAAAGAGGTAATCATCTGGGGAATCCTGAAAGGGGGAAAGCGTCATCAGCGAAGCACTGGAGTGGCTGATTAAGAAGTAATCAGTTCTTAGTATTGAGCGACGGAACACGGAAATGCAAAGTTGCGTTTCCCTGGAGAAAATAATTTACAATCTGAGGAACAAGTCCAGCACCTTTCGGAATATTTGGCAGCCATACATGCACGACACAGGTGCATGGAAGTGATTGTTCTACCGTTCCTTGCTGCAGCTCCCTCTCTCCCGTGCTGATCCCAATCAAAGCAAATCAAGAATGAGCACTGGCCCGGAAGCCGTCCGTTGAGCCGTGATAGTCCCAGTTTCTTTTTTTCATTTTTAAAATTATTTGTACTTTTATTCATTTCTTTAATGTTAATGTGTCTTATTGACATTGTAGTATGAATGAATCATTTAATTTTACAGGTGGGGGGAGGGAGGTGGGTAATGACATGGGCTTGTATATACTTTATTTGGTGGAGAGTGAGATAACTTTAACGACATCTGATCTGCATGTATTAGCTTTTATTTCTGTTATGGCCAAGCAGGCGGTGTTGCTCAGATGGAGGGACGTTACCCTACCTCATCATGCTCAATGGCTACGTGGCGTCATGTTATGTTTAAATTCAGAGATGAGATGCTCAATTTCTGATGTCAATTTAAATTTTCAAACCCTTTTGAATTACTTTTGTAATCATTCATTTGCTGTGAAGGTAGAACTGTTAACAAATGTGTTAATTTATCCCTCTGCTAAGAATTCTGCCTTCCTGTTTTTGGCCAAACAGCTTCTTTCTTGGTAGTGGGTTTAGATTTTTCTTTTTTAGAATGTATTAATAAAACAATAGAGGGGGGAGTCACGTGATGGAGTAGTGGCCGGACGGTGAACTCCAGCCCTCTCCAGAAAAGTCGGAAAAAACAAAGGAAAACACAAAGGCACAAAAATAAAAATTAAAGAAAAGTGAGTATAAAGGTGGAAAGAAGATGGCGACGAAAAAAGAAAAATCGAAATCAACGGTAAGAAGAGAGGAAGAGAAGACAACGGAAGAAGAAGGAGAAGGCCTTACCTGTTCGAAGAGGCCCGCGGTGGAGAGAGAAACCCGCTCCCTCAGGTCGGTAGAAAGTGGACTACAAAAATGGCTCACTGAGCCGAGTAAAAGTGCGCAACCGGGCATGCGCGAGGAGTCGCGCATGCGCGATGCGCATACAAAAAAACACACCGACGGGAGGGGTGACCAGCTGGAGAGTCGATCTCCACAGCCGGCAATGACAGCTGCAGAACACCTGCAGCAAGAGGAGAACATAGAAGACAATGAAAACGAGAAAGAAGAGAAGAAAAGGGCAACAAAGAAACAACAGATGGCCAACCCAGAGGAAGAGGAAGAGTACAGTGAAATAGAAGAAGAAGGGAAAGGCAAGATAAAGGATATACTTTCTCTTATTAAAGAATACATGGAGTCATTTAAAGAATGGCAAGCGCAAGAATTTAATGATTTAAGAAGAAGAATAAACAATACAGAAGAGAAAATGAATAAAATAGATATGACCTTAACAGAAATGGGAAAGAGAATGGACAAGATGGAAGAGCGGGAAGCAGCAGTAGAAATGGAGGTAGAGGACTTAAAAAAGAAATTAGAGGAATCTAATAAAAAAGTTATAGAGACACAAGAACTGTTAGCTCAGAAAATAGATATAATGGAAAATTATAACAGAAGAAATAACATAAAGATAGTGGGCCTTAAGGAAGATGAAGAAGGCAAGAATATGAGAGAGTTTATAAAAGACTGGATCGCCAGGATCCTAGGATGTCCAGAACTACAGCAAGAAATGGAAATAGAAAGGGCACATAGAGCAGTGGCCTTTAAACCACAACCACAACAAAAGCCAAGATCTATTTTAGTAAAATTCCTAAGATATACTACAAGAGAAAAGGTACTGGAGAAGACAATGGAAAAAGTAAGAGAGGGCAACAAGCCACTGGAGTACAAAGGGCAAAAAATCTTCATTTATCCAGATATAAGTTTTGAACTCCTGAAGAAGAGAAAGGAGTTCAATACAGCAAAGGCGATTTTATGGATGAAAGGGTATAAATTTATACTAAAGCATCCAGTGGTATTGAAAATATTTATTCCAGGACAACAAAACAGACTATTCTCGGATCCAGAGGAAGCACGAAAATTTGCAGAACAATTACAAAATAGACTGAGGGATGAAGACGTGTAACGAGAGTACAAAAGACTGCAAACTAAAAAGACACATAAGTTTTGAACTCCTGAAGAAGAGAAAGGAGTTCAATACATCGAAAACGATCTTATGGGGAAAAAAAAACTATTCTTGGATCCAGAGGAAGCAAGGAAATTTGCAGAACAACTACAAAACAACCAGAGAGATGAAGATATGTAATAAGAGTAAAAATGACCACGATTTATATGTATGTGGGTAAAGAGGTATATGTGTGTTTATGTATAATGTGCATACATGAATGTATCCGTATTTAGAGGAAAATATAGATAGTATAGACAAGAATTAATAAGGGAAGGAAATGGAATAGAGGGAATAAGGAGGGAATTAAAAGAGTGACCTTTGTGACATATGAAAAGTGAAATCTTTTCTGGGGGGGGCTGGGTGGGGAGGAGTTGCGGTCACTGCAAAATCAGCTGACGCTTGCGAGTGAATTCGCAAATCCAAATGGAGAGGGGAGATGTGGTTGTCCGACAAGGGATAAAGGACAACTCAGGAGGGGAAGGGGAGATTGGGGCTAAAGAAGTTTTAAATAGGAGAATAAGGAAAATGTTTGATGTTTTAGGAATGTTGTCTTATAAAGGGTTCAAAACAAGAAAACGGAAATGGATAAGAAGGAAAGGTAATGATGGAGAAACGGAAAGGGAAGATAAACAAAGTATAAAATGGCTACGTTGAACTATATGACTTTAAATATTAATGGAAGACATAACCAAATTAAAAGGAAGAAACTGCTAAATTTACTGAAAAAAGAAAAAATTGATATAGCATTTGTGCAAGAAACACATTTAACTGAATTGGAGCACAAGAAATTAAAGAGAGATTGGGTAGGACACGTAACAGCAGCATTGTATAATTCAAAAGCAAGAGGAGTAGCTATATTAATTAGTAAAAATGTGCCATTTAAAATAGAAGAGGAAATAATAGATCCAGCAGGGAGATATGTAATGATAAAATGTCAGATATATTCGGAGTTACTCAATGTATATTCACCTAATGAAGAAGATCAAAAGTTTATGCAAGATATCTTTTTGAAGGTAGTGGATACGCAAGGGAACATATTAATAGGAGGGGATTTCAACCTGAATTTGGATTCAAATATGGACAAAACTGGGAAAAAAATTAACAGAAAGAACAAAGTAACCAAATTTATAATTAAATCGATGCAAGAAATGCAACTTTTGGATATATGGAGGAAACAACACCCAAAGGAAAAGGAATATTCATATTACTCGGCTAGACATAAAACATACTCAAGAATAGACCTATTTTTGTTATCAGCTCGTATGCAAGATAGAGTAAGAAAAACAGAATATAAAGCTAGAATACTATCAGACCATTCACCCTTAATATTGACAGTAAAGTTAGAGGACATCCCTCCAAGAATGTATAGATGGAGATTAAACCCCATGTTACTTAAAAGGCAGGATTTTAGAGAATTTATTGAAAAACTAATAAAAATGTATTTTGAAATATATACGGAATCAGTGGAAGATAAGTTTATACTATGGGATGCAATGAAAGCATTCATTAGAGGGCAAATAATAAGTTATGTAATCAAGATGAAGAAGGACTATAATCAGGAAACAGAGCAGTTGGAAAGGGAAATAGTAAATATAGAAAAAGAATTAGCAATGAAGGAAGATACAACTAAAAGAAGAGAATTGGCAGATAAAAAAATAAAATATGAAACACTACAAACATATAAGGTGGAGAAGAATATAATGAAGACAAAACAGAAATATTATGAACTAGGTGAAAAAACGCACAAAATCCTAGCATGGCAGCTTAAGACAGAACAAGCTAAGAAAATGGTATTGGCATCAAGGAAAAAAGACAAACAAATTACATATAATCCAAAAGAAATTAAGGAAAACTTTAGAGAATTCTATGAACAATTATACCGAACTGAAAACGAAGGGAAAATAGATGAATTTCTGACTAAAGTTGAACTACCAAAACTACAAATAGAGGAACAAAATAAATTAACAGAGCCATTTGGAATAGTAGAAATACAAGAGATAATAAAAAAATTACCAAATAATAAGACACCAGGAGAGGATGGATTCCCAATAGAATTCTACAAAACATTTAAAGATTTATTAATTCTGCCCCTCCTAGAAATAATCAACCAGATTGATAAAACACAAAGCTTACCAGAGTCATGTAAAACAGCAATAATTACAGTAATACTAAAGCAGGGGAAAGATCCACTCACACCAGCGTCATATAGACCAATACCTTTACTTAACACAGATTAAAAGATAATAGCTAAACTATTAGCAAACAGATTAGCAGAGTATGTACCGAAAATGGTAAATTTAGACCAATCTGGATTTATCAAAAAAAGACGCACAACAGACAATATTTGTAAATTTATTAACTTAATTCATGCAGTAGAAGGGAATAAAGCACATACAGTAGCAGTTGCTTTAGACGCAGAGAAGGCCTTTGACAGAGTAGAATGGAATTATTTGTTCAAAGTATTGCAAAAATTCAGTTTACCGGAGAAGTATATTAATTGGATTAAAGCATTATATAAGGGACCGTTAGCGAAAGTGACAGTAAATGGACATGTATCAAAGCAATTTAACTTAAGCAGGTCAACACGGCAGGGATGCCCACTATCACCTTTATTGTTTGCGTTAGCTATAGAACCACTAGCAGAATTGATAAGAACAGAAAATAATATAAAAGGAATAAAAATAAAAGACAAGGAATATAAAATCAGTTTATTTGCGGATGATGTTATAGTGTACTTAACAGAACCAGAACTATCAATAAAAGAATTATATAAGAAATTGAAGGAATATGGAGAAGTGTCGGGTTACAAGATAAACGTAAATAAAAGTGAAGCAATGCCTATGAATAATGCGGATTTCTCAAAATTTAAGAAGGAATCACCGTTTAGATGGCAAATGCAAGCAATAAGATACCTAGGTGTACAAATAAACAAAAATCTCGGCCAACTATATAAACTCAATTATTATCCACTAATGAAAAAATTACAGGACGATTTAGAGCATTGGAAAGATTTACCACTAACACTAATAGGAAGGATAAACTGTATTAAAATGAACATTTTTCCAAGGATATTATACTTATTTTAGGCATTGCCAATACAACTGACAGAGAAATTCTTCAAGGAGTTAAAGAAAATAATAAGGAAATTTTTATGGAGAGGGGGGAAACCGAGGATAGCACTAGATAAATTAACAGAATGGTATAAACAAGGAGGCTTACAACTGCCAAACTTTTAAAATTATTATAGAGCCGCACAATTAAGATACCTATCAGATTTTTATCAAAGAAGGGAAAAGCCAGATTGGACGAGATTAGAATTAGATAAAATAGGGGAAAAGATACCTGAACACATATTATATAAATGGGATGAAAAATTGGTACAATATAGATGTTCTCCAGTATTACATCATCTCCTCAATATTTGGAAGAAGATTCATGTAGAAAGAAATAAAACAAAAAAAATAAAATAAAACAATAGATTGGGTTACCTAAAATTAGAAAAATCAAAATGTTCAGGGCTTTGGATTTAAGGTCATTTCGGAGGAATATGATGTGTTATTCCTCAAGTTTACATTTAGCCTCAGCACTCACCTAAATTCCACACTACCTCAGTCCTCACTTTCCAATCCACCAGCCTCTGCAACAGACACACCACGCTCCCAACAATTTCAGTGTGATCCCATCACCAGCCACCATCCTCTCCCCAACCCATTCATTGTTTTGCAGGGATCAGTCTCTCAGAGTTCCCTACTCTGCTTGTCACACCCTTCTTTCCTCCTGTTGTACCTGCAGAAGGTGTAAAATTTGTCCAGACCACTTCTCACCTCCATCCAGGATCACAAAAAACGTGGCTTCCCCTCTACCACCCTTTTCTCCTCCATTTTCCACACATCTGCCCTGGCCCCGTTCCATCCCAAGATCCACAAGGACAGGATCCTTCTTGTTCCCATCTACTAACCCATCAGACTCCATTTGGACAGGAGATATAGAAAGGTTGTTTCCCATGGTAGGAGAATCTAGAACAAGAGGGTTCAACTTCAGTATTGAAAGGCATCCACACAGAACAGAAATGCATAGGAATTTCTTCAGCCAGAGGGTGGTAAACCTGTGGAATTGGTCATTAGATGTTTTTGTGGATGCCAGGTTATTGGGTGCATTTAAGGCAGAGATTGATAAGTTCATATTTAGCCGGGTGATCAAAGTTTATGGGGAAAAGGCCTGGAAGTGGGGCTGAGTGGGACAATGGATCAGCTCATGAGTGAATTGCAGGGCAGACTCAATGGGTTGAATTGCCAGATTCTGCTCATATGTTTTATGGTCTTGTGGTCTATCCACTTTACTCTTGAGAAAGGGTCACAACCCAAAACACTGATTGTCCATTTTGACAATAATGAAATTCTCCAACAAACCATTGTTTGTTCTATAATGTTTGCAGTTTCTGTGTGTGTGCTTTTTTTAAATCTTCACTTGTTCAGCCTTCCTCTCCCAAGAATGTTCTACAGCTTCTATTTAATATTCTAAATTCTGGCCTCAGGCACACAATGTAATCACTCTGGTGTCACAAAAATAACTCCAGGGTTCCATCACTCAAAATTCTCTAGTAACTACTCAAATAAGAATGCCATAACCTCAGAGCCAGTCACTTTTGTACCAAAGAAGTTTTTGTTTGAAGTGGTGACTTAAAATGATTGAGGCAAAGAGTATTCTACAGGACAAGACCATTGGTCTCTTGGAATTTCGGTCACGGAACACAGAAATAAGCCCACCTCATCCAAGCCAATTAAGTTGCTTCCCAGAGTGAGTACCCCTTGCTTGAATTTGGCCCAGATCTCCCTTAACCCCCACCACCGAACTATTTTTCAATGCACCAATCTGAACACCCTTAAAAATCCATTTCAAATCCTATGCCCACGTATGTCCATGGTCTTGTGCACTGCCAGATCCAAACCAACCACAAATTGGAGGAACACCTCATATTCCATATGGGCACCCTCCAACTGGGCAGCATTAGTGCCAACTTCTCCAGTTTTCATTAGCTCCCCCATCTCTCCCCTTATCCTAGCCCCATTTTTCTTTCACTCTCTATCCCCCTCTATCTCCTTTCCTCCACCTCTGCATTGACAGAGCCACTTCCCTCCCCAGATCTACTGCTACCTTTCCTGTTCTCTGGCACATGTCGATTTATCACCTTTTGCCTGTGCTCCTGCCCTTTCTTCCCTTCTCCCCAGCCTTTTTACTCAGCCACTATCTTTTGTTTTTGCTTATACCTTAAAGAAGGACTCAGGACCAAAATGCCTTTACTTCTTACGGATGCTGCGAGACCTGCTGAGTTCCTCCACCATTGCCAACAGAATAGTCTTCCTCAGCCCGTTTTCTTTTGCCACATATCCCGCTAACCATTGATCCAGGCACTTATCCAGTCATCATTAATATGTGGTAATGATATCCACCCCTACCACTTCCTCTGGTGGCTTGTTCCACATACCCACCAACCTTTGTATAATAGAAAAACCTTCAAAGACCCTTTAAGTTTTTCCCTTCTGATCTTAAACCTTGTGATTCGACAAAGTCAAGAGTCAGAAAAGCCAAAATATTCTTGGCAGAGGTAAGCGTTTTGCAATCAGGAAGACTCACTTGCACACAGACTGCCAGAAGATGCACATTCTGTGCCAGAATAAGCTGACGTGGATCAGAATTATAGCTGATTGTTTATTCTACAAGAAATGAGACTCTGAAAAGTAACTTCAATTATATTTTTAAATGCTAAAAATAATTTTAAAATTTTCATACTTCATGGTAACAGGCTCATACAGTCCTCAAGCCGATGCCACCCAAATATCCCAATTAAACTCCAATACCCATATATTTAAGGGTGGGAGGAAACCAGAGTGCCCTGAGGAAACCCATTGCAGACACAAGGAGAACATACCAATGCCTTAAAGACAGCACTGCATTTGAATCTGGGTCACTGGCACTGTAAAAGCATTGTGCTAAACGTGCCACCCAAATCTCTGGATCCTAAGCACCTTTGGGAACCCCAGGAGGGAAGGTGGCACAGGGAGCCCTGGTTGGTGTAGGCAGTTATGGCATTGTCTTAACAGCAGCAGCAATCGGGACTGATTAATTAAATAAATGTGCCAAAGATTAGTGCCCAGACATCAGATTCAATGTCAAAAAATCCATTTATTGATAATAAACCACCATAAATAACAAGAAAACATTTAAGCAAAGACCTCTGCTGTGAACACATCTGTATGCACAGCCAAAAGAGCCAAAATGAACAATACAATTTATATAAATCAACATATATAAAAATAATCCAATTAAAAAAAAGATGAAGTTCAGATGGGATTCAGCAAAGTAACAAATTACAAACATTTTGCATTAAAGAAACAAGTACGAGAGTGATCAGGCAAAACTGGTATCGGTGCTACAAGGTTAGGTTCCCTGTGGGCTCTGTTGCATCTTAGCACAGATGTGTTTGCGAGCTATTTCACTCTGTAGTCTTTTAATCCACCTCCTCAATGGTCGGTCCCGAAGATGTCGCACTCCCAGCCTGGGCACGACAGGACTCCCCTGGGGCTGCCCCTTGGTACAGTTTGGCAACGATGGGATTACAAACCTTTTCCAGCTGTTTCTGCTGGTGCTCAAATTCTTCCTTCTCTGCCATCTGATTTCTCTCCAGCCATGATATTGTCTGATTGCACGAGTCAATTACCTTCTTCTTGTCTTCTTCACTGACCTTACTTGCCAACTTCTCATCCTCCACGGTACTCTTCATGCTGAAGGCGTACGACTCCAGGGAGTTCTTGGCTGCAACTTTCTGCCACTGCATTTCATCCTCATTCTTGTACTTCTCTGCATCCTGCACCATTCTGTCAATTTCCTCCTTACTCAGCCTGCCCTTGTCATTGCTGATGGTGATCTTGTTTGTTTTCCCAGTGCTCTTGTCAACAGCAGAAACATTGAGGATGCCATTGGCGTCGATGTCAAAAGTCACCTCGATCTGCGGAACACCACGAGGGGCAGGAGGGATGCCACTCAACTCAAATTTGCTCAGAAGGTTGTTGTCCTTGGTCATCGTTCTCTCACCCTCATACACCTGAATGAGGACGCCAGGCTGGTTGTCAGAGTATGTGCTGAAGTTCTGTGTCTGCTTGGTGGGGATGGTGGTGTTCCTCTTGATGAGTGCTGTCAATACACCACCGGCTGTTTCCAGACCCAATGACAGAGCAGCAACATCCAGGAGAAGCAGATCCTGAATGTTGTCTGATATTTCCCCCGTCAGAAGAGCCGCTTGGACAGCTGCCCCGTAAGCCACTGCCTCGTCGGGGTTGATGCTCTTGTTCAGCTCCCTGCCGTTGAAGAAATCTTGCAGCAGTTTCTGGATCTTGGGGATTCGGGTGGAACCCCCAACCAGGACAATTTCCTGGATCTGGGATTTGTCCAATTTGGCATCTCTTAGGGCTTTCTCCACCGGCTCCAGAGTGCCTCTGAACAGGTCAGAGTTCAGTTCCTCAAAACGAGCCCGGGTGATCGAGGTGTAAAAGTCAATCCCCTCAAACAGAGAGTCAATCTCAATACTGGCTTGGCTGCTGGAAGACAGGGTTCTCTTTGCCCTCTCACAAGCTGTCCACAGCCTCCTCACTGCCCGCTTGTTCTGGCTGATGTCCTTCTTGTATTTCCGCTTGAACTCCTCAATGAAGTGATTGACCATGTGGTTGTCAAAGTCCTCTCCTCCCAGGTGGGTGTCACCTGCCGTGGATTTCACTTCAAAGATCCCATCATCGATGGAGAGAATGGACACATCGAAGGTGCCACCACCCAGGTCAAAGATGAGAACATTGCACTCACCCTTGCCCTTCTTGTCCAGCCCGTAGGCAATGGCGGCTGCAGTTGGTTCATTGATGACACGCAGGACATTGAGGCCAGCTATCACACCAGCGACTTTGGTCGCCTCGCGCTGGGAGTCGTTGAAGTAAGCAGGTACTGTGATAACAGTATTGGTGACACTGGAGCCCAGGTAAGCTTCAGCGATCTCCTTCATCTTGGTCAGCACCATGGAGGAAATTTCCTCTTGGTAAAAGGTTTTCTTCTCCCCCTTGTATTCCACCCTCACCTTGGGCTTCCCCGAGTCACTCAGCACCTGGAAGGGCCAGTGCTCATGTCGATCTGGACCATAGGGTCATCGAATCTCCTGCCGATGAGTCTCTTGGCATCAAAGACAGTGTTGGCCGGGTTCATGGCTACCTGGTTCTTGGCCGCGTCACCAATGAGCCTCTCGGTGTCGTTGAAGGCCACTTAGCTGGGGGTGGTGCGGTTTCCCTGGTCATTGGCGATGATCTCCACCTTGCCATGCTGGAAGATGCCCACACAGGAGTAGGTGGTGCCCAGGTCGATGCCAATGGCCGTTCCCTTGGATGCAGGCATCTCTGTCCTTTCACCCACATCACTGAAGGGGTTTCTTTGTAGTCACAGGCGAGTCTTCGATCTCCACCGCTACTTGTAGCTGGTACCACTGACGGCCTCTGCTCCTTTTATGCACAACTCCTTGGCAAGGGTGGCACTCCAGGCTTGATTGATTACTGCCTCGACCAATAAGAACGTTGTCCGTGACTCACTGTGGAAACTCAGAGAAACTAAGGGGACGTGACCAATGACAACTCAGCGGCGGCGGGAGTTCGAGAGCCTTCTGTAAAATACGGTGATCGACAGCGGCAGCAGCCAATGAGCATTCCATAGGCTGCAGCATGTCGCAGGGAGGTAGGTGAGGACTCGGGGGAGCAGCCAATGGTAGAAAAGCACAGTGCCCCACCGAGGATGATGGACAGCGAGTGGAGCCAATAGGAGCATGGGTGGGCCAGGCTCCATCGACGGGTTGGACGAAGCTTCTGGAAGTGGCGGCCAGGATGAAGCTAATGGAATGGGTCAGAAAGGTGGGAGGAGGCCATGAAGGGTGGCGGCCGGGATCCCGCACACGGGGAAGCAGCTCATGGAGCCGGACGTTGCCCTTATTCTCTCAGTCTTAGAGAAGCCATGGTTTTTAGGGGCTCCTTTGTGAGGAGTCGTCGTTCGGCTGTGGTCAAGAAGAATTTGTGGGTACATCTGCACTGGACAAGTTGGAGGATATTCCCGGCAGCTCTTTGACCATGTTCATTGTGAGGAAGGGTCCTGGACCTTCTAGAACCATCCACAGACTGTCCTGCCCAAGTGAGCTGGGCCAGAAGGGTCATCTCTCCTTTCAAGGTTTCAACTTCCTTTCATCCTCAGGGAATGATGCAGTAAAATTGGATGGACCGGATAGACCAACTGTTTCCGGCTGTAAAGGCAAACAAAGGCATTGGCCCTGACATGGAACATTCCAGAAGGAAGATGCTGCCCTTGGCCCTACGCTCCTCCGTCATCACCATTCGGGGCCCCGAACAGTCCTCGCCAGTGAAGCAACGCCTCCCTTGCGAGTCTGCGCGGCTCATCACAACAGCCAGTGCTCCCCATTATGGTCCCGTCTACGTCGGACAGACTGGGTGCGTGCTGGGAGATGGTTTCGCTGAGAACCTCGGCTCTGACGCCACAATAGAGTGGATCTCCCAGCGGCCACCCATTTCAATTCCCCGTCCCATTCCCTTATTGATGTGTCTGTACATGGTCACAAGCATCGCCAGACTGAGACCACCCTCAAATTGGAGGAACAACACTTCCTCTTCCATCTGGACACCCTCCAACTGGATGAAATTGGAGGAACAACACTTCCTCTTTCATCTGGGTGTCCTCCAACTGGATGGCATTAACATCGACTTCTCTGGGTTTTAAATCTTCTCCCCACCCCTCTCCCCAGCATTTCTTTCCCCCATCAGCTTCCTGCATGCTCTGTCTCTTTCCTTTTCCCTCTGACTCTTTCACACAGACAAAATCAATTCTCACCTCTCCCTTTATCATATCCAATTAACACTATTTGTTGGTGTGGACTCTTTCCCTGGCCAGATTTCTGGTTTTTTGATTTTTAATTCCTTGACCAAGTGCTTAGGCCTGAAATGCCAGCAAATATATCTTCATCTCCTCAGGATGCTACATTAACTGCTGCTCCTCCAGCATTATGGTAGAACAGTACAGGGCCTTGATGTTGTGCTGACTTAGATATTCCCACCAAAAAAAAACTAAAAGCTAACCCTGGAAATTATAGGCTGGTGAGCCTGACATTAGTAGTAGGTAAATTATTGGAAGGTGTTCTAAGAGGGTGGATATACAATTATTTGGATAGCCAGAAACAGATTATGGGATGTCAAAATGGCTTTGTGCATGGTGGGTCGTGTTTAATCTTTTAGAGTTTTTGAGATTACCAAGAAGGTAGATGAAGGAAAGGCTGTGGATATTGTCTACATGGAGTGATAAGGTCCCACATGGGACATTAGTCAGGAAGGTTCAAACGCTAGGTATCCAGGGTGAAGTGAACTGGATTCAACAGTGGCTGGATGGGAGAATCAGGGAGTGGTGTTGGAAGATTGCTTCTCAGACTGGAGGTCTGAGTGGTGGGCCTCAGGTGGGACCATTGTTGTTTGTCATCTATATCAATGATCTGGATAATAAGGTGGTAAATTGGATCAGCATGTTTGCAGATAACGCTAAGATTGGAGGTGTGGACAGCGAAGAGGTTTTCAATGCTTGCAAAGGAATCTGGACCAGCTGGAATAATAGGCTGAAAAATAGTAGATGGAATTTAATGCAGACAAGTGTGAGATGTTGCATTTTGGAAGGACAAACCAAGAAAGAATGGACGCGGTTGATTGTAGGGCATTGAGGAATATGGTAGAACAGAAGGATCTGGGAATACAGATCCCTGAAAGTGGTGTCACTGGTGGATAGGGTTGTAAAAAGTTTTTGGCATATTGGCCTTCATAAATTAAAGTATTAAATATAAGAGTTGTGTTACAAGATCAAACCAGCAACCACAAAGAAGGCAGATCACACGGGTAAAGATGAACAATTACTTTATTAACAAAATTTCACCTTCAAACTTTAATTCAAAATCCCCCCCCCCCACCCTTTATAACAATGCCCACTGGTTAATATACAAATTTCTATAACAGTGTAAAACTGATAAATTCCCCAGCCTAAATATAACATATATAATCAAAGTCTAAGGTATATTCCCAACTGTCCCACAGAAAAAAACTTAAGACACAAAATACATAAGGCTCACAAAACTTTCATTGCAATCGAAGTAAAGATCGTAAACAAAATTCAGTTTGTTTGGTAAATACGCAACAAAGAACTCTGTAACAGTTGGGATGTTATGGTAAAGTTGCATAAGGCATTGGTGAAGCCAAATGTAAAGTATTGTGTGCAGTTCTGGTTTCCTGACTACAGGAAAGATGTCAATCAAATAGAAAGGTTGCAGAGAAACTTTACTAGAATGTCACCTGGATGTCAGGCAAAGGTTAAACAGGTTAAGAATTTATTCCCTGGCGTGTAGAAGAATGAGGGAAGATTTGACAGAGGTATTTAAAATAATGAGGGGAATAGATAGAGTAAATGTAGATAGGCTTTTTCCACTGAGGGCAGGTGAGATCCAAACCATATAGATAGGCATTTTCCACTGAGGGCAGGTGAGATGACATGGGCTAAGAGTGAAAGGGGAAAAGTTTAAGGGGAACATGAGGGGGAACCTTCACACAGAGAGTGGTGGGAGTGTGGAGTGAGCTGCCAGCTGAAATGGCAAATGTGGGCTCAATTTTAATATTGAAGAAGAATTTTGACAGGTACATGGATGGGAGGGGTATGGAGGGCTATGGACTGGGTACAGGCCAGTGAGACTAAGCAAAAAAAATGGTTTGGTACAGAATAGAAGGGCCGAAGGAGACTTTTTCCGTGCTGTATGGTTGTTTGGTTCTAAACACTAACTATCTCGTAACACTTATTTTTCTTTCATCTATGTGCTGGTCTCAGAGTCTCTAAAATGCCCCTCCTGTTGTGGGTCCTTGGAATACATTGCCACAGAGGGTAGTGGGGGCGGATTCATTGGATAGATTTAAGAGAGAGTTGGATAAGGCTTTTGTGGGCAGGGGAGTTAAGGGTTATGGGGATAAGGCTGGGATTGGTTATTGAAAGGGAAAGATCAGCCATGATCCGATAAATGGCGGTGCTGGCTCGAAGGGCCATTTGGCCTACTCCAGCACCTATTGTCTATTTGCCGTGCATGGCCCGGTTGGTGGGTCAGTGATTGAACAGTGGGCTAAATGAAATAAATACTGATACATGGACATTATGTAATTTAAGTTTTAATTATGTGAAATTTCAAGGTCGTTCATGTGTGTTTGTGGCAGAGGAATGGTGCCTTTTCTCTCTCCAACCTTTGCTGCTGCTCTGTCAGTTGTTTTCCCCACTAACTTTGACAAACCCAACTCCATGACTGCCACCATTTTCTGTGATACTTCAAAAATGTCTCTCCTGCAATGGTTTCCTTTAAAGGGATTAACTTAACAAATTCCTCAATAATGTCAACACTTGACCTTATTCCTCAAAGACTGCAAGTTGAGCAGTGTCTTTTAAATATTTGCTTTCATCAAGCACGATGGAAAATTTGGAAATTTTCATAGTGTCCTTTAAACCACCTCTGACAACTGCTGACATTTCTTTGATTTGCCGTGTGAGTGTTCTTCGAGAGAGGCTAGCAGGTGAGAATAACAATTCTTTTCAGGACAATGTCCACAACTGCCAACAAGCATTCCTTCACAAAATCGCCATCTCCAGATTCTATTTATTGTCATTGTAATGTGATCATCTTCATATTACATGAAATTGCTTTTGTCTGCTGGAAGGCAGACAGATTCACCATCAGCAGAAATTGCCTGAAGCACTTCTTTCCAATCAGAGGGAAAAGCAAAAGAGTGTCGTCGTCCCCACCCCCCCCACCCCACCCAGAGTCGCTGAGTGTCTGTAGATTTTCCTCCAGTGTTCCCACAGCCATGTAGGGAAAAGGCTTAATATTTCCTGCTATCAGCTTCAATACTACATGACTTGCATGTGGATTGCTTCTCATTTCCACACACTTCTGAAAAATGAACGTTGTTTTTCCATGCCTTCTTTCCGTCTACAAACTTCATTTGTCCTAGCTTGTCCACTCAATTCCTTGAATTTTGCATGCTTTGTTTTATAGGGACGCTTGATCTCGAACCCCTTGTTCACACCAACACTTTCATTGCAAATGAAGCATACAGATTGTAGCGCGACCGAGGGCACTCAACCACAGAGAAAGTACAACATGCTTTTATTCAATAAGAATAGCATACATGGTCTGTGGACTGAACTGGGGTTTTGGCGGGGGTCCAGGGTTTATATCAGGATATGCAGGGGGAGGAGCCAGGCCTTAGAGCATCGCACCAGTATTGAATTCCCAGTTCACGACATTCACCCCTTCATTTTGAATGAAGCCTGTGAGTGAAGACAGAGAACATCGGATAGTCTAGTCAAAATTTTTTTTAGAATATTTACAAGTTCAGCCTGTCAGGAGGTCTGGAAATTGAGCAGATTTGGTTGGCTGCCCCTGGTCCTGGGCCTCCTGACCCTCCTGTGGTTCCAGAGTTGGGCCGTGGGTGATCTGGCTCTGGTTGAGGGGTGGCTGGAGCCACTTCTTGCGACAGCTCACCTGCGCTCCTTGGCGCTTCTCCAGAAACCCTGAGAAGGTCAGAGTCCTGGCCCCTTGGGGTGGTGGTCTCACTTCTGGTGGGTGCCATGTCCATGATCGAGACAGTGTATTTCCTGCCATCTAGGTTTGCCACGTAGGCGTAAGTGGGGTTGGCATGGAGTAGGTGCACCTTCTCGACCAGGGGGTCGGATTTGCTCCTCCTCACATACTTTCGGAGCAGTTGGGCCACCTCCAATGACCTGGCCAGTAGTACATTGTATCGGACTCTGGCTTTACCCTACCCTCAATTTGGTCTATGTGTCGTCTGAGTCCAGCGTGCTCACTGAATGAAGTGATAGGAGAAGGTATTCGGTTTCACAATCAGTTTATTACATAGCACAAGAATAAAGCTTAACAGAGCTCTGATTCAGTCGTTAGTTCATAGGTCACCTGCTCGGTGAGCTATTTCCCAAGACTGACCCTTACCGTCCAGTCTCTTCTGTTTATATAGATCAACCTTGTTACACTGACCACGAGTTGGTTTTCTTTGATAGGCTCCTTGCCTAAGATTTATCTCAAGCAATTTCCTGCTCTGCAATTATCTGTGGTGTAGCCCTCCCAGGCCAGAACATTCTGTTGCTTTAATCAACACCTGCCGTGTACCCTTATGACTCCTCATTCCAACACAAGTGGTTTATTTATTTTGTTTTACTCTGACATTCTCAGTCATGGTACTCTTATCACTTATCCTTGCAATACACTTATCTTCCTGTCACTGGCCTGGTTCAGAATAAATGACAGTCCTTTTGGTTCCTCCAACCTCATCCTGTCTAACTTCTCCTATCTGCTATCCTGTTACTCCCATGTGTGCCTTTGATGCTTTCTCTCTGGACTTGTGCTTTACAATTAGCAGTTTAGTGTAACCTTGGGGATGAAAGTATTTTCTCTCTTTGTATTTGGAGTCAGCAAATTCTACATATACTATAATCAGCCAACTTTTCTACATACTGTGGCTGTTACTTAATTACATTAATATTTCCCCTAAACAGTATAATTGAAGTACATAGTAAATTGTTACATAGCAATGGATTAATGAATACATAATGAATAGTACATAGGCATATTTTCCATGATTACTTAACGCCTTGGTTCCAACAGTTGTCAGGCAGCTCCGCACTGCCCTTCTCCAGCAACCGCTGCCGAATGTACTTGGACCGCACCCCCAATGACCAGAGCATCCCGGATCTGCTCATCCTCCCGTTCCTCGCGAGTGCTTGTAGGAGAGGGCATAGTCCTCAATGGACTCACCAGGCCGCTGCTTCCATTGTGAGAGTTGATGCCTCAATGGGATGACGTATTGGGGCCTTCAGCATCTTAACAGCCCCGCTGCCTAAGTCATACAGTCTCTGCTAATCGGGAATCCTTGAGGTCTGATGCGAGAGAGGAGCGCCGACCTCTTTAGCTCATCCATTGAGTATGTAGAAATTGCGTTTTAAAATAACTACACAGAAATCGTTGGAAGACTCAACATGAGTTTATTCAAGCAAGAAGCTTCCAGAGAACAGGATACAAGTTGAAGGCTAATTCTCACCTCTCATACTGAGCCAGAGCCATATCCTAATGCCTACCTGATCTCTTTAATCCAATAGTGCTAACTGACTCCAACCTGCTGGACATGATCTAAAGGCCGCAATAAGCATCCAGCACCACTCAGTCCCTGAATGCATTGTTTCTGCTTTAAAGTGTTGGCCACCATTGTCAACAAGAATTTAAGATCAGGATGAAACTAGCCATTCACGTGTGTAAATTGGAAACCAGAAATCAGGCAGCCAGAGACTCGATACTGATGTGTCCTGTGAGCAACTCTTGCAGACTTCTGTTGATATTTTTGTATACCAGAAACTTGTTCTTAATTATATCTGGTACATGAGATTAAATGGCCAACAACAAATCATTTCCCTGTCTTTAGGAAGAGGATATGCAGAATGTAAAAAAAACTGTAAACACCTTCAAAGAAATATAATCCAATTTGTATGCAGGAAAATGCCTTAAATGCCTGTGTGTTCTTTGAATGAGGTTCAAACAGTACTAGTGAGGTGACCCTGTCTACCCACCACTGTTACCCTCATTCCCGCTGACGTGACTCAATATAGACTCAATGTTTTGGACTTTGTGGTTTGTTCCTGCCCCTTTTTGTATCCTGACAAAAGCGCAACTTTAACAAGTGGCTGATCCTGCTTGTGGCTGACAGGGACATTGTGCAAACTCTTCTGGGGGCAGAGGGTTGATGAGGAACATCGCGGGCTTCAACAGCGTTCTTTATTGAATAAAGTTACCATGCTGGGGTGAAAAAAAATCTCACCAACAATCTAATCATTATCAATTAAATGGCTAAGAAAGAAATAACGTAAAGACAGAGAACCAAATAAAACGGAAGAAACTTGATTCTGAATAATCTCACATCGTAGTGAAACTTTTCAACATTGAACTGCAACACAAAGACCTCATGACATACAAATAAAATACATGAATACAACTTAAACTCACTCTTGTGTTGAGTCGACATCTTCAAAAGGAATATAAGGAATGAAATATTAAATAAATACAAATAGATGATTAACTGAATTTTAAAAAAAGTATATAAACGGAAGAAACAGAAATAAAGAAACTGAAAACTCACCTTGGTTTGATTTCCCGTAAATGTTGGCGGAGCGCTTCGCGCAAGACTGTCGCAGCACCCGCGATTGGGACTGGACCTGGATTCGAATCCTGCGCTGTCTGTCAGGAGTTCGTACTTTCTGTGGAGCAGGCCTCATCTCCTCATTAAACCCTGAACCACAATACTGTGTACCCTTGGGAGGAGGATTTAAACAGGGCATTGATCACATTGTTTAAATGGGTTTCACATCTCTCTCTCTCTCTCTCTCTCTCTCTCTCTCTATCTACCTATCTCCATCCTTAATTTTTTTGGTACCTCGGTCCCTCTATCCTCTCTGTATCTCACTTTTTCTCTTATTCTCCTTTCTCCATCTCTCTGCTCTGTTCTGACTGTTGCTCTCTGTCTAGGTCCCTCTATCTCTGGTGCTCTCTAACCTCTCACTGTTGCTCTCTCTTTCTCTCTATTGTTCCTTCTCTTCCCTCTATCATCTCTCTTTATGCTTCTCACACTCCACACCACCCCCCACAATTCTGCACCTCCATTCATTGTCGTGGACTGGATGAACCTCCTGACTGCTGGGTCTGATCACAGTGATTTCAGATCCTGTCTCATTGGACGATGCCTCTGCCCATCCCTCCCGGGGAAACTCCCTGTGACTGGGCGTGAGGCTGAGTCATTCCAACGGAAGACCAAGCTTGAAAAGGAACCTGAAACTGATAGTGGTGGATCTGTGTGTGGCTGGTCAGGCAGTGATACTGGGGAGAGGGGCAGAGACACAGTCAGAGCAGGGCATGCGGCTACAGGGCTGGGAGGCACAGGGGTACAGTGCTGGGTGGTACGGGGTGAACACAGCAGTGGGACACAGGGTAAAGGGCAGTGGGAAATGGAGAAAATGGCAGTGAGAAATGGGGTAAAGGGTGGTGGGACATGGGGTAAAGGGCAGTGGGAAATGGGGTAAAGAGTGGTGGGACATGGGGTAAAGGGCAGTGGGAAATGGGGTAAAGGGTGGTGGGACATAGGGTAAAGGGCTGGGAAATGGGGTAAAGGCAGAGGGACGTGGGAGTATAGCACAGCAGGACAGGCTATAGGGTAATGGGATGGGGCACAGGGCAGTGGGGATTGGGGGTATAGGGCAATTGGATCTGAAGGTACAGGTCAGTGGGGCATGGGGGATACAAGTAATTGGGGCATAGGGGTAGAGGGCAGTGGGGCATGGAGTTACAGGGCAGTGGGATATGGGGGTACAGACCAGTGGGGTACAGGGATGTAGGGCAGTGGGACACGAGGGTGCAGGGCAGTGGGACTCAGGGGTACTGAGAAGCCAGGAATGGGGGTACAGGACAATGGGCCACAGGGGTACAGATTTATTGTCAGAATACATACACAACATCACATATATCAGTGAGATTTTTTTCCTGCAAGTCAGACAGAATTTCTACTTATCGGTCATGCAAAAAAACTGTACTCAGGATAAGATAGTGTATACAAAAGATAAAATGTATAACAAGGAAGAAATGTAACCAAACTGACTGTGCAATACAGGAAATAAATATTCAGTAATAAATAATGTCTAAAGTTCAAGTCCTTAAATGAGTCTCAGAGTTGAGGACTCTGAGGATGGAGGGGTAGCAGTTGTTCCTCAACTTGCTGGTGCGAGTCTGGTGGAACTAATACCTCTTCCCTTGTGCTGGGTTTGTGGATCCTTGATGGTTGCTACAGCTCTCCCATGGCAGTGTTCCATGTAGATTTTCTCAATGGTGGGGAGGTTTTTTGCCTTTAATGTCCTGGACTGCATCCACTACCTTTTGCAGGGCTTTCCACTCAGAGGCATTGGTGTCCCCAGTTTGGCCAAATTTCCAATGTCAAGCTAAACCTCCACAAACTCCTGAGAAAGTTGAGGCACTGACGTGCTTTCTTTACAATGACATTTGTGTGTTGGGTCCAGGAAACATCTTCCGAGATAGTAACTCCCAGGAACCGAAATGTGCTCTCCATCTCCATCTCTGATGCCCAATTATTACTGGATTGTCTACCTTTGGTTTTTCCTTCCTGAAGTCAACAATCAGCTCCTTAGTTTTGGTGACATTGAGTGTGAGGTTGTTGTTGCACCATTCAGTCAGGTTTTCAATCTCCATTCTCTGTGCTGACCCATCCCTTTCCTTTATACAACTCACTCCGTGGTATCACCAGCGAATTTGTAGATGGTGTGATTGTCGTACCGAGCTATGCAGTCATAAGTGTGAAGCAGGCAGAGTCGAGCATAGCCCTGTGGTGCTCTAGAACTGATGGACATTCTAGAGATGTTCTTACCAATCCTCACTGATTGTGGTCTGGAGGTGTGGAAATCCAGGATCTAATTACACAGGGGGGTGCTGAGTCCCTGGCCTTGGAGTTTGCTGATCAGTTTTGAGGGGATAATGGTGTTAAATGATGAACTGTAGTCGATAAAGAGCATCCTGATGTAGGCACCTTTGCAAGATTCCTGATGCAGGGTCTTGATCTGAAACATTACCTTACACCTTTTGCATAATGGGGTTGTGGAGGAGAGGGGTGGCAAAGGTCAGAGTCACAGAGTTTAACAGCACAGAAACAGGACCATCAGCCCATCTCCTCCATACCATACTACCCAGCTGGTCCCACTGGCCTGCATTTGGCCCACTTCCCTCCACACCTTTCCTAACCATGGTCCCTGCCTCTACCCCTTCATCCGGCAGCTTGTTTCACAGCACCCCCACCACCACCCACTGGCCCCATTCCTCTCATTTCTGAACCACTCATTCTCTGTTTCTCTCCACAGATGCTGTATGACCTGCTGAGTGTTTCCTCCATTCCCAGTTTTATCTCCGTGTTGCTGGAACTGCAGTTTTTTGGGGGTTTATTTTCCTTTATAGCTCATCTTCTTCCTCTCCCTCACCCTCTCACCTCCCCACATTGTTCCTTCAGCCATCTGTCTCCGTTAACACAGCACACCCTCTCCCCTCCACTCTTCCTGTCTCCCATTCCACTCTTCTCCATATTACCCTCTCTACCTCCCACCCTTTCCTCTCCTGCCTTGACTTTGCTCCCCTCTTTCTCCTCGCCTCCTCCCATCTCTCTACCCTCCTTCCCCTTGACTTCCTGCCTCCCCTACCACTCTCTCCTCGCCCTGCCTTTATTGTTCTCTTCTCCCCCTCTCCCTTTTCTCCAGAGTCTGTGTCTGGGGTGTGTCCCCAGGGTCTGTGTCTCGGTTCTGTCCTGGGGGGGGGGGTCTGTCCCCAGGATCTGTGTCTGGGGGGGGGGGGTGTGGGGTGACCCAGGGTATGTGTCTGGGGGGTGTCCCCGGGATCTGTGTCTGGGGGTTGTCGATAGGGTCTGTCTCTGTCCCTGGAGGTTGTGACCCGGGGTCTGTGTCTGAGGGTCTATGTCTAGTGGGGGGGGGGGGGAGGGGGGTGGTGTCGCCAGGATCTGTTACAGCGACTCCCTCATCCATACTTTCGATTTCTGTGATCGTAACCTCGCTCACACAACCTTGCCCGGCAACCGATGACGCGATATCGACTCTATTTTCTGATTGGGCTGATGAAGGTATTTTTGCAACAATTTTTCCCAGTTTCTTAACCTGTTCAGACTTCCTCTGCCCAGACACTAATGACGCTGGCGCAGCGCGTAGTCTGATTGGAGCTGCAGGTGCCGCGGACCAATCAACGTGCAGCGTGGGGATATAACTGCCCGACCTCGATCGAAAGTCGCAGTTTCCCGGTCAGCTGCGAGCGGAGTTTGACCGGTCACTGGCGGAGGGCTCGTGAATTCGGGACCACCCAATCAGGGAAGGAGTCACGATGCTGCGTCTGCTTCTGATGACCCTCCTGTGTGGGGGGTTCTCCGCAGGTGGGTGAGAGATCAATGGTCAACTGGGGCTGAGCCCCGGGTCCGTGGGGAGGGTCCAGTCCGGCTGGACAAGGGGTGATGGATCCCGGTCGGGGGAGGGGGCGGGCACCCTTTCCCCACCAATGGGGAGGGGGCGGACACCCTTTCCCCACCAATGGGGAGGGGGCGGACACCCTTTCCCCACCAATGGGGAGGGGGCGGACACCCTTTCCCCACCAATGGGGAGGGGGCGGACACCCTTTCCCCACCAATGGGGAGGGGGCGGACACCCTTTCCCCACCAATGGGGAGGGGGCGGACACCCTTTCCCCACCAATGGGGAGGGGGCGGACACCCTTTCCCCACCAATGGGGAGGGGGCGGACACCCTTTCCCCACCAATGGGGAGGGGGCGGACTCTCCTTCCCCAGCAATGGGTGAGGGGGGGGGGAATGGACACTCCTTCCCCACCCATTGCTGGGGAAGGAGAGTTGCCCCCCCATTGGTGGATGGGGAGGGGGCAGACACCCCTTCCCCACCAATGAGGGGGTGGACATCTCTTCCCCACCAATGGGGGGCTTCACCGCCACTCACTAACTTGCTTGACAGCTTGGAAGTCACTGCCGCCACGCCCAAGGGCCCGAAGCTGGTGGAAGGGTGTCACTGCCCCTCCCCCAGCCGGGCCCCAGTCCTGGGTGGTCACCGCCCCTCCCCCAGCCAGGCCCCAGTCCTGGGTGGTCACTGCCCCTCCCCCAGCCAGGCCCCAGTCCTGGGTGGTCACTGCCCCTCCCCCAGCCAGGCCCCAGTCCTGGGTGGTCACCGCCTGTGAGAAACCCAGCGCACTTATTAAATAATCTCTCAGAGTCGATAAGCTAAGCGATATAACCTTTTATTCAACGTTCTTGCAAGAGCGGGTCTCCTTCAGAGACGACACACTCACTGATATTCAACAACCTTTTTATACATTTCTTTGTGTTAATAACCATTTCATTTAATTGGTTAGTTAACTGAGTAATTAATAGGTTAGTTTAACCTATCAAAAGCTGTTCCGCTCCTCGTTTTAAAGCCCGCCCTTGTTTACTCTCCCATTCCCATAATTTTTGCAATCCCAACTCTTATTTAATCTTATCATTTGGAGTGGTGCTTTGTCAGATGTTCCTGTTCTTTTGCAGTTTTTTTAATATATCAAGTTGCCCTTGCCTGCAATCTATTGCAGGAACTGTCCTTCCTTTGTATTCTAGCAGACACCCCTCTTCCCCCTTTTCTTCTCTAATGCCTCATCTCTGTGCAGCCATTGTTAACACTGATGATTGATGATTACATTTTTCTGAAACAGTACTTTGGATAATTCCCACACCACCCCTCCCACTGCAGGGGCCGAGTGCTGGGAGTTGCAGCCGGCCCGCAGGAGCCGAGTGCTGTGGGTCGCCGCCGGCCCTCCCCCACAGGGGCCAAGTGCTGGGGGTCGCCGCCAGCCCTCCCCCACAGGGGCCGAGTGCTGGGGGTCGCCGCCAGCCCTCCCCCACAGGGGCTGAGTGCTGGGGGTTGCCGCTGGCCCTCCCCCGCAGGGTTCCAGTGCTGGGGGTCACTGGCCCTCCCCCACCAAGGTCCAATGAAGTCATTGCCCCAACGCTACCAGAGCTGAGACTGGAAGTCTTCACTGCTCCCACTACCCTACCAGGGCCTCATCCTTGGATTCATCGGCCCTCTCGCCAAGGACCAAGTCCTGGGTGATTACTGTCCCTCTCCTACCATGGCTTAGTATTGCGGGGGGGGTGCAATACCCTTCCCCTACCTGGGCCTAGTGTTTGGGTCACCGCCCCTCCCTCTCCAAGGCCTAGGACTGGGGTTCAATGCCACACCCCAACCAGGGCCATAGCCTTGATGGTCACTGTCCCTCCCAGAATAGGCCCCAGTCCTGCAAATTACATTACTTCTCCCCCCACCAGTTCTGATGCATTGGGGGAGGGGGGGGTCACTATCCCTTCTCCACAAGGGCATCCCCTCCCACACCATTGCCTCATTAGGGTCAACTTCCCACCCAACCAAGGGCCCATTCCTGGGGTTGGGAGGTTTTCTGCCCCTCCCCCACCAGGGCAGAGGCCGAGGAGTCACTGCCCCTCCCCCACCAGGGCAGAGGCCGAGGAGTCACTGCCCCTCCCCCACCAGGGCAGAGGCCGAGGAGTCACTGCCCCTCCCCCACCAGGGCAGAGGCCGAGGAGTCACTGCCCCTCCCCCACCAGGGCAGAGGCCGAGGAGTCACTGCCCCTCCCCCACCAGGGCAGAGGCCGAGGAGTCACTGCCCCTCCCCCACCAGGGCAGAGGCCGAGGAGTCACTGCCCCTCCCCCACCAGGGTCCAATCCTGGTGGTCACTTCCCCGCCCCCTGCAGGGGCCCGGTGTTGGCGGCCACTGCCCCGCCCCCGCAGGGGCCCAGTGATGGGGGGTCCCGCCCCCGCAGGGGCCCAGTGATGGGGGGTCCCGCCCCCGCAGGGGCCCAGTGATGGGGGGTCCCGCCCCCGCAGGGGCCCAGTGATGGGGGGTCCCGCCCCCGCAGGGGCCCAGTGATGGGGGGTCCCGCCCCCGCAGGGGCCCAGTGATGGGGGGTCCCGCCCCCGCAGGGGCCCAGTGATGGGGGGTCCCGCCCCCGCAGGGGCCCAGTGATGGGGGGTCCCGCCCCCGCAGGGGCCCAGTGATGGGGGGTCCCGCCCCCGCAGGGGCCCAGTGATGGGGGGTCCCGCCCCCGCAGGGGCCCAGTGATGGGGGGTCCCGCCCCCGCAGGGGCCCAGTGATGGGGGGTCCCGCCCCCGCAGGGGCCCAGTGATGGGGGGTCCCGCCCCCGCAGGGGCCCAGTGATGGGGGGTCCCGCCCCCGCAGGGGCCCAGTGATGGGGGGTCCCGCCCCCGCAGGGGCCCAGTGATGGGGGGTCCCGCCCCCGCAGGGGCCCAGTGATGGGGGGTCCCGCCCCCGCAGGGGCCCAGTGATGGGGGGTCCCGCCCCCGCAGGGGCCCAGTGATGGGGGGTCCCGCCCCTCCCCTGCAGGGGCCCAGTGCTGTGGGGGGGGGACCCCAAAATCCAGCAGCATTAGATATGCACCACAACCCAGGGTTACTTAAACAAAAATAGTTTTTAAATTATAATTGAACAAGAAAATAGAATTAAACGTTAACTTATTACTTAACCTACTTAAACACAGGTGTGTGTAATGGTAGAAAAGTTCTTTGGATCACAATCCAATCTCACTAGTTGCAGGCAATTCTTGTACTGTGCACAGATGTTAGCATGAACAAAGTTCGCCAGTCTTTGATGCTTAACAGGGAAATGGTTACCACTCAGGAGAGAGATTTGTTTTGTTCCAGGACATCCACAACTGATTCCTGTTTAATCAGTCTTCAGGGTTTTCCAGATGATCCTCCTTCTTTCAGATCACCTTTCAGACAGCTTGTCTTCTCCTTTGACCAGGCAGACTTCCAAAAGTTTGCCAGCTTTGTCCTTCTGGAACTGATTTCTGTCTCCTGTCTCTCTGTTTCACACCCTCCTTCTCTAAGATCAAAACTGTTCTGTCTGCCTGCAAAAGTCACATGCTCTCCCTGGCAAGCTGTATGCTGCAACTTTGTTGCTCTTTTTGCAAAAAGCACTCTGCAAAAGTCCTGCAAATATTCTGTGTTTTAAAATGTTTGTGTGCTACCTCCTTCCCAAAACACTTCTAAATACTCTGTCACACTTTCCCCTTCTAAGGGAATTTTAACAAGTTAAAATTCAGTTATAACTAAACTGTCTTAAAAATCACTTAAGAGATAACTATACACAGTATATAACATGTACACTACAGTAATTCAATTTCAAGAGTATTTCTATAAATGATCAATTTTAGCAACTTGACAAACAATCGGCAATCACATATTTGCACCTCTGATATGGTTAATTTGCAGATCATATTCTTGTAATATCAAACTCCATTTTAACAATCTTCTGTTTTTAATCTTCATTTGATCCAGAGGATTGTGGTCAGTGAATATAACAATTGGTTCATGAGAGGTCTCAAGATGTATGTCAAAATTCTGCAGAACAAATATGATAGCCAACAGTTCTTTTTCAATTGTGAAATAGTTCCTTTGATGAACATAGAAATTTTTTGAAAAGTAGGCAACTGAATGGTCAATTTCATTATGTTTTTGCAATAAAACTGCACCTGCTGCTCCCTCACTGGTGTCCACTGGTACAGAAAATGGTCAAGTCAAAATCAGGAGATTTTAAACACAGGGTAATGGCATAGCATCTCCTTTAAATTTTCTTACACAGCCTGTCAATCTTTAGTCCACACAAATTTCTCCCCCATCTTCAAAAGATTAGTTAAAGGAAGAGTGACCTCAGCAAAATATCTGCAAAAATATCCTGCCATTCCTAAAAACCTTCTCAACGCTTTGTCATTGGGAATAGGAAACTCAGAAATTGCATTCAACTTATCTTGAATTGGTGCAACTTTGCCATGGCTAACTACATAAACAAAGTATGTTACCGTGGCATTTGCAAATTGACTTCTTGCTAAATTAAGAGTTAAGTTTGCTTTGGATAATCTTGCAAACAATTTGTCCAATTCCCTTACATGTTCTTCCCATGGGTCATTTTTTGTGACCAAGTCATCAATATAAGCATCTGTATGTGTTAACCCTTGGATTACTGAATTAATCATCCTCTGAAATATTGCAGGAACACTTTTCATGCCAAAAGGTAACACATTATATATGTATAAACCAGATAATTACAAAAGCTGAAATATTTTTTCCTCTCTCAGTTAAAGGCACACACCAGTAACCTTCAATAAATCCAACTTAGTAAGAAATTTAGCGTTGCCAATTTTATCAATACAGTCATCTATTCTCGGAATAGGATAAGCATCTGTTTTAGTTACTGAATTAACCTTCCTGTCATCTGTACAGAACCTAACAGTTCCATCTGGTTTTGGTACCAGAATACAAGGAGAACTCCAATCCGAGTTCGAAGATCTAATAATATCGGTTCCCCACATATATTCCACCTTCTGATCCATGATTTTACATTTGAACGTTTATTTTATATGGGTGCTGTTTTATTGGATTTGCCTCTGCTACATCTACATCGTGGTAAATCACTGATATGATTTTAGGAACATCAGGGAACAAATTTGTGTATTTCAAAAGAAATCTTTACAACTGTATCTGCTCTTGTAACTTAAGATGGCCTAACTTTTTCAATTTTTTCAAAATTGTTGAGTTAGACAGGTGCACAGGAACAATGGTTTCTTTAAAGTTACCCTCACAAGATTCTATTTCCATAATCTTACAATCCACCACTTTCTCCACTCTGTCAACAGCCAACACCTCTGGTAAAGATTGTTCTCCACTACCCTTATAATAAGGTTTCATTAACCATTTGCCCTCCAAGTCATATCCACAAGCCATTTTTTTAGTCTCCTGTTCAGTTACTGCTTTCTCCCTTTAGTTTACAAGATCTGCATCTATTTTTTGTTGCTGAATTAACTCTTTCCTTGACAAAGAGAAATCTTTACTCTCACAATGACCCTCCTCTTTCAAAAGTACTGCAGAAGTACTGGGCAAATTTCTCTCAACTCTATTTTCTTCAGCTGTCATCATTTTCTTAGTCACAGACCTAGTTACCGCACATGCAGGATATATCTCATCACCCTCTCTAACCTCATACTTATTAGGCTGATTTGTCAATCTTAAAACTGACCCAACTTTATCTTCTGCCAAATCATTCCCCAACAACAATGAGACACCCTGCATGGGTAACTTTGGAATTGGTGTCAGTCCTTTGATCCACAGTTAAAATACTTTCCAACAACAGTGACTAAGAATTTTAACTGGAACCTATGGTTGTCCCTCCTTTATTGAGACAAAGCCCTTCTGACACAAAAGGCTTGAAAACATCCATGACCTCCTTACCAGGTTTGGCACCTCGGCTCTCCTTAAATTCCAATGTTTGAATACATAGTTCTGGTAAAACCTCTTTTTCTCATTTCTTTTTCAAGACCAGACAATTCGCAATCACGACCAGATTTCTTACAAAATTGACATACAAATGCAGAGGTTTGTCCTTTCTCACCTTTCCTTCACCTTTTATCATTTTCTCCGGACTTTTTCAGACTCACTATCCTGCTCCACATTAACCTTTTGAACAGGTTTATGGATCTGTTCCACATTAGCTCTCTGAAAATGTCTTCTACTCTGAAATGTACTTTTATTTTTTAAACTTTAGTATTTTTTTCAATAAAAATAAACAGACTTTTTCAGAATAAGTAGCCTAATAATAAAACATAGAAACATAGAAGATAGGAGCAGGAGTAGGTCATTCGACCCTTCGAGCCTGCTCCGCCATTCAACGAGATCATGGCTGATCAGTACCCCGTCCCCGCCTTCTCTACGTAACCTTTAATACCCTTATACTGAAGAAATAGATCTAATTCCCTCTTAAATATATTTAATGAACCTACCTCTACTGCCCTCTGTGGCAATGAATTCCACAGATTCACCACCCTCTGGGTAAAGAAATTCCTCCTCATCTCGGTCCTAAATGGTTTGCCTATTATCCTCAAACCATGGCCCCGGGTTCTGGATTTTCCCATCTGCATCCATTCTGTCCAGTCCTGCCAGAATTTTATATGTCTCTATGAGATCCCCTCTCAATCTTCTAAACTCCAGCGAGTACAATCCCAATTTGCGCAATCTTTCCTCATAAGTCATTCCAGGCATCAGCCTGGTGAATCGCCTCTGCACTCCCTCCATTGCAAGAACATCCTTCCTTAGATAAGGTGACCAAAACTGCACACAATACTCCAGGTGTGGTCTCACCAAGGCCCTGTACAGCTGCAGTAAGGTATCCTTGTTCCTATACTCAGTAACAGTAAAATAAACCCATCCCCTCCCCCCTCCCACAACAGATCCCCAAAGGGAAGCATTAAAAAGAAAAAACATTCAGTAATTTACAATATTACTAAATTCATATCCTTCATACATGTTGTCCACACCTTAACAAAAAAAATCATAATTATTATGTAAATTATGTTATTTGTTCCATATAGATACACAACTTTAACTCATTATGCCATCGAACTACATTTAACTCCACTTCATCTTTCCAAGACATAGCATTACATTTACAAGCAACTGTCAACGTCAGACAAATAAACGTTGTCTGAAACTTATCCAATCCCAAGTCCACTAACGGAGTAAAATAACCTAACAAAAAAAATTTTTGGATCTAAAGGAAATTGAATTTTAAACAAATTTTGATGAAAATACCCAATTTTAAACCAGAAAGGATGAACTTTATCACAAAACCAAACAGAAGGTCTAAATGCTCCAACACGTAATCCACACCTAAAACACAGATCTGAATGACTAAATCCATAGTTTTTCAAGGGTTAAATATAACTGATGCAAAAAATTATTATGAACCATACTATATCTTACATTAATTTAGTCAACCCATCATAACACGTTTTACCAATCCACCTGACTAATCTCACAATTTAAATCACGCTCCCATTTAATCCTAGATGTATTTATTTTTTTTTAACCATTGTATCTTGTAATAATGCAACATTTCTGATATAAAACCTTTATCTGAAAAATATGAAACCATAAATTCAAATTTAGTTAACTTAGAAATGTTCATTTCTCTTCCAAAATTATCTTTCACTAATGCTCTCATTTGACAATAAACAAACAGAGAATTCCCTAAAATCCCACATTTCTCTTTAGCTGGTTAAATTATTTAAAAAATTCCCTTCAAAACAATCCTGCAATCTTTTTATTCCTTTAATCCACCAATCTTCTAAAAGTATTATTCAATGAAAAAGGAAACCATTAATTTTGATATATTGGGGTTTGAACTGATAAACTACCTTTTGATCTTATTAACAACTTCCTTTCAGTCCAAATTTCTAATAAATGTTTCAAAATTGGTACATTATATTTCTGTAGTAAGACAGTATTCCATTTAAATACAAACTGATGGGGACAAGGTTCCAATATCGCAGCCAATTCCACCCTAGCCCAACTAGGAGGGTTCGAAATATCGAACAGACGAGTAATAAATCTTAATTGAGCTGCTTCATAATAATTTAAAATATTAGGTAATTGCAAACCTCCCAAAGCATACTGCCAGGTCAATTTATTTCCTTTCCATAAAAATTCTCGAACTACTTTATTTAAATCTTGAAAAAAGGATTTTGGAAGAGAACAAGGAATCGATTGAAACAAATATTGAATTTGTGGAAAAATATTCATCTTTATATAATTTACTCAGATTAATCTGGATTATTTAAATATATCAAAACATCATCAGCAAAATAAATTAATCTTATATTCATCCTGTCCAATCCTTATACCTGTAATATTCTCATTCTGCCTGATGGCCTGAGCTAATGGTTCAATAACCAATGCAAATAGGGCTGGCAACAAAGGACAACCTTGACAAGTTGAACGCGTTAATTTAAAAAAGGAAGAATTTTGACCATTTGTCGCCACCCTTGCTACAGGATTATTATATGATGCCTTCACCCAACCAATAAATAAGGGTCCAAATTTATATTTGTCCAGAATTTTAAATAAAAAAACTCAATTTGAACCTATCAAAAGCTTTTTCAGCATCGAATGATACTACCATTGGTAGGTTGGGTTGCTGACGTGAAGCATTGATCAATGAAACCACTCTAAGAATATTATCCGAAGCATACCTATCTTTAATAAAACCAGCCTGGTCAGAATGTACTAATTGTGGTAAATAATTTGCTCATCTACTTCCTAATAATTTTACTATTATTTTATAATCCACATTTAATTTAAAAAATTGGTCGATAAGAAGAAACCTTCAAAGGGTCTCTGTCTTTTATTGGTATAACTGTTATTATTGCACTCAAACACGAGTCTGTAAAGCTTGTTCCTGAGTTACCTGATTAAGAACATCCATGAGTACAGAGGACCCATCATCATAAAAAACCTTAATAAATTAAGCAGTGAACTCATCATCTCCTGGTGACTTCCCATTAGGCATTTGTTGAATAACATCCTTTATTTCTAAATCCGTAAAAGGAGAATCCAACTTTCTCACATCCTCCTCCTTCAATATTGGTAAATTTAACTCTGACAAAAATGCTTCAATATAACCATCATCTCGCACTCCCTCGGAAGCATATAATTTCTAATAAAATGACAAAAATTGGTCCTTAAGTTCCTGAGGTTTAAAAGTAACTGAATTGTCTTTCGTCACAACATTAATAATCCTTGAAGCTTGTTCAGTTTTCAATTGCCATGTCAAAACTTTGTGCTCTATCCCCTAACTCATAATAATGTTGCTTAGATCTTTGAATCAAACATTCAAATTGGTCAGTTTGCAATATATTATGTTTTAGCTTCAATTTTGTCAAAAAAGCCTTATTATCTTCTGTAGAATTCCTCTGAAATTCCTTTTCCAACTCTGCTATTTGTTTTTCCAACAATTGAGACTCTACCAGAAATTTCTTCTTTTCCTTTGATGCATAACTCATGACTTGACCACGTTAAAATGCCTTTAAAGCATCCCATACAATAAAATTACTCCTTTATTCTTATCCAAATCTAAATAAATAGCAATTTGATCCTTAATAAATTTTACAAATTCCGTTTTTTTCAATAACATTATATTAAACCTCCAGCGAAAAATTGATTGATTTAACTTCCGGCCCCACACAAGAAATAAACAGCAAAGCATGGTCAGAAATTATCCTACTCTTATATTCAGCTTGAGTGAAACGTACTTGGAAATGTGCTGATGCTAAACAAAGTCAATCCTCGAAAATGAATTATGACGTGAAGAATAAAATGAAAAATCTTTCTCAGTAGGATTTAATCTTCTCCAGACCTCTATCAAATTCAGATCTTTCATCAAGGATTTTTTCACAACTTTTGGAAATTTATCCAATAATGGGTCGAACACACAATTGAAGTCTCCCCCAATCAAAATATTCTCCTTAGCTTGTCTTAAAGTTAAGAAAGCTTCAGACTCAAACTGTTCATCATCTACATTAGGTGCATACACATTCATTAAAGACCATGGCTCAGCAAACAATTAATCATTAAAATACGACCAACTGATTCCGTCAAAGAAACAAGTTCCAATGGTATTTTCTTAGGAATCAAAATTGCCTCTCCTCTTGCTTTTGAGTTAAAGATGAAAATACCTCAGCGACCTCTCTACCCCCAATCAGACTCGTAAAATGATGTCTAAATCAGCTCACAGTCCCATTGATTTTAATCCCAATACTTGCTCCGGATATCAATATCAATCAAGCTCTTTGACAGATTTCCATTCCCGTTTCAATACTGCAAGATATCTAAAAGAAACTTTATAACCCTTTCTCCAAAGCACCTCTTTTGCAGAATTAAACTCTACATCTCCTAATAATTTCTTGACTCAGATCTGGATAGAAGAAAAACCTTCAACAGGGATTGATATCTGCATGCATTCTGAACTGCTACTCTCAAAATAGTTTCTCTATCTTGATATTTTAGACAGCGAATCAAGGTTGTTGACTTGGATATGGTTTACTCCTTAAAGCCCTCCAACTCCAAACCTGCTGGAAATAACTCCAATACCAATGCCTCAGGAATCCCATTTTAAATTTTTTAAAATTGAATCTGAACACTCGATTCCCACTATTTTAACATTATTTCGACGAATTTGGTTTTCCAGAGAGTCTATCTTCTTCAATAATTCTTTCTTCTGAATCTCCCATCCAACGAAAGAATCTTCCACTTTCTCTATTTTCTCTTTACTACATTTCCTTAAACTTGAAAGGCACCTTCCATTTTCTTAAAATTATCTTGAACTGTGTCCACCAAATTCAAACATTTATTGACATCGCCTTTAACAGCAAAAATGTCCTTTTTAAGAAACCTCATCAGAAATATTATTCATTTTTTGTTATATTTATAAATCCATGTTGCACCTGAGTAGACACTTGCGTTGACATATTGCCCATTTGATGTGCCATTGATTCCAAAACAGTAAAAACAGCTTCAGTTAGTTTCCTCTCCTTGAGGCCTTCCTTGTTTCTCTTCACAAACAATCAACGATTCTTCTTCCAATTCTTTTAATTCAGCCTTCGATTTAACCTTGCTTCTGAGGGGTCCAGTCCCAATTTGTTCAGAATGTCGTTAACCCTCCTTATTGTGTTTGAGTGCAATAATAACAGCCCAGACCTTATCCAGTAACTCCCGGACTCGTGACGCACCGCGCATGTCCGGCAACAGAGATCTGCGCGTGCATATCTTCCGACATGCTGCCCCAAATCTCCGCGCTGCCGGGACCTGCAGCAGCACCGTGCGTCATGGACACCAGTGATTCTGCAGCACTCCCGACATATGAAGAAAGAATTTTTGGTAGCCTGGCGCCATCCTGTGGTGGCGCTGGGGTAATACTTAGCTGAGCTGGAGCACTTTGTTCCTTGGGTGGCTGTCTAGTCGACTCCGAGGATTCCATTTGATAAATAGGCCTCGCTTCTAAACTTTTCAAGTGAAGTTTCTTCTGAATCTGTGTTTTCCATTTCTTTGTATTAGCCGCCATTACAGTTTTTAAACATTCAGATAACTTCAAAACAAACTTTTAAAACTTTTACAAGTATTTAAATTTAGGTATTTTTTAGTCCAACTGAGGGAATATGGAATTTCTTCCTCCTTCGCCATCAGGCCACACTCCTGAAATGTACTTTTGCGAAGAAGAGCAAATTGGTCTGCAAATCTTGCCGCCTGTAGCCACGTTCCCACATCTCTCTCATCCACGTATAATTTAATCTCCTTTGGGACACAGCTTTTTAATTTCCTCTATTAATATTAATTCTCTCAATCTGTCAAAATCATTATTTATTCCTTTTCAGGTGCATCAACGGTCAAAACATACAGATTTCTTCACAGCAAAATCCAGACAAGATTGATTCTATGTTTTCACCAAACTCCTAAATTTTTGTCTAGATGCTTCTGGAACCAACTCATAAGCTTTCAATACTGCTTGTTTAACAGTACCATAATCTGCCACTTGCTGTGCTGTCAAGCAATTTGTGCTTTTCATTTCAATACACTTTGCAGCATTAAAGACCATTTTTCTTTAGGCCATTTTGAGCTCTCAGCAACCTTTTTCAAAAAGCTGAAAAGAGGTATCTATATCTCCCTCATCAAAAGGAGGCACTTGATTTACTCGCCAAAAACCTCTTAGTGAGCTTCAGCCTTTTTTACTTTCCTCCCTCTCAATTTTCAACCCTCTCTAATTTAAACTGTCTTTCCACAAACTCTAACTCATATCTCCTGTTTTTCAGCTTTCTCTGCCTGATATGTTCTCTGTTTCTCAGCCTCTTCTCTTTGCCTTTCCAATTGGTCTGCCTCATACTGTTGTCTCTGCAACTCAAAATCACTGTCGTTCCTCTTGAACCCTCAATGTTTCCAATTCCAATTGCAACTCACCAGAACTATCCTCTGGAAAATCTTCTAAGTCTTTCTGAACAAATTTACCCTCAACTATATAATATTTCACTCTAATCCTCTGAATTTGTACTTTCCTCATTCAATGTTTAACCTTTTTTTAATAATTTTTTCTTTTTCACACTGTGAACCATATCAACCGAAATATGTACAAACGTTTCTCATTAAATATACACAGTGGCATTTTCTCCCTTTTTTCCCCCCTTCCCCCTCCCTCCAAAACCATAAATATTCAACATGTACAATACAATAAAACCATTAAACAATGTTATCCACACAATGAAAAATAAACAAGAAAATCATGTCTACTTTTCTCACTGGGTCAATCCAATGTTCAACTTCAGGTAGTTTTAATGCCTTAGAAATACCCATCAGTTCCTCTTTTCTCCTGCTCTTCAGCTCTGCAGGTGATGGTTTTAACAAAAATGTATCAACATCCATTGCTGCTGTTTTCCCCGGCTCCAGCTTTAAGTTAGCTTGCAAAAATAAAGCTTGCAAAAATTCCAGACACAATAACTTGCAAAAAAGACCCCAATCAAATAATAAATGATCAAACTGCAATGTTCAAATCCTATAGGACGAACTCCCATAAAATGTTCCGGAGTCCAAAGGACCCCAAAAACCAGCAGTAATAGATATGCACCACAACACCAGGGTTACTTAACAAAAGTGGATTTTAATGATTTCTGTAGCTGCTTGTAGGTGCTGTGATAGAAGATTAGGTGCCCGCAGGTGCAGCTAGCTACAGGAGTTCAGCTAGCACGTTGAGGTGGCCACGGAATGGACAGCTTTCTGGCACCTCAATGTGCCAGCTGACAGTTAGCCGCCTAACAGCAAAAGCCGGACAAGTGCCTAGTCACGCCCACGCTGACCTGATGTTATAGCAGCGCGCCAAGGCATGCCTGACAAACAACTCAGACATGACTCCCGCTGCTGGTCTTCCCCCAACCTCACCTGCTCGACACCCACTGTCGGTCTCCTCGCCCGCCCGACTCCTTTGGCCACTGCCGGTCCCCCCCCCCCGCAACACCTCACTACTCCCGCTGCTGGTCTTCCCCCAACCTCACCTGCCCGACACCCACTGTCGGTCTCCTCGCCCGCCTGACTCCTTTGGCCACTGCCAGTACCCCCCCCCCCCCCACCTCACTACTCCTGCTGCTGATCTCCCTCTCCCTCCACTCCCAACCTGGCAGCGGGGAGTGGGTGCAAAAAAATTGGAAGAAGTCTACTTTAGTCTGACTTCCTTGTCTCAGGAGTCAATGGCTGACAACATCACCGCGTTGTCAGCTGCCACAATCGATACTCTGAGCAGGATAGTTCTATCTCTTGCAGAAGGGCTGTGTAAGTAACCCTCCTGGCCGGCTTTTCCGGTTTCCGATGGCCACCCGACACCCGCACAGGTGTATTCTGTGTGGCTTTACAGGCGGGCTTGTGGCCACCTCAAAGTGGCTTGTGTCACCTCTCTGTTTCACTCCCTCCTTCTCTGAGTGCAAAACTGTTCTCCCTCGGCCTGCAAAGATCACATGCTCTCCCAGGCAAGCTGCTGTCCATACTTTGTTGCCTCCTGCAAAAAGCATTAGGCAAAAATTGTGTTTTTAAAATGTTTGTGTGCAACCTGCTCTAGCAATTCCTCCCAAACCACCTCCAAATAGCTCGTCCTGAGCGTGGGTGGGTGACTGGCCATTGCATCCAAGGGCCCAGTCTTGGGGTCAACGCCCCTCCCCCATCAGCGCCCAGTCCTTGGAGTCACTGCACCTCCCCCACAAGGGCCCAGGGTTACTGATCACTGTCTCTCCCTACCAAGGTCTCGTGCTGCTGGTCAACGGCCGTCTCCCACGTCCCCATTGTTTGGGTGGGGGTCTGGGCCGGGTGACGGGGTGGGTGGGCGGGGGGTCTGGGCCGGGTGACGGGGTCCGTGACTCTGCTCCCCTTGCAGCCTCCCACTCTCTCCGTTACTTCTACACGGCGGTGAGCCCGGTGCCCGATGTCCCCGAGTTTGTGACGGTCGGATACGTGGACGAGGAGCCGATCGATTACTACGACAGTGAGACCCGGAGGACGGTCCCGCGGCAGCAGTGGATGGAGAAGAGTCAGGGCCCCGATTACTGGGAGGGGGAGACACAGAACTTACGGGGCGACGAGCAGGTGTTCAAGGCCAACATCCAGATCCTGGAGGAACGGACCAACCAGACGGGGGGTGAGTGCGGGATCTCGGCCGGAACAACATCCACGGTCCCCCCCCCCCCGACACTGACGGGCCGTGTCCTCCCCCCCCCCCCCCGACACTGACGGGCCGTGTCCTCCCCCCCCCCCCGACATTGACGGGCCGTGTCCTCCCCCCCCCCCGACATTGACGGGCCGTGTCCTCCCCCCCCCCCCCGACACTGACGGGCCGTGTCCTCCCCCCCCCCCGACACTGACGGGCCGTGTCCTCCCCCCCCCCCGACATTGACGGGCCGTGTC